>NW_020825312.1:4800000-6000000 GCF_003286085.1 Drosophila persimilis
CCAGGCCACGGCCTTTGTCCTCGCATGTCTACTGTTCTGCAAGAGAAACGATTCTCCTTTGCTCGCATCTTAAGAGAACGATTTCGTTCAGCGTAGCGTAATCTTTAGGCTGATTTCATGTTCATATGAGGTTTACAGGGGCTTTTGTTTGCTACAATAGCCATTTAGGTGGGTGCTCGACAAGGATTGATTCCATATTTCAATCCTAACGAGAGACAATAAAGACATTGGCCTCGGACATTGAAGCTTTTACCCTCTGCAACTATTGTGATCCGATTTCGATCCTTCTTATCTTAGCAATACCGTATGATATAGTCATCAAAAAAATACTTGCACAAATATATGCAAATATACTCGGATCTGATGGGATTTATTTGGATGTGTGTAACGTCCATATATATCCAAACATATATATTCTTTATCAGCAACAATTCGCCGAGTCGATATAGCTATGTCCGTTTGTCCGCCCGTCCGTTCTGATGAGAGCCTAGACCTCGAAGACTAAAGGAACTAAATAGATCACATTTTGTATCCAACCTGTGATATCATACCATGAAGTGAAGATGTGAGAAAACCGAAAGGGAAGAAGCGTAGACAATGCCCATATAGGTTTTGTTTTTATTTTGGCAGAGAACTCAGAACTTGGATGTGCCATAGATAGCCTCGGGATTGCCAGAGAAAGTATGTAAATAAATAATCCTTCGCCGCAATTCAGATCTCCGATTCTCCTCCCACGCAGCGGGCAGGAACGTCTTTCACTTTTTTGGCTTCGTTGACTTCGTCCAGGAGTACTTTGCGAATGTATCGCGACACGAGCTCCTGAGGGCGCTTCTCCCACACACTAAGGGATTTCGGACATGCACGTATCTAATGTGAATCATCAGAGAATTAATTTTGAATGGGAGGAGTTGTTGATGTCAGATTCACTTACCTGATCACCGTTCATACGATCGATGACGCTAACGCAGACGACGGCAGAGCGTATATTGGCCCGCTTTGTGAGAGCGGCAAAGGCGGTACTCTCCATATCGAAATTGACCACTCCGTTACCCTTCAGGCCGAGAAGATAGGCGGTCTTCGAGTGACTCGTGTAGTCGCAGAAGGCACCATCGAGGCGCGACTGGCCTTCATAGAAGTCGTCGGCGCAAATGGTCTTACCAACAACTGTCTCAAAGTCAACTTCGCAAGGATTCGCCAGTGATTGGAGTTCTTGGGCCAAACACTGGTCTAGTTTGCTGCAATGCTGCACGATTTTGCCCTGAACGATTACCTCATAACAGGGATTGAGCTTGCAGTCCAGTGCCTCCGAGCTGATGACCACGGTTCCGGGCTCTATTCCGATGCCGCCGCAGGTCCCAATTCTGATGAAGACGGGATTCTGACACTTTGCATAGTGCATCATCTTGATGAGCTCATGGAGCAGTATAGATATCGACGGACACCCCATGCCATGACTGACACACAGCACTGGGCCCACTTTGTAGAGCGCAAAGCGATGACCATCGGCCATATTCCTAAGTGTAGTGACCGGGCTCAGCTTCAGACGGAGGTCCTTCATAATCCTGTAAGCAAATCTCTCCATACGTCCAGGCGTACCACCCATGCAAACAAACTACGGATTCAGAGCACTCCACCGAAATGACCACCGAAGGATCACTTTGTCATTATTCGACTTACCCGCACATCGCCAAAGACCTTGGGGAAGTTCGTCGTGGCCGTGTCCATGCCCAGATGATAGAGAAAGTCAGGCTTGAAGCAAGGCAGGCAGGGATTGAGACCCTTTAGAGTGCTCTGATTTGGCGGCTTTTTGCACCCCATCTTCATGTGCCTGACCAGCCGCCCAAGCTGCTTGCCCTGTGACCTCACCGATTCTGTGGGATCTAACTGCTCGCTTACAGTGCTTATTGTGATTGTATTAGTAGTGCGGTACTTGCCCTTCAACTGGCAAACGTCGCGGGTCAAGTCGCATGGCATTGCGCCTGCAGTGTTGCACTTTGCTGCCATTTTTATTTTCAAATATACAATTTATTGCTATATTTCCACAAATGAATTTTGAATAAACCAAATCGTATTACGTACTTCAATACTTACTATTACTGACTCGTCAGCAAAATACTAACTTGTTTTTGGTAACGTAAGGGAGAGACGTTGAGATGTAGCGTAAAAATGGAAACAAATAAAATCGCGATTATTCATAATATTAAATATGTATATATGTACTGACTGGGTGCAGCTATAGAAGTAGTAGTGCTGCGGCTCTCAGCGTTCTTGCTCATTTTTTGAGTGTCGTTGAACTACTTTTTTATCAAAATATCGATGTCCAAGCCTGAGTCCATTATGACATAGATGGATCCCTTAAGATTGTATTTTATTATTACCATCGATAAGAAATCAAAAAGGGAACAATTAAATAGGATTCAGCAACGGCATCTCTTTGTTATTCCCAAAGTCCCGAGTCACTTCCTATCGATCGCCCGGCTCATTAGTAAATTGTTCGACTAAGAGGCTTGTTCGGAAAGATGCTCGTAAGTATACATGCTCAACACATCAAATGATGTTTTAGGACTCACTAGAAAACACTTTTTCAGCGGAACACAGGGAGAAGTATAGAGAGGAGTTTTGGCTCCGCCCTTCTATCCCTTAGCCAAGATAGTCAGGATCCAAGGGCCACCAAAGTCAGAGGGAAAACAGTGTTAACAATTTACACCAAAAAGTCTCCCATCAATCTTTTAACAATATCGGTTGTAGATGATTGTTGGGTTGCACTCCCAAAACGCCCCAGAAAAAATGCCCAACATTTTACCCGTACCCGGGCACAATGTACCAGAACGCCCCCGAAAAGCAAGAGGACCGCAGAGAAAAGATTCGAAAATCCAAAATCAATAAAATGCATCGCCACAGGGGACACAAGCAGGTCGGGGAAGGTCAGGGAAAGGGGCAGTGGCAGGGCCAGCACAGAGAAGTAAAAAAGAAACAAGAAAATAAATTAAACAAAGGAGACCCTTGCACACGTGTTCACAAAGGAAATTGACCGCCAGAACGATCGATGGAAATTATGCCGAAAATGTTCCACAGAAAGTCGGTTAAAATTTGTATCTCTCTTTTTTTAACGATGCCTGGAAGATGGACCGCTGATTGGCCGCCATCGAGTGGCTTTCGAATGGTTACGATTTTTACAAATAGGTGTCTATGATATTTCACAAATTGTCGAGACTCGATATGGAAATCCATTAGTCTCAATTGAGTATGGATCGTAAATAATTATCTTTAGGGCTCAAGCACTTGAGACTCCACAAAGCGACTTTTAGGCGGCGCAGGGATCTAGTTTCAACGAGGACCCACTGGGGTCCTGACTCTGGCTCCGGCTCCGGCCTTGAGTCCTCGTCCGGAACGCTGTTATATTTGACAACACGAATTTCATCTGGTATTTTGCGGCGTTGTGTTTCTGAGTCTGTGTGTGTTTAATTGTCAAGTGCAGTATCTGACACGACTCCTGAAATTTAATGCCTCGACATGCAAGACGATCTCGTGTTCGAAAATGCATTTCGTCCGACACTCCACTATCGCTGATGTCCCTCCCTTAAAGATCTGCTCCTTGCGAGTCGTTTCAAGTGCCGCATCGGGAGAGGAGGCGCAAGTGTTTACCATGCCACAATAATCTCTACTAATCAGCCATGAAAACTAGCCGAATGGGATATGTTATCCGTCTCTGTAAAACGATATTTCTGATGCTTGAATTGAGCTCAACCGAAACCAAACTAACCAAACAAATGTGTGCGAGTGCATTATCTTCCATTTGGTATCTGGGGGTTGGGGTTGGCTCTGGGGCTGGGGCTGGGGCTGGGTTTGAGTGGTTCCTACTCCTCCTGCTCCATCTGGTAAATGATAAATAACGATGGCTAAACTGTTGACTGAGGCAGGCCGAATTTTCGACAAGATTCTGCGCACTCCTTTGATTACCTCGTGCCTGTATCCTTGTATCTCTAGTAATTGAAGTGGCACGCCATTTAAAATTATCAACAACCCAAAATTGTCTGCTTAGGTGACAGTTCCGTCGATCAGGTTTATTGGAAGGTACAGGTAACACTTTGGTTTTGGCTGGGTACAGGTAGGAATCTGCAAGGCGTCTACAGTCGTTAGGAGGACAATGAACGACAGGACGCCGGCGCCAGGAAAATTATCCACTGTCTGGCTCTCTTTTTTTTGTCATTTTCCCTGACATTCTTAGAACCAGCACAACCTGACCCGAATCTATATAAATTTATCTTTGACCCATAGAGCGCGATTTTTCACACTTGACAGAAAGCAGAACAGCCACGGCACGACAAAAGTTAATGTCAACCATTTTTTGGAGTTGGCAATCGGCAAAGGACTGTACAGCCAAATATTACAAATACACCCATACCAAATCCTATGAATTCAGAGCACACGCTTTTAGCAAATAATAAAAAACCTACAAAATCTTATACGAAATCACCCAAAAAAAGAAGGCTTATACCTATGTCTACCAAAGAATGTTTGTTATATGAAGGATAAACCCTATTTGGTGGTTCCCTTGATAGCATAACCCTGGTGGATGATCTGGGTGTTATGTTAGAGCCAAAGATAAAGTTTTCCGAACACATTTCTATCATGGTAAATAAGGCCATGGGCGTGCTTGGGTTTATAAAGAGTTGGTCAAAGGAATTTGAAGACCCCTATATAACAAAGACTCTCTATACATCGCTTGTTCGTCCGATCTTAGAATACGGCTCCTGTGTATGGTGCCCTCAGTACAAATTACACCAGGACCATATAGAATCAGTACAGAAAAACTTTTTACTCTTTGCTCTGCGGGGCCTTAACTGGGATGAAGGTGTGAGACTCCCATCTTACTCTAGTAGACTGCTATTAGTAAACCTCCCATCCTTAGTTAAACGTAGAA
Organism: Drosophila persimilis; assembly: GCF_003286085.1. Classification (NCBI taxonomy): domain Eukaryota; kingdom Metazoa; phylum Arthropoda; class Insecta; order Diptera; family Drosophilidae; genus Drosophila; species Drosophila persimilis. The sequence goes on from NW_020825312.1 coordinate 4,804,925, forward strand.
AAATGCTTGGTGTGACTTTTATGGACAGCTTGATCAGGGGTGACATAGACAGCCCCGATCTGTTGAGCCGCATAAACTTCACGATTCCTATTAGACTTACTAGAAATTGTATACCGTTGTTCCTTCCACTTTGTAGATCGAATTATTCCTTGCATGAACCGTTTAGGGTTTTATGCTCCGCTAATTCCCTCTACCATATTATATCCACCGCTAATTCTCTTCCTCTTATTAAATCACTAATCCTTACACACCTTTCTAGTAATTAGTAATTGTAGTGGTATTGTATTCGCCTCTTGCTAGATGCAGTCATTGCATGTCAACGTCCAGAATATAATACATATATTTAGTACATTTATACAAGTTAAAGTCGATATAAACAGGCAAAAGTTGGACAGACGGACATGGCTGTATCGACTATCTGAGATGTCGAGTTATCAGCTTGAAGGAAACATCGGGTCCTTCCTATCTCCCTTATGTTTCGCAACTCTATTCTTAAACACTTTTCATCCATAATTTGAATTCACCATTAAACAAAATTCTTTTTAAAACGGAGAAACCTAAGCTCAGATCATATACGATTTATACGATTTTCGAAACATTTACATTTCGGGTTTCATTTTCTTTGGTTTCTTTGGGTGCAATTTGAAACCAAACTCTTACCATTTGATGTATCCCTTTTCTAATTTATCTAAGCCATAATATAACCTTTTCTGATGTCAGGAAAAAAAATCGATGGTGGACAATGGCATCTATAATCCCCTCTTTCCGGAAGGTCACAATTACGCTGGATTGGAGTGGAATTGGACGTCCACAGTCACGACCATTGTGCATACCCTTCCCCCGTCAGGATTGTATATTGTTGCATTTTTTGTTGAAAAGGGCCCATCGCGTTGCACACGTGCAAGGGTCAAACGCACACAGCATCGGCAGGTAAAAAGCAAGAGAAAGGAACACAATAAGAAACCCCAAACACATCAAAAATGGAAGATAAAAGAGGATTAAACGAGACGAACCCTAAACTGACCCAAAACTAATGCACCTCACCCTCACGGAGGCCACGCAAACGGTCGTCGACGTCGTCAACATCCATGAAAAAGCAATCATCATCATGGAGATCGTTGAGATGGTCTGATGATGTCTGCAGATAACGCAGTAGCAGCACTGAGCTCCTTGGCAAATAAGAGACCTAATTTCTATAGAATGGAGCAGACCCAGACCGACCCAGCAATCTAGCCGGTTGAACATGTCGAGACATGTCGGGGTTTTGCCAGGACCAAGAACTGCTGCACGTGCACGAGCACTAAGACTGTGGGATCGGCATTGCCTTCTTTCTGGCTTCGATTCTTGTTTTCGAATTTATTAATAAAATATACCAAATAACAAGACCAGACTGTGGGCTGGATTAACCAGATGCATCTACATCAAAAGGAATCTTGGGTCTCTACTTGCATTACTTCCAAAAAAAAGGACAGTTAAAAAGAATCTCCATTAATTGGATTCACAATCTATTTGCTCGACTTTTTATTTTAGTGGCAATGAGGTCAAAGGGATTGCATTGGTAATTATTATTATAATACTATATTTTATATTAAATAATTTTAAAAAATGTTGCAATATTTTTCTACAGTAAAATTGCATAACATAGCTAATTTTTCCAATTAATACAAAAACATATATAAATACACGCAAATTTAATAATTTAACTATAAATATACAAATATATGTATTGTATTACCAATTACACTTCGTATTTCTCTTATCCATAGCCAGTGGTATTTTTAGTTAATATATTGTTTATCTGGTAATAAGGCCAGCGACAGCCATACAAGTGTTTGCTCCAGATTAGCCTCCACTCCGCTGCACAATAACCGATATTGATATGCATATTATTTTCAGCCCCAATCAAAAAAATGCAAATTTTTTGGTAAGTCAATACGGGAACCCGTACAGAGAGATGCTTCGCTTTTTTAGAGGCAAATAGATTCAAAGAAGGCTCGATTAAAGACGCTCTCACTTAATGATCATCGGGATACCCAGATAGGGATTTGACCGTTACAGGAAACTACACATTTTTGGCCGTTACAAAAATAAGAAAGTAACCTTCAGGGGGTGGGGAAAAGAGGGTAGGAAAAGGGAAAAAAACAATTAGGAAGACGACTCATACGGAGTGCCGACGAAATTCCAGTAAACCAAAACCGAACGCACAGTGCGATCCCAAGATAGAAGATATCGCTCTACGTGCTTCTGCCGCGTCGTAAATTTTTCACGCATCAACAGAGCAGGTCCCTGAACCGGGAAAGAACAACAATGACAAACAAATACGATCGGAAGGAGCCGAAAAGGACCTGCTAAGATTTCCCGAAATGCGGCATTAATGCATATTGACTAACCTTGAGTGCGACCATCACCAATCCCATCCACTGCACTGCACTGCCAAGTACCCGAAACCGAAAAAAAAACGTTACTTTTCCAAACGGACCGAAGGACCGAAGGACAGAAGGACTGAAGGACCGACGGACAGAAAGGGAGATTTCTGGGCTGCCTCAATGAAATAAAAGACAAGTCCCTTGTCTGCTCGGGTATTTCCAGCAGAGAGATTGTATCTCGACTACGAAAACTATTGTTTGTCCATATCCTCCTCCTCTGTCTTTTGGGACAGTGTGTCGAATTTTAAAATCTCTCCCGGCTCACACACTTGGAATTTTTCGAACAAGTTCAGACTTGTCCGCTCTTGGAATTTTTCGTTTGCGATTTGATATTTCTTTTTATTCTGATCCTCAGCAGGTAGTGATCCGTTGAGCGAGGGAGAGCCAGAAATATACAGAGAGAGAGAGAGAGAGAAAGTGAGATGAATGGAGCGAAAGAGTCAGATCAGGGAGACAACAACAAATCCTCATAATGATGGAAAAAAACCCTCTCGAAACGCTGATACCCAGCAAAAATTGAATATGAAAGGTTATACTTTTTTTATATAGAGCTACAGATTTGAGATTCCGAGATTTTGTTCAAAATATCTATATAAAATATCCTTATAGTCAGTAAGTCGTGATATTTGTCTATCAAATCCCTCCCACACTTTTTAATCCACACTGAAAGTCCTCTCCTTCGGTGTCCGATCTAGAGATATTTAAATTTATTTATAACTATTATTAAAATGCGAATCTCCCTAAATCCCGATAAAACACACGAGATTTACGTTCAACCGATAGCAAAGGGATTTGCAGGTCATGCCACCCTGTATATGGTACGATGCTGAAATTGCACAACTGCCGAATACACCCTCCCATCTCAAGGGTCATCCATCTCTAGTGAGAGCGACTCTCTCTTGCGTTGAGCAACCACCTGCCTGCAGGCGGTCATCCCATTGGCTGCACCACGGGATCGTGAAAGAGGCAGAGAGCCGAGGGAGAGTCGACGACGACGACCCAAGCCCCGACCCCCGACTGAGCGGAGGCCGAGAGCGGAGCGTATAAAAGGAGCGGCCCAAGACCTGGGTTGGCATAACAGTCCCGACCTCCCAGCCGAGTGCAACCAACTCAAGAAATTTTTTTTATTGTTTTTTAACAAATCTCCAACACAACACAATGTCTTTCATCACACGGGAATACAAGTTTGAGAGCAGCATGGTGCAGCAGAAATCAGATCAGCACACGATGGCCATGCGGAGTCTGAAGAAACTCGTCAAACCACTGCTGCGGCTAGTGAAGAAAAAGCAGCTACTGCGGAAGACTCTGGCTGAGATCCAGAACCAGAACGACATCAACGCCTCGCTGGAGGACATGCGCAAAGATCCCGCCGTCAGCTGCGACAACATGGCCAACGAGCAACTGGAGCAGCGCCTCTACAACGATCTGAAGCAGTGCCCCAGCAACGTGGCAATGATCGTGCAGCAGGGTCAGCAGCAACACGTCGTCCCCGTCCAGCCCGAGCAGACCTTCATCCCGGTCCACTTTGCCCGCACCAGCAGCGGCACCTTCTTCTGGACCACTGCCGAGGGTGCCCGCCAGCACCAGGAGCAACAGTTGCGCCAGCAGTTCGATCGCTGGGTTCAGGCCTAGGAATCCCACTGGAATCCTCTGGCAAAGGAGACCCTATCCAATTGGACGGCAGCTTTAAATGCAAGTGTCCCATTCCCGTCCATTGCACGGATGGGAAATGGCCCAGCTTCGCAGGATCGTAATCTCAGGGTGATATTAGGTATAGATTGGATTCTTTGGTTCCTCCCAAGGAAATGCAACTCTAATTGATATTCAATTATTATCACAATCAATTGTAACTATATAAATACTTGTGATGTCTTGTGTCTTATTAGAATTAGGGTTTAGTCTTAGGAAAATCATTGTCTTCCATGTTTGTTTGTTAGGGTCATAGTATAAGTACCTAGGCTAATAATCTTTGTCTTCCATGTAAAACCTTTTTTTTTTAGATATAAGAAAACAATTTTTTTTTAATTATAAAATAAACATATATACACGAAAAGAAAATTTTAAAAATTGTTTACTTATTTTTTTAATGTGCAACAAAAGTCTTGTTGGATGGGCAATAAGAGATTTATTTTACTAAATGATTGATTCATTGAAATAAATTGATTTCAAAATCGCATTCTGCTGGTAGCCGCATTTCCCCGCATTTCAGAGAACCAATCGCCTATTGGATACCGATTGGAATCAAACATAATTACTGCATTCAAATGGATGCTCTGATTGGACTTAAGTACATTTTTATTTATGGCTAACATGTACATATCCCTAACGTTTCTCTAGGAACTGCAATCACTTTAATGCTCAAAAACTATATGAAAATATTTTTAAGAGTGGGTACCCAGATTATTTATATAATACATACTCGTATTTATAGGGGATACGATACATACATTTACATATGTGTATTGACTATGATATTAATAGATCCTAGAAAACTGCATTTAATAAATATTTGTCACCAAATGTACCACTTTTTATTTTAATATCGCATTTCATTTTCTCGAGAATCCAATTAGTCTGGAAGCCCTTACTTTACGCACATAAATTCATATTTATTAAAGTTTCATTCCGGCGCTTGAGTTTCAAGGAAATTCGACCCTAACAACTGAACTTGAGACGAGACGAACATAACAATGCACACTGTACGTATTTATACAGAATTATTCTTATGGAATTGTTAAACAAGCCAAAACCATTCGAAGCCCTTCGCTGTCCACCCCCCAAGTAGATGGAAAAGGATCTTGATCTGGTACTCTACCCTACCCAACGTCATAGCAATCTACCCGACAGGAATTTGAATGATTTCCAAAAATTGTAGTTCCTCACACCAATTATTTCATCACGAAACGAAATCTGAATACATTTGTGTGGAAAAAGACCCAAGCTGAGGAGCAAGTGGTACTGCACACTGTAAAGCCTCGAACATCAAAAGGAGAATCGGGAGATTTAGAAAGGTCTTTGAGGCGTCCGCCACAGCAAACGATGGTGAGTGCTCACTGTACTGAAAGAGGGACCCTACCTGTCCTGATCAGAAATGAAATGTTGACGTGTAAATATTGCTCGTTGCCGATGCCGTTGCCGACAACATGTGTTTAACGAGGGTCTGTCACTTTTATCCTCCACTGTCTGTCTATTAACAATTAATAGCCAAAAACTAATCAAGGCATAAATTCGAAACGAAACGAAACGAGCCGAGCCGAGCCCGAATCCCGGGCCCTCGTCCACCGCACACAAACCACTCAAATTACCAATTCGTGGGCTAGGACCCATGAAAAGGGATAACAAATTCTCTGTTGATGTTGTTGTCGATCTTTCTGTATGCTTGCCGCATCCACCAATAAATATTCGACTGAAATTATACTCTCCCACGAAGAAGCCAGCGAAGAGATTTATTTAGGACCAACAATTTGAGGCAATACTTTGCACACGTGCAAGGGTCTCGGTATCGGAGCTACCTGCTCTTGCGTGGAGGAATGCGTGACTCGGCACTCGGCACTCGGCCCTCGGACTCGGGAGAAACCGAGAAACACCTGCCCCAGGACGAGCCCTGATTGGTTGAGGCTTAGGGGTTGGTTGCGCCAGGTCCTATAAATACGAAGAGACGTTGCAAATAGGACATCAATTCCACTGGAAGCGTTGAACAGTCAGTATCATAATCAGCTAACATGGCCTACGAAACTCTGCTGAACAGCACGTACAGTCCTGTATACGTGAAAAAAACCTACACCCCATCGAAGGCCGTGAAGAAAATCTTCAAAATGGCCTGCAAACTACTAAAGGCCTCGTCCACCACTTCCAAGGGGCACAGGGAGCTCAAAAACACCAGCCTGCCAGCCCACGAGGAGAATTCCTCGCAAATAGAATGCCTCGTACTTAGCGAAGAAGAATTACAGAACTCCCAAAACGAAGAGTTGGAGGCAGCGGCGACAGCTCAACTTTTGCAACTGTGATCGAAGGAAGGAGATCGTCCTGGACATCTAGAAAGAGCTTTAAGACTACACCGGAATGGGTCTCTAAACATCCGAGCAGCTTTAACGCCCCACTCAACAAGTGGAAATGACTAGAGTGCATCCAACTAAGCTTTAATCATTGTCTTCCATATATTTTTAAGTGACTGAATAAATACATACCTAATATGAATATTAACCGACTTGTCTGCATTTCTGATTCCAACTTTCCCTTTGTTATTTTAATTTCCTCCAAGGTTTTCCATGAATTCGAAAAAAACCGTTCTTACCCCTTCCCTTACAAAATCCCTTCCCTGAATAACAAGACACAATAATAAACAACAAAAAACAACAACAACAGCAAAATAAAGCCCAAAAGAACCTTAAGAAGAAACCTTCGGCTACCTTTACCTGTTTCCTTTGATCAAAACCTGTTGTCGATTCGAAAAACTCGAAACAAAAATGAGCTGAAACCGAACCGAGAAACCTGTTACCCCAAAGGCAGTTTTCTGATTTTTGTTTTCTCCTTTTCGCTCCTTCTTAGGATTGAGGCTTGGACAAAATAAATCTCAAATTGCATTGAAACAGGTAGAGACACCAGGGACCGACCCTAAGACGATAAACAAAAACAAAAGCAAAGAGAACCCAGACCAACAGCAATACCTTAAGAATAAAGGCGAAAGGCTACACGGCACAGCTCGAACAAATGGATTTTATGCTCCTAAAGTTTTACCCGTAATATTTAAATATCTTTCATTCAATATGTGTATAGAGGCACGCTGATCCTTTATTGAAGCCATACGAAATAAGAAATATCATAAATAGTGGAAGGAGTTCTTTATATCGGTTCAAGTAAAATCGGTATAGTAAGTATTTCTAGGAGAATTGGGTACAAGTATTTCTATAACTACACTGAGAGAAAAATTCCTCAGTAAAAAGATATATTTAATATTCAATTTTGATTAAATTATATAGAACTCACTTTGATTTAAATATACCTACAAATTATTTTTAATACGTCCCATTTGTATCATATGTATCATATACAATTTGTAGAAATTTTAAATATATTCATTATACACTTTAAATATTTTTAGATAAAATACTTTCATATTAAAGCCGAAATTTAAATGAAAGCACTACCACTTCAATGTTTCTTTCATATTAAAGCCGAAATTTAAATGAAAGCACTACCACTTCAATATTTCCACTCACCGAGATCCCGATGCAAATGGCATAAATATTTAAATGTATAAAATATTCAGGTAGTTTTTCTCTGGGTGTATTCAAACGTTGGCATGCCAAAACAATCAATCGGATCTCAAATGAAACGCGTTGTATTTTGATAGAGTACATATGACTATGTTGAAATCTAGGGGTGACCAAGTGAAGTATCGCATATCGTGACACGAAGACCAGATACTCAAAAACCCGTGAGGGGTTCATATCAGAGTAAAGAGACAAAAAACCACCAAAGTCCCAGGATCGTGCCTGTCAGAACCTTGGCCACTGCCATCACTAGTTCCATCACAAATACGAACAATAAGATGAAACAAAATTTTAATAAATTTTGCTCACAATGCAGTCGGTGTTCGGTATTCGGTCTTCGGTTTTCGGTTACAGAACCAACATATTTCTGACGAAATAGCAAAACAGAACCAAATCCAAAACAGTCATAGAGATCGGGATTGGAGAAAAGGCCTAAAACCTACGATTCCCACGCCAAGGATCCATTAAGGGATAATTGTCTTGGAAGGAGAGCCGAGCATAAGATTCCCACGCTTCAGCAGGAGCAGAGACAGGATCATTCAGGTCCTGCAGGTCCTGCAGGACATACCTGCTGCCACTGCTGAACGTGTGAAATTCCAGATCCTTGCACCTGCCCTCGTCTCGGCCTCTGTGATTGGCTGAGATGCTGCGCCTCTCTTTCGGGCAGAAAATGTATAAATAGCGCCTCCAGTCTTAGAGAGAGCATCACACAGCATCCGACCGTCTAATCGAGAACATCTCAACACGCACACACAAAAATCTTAGAATGTCGGCCATCACCAAGCAGAAGAACTTCAACAACAACATGTACAAGTCGAAAGTGTCGCCCTCGCGCCGTCTCAAGAACCTCCTGAAGCCGCTCCTGGGTCACGTCTTTAATCTGAAGAAGGAGCAGCCAAAGCGCAGCTCCTACATCGCCTCGGCCGAGAAAGAGGCCGAGTTCGATTGGCTCAACAACGACATGGACAACATGGCCAACGAGCATCTGGAGAGCCGCCTCATCGAGGAGATCCGCCAGTGCGCCAAGGAGGATGCCATCATCGTCTACAACGAGAACGGTTCCGGGGAACTGCAAACCATGGACCAGGAGGACTACTATGTTCCTGTCCACTTTGCCCGCACCAATGCCGGAACCTTCTTCTGGACCTCGGTGCAGCCCAAGGCCAGCGAGCCCTATGCCATCGAATGGAACTTCCTCGACCGGTGGGCCCAAGCGTGAGGGATCGGCAAGGACCTGGGATACTTGAGCATCTCTAAGCGGGGTTTTTCAACATTTCTTTTGGGACAACTCTTCAGCCAACTGGAGCCTGGACTTCAGCGGGATGGGCACATCAAAGTTTGGGCACTTCGACTTTGGTTCATCGATTATGGGATTACCCAAGGGACACCGCTTTTGGCCATTTTGACTGAAAATGCCGAAAAAGCGGTGGATAGCCACTATTTTTGGGGAGGTACATAGTAACAATTTTCTTCATTTTTGCTGTGCAAAAATGAGAATCAATTGTTGAGACGACGGTTTGAGTGAACGTTTGCTTGTAAACAAATATAAAAAATAAACATGCTGAAACACACATATTTTATTTTGTTGTTATTTCAATGGAAGATCCAGCACATGGTTCTGCACTGAAGATGGGCAATCGTGTCTGCCTGCCGACCCTTATACGATACGAGTATCTGGGATATTCCAATACAACTCACATGCTGGATACATGTGGGAGATGTGTGTTTATCTGGCTAACATATTATATTTAGTACTCCGTATGGGTGGCATTAACACCCTTACGTTATACTCTTATGTATTAGTGTTTACAAAATGATATATTTCGCTTTACAATACGGCGTTGTAAGGATGTCTGGGCAGTTAAAATTATTCCAGATTTCGATTCAACTGGGATGGTGGGTGTACGCAAAGTGCGATCCATGGATTGTTCGTGACTTCTTGTTCGATTTTCCCCCCTTTTACAAGTAGTTCCAATATGTTTGTCCTCCTTGGAATATCTGTTTTCCCGTACGGACTTATAGAACATAAGTCAATACGGCGTTGTAAGGATGTCTGGGCAGTTAAAATTATTCCAGATTTCGATTCAACTAGGATGGTGGGTGTGGTGGTTGTACGCAAAGTGCAATCCATGGATTGTTCGTGACTTCTTGTTCGATTTTCCCCCTTTTTACAAGTAGTTCCAATATGTTTGTCCTCCTTGGAATATCTGTTTTCCCGTACGGACTTATAGAACATAAGTCAATACGGCGTTGTAAGGATGTCTTGGCACTTACAATTATTCCAGATTTCGATTCAACTGGGATGATGGTTGCGCGCAAAATGCGATCCTTGGAATTTTCGTGACTTCTTGTTCGATTTGTCGCCCATTTACAAGTAGTTCCAGTATGTTTGTCCCCCTTAGAATACCTGCTTCTCTCTATGGACTTCTAGAATATACGATCTCTGTTCGGGGTCTCCTTTTAAAAGAAAATAAAGTAAGAAATAATAAAATACAAGTGTTTTTTCATTTTCCCCATGAAGAATTGATTTATTTCATCACAAGAAAAACTCCTTTTCGTACAGACTAATTTTCTTATCTAGAATGGAAGACGTTTGCGATCATGTTGTCATCTACACCGTATCGGACGATATGTAAAACGTAAAGGTAACGTAACAGTCAATTATTTTGTACAAGCAATAACAACTACGTAAAAAATATAACATAACAAATGCATAAAAAATAGATGCATAATTGCAGCAATCACAGCGGCACGTTCCAGGAACGTGATCTAACAACAAATTATACAATATTGCACATGAACTTGTGGGGATTTGACCTTGAGGGACGCCAAACTGCATCTGCATCGTGAGTGAGTGTGTGTGTGTGTGGGTGAGCCCCTTCAAGGCCCCATTGCACTTTCCTCCAGCCCGGTCCTGTTGTCTCTCTGCACGCCGCTCTGCTCCTCTGCTCCACTGCTCCACTGATCCGGATGAGGGCGCGGCCGAGAGCCAAACGGTGTTAAAGCTTCTGTACCAACCAATGTAACGTGACTTAACGTAACGTAACGTGGCGTAAGGCGTCACGTAGTGGGATGCGCTTTGAGCGCGTTTAAAGCTGCAACCATCTCGGCTTTCCGCAATTTCTCTCTCTCCCCCCACCCCCCACTCACGCCACAGGGTATTGGCTGGTGGGTACTGGGTATTGGGTGGGTGAGAGCGACGAAGTAGAAGTAGATGCTGCGTTTAACGGTTTTCTTTCGACTGACGACGAAGGCAGCGATCGCCTTGATTTTATACAAGAAGTCGCAGCGGCCTGCGCTGACGTTGACGCCGCGCCGCGTAAATGGAGATAAGCAACATGCAACATGCACACACACACACACACACACTGTCTCTGGTTTGTTTGTGTGTTCGTTATCATGTGGATGTATAATGCATTTATGCCGGAACGCGAGAACGAGAAGGAGAAGATGGAGGGGAATGCGTCCCCGAGGCCCTTTTTTGTTATCTCTAGTCACTGGGCTACCCATTTTTATGTTTATCACCTTTTTCCCCCTCTCTCTCTCTGTCTCTGTAACTGCCTCTTCTTTTCTGTTTGCTTCAGGTCATTCGTATCTCTGCCTTGGCGGGTCAACAATGTTCAAAACTCTTTCCAATAGTGTTTATTTGTGTGTGAGATTTGTTTCCATTTAATCTTCTTCTACACGCACGTACTCGTACAGCAGCAACAACAGCAGCAGCAGCAACAACAGCATCTCCAGGGTCCGCCGCACCTCGCACTCCCCCCCACTCTTGCCCTAAGACTGTGACTCGTTTTTAACGATCTCGCGGACCCCAAAACAAGAAACGTCCCTCACAGCCGCACACAAGCGCATTCTCCATTCTTATATGCATTCGCCAAGCATTGATATTTCTATATACATACCTACATACATATGTACATTTGTATGTACCGCCATGTATTCATGTATGTGCATGTGTATGTGTATGTAGAAGACCACTTTACGCCCCTTTGGAAATGAAGTTTAATGACCGTTCGCTCATGACCAAGTCAATCAGATGCGGGACTATTTACGAATAGGACAAAATCAGTGGAAACGATTCAGAAACAAATATCGATATACACTGCACCCCGCACTTCATAAGGGATGGTATGGGGGAACAGTTAGCAATGATAAAGGTTCTTATCAATAAGCAAACCCCTACAATTACCCTCCGCAGCAGGTAAACACTATATACGAGTATCTCCCGATCGCTTCCCCTAATCATTTCCTTCCTTATGGCGAGGACATGCTCCATGCGTACGCTGCTCACGCGCAGGACACGCACGGAAGGAACCGTGAGAACCGAACCCGAAACCGAAACCGAAATCGAAACGAAGTAACAGTCCCTAGAAGAGGGTAACAATAGAGCAGGTTCCGCTGGCACCCACCCCAAGGTACCCCGGTATTTCAAATTGAATTATAAAAGGTTGAATTGAGTTGAGTTGAGGGGCACCTCGTGCATCAATAGACCAGAGAATGAAAGCAATCAGGTGTAAATCAAAGAAACAGGCCCAGGCATGCAGTCACGTCATGGTAAATAGGCCCCAGAAGCAGAACGCAATGAGACTTACTAAGAAACCACCTCCAGCAGGTTCGAAAAGGCTATTTGGTGCTCCTCTTGGTTTTGGTAGCCAAAGAAACCAATGTTTCGAGCAAAAAGGTTTCCAGTCTGGAGCCCAGAAGCTTGAACCAATCACAGAAATTTGAGTACTGCGTCAAGATTCTTATGTTGTGCCACCTCATCTGGGATTCGCCGCCCGACTACGAGGATTTTGACAACGTGAACGAGGATTCAATGAAGTATGCTCACGATAACAGTCACTTCAAGGATGATTACAAGAAGGCCAAATGCATACCTCCGGGCCTCAGTAAAAAAGATCTATTAGAGTTTTGGGTAGCTGTGGCCGAGTGGGAGATGGAGGTGAGGAACCTTTTCCTCGTCGAGAAATTCCTGCCCATCATCAAGGAGTCCGACAACGCCATTACGATCAATCTGTGGGGGTTGCTCCACCTCCGAAAGTCAGTAATGTGCTATCGAAAATTGGACCCCAAAGCGACACCGACACCGACACCGACACCGACTCCAACACCAACAAGACAACCCACAACACAACTGACGACGACATCCAATGAAATTTCATCAACATTGGCTTACCCTTCGACTTCCAGTTGCGATGGGAATACCGAAATCGGAATATGGATTAATCAGCAGATCAATGGAAGTCTAGCTCTGGATAAACTAATCAAGAAAATGTTGATAATTGTGGGTAAGATCGAGCGTCACATACATAGAAAATGCTGTCCCTACGAGCCCATCCGCGATCGGGTGGAAGTAGTCCACGATGGCATCGATTTCTTGCTGCAATTAAACGGTATAGAGCCCTACAAGAGAGCGCAGTCCACGGGCTATATCGGCTCCGACTTTGATAATCTAAAGACGAGATTGGAGTACCTGAGCCTTGCGCTAGCCAAGGGAGCAGCAAAGGGAAATCGTTCCGTAGGAAAGTGCTGCCCCGCCTGGTCTGACCAATATAATACTTTCCAAGTTGAGATGGAAGATAATTTGGAAAAGCTTGAAGCAAATAGCTCCGATCTGACGGCATATTTGACAAACTTGATCGACAAGCAAGAGGCCTTGGAGATGGATAGGTCAGATCAAGTGAAGCTTTTGCAAAGTCTAGACGCTTTGCATGGCAGTCCAGCTTCTGAGAGCACAGAAAGGTGTTGTCCGAATCAGAAAAAAGATATGGAAAATATAGAAAAGATAATGAAAGACTTGAAATTAAGTGACGGCCTGCCAGAGTCAATCGAGACAGCTGACTCTCTTCAGGATAAATTGACTAAAGCGAACGCAAATCTAATAAGTGCGAAAGGCTTGCTGAACGATGAGGAGGCAAATATCCGAAAAATGGCTTCTTTGTGCGGAGAGTTTTGTCCAAGTCAGAAGAAAGGAAATATCGACGATCAATCGGCAAAAGTAAGCCAACTAGAAGAACAAATGAAGGAAATTAATGATAAAGCACCAGAGATAATTGAACTTTTAAAGTCACCAAATTGGCCAGAACATCTGAAAGCTATAGAAACGGTAAGGCAAAAAGTCAAAGATTTTATGACCAAGCAGAGACAGGATGATGTGAACCAGCAATTGGCCATGGTTCCTGAAGAGCCATCGGAGTCAGTAAAAAAGATGACCCACAGCTTGGAAGCGCTGGAGGCGAAGCTGAGTGAACTCCGTCCCAAGAACCAGACCTACGAACAGCTCCTGTTAGACAGCATCGGAGGACTGGAGCAACGTCTGCGAGATCGTCTGAGTGGCCTAAACGCAATGATAACTAAGACCGAAGCGGATGCAGATAAATGTAACTCTAAATGCGACTGGGGGAATCTGCCGCCCATGGAGGAACTCCAGGAAAGGGTCAAGGAAATGGAGGCATTGGTTGTTACAAAGTAGCATCGTTCGGAAAGACGTAGATAAGAAAGCCATACCAAAAAACTGTTGTCCTACTTTGAAATAAATCTATCTTTGCTAAATCCAATTATTAGTTGTTCCAGAAAAGAATAAGCCCTTTAACAAACTAAATTTTAAAAATCCCGCGTACTTTTCATGTTTTCCCGCACTGTTGCTCACGTAAGCAACGACGTAACGTTACTTGAACGTTACGGCAGCAGAGTATGCAAAGAAGACGAGGTTAACTTTGCAGGATGCCAATTGCACATAACAACACTTTAACAACAAATGATGTTTTTATTAATAAAATATATTCGTAATAGTATAAATTCGTCATTAGTATTGGCTTAGTGGAATCCATTGTACAAATCTATACCATATATTTTGACAGATGGAGATGCTACATATTTCTTTGAATCTATGTTTTAAACACTACTTTAAAAAAAAGTAGTAAAACAGCTAAATACACATATTTAAATAGCCACATTTCTGACAAATAATTTGAATCTCGCGCTCTAAAAATAGCCAGATCTAGCTATAAAATTGCTGTTTTGGCAACGGAGGTTACGTAGTTGCTGTCCCAATTTTGAGTTGAAGGTATATTTACGGAAGATGGGTAAATAATACTTTTTAAAACAGATTTTGTTTAATACCCTTCACGGAAAATTATGAATTATTTACGGAATATTATTTTATTTTATTTACGGTATATTTCTGAGAGTCGGTCCGATTTTCTTGCCACCATGTCAGCTTATACACCTTGCAAGTGCTTATACTTTTCATGGTATTTTCTTGTATTTTAATGTATATTTTAAGACGCTTTATTGACTTACCCTCCTATCCAATACACCAACGTAGAAACCGTGTATAAATGCCATTTAGACCCATGTTCCAGGCCACTTCGAATACTAATTTGTGATCAGCATTGAATTTCTGATTTTCTGCCATTAAAATTGAGATTTTTTTCAAAAATATCGGAAAACGGCATGTCAAAAAGTGGATAACGTAGGTTTTTCACACTAGCGCTTCCATGGGGATTATATGAAAAAAAGGCACGAACGAACACATTTCCCCCTCAGGTGTCGCTCTTGGTAATTACATGCAAATGTAGTTAATATGCATAAGCTGTGTAGTTGTCGTGTTAAAGAAATGCATTTTGTGGAAATTGTTGTCAACCGTTTTTGTTTAAACCTTATTTTAAAAATAATTCAATAAATATGAGAATTTAAAATAAGCCAGTCTTGTAGGAAATTGATTTAATACTCGGATAAAATTATGAGTTTGGAGCTGACGGTCTTAGCTAGCCAGTAATATTCCACCGAATATCAAAATCGAGGAATATGATGAAACTTGACTACAAATAATTCGTCAGTATATTTACGGTATATTTTAAAATTTGTGATGCATTTTCGGTATATATCTGAGGGTCGGACTGAGCACGTGTTGTTGACATTTGTTTAAAACAATTTTGATACAATTAACAATAACAGCCGACTATGCGCGACAATACGCCACCGCATCGTCCGGACTTTGAAGACGACGACGATGAGATACTGGAAGAGATCGAGCTAGACGCGAATGCAGCGCCGTCTCTGGACGAGGACGATGACTTGGAGGAGGTGACGCTGGAGCAGCTGGAGGCACGTCTGGGACTTCACGACGAAGACGATGAATATGAAATGGATGAGGAGTCTATCCGGGACCGAGAGCGCATTGCGAACATAATAGACGAGGCGGTACTCACGTTCCGCAACCATACAGCACCGGTCTTCGCCTGCAGCCTGCATCCGCACTACAATTGGGCGGTGACGGGCAGCGAGGACGATTTAGCCTTTGTTTGGGACACGAGCAACAGCGAGGTGCTCTACAAGATCACCGAACACAAGGACACCATCACCGAGGCGCACTTCAGCCACGATGGCGCTTACCTGGTAACGGGAGATCTTGCCGGTGAGATCAATGTCTTCAAAGTGAGCGAGCAGCGCGAGGAGCGCCCCATTCTGACCAAGGTCTGGGAATACTCCATGTCTGACATGTCGTGGCTCTTCTGGCATCGCGGTGCCCATGTGCTCCTGGCGGGCAGCGACAGCGGCGAGGTGTACGTCTGGCGCATTCCCAGCGGAGATTGCAAAATCCTTGCCGGTCAGGGGGCGCGCTGCGAGTCCGGAGAACTGAGCGGCGACGGCAAGAAACTGCTAACGGCCTATATGAATGGCGCCGTCAAGCTCTGGGACCTGAAAACCTGCCAGGTGCTCATGGAGGTGAACGAGCAGCACCCGATGGGCTTCGGTGAGGTCACCCACGCAGTGGTGGCCTGTGAACTCGACTCTCCCTTCTACATCTGCGCCGAGGGCGGAGGTAAGAAACCAATTGGATAGCGATTATGCGACTAGGCTCTCTAATCTAACCGAATCACAATTTTAGGAAAAATGCTATTCTGCACCAACAGTGGACCCGTCAGTGTTGTGCAGTCGGAGCACGGCATCGAGTGCATTGCCTTTGCTCCCGCTTCTTCGGACTTAAAGCTCTTTGCCTGCGGCTCGCTGGACGGTCACATATCCATATGGGACTACTCAAAGTATTCGCTGCGCACTGTCTGCGAGAATCCAGTGCCCAACGATGGCGTCCTTAGGTGACTTTCATGCCCTGTCCGACAGCGACCGCTAGTTGCTTAATTTTGCTAATGTTTTACGTGACCTTTTCAGGATCAAATGGCTGAACGACAATACTATCATGGCGGCCACATCGAACGGCAATCTGAATGCTTTCGATGCCCGCACGGGCACCCTGAAGTTTACCCTCACCGGACACTTCTGTCACATCTACGAATTGGCCTACAAGCCTCTGGACAGCCTGCTGTTGACGGTATCCGAGGACACTACAGCCAAGATATTTAAGGTTCCGCCGCTGGGCGATTAATGCAGGTGCTAAAACTGATAACGTGCTGTTCGAGTATATGTACATAAATAGACAATACATATGAGTGTAAAGGATAGGCTCTGTCTTAATGTATTAAGGGAGCAATGGCCTAAGTGCTTGGGGGGGTCGTATATTTCAGGCGTTATCCGTTAGAACGTTATCCGTCAGAGCTAAGATAGTTTGAGGCGAATACTGCACTCTCTCTTCGAACTCTTGGGACTGTCCTCGCTCTTAAGGTGCATGAGGGGCATGGGGCATGCGTGCATTGATAGGGAGAGCTGTGCCATAGACACTGGCACTTACACTTCCTTATGCACATATGTATGTTTTTTGTTTTTGTCCGCTATCATTCACCTCACCCACACACACACAGTGCCCCCCACACAAAGTGAAACAATTGTCCGACAAAAACAACACATTTTTGGATTTACATATTTGTGTTTATTTTGTTGTTTTATTATTTTATTAAAGCTTTTCGGTAGTGCATGCCCCGCCGATGAAAATCAGATTCAGTCCGATTCGGGTTTTGAGTGCGTCTGGTTCTCTATGGTTCTCCATAGAGCGGGATACTCGCACAAGTAAATCTCTTGGGGCGCGCAAGCAGTACGTTTTTTTTTAGATACAATATTCCGGTGTTGCGTTCCACGAGAGTTGTTTCTGATTTCTGAAGGATCTTTTTACAAAAAAAAAAAAATAGATTAAATTTAACAATAAAATACATACATATGGGCATACATACATATATCCAAATTTATGTTACACTATAAATGTTGATCATGAAAACACATGACTCGTGGCATAATGAAAGCGACACAAAAAATATTAACGAAAATTGCATATGGAAGTGATCCATCATATTTCTCCTTCCTTCCACATGAGCATATATTCTGTGGACTTCGATGTGTGAGTGGCGCGCAAAACTTGAAAAAAAAAATAACGTAAAATAAACCCGACAACAATAAAAGTCACACGAAATCACAGTTAATCAACTGCAAACGGGGGCCCGAACCCACTCTACATAAATACACACACACACACAAACATACCTATGTATGTACATAAATGCGGTTACGGTTGCGGACGCGAACGCGGACGCGGACACTGGACAAAATCCAGCTCTGCGTGTGTGTGTGTGTGTCTCTTACAATTAGATTACCAGAGGAGCACAGATACTATGTATAGCCTGCAGAGGCGCTACACTTATTTTGTTTATTAGTTGTGTTCGTTTTTTATGACGGGAGAGCTCTGATCGAGGAGCTAGCTAATCCAGATATTCGTCGGGCTACTAATAGTACACAGCCCACAATTGAATTATCACAGTTTGAAATGTCAAATGCACGCGCCTGGCTCTGTTTGGTTTGGGTCCGTTCCTCTGTTTCCCTGTGCTCCTCTAATCCAACCTTATTCATGATAATCCGCTCAAGTGTTTAACAAAAGTCCCACAAATATGTGTACTATGTGTACATGCACACACTCATACTATGTATTGCGTGTAAAAGACTTCCGAATCTGTTGGGCTAATCAGTGACAAGCGTTTTCGGGAAAATGAGCAACACAAGATGTTTAGCGAAGC
Source organism: Drosophila persimilis (assembly GCF_003286085.1). Lineage (NCBI taxonomy): Eukaryota > Metazoa > Arthropoda > Insecta > Diptera > Drosophilidae > Drosophila > Drosophila persimilis. Next base: position 4,823,588 of record NW_020825312.1, read on the forward strand.
CCCATACGGGGCGATCATAGTTAGGATAGATATCGCATTACTCAAAGACCTCACCCATAAGTGAAAGCCATAAATATGGTTAATAGTCGAAATCTGATTCCTCGACTAGCCACAAAGGCGCCTACTTCCTACTTCCTCTACTTCGCTTTTTATTGGAATAATAAGATCTGACTACTACAAGACTATCTTCCTGTAAATATGAATACTTAGAGATTCTTACCTTCTTCTTTGCGGTAATAAAGCAGAAATCTGGCAATTATAGTCGATCATTCCGACTAATTATTGATTGTTGGCCCAAGCAATTGGCAAGTTTTAAAAACCCTGTTTGCCCCATAAAAGCATTCAACAAATCAATCCCGTAAAACAGCAAACAATTTTCTGGCAGATTAGACGCCAAATGCCAAAATCAACATTCCATTTATATCATATTAAAGGTCGTTGACTAACAGACACTCAAAGAGTGAATCCCGTCGTCTGAAGAGACAGCGGAGCGAAGAAACTTCTCTTCGGCCGCTGCCGCACGTGCTGCGGCCTCAAGTATTTTTGGCTTTCCAAACTTTCCTTCTCTGGCCGGGTCTGAGGCGAGGTCTAATGAAATGGTAGCTGGTTCTTGCATCATGCGGCAGAGGAGAGTCGGTAGCATAGGCCTCTGGCAGGGCGATGCGGTGCCATACACCATCCATACACACAGAGATAGGATAGCCATAATATGGAGCGGCAGGTAAAGAGAGAGAGATAGTGAGAGAGCACCTGGAGAGAGCCACGCACCGCAGCAACGCAGCGCCGCAGCACCGCAGCTGTCGACGTCGTGAAAAAGCGCCAAATGCAAAGCCATAGTTAGGCTTGCCGCGCTCTGAGCAAAGCAAAGAGCGCGACGCGGCAGAGCAGAGGACCGACAGCCAGACAGACCCAGACCCGCTTCATAAAGGGGGCTAAAAATGAATTCCAAACTTACTTTGAACAGAGCGCGTGCATGGAGCGGTCGACGTCGACCCGGCATGACATTATCGAAGTTTATTTACAAATAAATACATTGTTCATCGAGGCCTGCACGTTGTTTTTCGTTTGTTTTTTAGTTGATATCCATAGTGACTGAGGTAGCCCTCGAAGATGACTCTTCAGCGAACTCTTCCCCTTTGAAAGACACCACGTGTGTTTCCGATAAGCCACATTTCCATACGCCGGACCGCATACACCATACACCATACATATGCACATGTGCGAGAGTGGAGTGGAGTGTAGTGTGTGTGTGCGCGCGAGTACAAAATAAAACTGAAAAACTGAATAAAAGCATGTGGAAGAGCGCGAAATAAAAAGAACTGTATTTGAATCGACGGACGAGCTCCACGCTCCACGCTGGCACAGAGCACGCTGAAACCGTGCTGATACGCAAGATCCCACTGGAAAACGATAAAAGCAATGGTCTTACAAAAGCTATCATAAAAATAAAAATAATAATAAAACAAAAACAAAAACCAATAACCATCGCTGAGAGAAACAGGAACCCCTAGAGGGATTCAAGAACCCTACCTTACCCTTAACCCTACCAGCAACCCCTAACTCAAGTCTCTGTCTTGAGAGAACCCAAAACCAAAGTTGTGTGTAAAATGGCGCGTATTCAGGCGAGCGATTCTCTTATACCCCGACAAATCTTCGAGATGCCTCCCGCCGAGCAGCCGAGCCGCGACCGGGAGAACCAGTCCTCCGCGGACAGCGACAGCCAGGGCTCCGGGGTGAAGCTCAAGAAGCAGATCGGTCTGCTCGATGGGGTGGCCATCATCGTGGGTGTCATCGTGGGCTCCGGCATCTTCGTCAGCCCCAAAGGTGTGCTCAAGTTCTCCGGCTCAATTGGACAATCGCTTATCGTCTGGGTGCTATGTGGTGTTCTCAGCATGGTCGGCGCCCTGTGCTATGCGGAACTGGGTGAGTAATGGCCCCGACCCTCCATGTAAAGGCTTTCCTTTTTGTTGTAGTTGCTGTTGTTATTTTTGATAATACTCGTGTGCTTGTAAGCCCACGCCCGGTCATCGTTTCTGCGTTGCTGGCAGTTATTGGTTCTGGTTGATGACAGCACATTATGGGTCAGCATATGGAAAGTGGAGTAGTCTGTCGGAGAGGAGAGGGGGATGGGATTGTTTACATAGCTGAAATGAGTGTAAGACAAACGTGGTAGCCACCTGGGTTGAGTGAGGGTGAGGGTGAGGTGAGGTGAGGCACGCATAACAACTGGATCAAGAACGAGCATTCATTAAAACGCTGAGGTTAACTCAAATCGGCAAATGAGGTTGAGGCTAAACAGACCTGTAACCTGTAACCTGTTACTATTCGTACAATCGAATCTTTAATGTTACACTCTACACTGTACATCGCCCCTTTTTACCCACCCCTGGTTCCAAGACTTCCAAGAGAGTAAGGAATCTGTACGATGAAACGATCAACGAGAGAGGGAATACTCACAGTAATATAGGTACGGGAACCCGGAGCAATTTCGCGGGAGACTCATTTTAAAAATGGAAATTAGTTCAGCTTCATCAAGATGACCTCTTCAACGGACACATCAAATCAGTTCCCCGACAAGCTGTTCTGTTGAATGAATCCGGAGGGGGGAAGAATCCGGTGGGGAGAAGCAGACAAGAATAAGAGCCAGACACAACATTGAATAAGCAGCAAATTAACGTGGGTCCGGTCCCTTCTTGGTACAGTGAACACTCGCTCGGAAGATTAGACCCTGGAATTCGAACAATCCCCAAAATAAGAGAGAAATACAGCTCATATTTACTTCATTTATTCCGCCGCTTCGATTAAGAACCAGTTTCGTAAATTTTTCGTTAGATCTGCCAGACAGCAGACACCAGACTTACTCGTATTTGGAGGTCTTATAATATTGATTATCAATGAACCTTATCAATAGAAGGCTAGATACCTCTTTGAATATCTTCGGCCGGACCAGGCTCCAGTCGTTTCGTTTGGCCCCCACAAATTGGGACTCGCACGTGATTCAGCAATGATTCAATCCCAATAAAAGGCATTTTAATTAAGTGGAACTATGTGATTCTCGCTGGGTTTCCGAACGTTGAACCTCCACTGTTGAAATCAGTTGCTGATTATCTTTCGAGCAACCCTCGCAGCCAGATAAGAAACGAGAGCTGGCTCTCTTATACTATCTCTGATATATATGTAGTTTTCTCCATGATTTTCATTTTATCTCTTCTCTCTCGTTTTAGGCACAATGATACCAAAATCCGGAGGAGATTATGCCTACATTGGCACAGCCTTTGGTCCACTGCCTGCTTTCCTTTATCTATGGGTCGCCCTGCTGATTCTGGTGCCCACGGGCAATGCGATCACGGCCCTGACCTTTGCCCAGTACCTTCTGAAGCCCTTCTGGCCCTCCTGCGAGGCGCCCGCCGAGGCCGTACAGCTGTTGGCGGCTGCCATGATATGTAAGTTTGTGCAGAGATAAGCGAAGCCGTCCATCGTGTACTAATGGTGATTGACACTTGCCCTTAGGTGTGCTCACCGTTATCAACTGCTACAATGTCAAGTGGGTGACACGTGTGACGGACATATTCACGGGCACCAAGGTGTTGGCCCTTCTAGTTATCGTCGGCGCCGGCGTCTGGTACTTGGCCGATGGCAACACAGAGCACTGGGACAAGCCGTTCAGCGGGGGCAATCTTTCCCCGGGATACATTGCCCTAGCGTTCTACAGTGGCCTCTTCTCGTACTCCGGTTGGAATTACCTCAACTTTGTCACGGAGGAGCTGAAGGATCCCTACCGCAATCTCCCCAAGGCCATTTGCATCTCCATGCCGGTAGTGACGATCATCTACATGGTCACGAACGTTGCTTACTTCTCGGTGCTGTCCACCGACGAAATACTCTCATCGGATGCGGTGGCCGTCACCTTTGGGGACAAGATGCTGGACTACATGTCCTGGGTGATGCCCTTTGCCGTGGCCTGTTCGACTTTTGGCTCTCTCAACGGCGCCATCTTTGCATCGTCCAGGTTGTTCTTCGTGGGGGCCCGCAACGGACACCTACCGGCGGCCATTTCCCTCATCAATGTCAATTGTCTTACCCCGGTGCCATCGCTGATATTTCTGGTGAGTCTGAGTCCCACTTGATCCTTCCCCGATACACAAACCGTTTTTTAACTTTTCCTAACTTTTCCTCTCCTCTCCTAAGGGCGTTCTCACCCTCTTGCTGCTGTTCATCAAGGACACCTACGTGCTGATCAACTACGTCAGCTATGTGGAGGCCCTGTTCACGCTCATCTCGGTTTCGGGTCTGCTGTGGCTGCGCTACAAGCAGCCCAAGACGGAGCGACCCATACGGGTCAATCTGGCACTGCCGATCATCTATCTGATCGTTTGCCTCTTCCTGGTGATATCCTCGTGCTCGCAGTCGCCCTACGAAGTGGGCATTGGCACAATAATCATCCTGTCCGGCATTCCGGTCTACTATCTGACCATTCACCATCCGGTCAAGTGGCTGGCGGACACCTCGCAGTCCATCAACCTGTGGTGCTCCAAGTTCTTTATCTGTATGCCCAATCAGGAGAAGTTCGATTAGAGAAGCTGGATCAGAGAGGGAGAGAAAGATGAAGAAAGGTGCCTTCCGCGAATGCATCGAATCGATCGCGGGCCCAAGTCTCAAGCTATCGCTAAGTTAGGTTAGAAATTTGGAATTTTTTATGAATTATACGCACAACATTACAAAAGTGTTATTGTAAATAACTCAAAGGCATTCTGGCAGCAGAACTTTGCGCGAATTATTATTATTACTTATTGATTAATTTTCTTTAAATATTATCTGTCTATTCTCCCCCAACAACAACTACAAAAAAGAACAGTTCCTCGGAATCAGCAGAGAAAAACACACAATACCAATATTATACCAATTTTTACATAGCATAGTACTCGTACATTTGCGCACGTATGTATGTATGTTTGTATTTAAGCGATAATTTAGTAACTATTAATTATAACCGAAGTAACTTTTGCAAAATGTAAAAACCGAATTTCTTCTGCATAAGAATTAAATACAAAATAAACACAAACGCCAGGGAAATTTATGAAAGAGCGCGCCGCGCAGGCAGTAACGGGTCTGCTGGTCGAGTCAGAAGAAAGCTTTCCGAAAAGCTTCGCCAAAACACAGCTAAGTGGCTGGCGCGTGCGCAGAGCCATGGGGAGAGAGATAAAGAGTAAGAGAGAGAGAGAGAGATGGAGATGAAGCGAGCGAGAAGCACGTTCCTTTCCGTCGTATAAAAGCGTTGCGTAGGCGATACCGTCATTTCAAAAAGACCGTTGAGCGGGATAGACAGTCGTCGAAACGGAACGCACGCGTGAGTCCCGTGAAATGTCGATCGGCCCCCAGTAGGGTTCAGCTCAACGTTCAATAAAGTTTACCACACAAGTGTTCAGTTATTGATATGGCCCCAAAGCCCCTGCTAATCGTACGCCTCCTGTGCCTCGGGGCACTCCTGGGAACGGCGCACACCTCGCTGGAGTACAACCGCTACCTGGAGCAGATATTCCAAAAGTACGGCGATGGCGGGACAATCAACTTTGAGGTAACAACAACACCAATCCATCGAACTAGCCTTGTAAACGTAAAACCACAGACCAAGAGGACGGGGGGAAATATGAGCCCAGGTAAACAGAGCTGGACACGGACTCTGCCGCTTTTGGCTCTTGGCTTTGGCTAATGTTATGGCAAAAAATTAGTAAGTTTTTGTGGACCGGTCGGTCATCATGCACCAATGAGCAGCTAAACCAAAAAACGGGCACACGGTGACACTGGGCAAGGAAGGGCAGGTGCGGGATGGGATGGGGAGGGGAGGGGAAATAATAAATTAGAGTAAGTCAAATATTTGCGGGTTGTGAAAGTGAGAAACATTTATGTGTGTTGCTGTGCCGTGGCTCTGTCCGAAGACAGACGCTGGACGATTCTGTTCTTGCCAAACAAATCAACAAACAAAACACTCTCAACAGTTATAATCGCTTCTCTGCATGAGACCTGCAATCTTTATGGACGCACAACACTATCACAATTACGAGTCGCCTGCCTCTCTCTTATGGAACTCATGACAGAAACGTAGAGACTTTATTGCGGGCATTATCATAAATTTAATCAAAATCCAGACACAAACACACATTGTGATATACACTCCCGCCGAGACTTGAGCATCCAGCATGGACGTCGCACGTACCCCTGCTCTTCCTCGTACGCCCACACTCTATCCAAAACAAGATTAAAAGATTATTCCGATAAGAGCTAGTCTCCTAATGAGCGATGATAGCCAAACAGCTGACGAAACCCGTCCGAAGACCCAAGCCAAGTCCCTGTCCCTAGCCCGATCCTATGGAAATTTCGCAATGCGTTGGCGTTATGCTTATGGACTCCATAGTTATAGAGGCAACAGGTCCCCGGCAATTGGCATTACTCATGCGTAGCGCTACGCAATACGTTTTGTCCATTTAAATGTCAGGTTACTAAAATGCTTCTACGCACTCGGCATACTAACAGAGACGGGGACCCCCCGCACTCCGCCCACTGCCCATTTGAGAGGAGAGAGGTGTAGAGGAGCGGGTATTCTATTATCATTCCAAAATCCCAATTTCAATTGCATATTATGCCAAGTACTTGGCACACAAACAATTTTGCTGAATGAAAGTAAAAATAAGCTAGACGATGGATTGTTTGAGAGGCACGAGTACGGGTACGGGTAAGGGTACGGGTACGGGCAGGGGTACAGGCACGGGTACGGGTACGGGTAGGGGAGCCTCGTAACTTCATGTGTTCCATAATAAACAACAGACAGGTTCATTTGTTTGGTTTTTTAGGCGCTTTTATTGTACCAGCGCGTGTTTGGCTATTTTTTTATACGATACGATACGATCCTCATCTTCGAAAAGGAATCTCTCTCTCTCTCTCTCTCTGTCTCTCTTCGTAGCTAACTGCTTATTAAGTGCCTGATAGAACCGACAGACAGGCTACAGGGCACACGCCCCATTCCCGGCGACAGACAGCTGTCAAGGCAATTAGATACTATGAATATATATTCCCCTCACAGCCCAGGCCCACTTTCGCGACAGCAAAAATGCGGCAGCAAAACCAACAAAAGTAACAATAGACCTCTAATTAATTCCGATGTAAATATAATTGCTTGGCACGGTGACAACTAAATCAAGTAATTATCTGCGATAATACTCGTAAATTCGAACCAAAACTCATGGCAAAAGCATACCCCTCCTCCGTATAGTGAGTGCACTTTGGGAGTTTCGTGAGAAATGAAAGATGATTCACTTAATTGCGATCTTGGGAAAGTAGTCTAGGTTTCGATCTACATACGAGTATGCAAATATCTGTAAAGGGAAACTGTGGCATCATTGTGTGGATCATGAATTGACTAAGATGGATAAACAGCTGACATCTGCTGTTTGGCCTTGCTTAAATTGAATTCATTAATAAATTCTTGTTAAATATTATCCCTACAGGGTCTCGAGCATTTAATGTACAGCTTGAATCTGGGCCAGATCGAGTTCGACCCCTCGCACACCATCGCCGAGCACCGACCGCAGGGCTACTCGAATGAGACGAAAGCCAGCACAAACGGGACCTACTTTGACAAGCAGATCAGCACTAATGCCAGCACCGACGAGGATGTTCTGGATGTGCAGATATCACCAGATATCAGCAAGACCTCAAAGCACTCAGAGTCGGGGCCTGCGGTCCCAGAGTTCCTGGAAATACACGACCCCAAGCATCGGCATCCGCGGGAGAGCAGCGGTGAGTAGTAGTAGTCCAGTCTTTATCTTTATGGATCTGGATTATCACACAACCCGCATGGGTTTTTAGCCCGAGTACTCGAGTTGGCACTCCATAGATACTCGTACGGGCAGATCAAGTAAAGACAGAAGAGCCATAAACAATAAACAGTAGGATGGAAGTTCTGACAATAATTCTAGAATACCCAAGAGCACACAATGATCAGACATAGTACATATGTACATGCACACACGAGTATGTACACTTAAACGACAATAATGAGCAGTGGTATTACCTGAGAGACAGTTATAATTAAGTCGTAGAGAAATTCTTAAGCCTCAATATAAATAGAATGAACGAGGCCCGACTCTACCCGTACATATCCATATATCAATTGGCCAGTTTCCAAATGCAAGTCAGGGCGGGGCGGGGCGGGGCACGGCCAGAGGCAGGGCCAGGGGCAGCGGCATCTATGTACTCGTAATAAATTCAATTATGCTGCTATCCATCTCATTTGGATGAGAGGAAGTTCCGTCTGTAAGTGCGACCTTGCCGCATAAATTATCTGAAAACGCACGTCTATCTCTCTCTCCCCTTTTGGGCAGTGAAATGCAATCGCGAGTCGCGAATCAACAGGTACACAAAAAATCCTTGTCACCAGGGCGATGATAGCACGATAAACGACCCCTTTATGGATGCGGAAGTCGAAAACAAATTGTCGCAAAAACACAATCATGCGCATCAACAAAGAGGAACTAGCCCAAACCGTTGCTTTACGGCTGTTGATGTTTTCGTTACTGGAACGGAGATTCACCGTTAATTGAAATGTACACAATCATTAAAACGGTTCTCCCCATAAACAGTTAGCACTAAACAGTCGGGACAATTCATGTAGTGAAATGTTCCCACATGCGAATCGGGTGTCAATTGACTGTGTGATTGACTAAACAAAAGGAGAAGGCAGAGCCACGTCTGAGTGCACTTTCGACAGCTTATTTTTATAGCCGGTACCCACTCGAAGAGTTTGGGGATATACATATGTATGTACATAATTGTTTTGTGGTCGATGTGGATGCGTTTCATACCCCATAAAAACTATATAATATAAATATAAATTGCCCTTTCTGTCTGTCCGTCTAGATCTCAGATATATGGATCATTTTCAATCCGGAACAATATTAAAGCCCGAAGAAACAAATCTATTTGCCATGGCTACGAACCGCCAACCACGCGCCTACTCACTTTCTCTCTCTCTCACTCTTACTCGTGCAGTGTGCGCCCTCTGGCAGAGGGAAGCGAGATAGCAACACAGCTGGTGTTTTCGTGACAAAGATGAGAGAGGGACAGATATAGCGGATAAATGGAAACATGAAATATTTTAAATTCGAATAAAATCGATCATCTCTCAGGAAAAGGTCTAGAATAATTGAGAGAGATCGCGGTCTAAGCTGTTCATTCGTCCCTTCTGGGACAGCGATACCAACAGACAGAGAGAGAGAGAGAGAGGGAGAGAGAATGCGGTAGTCATCGGGTCTGATACCAATTCTGGCGTTTTCTTATAACTACGGTTTACCGGCTAGTGTAAATACTTATTAGTAATATATGAATTTAACAAAACAATATTCCACTCTCTCTTTAATGTCCAGTGGAGGGCAGACCTTGGCCTGCTGCCGCCTGTTTGTCACCGAAGCTTTTGCTATCCCTCATTGTGGACCACAATGACCTCCACAATAACAGTATTTACCGCAAGCTGATCAAGAAGGACTCCACCGTTCCGACGGAGACCAAACACAACTCTGATGAGGAGTACAACAACTTCATCAACTCGGTACGGATCACCCCGAGAGCATTCATGAAGCTATGTCCAGCTCTGTTGGCCCAAATCGACGGCGGAGTGTGTGCACAGCCAGCTCCACGACTGCACATTATGCAGGATAAGAACCAGAGGATTTGGGATGGTAGGTGAACTCTCGGCTGTCACATGGCTGTCCCTCAAGCGGATCATGGGCTAACCATTTCACCACTTTCAGCTTGGATATATGCCAGCATTTGTATGTTTGTGCTCTCTGCATGCGGTCTGCTTGGCATTCTCCTAGTGCCTTTAATGAAAACAGCAGCTTATCAGGAGGTTCTCAAGTTTCTGGTCTCCATAGCCGTGGGCACACTGGCTGGAGATGCGCTGATGCACTTGCTGCCTCATGCTCTCTTCAAAGAGGAGAAGCACGAGCAGGCCCTAGGCGCAGATGCTGCATCCATCGATGGGGTACACAACCACAGCAGTGAGCCTGCCCTGCTGTGTGGCTGTTCCTTCCTTGCCGCCCTGTTCATGTACATTCTGGAGAACGTACTTCCACTGCTGAAGGGTGACAAGCAGAGCCACGGGCACAGCCATGGACATGGGCACAGTCATGGCCACTCGCATGGCCAGCAGTTGGAGAAGGCGGCCCCAGAGACACCACGTGAGCTGAATGTGATGCTGCAGGAAACGAAACTGGACGCAAAGTCACCAGAGCGACCACTCACCCCTGTGGCGTTCATGGTCATCATTGGCGACGGGCTGCACAATCTCACCGATGGCATGGCCATTGGAGCCGCCTTTGCCAGTGATCCTGTAACTGGTCTGGCCACAGCATTCGCCGTCCTATGCCACGAGCTGCCGCACGAGTTGGGCGACTTTGCACTCCTTCTGCAGACGGGCGTCTCCATGAGGCGAGCCATTTACATGAACCTGGTTAGCTCGGTTCTGAGCTTTGTTGGCATGGCTGTCGGTCTGTTCATTGCCGGCATTGGAGATGGGATGACGCAGTGGATCTATGCAGCCACCGCCGGATCCTTCCTGTACATTGCCTTTGCCGATCTGGTGCCCACAATGAGTGTGGCCCACAATCCAGAGATGGCAAAGGATCCAAAGGGTATTATGATCCAGATACTCGGCATATTCCTGGGCGGACTGATCATGTTGATCATTGCCCTGAACGAACACGACCTGGAGGGACTGTTCAAGAGCTTCTAGACATTCCAGAAGACTAGTTCACAATCTCAAGCTGGCCACTGAGGAAATGCATCTGTTAATTTTGTAGATAGTAGATACTTTAAGCATCTTTGAAATCTCCTCTTGAGTGGGAGTGATCCTCTTCCCCAAGCATACCTTTTATGTAGCTTTTTAAGCCAATTACCAAATGTAAATGACTGTCGTCAGAGCAAATAGCTTAAGGATATTTTAGGGTAGTTTTAAGACGGAAAGTAAATGGAAAACGATATCCACAGTGATGATAAAGGTTCTGTTGTTGTTGTTCCGTTTTTATAACGAATAAGGCGCTCTTTAATGATTTACCTGTTAACACTTATTGAATAGCTTTATCTGTGAAAGAACTGTTTAAGATAACTGCATTTGTTGGTGCTCCTCAAAGGGTTCATGGGGCAAGCGAGCGGGGTTCTGCAAAGATCTAATGTAAGCAAGGGGACCGACGATTCTAGTTATTGAAATCTCACCAGCTTCTGTGATCGCTCCTCCAGAAAGCCATACGCAACGTGATTCAACTTAAAGCCACAAGGCAGGGCCACGCCTTGAATGCGATAGAAGGCTCCTGCTGGCCCTTCATCGGCCACCTTGTGGGCTGCCCCGACGGTGCACTTGCCCAGGAAGTGAGTGGAGGCCACCATGGGCCCACGTGAGATGTCAATGTGGTCCCCCAGGCGGTACAGAGTCACACGACCATTACTCTGTTGCGCAATACTGGGCAATTGTTCGCTTTTGTATTTCGAATCCTTGAACATCTCCTGGGCGAGCTCTTGCTGAACGTCCAAGCGCTCGATGCGCAAATCCTGGGCCGCCAGTTTGATCATTTCGGCCGAGATGGCACGCATTTCCGACTTCGTTGGCTGCCAGCTTTGGGTCTCTAGCACAATATCGTGGACAAAGCTACCCGACTTGACTGTGATAGAGATTCGTTAGATGAAAGATCGTCAGAATATAGACATTGCATTTACTGTTTGGTCCCGGGAAGCTGTGCAATTGGAGTTTCGCTTCCGCCTTAAATACACGTGTCAAAGCAGCGCCCAACATGAAGCTGCATGTACGCCAGAAAGCTCTGCAACAAAGGAATCGGGATGAGCATCATTTAACTCAATTGCGTCATATGCTTACTTGTTGACCACATGCGGTTCGGAGATATTGAAGTTAAGCAGCTGCAAGGTGCAAGACTCCTGCAGCGGCCTGTGCATATCCCACGGAACACTGCCATCGATCAGGGCCAGAGCCGAGCGTCTGCAATGTCCCTCACTCAAGTGCTGGGCACAGTTGAATGGCGTGGAAATTTGATTGTTCATCACCAGAGTCACATCCTCGGGCAGACCCAAATATCGAACCTCAATCTTGTCAATTCGCCCAATGGCTTCCCGTTGCCGGCGCTGCTCCTGTGTAAACAGTTCATTCCGGGAGGCAATCGATGCTGAACCAGCGGAGAAGTTGGCTGCAAATAAATTTGTATTTTATTCACCAAAACTACACGTCTAAATTAAATAACTCTGGCTTTTTCCGCAAGGTGTAGCATGTCACCACTGAGGCTAAAACCGCCTAGTTCAACGTGAGCGCCCGACACATCTGGCATACACTGGTATTCCTTTTAATCAATAAAAGTGCCAATATTTCACCTTTCTTACCTTTTGTTCTATACTGTTGGAGCTGCCTTAGGGCACACCAGCTTATTTTATGTAATTTTGTGGCCGACATCGTCATTTTATCGTAATAGGGTGCACACCAGTGTGACCGCGGATTTGCGTTAAAATATACCGTCCGTCCCTCAACAAAATAATAAAATATACCGTTTAATTTAAAAAATATACCATAAATATACTGACGAGTTCAAGCTCTATTATACATATTCCGCTTTTTTGATGTTCCCTGCAATATAACTTTAACCACTTGCTTTTATTGGATCTTGTCTGAAAAAAGGTTTTAGTGAAATAAGTCAAACAAAAAAGGCTTTAGCGAAATGGGTAACACAAAAAAACGAAAGAGGATGGTCGCTCATATTGTTCAATTTTTATATTCCGTTGAATAATTCTGACTAACTATAAGGGTTTTACTTTGCCCACATCATTTTAGGCCGTTGATGAATAATTTTTCTTCAAGATTGGCTAGTCCTTGCTTTTATTGTATTTTGGCGAAAACAAGGCTTAAATAAAATGGTTAAACAAAAAAAAACAGTCGCAATGTTGCTGGTATTTGAAGACATCGACTGGATAAGAGAGGTGCGCGCCAAATATAAATTTTTTGAATGTGAACGACAAGGATTTAAGTGTTGTCAACCGGGCCATTACCGATGATTCAATATCGCAATAGGGTGTCAAAAATATATATCGATTTATCGATAGGTACCAATCATATTCATGAATATGTCTAAAACATATAAATTTGAGAACAGGTCCTTATTAATTACGTTTTATATTCATATCTTCATGTAAAATGAACGTAATAGGGTATACAAAGGTCTACACGCGCATCATGTCTGCATATCTTGAATTCGTCAGTATATTTTTGGTATATTTTTAAAATGAGGCAGTATATTTTGGTATATTTCTCAGGGCTGGACGGTATATTTTATCGTGCGCGGTCACACTGCCGAGTACGATTTTTGTTTGTCATTCCGGTGAGCGAAAAAATAGGAAACCTTTTCTCAATAACGGTGATATAAAAATAAAAATACGCAATGGATTTGGATTTGGCACGCAACCTTCCACACGCTGGCTTCAACTTTGACAATTGCAAGCGGTGAGTTGAAGAACAATCCTCCGGCGTTTCTGCAATGACAAGTCTTCTTCTTGCACAGCAATGCTACACTTCTGAGTGGGGGCTTCAAGCCGCCGACCACAACTAAAACGGGCACCACCATTGTGGGCATCATTTACAAAGATGGTGTTGTCCTGGGAGCCGACACGCGCGCCACCGAGGGCCCCATTGTATCTGACAAGAACTGCGCCAAGATCCATTATCTGGCCAAGAATATATAGTAAGTGGATAGCTTGTGCTGAGTTTTACAAGCAAGCGCTTTAACAAACGACTGCATTTCAGCTGTTGTGGTGCCGGAACTGCAGCCGACACCGAAAGGACCACCGATATCATTTCGTCCCAGTTGGAGCTACACCGCCTCAGCACCGAGCGCGATGTGCGCGTAGTGGCCGCTAACACCATGCTCAAGCAAATGCTTTTCCGTTACCAGGGTCACATTAGCGCTGCCCTGGTTCTGGGCGGCGTGGACAAAACTGGACCCCACATCTATTGCATTCATCCTCATGGCAGCTCCGACAAGCTGCCCTATGCCACCATGGGGTCCGGCAGTCTAGCAGCCATGTCTGTATTCGAGAGCCGCTGGAAGCCCGACATGTCCGAGAAGGAAGCCAAGCTTCTCGTACGCGATGCAATCGCTGCCGGTATTTTCAACGATTTGGGCTCGGGCTCGAACGTTGATTTGTGCGTGATACGCAAGGACAGCGTGGAATATCTGCGCAACTACGAGCTGGCCAATAAGAAAGGTGAACGTCAGTTGGACTACCGCTTTGATATTGGCGCCACACGCGTTCTCCACTCTACCATCTCAGATATGAACATCACTGAACGTATCGAGGTGGTGCCCATGGAGACGTCCTAGGGGAGTTATTAGTTATCCTTACTTTCTCATACATTTTCTATAACTGTGGAGTGGTACAATAAAAAGAGGAGCAACGCTTCAATTTGATTCGCTCTTTTGTAGGCGGTGTCTGGGGGCATCCATAAGTGATTTTTTTATTGGACTAGCTGTGCTCATAGACAGACGCTGCTTTGGTCGATAACGAATGCAAAAAAATACAAAAAATTATACATAACTTCTATCCAGAAATGATCAATGGGACCTTTTGCTTAAAGATTAATTAATGAAGCTAATATCACATGATACAGAGGGTCAATTCCTAACAGTTGAAGGCACATTCCATCTCCTTGAACTAATTGATTAATTGGCACCAAGAATTCACTTGATTGTTCACACCTTACGCTTACCACACGCTTACACGCCCTTTCTAAAGCTAATAGAACAAAAAAGGTAAAGCTATCCTACAACTAAGCTACGACCTACAAAAAAAATTAGGGGCATTAACCATAGGGTCCTAGAACCATACAAATTCGCCGCATTTGGTGTGGGTTCCAGCAGATGCGACACAGTCAGACAGGACAGGGCCAGGTTGGTGGTGATCCTTGGGGACTGGGCATTTATCAGCGACGATATCTTCTCGGCCTCGCGCGCACACGCCTCCAGTTGGAGCCGAGTTGGTCGCTTGATGGTGCTGCTTGGCACCAGAGCCACAAATATGCCCACTTCCATTGTGAGGAAACCCGTCAGCTGGCACTCGCTAACCTGCACCAGCCCATCGAGCTGCTGGAGCACCCCATGCAGGGTGAGCAATGTGCTGCTCTGAGCTCTCAGCCCATACATGGCTCGATCGAACTGCTTCCGGGAGTAGATAATCCTGAAGGCTCCGCCCGCACAAAGTGGACAGCATGCTCCGGGCGGCACAATCAATCGACAGTTTTTGGACACTGGAGCAGGGCACTGGACTGTACGACATCGTCTGCCCATTTCGCTGGCCAGCAAACCCACCTCCCGGCAGCGACCCACGTAGTCGGTCAGCACATACTCGGCCCGGGCTGCGTAAATGCTCCGATAGGTCACCCCATTGATGCCACAGACGGGTGAGGGCGACGGTGCCGATCGACTCGACTGGCAGGCCGACCAATAGGCCACCTGGCCACTGGGATTGTCTCGCAGCAGAGCGCAGGCATTAGGGTGAGTGCGTCCCTGGGTGTCACACACCTCGCCCTGATGGTAGGACGAGCAGTTCGAGGCGGTGGCATTCACTGTAAAGGGAAAAGGAGAATTAGTCCGGACTTAGGCGCTAACTGAATCTGACTTGAGCTTACCACAGACATACTGCTGGCAGGGCCGCTGCATGCTGGCCAGGCACACCTTCCGCTTGTCCAGGCACTGGGTTCCCTGGGGACAGCTGTTGGGAGCCGCCGCCTGACAAGCATTACGGGCATTGCATGCCCCGTACACATAGTTTCCCTCTGGCATGTGGCACTTGGCGACGCACGCCGAGGGATAGGTGTTGCCATTCGAGCCGCACACCGGCACATAATGCGCCGCACAATTGCACGGAAGGCTGGTGAAGCTGGAGTCCGTGAAGCCGGGCAGGCGACACTGTTTCTTGGTGCACGTGATCTCGCCGGCGAAGCAGCTGCAGAGATTGCACTCCAGGTAGAACGATGAGCCATGCCGGAAGCTTCGCCCCCCGGGTAGAGTGCAGTGGGCGTGGCTGTAGCTGGGCAGCGGCTGGCACTGCTCTAGGTGGCCCTGAAGCCCGCAGCTGCAGACAATGTGCTCGGCGGTCAGTAGCTGACCCACATCGGACTTCGTGTGGATACTGCTCTTGCTGAGGCGGACGTACGCCCCAAAGGGCACAATCAGGCTGGAGGCCTGGCCCAGACTGCAGCCGGGAATGCAGGCGTAGCCCTGGATGCCCCTCCTCTGCAGGACACACACCTCACTGGCGTTGCACGGCTTTTTGGAGCAGGGCGAAGTCAGTCCATAGTGTCCAACCGCGTCCTGGGGCTCTGCACTGCCTTTCTTCAGATACGACCGTAGCGAAATGCATGGCAGCGGTTCCTCATCCTCCTCCGCTGAGGATTGCGGTTGGAGTCGCGAGCAAATGGCCTGAGGCCGCTTCTGTTGGCGTGTCCAGTCTAGGCACTCCTCAAGCAGCTCGTTGCAGTCCTCGCTGCAGATGCCGTTGAAGAGTCCCATCCTGGTGCAGGGCTGCAGTTGCAGGGCGCACACCAGAGCTTGCCACTTGTCCGGGGCACAGCGGGTAGTGTTCTTGATGAAAAGCTCCTGGCCGAGAACCCGAACAAAGCCGCGCTGCTGCAGCATCAGGAAATCCTCCCTGGCCGCTGCATCGTGGGCTGGGGTGCAGCTGCGGAAGAGCTCTGTCGGGCGATTGTTATAGTTCGAACAGAAGCTAAGGCCATCGCAGCCCTGCTCGCACGGGGCATCCACGCTCTCTACGCAGCGCCGCAGCTCCCGCTCGTCGGGCTGCTCCAGGCACTCGCTGTCGAAGCTGGCCCGTGTCTCCCACCAGTCGCTGGTGAAGATCTGCGTGCACAGGCGCCGGCACCTGTGGCTGCTGGCCTGCTCGCAGCACTGCCGCTTGGCTGCATCCATGCCCAGGTGGTTTGGCCCCCCCACGGCCTCAGCTGCCTTGCCCCCCAGACGTCGCTGCGACTGAAGTCCTCCACCAGCTGGAACATACAGCTTTCGAGTCACCGTCAGAAAGCACTGCCAGAAGGGCAAGTGTGGCAGTGGCGTGCCACAGCCAGCCGCCTCCAGTCGCGTGAAAATCACCTCGCTGCGCTCAATTTGGGTCACATTCTGATGGAGCAGGTTCCGACAGGTGTGGCGACAGTGCTCCTTGTTGCTATACTCACAGCACGGCAGATCTGTGGGGGATTTTCGAAGGATGAACTCATTTTCGGTGTCGTCGGGATAGCTGGGATAACTGGATTGTTCTTACATTGTTCGGCGTTGGCCAACGGCGCCATGTCCGTGTGGTTGTGAATGCACTGTACCACATCCAAGTTGCGATCCCCGCACGAGGACTCAATGTCCACATGATCCTGGCTGGCATTGGAGGGCTCAAAGACGGCCCGGCATGCCTGGAAAGAAAAGCGAGCACTTGTGATTATAGAACGCAACCCACAGCAGGAAGGGAATATGCTTCAGATCTAGATTTACTTTCTTTACAAATTACACAGATGGCAGAGCGCTTTTTTGCTATCGATATCGGCATTAACGCAATAACGCAGAATAGGCAGCGTTTATATGTACTTGCAAAAGCCAGGCTATTCCGTTATAAGAAGGCTGATTTGTATATTTTATGACACTATGTAAAACGACTGGAAAATGGAAAAAAAAGCCCATCTTCACACCATGAAAACCATCGATGTGCTCTTCCCGTATATCCAGAAGTGTCTTTATGGCCACAGTGGTCCACAAAAATATCCTATCAAATGAAAAGATTGGCCTAAACTTTAAAATCTAAAGTACTTGTTTTAAGGATAATATGCATATTTTTATTTTTCCCCTCACGCATAATTTTTACGCGCCAAAATTTTACTTTCAAATCAGCTTTTTATACCCGATACTCAAAATGAGTATTGGGGTATATTAGATTTGTGGTAAAAGTGGATGTGTGTAACGTCCAGAAGGAATCGATTCCGACCCTATAAAGTATATATATTCTTGATCAGCATCAATAGCCGAGTCGATTGAGCCCTGTCTGTCTGTCCGTCCGTCCGTCTGTCCGTCTGTCCGTCTGTCCGTCCCCTTCAGCGCCTAATGCTCAAAGACTATAAGAGCTAGAGCAACGATGTTTTGGATCCAGACTTCTGTAATATGTCACTGCTCCAAAAATATTTCAAAACTTTGCCCCGCCCACTTCCGCCCCCATAAAGGGCGAAAATCTGTGGCATCCACAATTTCGACGATACGAGAAAACTAAAAACGCAGAATCGTAGAAGATGACTATATCTTCTAGAGTGCAAAATCTGAACCAGATCGTATAATTATTACAGCCAGAATCACGAAAACAATTTCACTTTTTCTCGCTCTGTCTCACTCTAACACACAGGTTTCATGGTCGGTTTTGCCAATTGCAAAATATGAGTTCAAGGATCTCAGAACCTATAAAAGCCAGAGCAACCAAATTTGGTATCCACACTCCTGTGATATCGGACCTTGACCGTTTCCTGTCCAAATTTCGCCACACCCCCTTCCGCCCCCGAAAAGGACGAAAATCTGAGGCAACCACAAATCTCAGAGACTATTAAGGCTAGAGTAACCAAATTTGGTACACACACTCCTTTAAGATGTCACTATAAAACGTATATCTCAGAATTTCGCCCCACCCCCATCCGCCCCCACAAAGGACGAAAATCTGTTGCATCCACAATATTGCAGATTTGAGAAAACTAAAAACGCAGAATCATAGATAATGACCATATCTATCAGATTGCTGAATCTGGATCAGATCAGATAATTTTTGTAGCCAAAAGGAACAAATCAATTTGCATTGGCTACGCAGCGCCCGACGTCACGCTCAGACTGATTTTCTGTCTCTCTCGCACGCACTCTTTGTCGTGTCGTTAAATATTAGCGGCGTCTGCCGGAGGAGAGCCATACTGCCTTAGTATCGGGTATAACCGTAGAGTTGCGGTGTCCGCAGCAACTCACAACGTTCCCCCTCGTTTTTTGTGGCTTGGTTCTTTTAACGATTTTAACGAAGACATATGTATCTAAGATACCCTTTAGCAAACTCTAATGTCATAAGACTATTAACCAAAGACAATATCAATTCTAAGATTAATAAGCCCATAAATTTCAATGGTCATATGCAGAGGTTTGTGGAATCGAAGATATATGTATGTACGCCCTGAAGATATAGTAGAAAGCGCTTGCATGTGTGAGTGCGCACAGAACATGCAAGTACGTAAATGTATGCAGACTTTTTTCCGTGAAAATTTAAATTTTGTTTCCTAAAAACTTTAGTATATATCTTTTTTTTAATTGTTTTTTTTCTGAAATAATGATAACTGTAAGTGTTCTAAATAATGGCATACCAACTTTTTTAATTTTCATTGCGAAACCCCGAAATATTGGAAAATTGTTGCTGTATGTTGACTTTTTTCCTTGACTGTACATGTTGGCCGATTTCCGATTTCCATAGGCTTATGAAATTTATTTTTCTTCGAAAATAGTTTGGCGATTGACTGGTTGTATAATAAAATAATTATATTCTGGGTGTTGTTGGCAAATTGTTTGCTGTGTTTTCACATATGTATGTATCCATAATGATATCATACAAGGTGGTAGCGGACCGCTCCCGCAATGCGCTCTCTTTTCGGGCCCTTTTTTGCACAGTACAACAGCAAACTTCGTTCTTCTTTCTCTCTCTCTCATAAGACATGGCGTCAAAGCGCTCTCCGTAGTGCTGAGCGTAACAAAAGACCCGAAAGAGAGCTAGCGGAGAGTTGTACTTGAAAATCCTTTGCTTATTCACACTTCAAAAGCTGAATACTCTAATGATAGCTATTCAAATGTGAAGATATGTATGAATTATATCATATTATGTATTTTTACAAATTTAAATCCACTATTTTATATAAAAGATATAAGAAATAAGAGTTTTTGATATTAGGGGCAAGCGCGTTCATTAGGTGTCATAGTCCCTAAAAATTCTTAAATGAAGGGTATATTTCGACTGTGCGCGGGAAAAACGCCTTTGCCTAAACTCTTTGAGAGCCGAATATGTATAATAAATTGCATCTCTGTAGTCATCAAATCATAGACAAGTTTGTAGATGGTCTGCTTGTACCAGATTTGGCAATGAAGGTGTGCTTTTGCTACCAGAATCTCACCTGAAGACACTCGGAGGTGCGCGCCTGGCCACAGCACCGATCGGCCGCATCCTGGCGCTCCAGACAGTCGTACAGCATCTGTTCATCGCTGCGCCTGCAGGTGTGGACCGGGGCTTGGTTCGCCGAGGCGCAGACATTGCGACAATGTTGCAGAACACCAAACTGGCAGCAACGCCTGCCCGACCAGTCGGCACCGCGGGTGACCGCTGCGGAGAGGAGAGTGGAGAGAGTCCAGCAAATGAGAATTGATTGTCCGAGTGGATTTCCTGCACATTACCCCGCTTACCCTCGAACGTTTGGTTGATGCAAGTCCAGAACTCCACCTGATGCAGTTGACAATACTTCCGCAGCTCCTCACGACCGTCGCCAGCGCCGCCCGTGGCAAACTCCACCAATGATAGCTGGAAAGGTATCCATGCACAAATGGTATTAGATACTCGTTGCCGATAAATACCCAATCTCAGGTTAGTCGAATCGAAGCCTAATCACTGGTTGGGCTCTCTCAACCCGCAACCTGTTGGGTATCTGCTTCAAGTGCTCACTGTAGTCCCAGCGGGACCTTAATGAGGGGATATCAGGGGTTGCCGATGGGGACGGGAACGGGGAAGGGGAAGGGGACGGAGACCAAAACATGCAGGTTGCAGTTTTATTTTTTGGCGTATTATGTTACATTTCTGAATGCTGTTCTGTTCCTGACACCATCATAAATAACATTTTCTGCTTTACTTCTCTCTGCCTCTTCCTCTCTATCTCGCTCTTCCCCTCCTTTCTATCGATAAAGAAGAGGAGGCCCAGGAAACTTCAATAACACATTTTCAGGCCCAGACCCAGGCCCAGGCTCGGCTCGAGGCTCGCGTATCTGCCGCAGTAATCTGAGTAAAGCGATGTCTATTCAAGATACTTGTACTTGGTCTCCCTTGTCCCCAGAACTTGTCTGGATATCTTCAGCGTGGTGGCATTCCTTCCCATAAATTTAAATTAACATAAGCAGGAGCGTAGTTACGGCTTAGTGCATCGGGGACTATCTGCATTTGTAGTTCCTGCCAGCAGTTTCACAGGCACAAGTTTTATTTACCCCTTTGGACCACACCCCTGCGGAATACGCACATCCAGGGCTGTTGCAGTTCTGTTAATGAAGTGTCCATGGCCGTGTCACGCACTCCCACACTCAAGCAAGGCAGAGACTTGTTCACTTGTTCTGGCCAGGATGGCCTGCCCACCTTGCCAGCTCCATCAAGATAGACGCAGACACAGACCTTCCTGACAATTGTTCCCCTCGGGCCACAAAAAACCATTTTGTCAATAATAAAATGGGCGTAAATTTGCACTTATCGGCAGAAGAGAGGAGAGGAGATCTGATCTGATCTGATCTCCCATCTCGGCCCGACTTTTCACACGTTTTGCAACAGCTTGTTGTGTGTGTGGGGGGGGGGGGGGATTCGGATATCAATTGGGTCTCCTATTTCCCGACGCCTACTTGAAAGATCTCGTCTCTTTATAGTCTCTTCCACACAAAAAAAGCAATTCAAAAGTAAATGGGAAATACCCGCCTAGGCCACTGCCTGTGCCTGGGCCAATGGGGGAACCAGTTTGCTTTGTCTTACTTCGGCATTATCCTGTTTTGTGGATGTCACTTTGTCAGTTTCAATTTGGGCAAAAGATTTAATGCCTTAATTTGCATTTCTAAGTGAAAATGGAAAATGGAAAACAAAAATGGAGAAACCCCGGCACGGCGCCCACTTTCAATTGAGAAAACTAATTGGTTTTGGGGGGAAAATTGTTATGATTACAAAGTTAAATGATGCCATTGATTTGATTGCGGGCTTTTGTCGGGGCTAGGAGCAGGCTACCGAGACACACGCAGACCCAGACCCAGACTCAGACACAGAGACCCGTTGGGGGGCATGGAGTATTGGCTCACACAGACAACAAATTGATTTTTGCCCGGGCCCGGGCTCAAGTTTTATGAATGACTTTGAGTGGCAAACTGGTTGTTCTGGCTCTGGCTCTGGCTGTGGCTCTGGATCTGGCTCTTGTCTGGGCTTGGTCTTTGAGCTGCAATTACCTGTTTGCCAGTTTATGCTAATTAACAATGCAATTTGTGTGTGTGGATTTTGTCGAGCTCTACTATGGCCTGCGATGGTAGCCTGAATTTTCCTTTTTGGCACAAGGCTCTCATTCACCGAACGCCAAACACCGAACACCAAACACCGAACAACGCACGGCGGATATGGCATTCAAAGTTCTTTTGAACAGTCGTTAAACCTGTCATAATAATTCTCGTCGACTGACTGAGCCACCATCACGCTTATGGAATTCTAAATTCATATTGTTTAGTATGCACCTCTCGCAGAAGCAGCCACAGAGAGCGAGCGAGAGAGGAGTGTGGAGTGTGGCACATACCAGGAAATGTGCCGAGCAGTAGTTTTCCCTCTTATCGGATGGTTCAATCTGAATCTGAACGGCTGTCCACTGTGCTCGTTCTTAGATCGCAAGTTACCTGGATGGCGTTTAATATTTATGACGGACATATCGTTTCCCTTTGGGTAGATTTTCCATTAGGTTTGGTTTGGCCAAGACCACGTTTGGCGCCGCAATGGGGTGTACAGAAAAAAAGAATATAATCTGATATGCATATTTACAATATATGTTCATATATTCATAATTTTCTTGTTCCTTAAAAAAGTAATACAGCTTTATCTATATATCGATATCCCAATCTACGAATTAAGTCTGTACGATATGTATGTACGATGTGTACGGATATCCCGGACAACAAAACCAGAAACAGCATTCATAAGTATTTATGATATATGTATGTATGATTAACTTCGAGATACGAGCATCTTCCCGTCGCGATGCTTCCCATACTTACATTTTCGCAAGCTGTGCGACATGAGCCAAAGACCTGATTGCAACATGTGAAGATATCTGGAGGGGGCAAAAAGAGAGAGATATTAAAAAAGAGGGGCAGGAAAACAAGCAGTTAAGTAAGCAAAGTGCAGCATATCAAGGTTTAATGGCTTGGCTCACGCATTTTGACACCACTCAGTAAATTTAAATTTAAGTAAATGCCACAGAAAAGCAGCAAGAGCTCTGCTTGATGTGCGATTCCCGATGGCCACATGTGAATCTGTTGCCCGCAGACACTCGTACACAATTCCTTGAGCGAAAGTCCCACAACAACACTGCAATGGAGGGGTCTCTGGGACAGGGTGATTCTGCTCCTCCCTAATTAGGTGGATCGTATCCAGCTAATCTATGCTCTCCATGCACGGTGACTGATCACTTGTTAAGCACTTATTGCCTTTCTCTGCCCGTCTCCGCCTCCTCCTCTGCGGTTTATTTTGAGGATTGTTCATTGGCTGCTGAACTTTTCTTGGCAATACAAAGGTGGCGAATGGTGAATGGGCAGATATGGACAGCAGATATGGCAGCGTGACACGCAGATACTCGACGATACTCGCAGATAAAAGCTGATCTGACCTAGCCTCTGATGATTTCTAATTACTTCCTTCACATTTCCAGATTTCCCTACAGAATTGGGAGACTGTTCTGATAGCACTTGCTTTATTAATTCATCGTGAGACTATCGAATGCTTGGTGATTGGGCCAAGTAAGTATGATCTGTTACAGATACGCTCTTTTAGAAGGCAAACATAGCCCAAAAAAAAACATTATCAAGGTCTAATGATTGTGATAACCTGGGATCATGTGGGGATCGCACTCTCGTTCTGATCTCGTTCTGATTCCTCCCATCCCTAGTTGTTACCGCTTGGCATACCCAACATGTGCGACACATGTCCCATGTCCCCGGAGCGAGTCGAGTGACAGTTGGCGTTGGCTGGCCGAAGGGCGGGTTCAAAGAGTTCTGTTGAGTGCGTGAAAAATTTCGTTTTTGTCACTTGGAGCAGGAACTGAACTGGAGGGGAAGTGGAAGGGGGGAAGGGCTGGGGAGGGGGCTACTGAACTTCAGAGAAGATCAAAAGCAATGCTCATTAATTAAGTGTGCAATTGCGAAGGGAGCACGAGGAGGCCTAGGCGGAGGCGGAGGAGGCGAGAAAATGCTAAGATTTCCTCATCTCTTGCCTGAGAACTCACCTATTTTTGGCCCAGTCATTTCTTTTCGGCCCAGCAAAGCAAGTCGGAATATTCTCTTTTGGGTTTTCTGTGACTAATTTTAGCGGAAATTTACTTTGATGTCTGCCGAAATAAATTTGGCTGTGGGGACGGACCTATGAACATTGATTTGGGGAATCAAATGCAAATTTTCTGCTGGCCAACTGTGACAAATGTCTTGGAAAATGTCTTCTTGATTTGCCGGGCGGGCGTCTTGCCTCTTAATTCTTTTTTTTTTGTTTGCACACATTTTATATAGTGTTTATTTATAAAACTGTTAATGTTTTCATTTATGTTTGGCTACTCTCCGAATAATGTGTCGTAGTGAGTAGTGAGTGCTATTTATACGATTTTAGTTGCAAAGTTGCGCAGTCTTCTGGCTCCGACTCTGCCTCGATTGTGGCCAATGATCTAAGTTGCCTGCCAACCCACCAGCAGGGAGGGGGGAATGGGGTGGGCATCTGCGGTGTATCTATAAATACAGAAGTCGTCTCAATAGCACTCGGTTTCCGAGAGTCTACAAGTCAAATGTCACAGCTGATTTGTCTTGGACAGAGTGCTTTGGCATTTTCTAGCAGTGCTACCACTGTTGGGCCGCATCAAAGGATTGACCACCCATCCTGGGTGGTACTGGCTACGCACTCTCGTAGCTTATTGTTTTACGAGTATCTACAACTTTTTATGAGCGCCTCGATCGAATCCAAATAAACCATCAAAGTGAATTGCCTTCATTACTTGGTATTTGTATGCAAAGCATTTGAAATCGCACCGCACAGTCATTTCGGATGCAAGGCACAGCCCCATCACTGGCGGCGAAAGAATTTCCTTTTCGCAAAAGGCGACAATCGGCTCGGCCCCAAGTAGCGACGCGCATGCATCCACATATGAGAGGCCATTAAATTTCATTGGAAATCTAACACATTTATCATACGCTGACACCCACAGACAGCTCTCCCGAAGATACACACATATGTGTAGTATTTGCCATAATTCACTCCGGCTTGGAGTTAATGAAACAGCCAGGGCAGGATGGGGGCAGGATGGGGGCAGGATGGGGCAGCTCCAGAATCTGAAGTATCTGTTTGGCTTGGACGTGGACCGTATGCTGGCGCCATCAGACTCGCAGCTTGGCAGCAATTTATACAAATTTTGAGCACAGTTTCAATTTAGATATTCGTTCGTTCAAGCACGCACTCATGCCGATTCATGCTCGTACCCAGATGCACAGATCCAGTAGTGCGAGTAGCATCATCATCATCACTTTCAATTAAAACATTTCGTTCGCGCTCAAAAGAAATTATTGCTGTTGATTAAGTGTCGGGCCTGCAGAGGATGTCGATGTCGATGTGGACATGGGCTGTGGGCTGTGGGCTGTGTGGTGTGGGGGGAGTGTGGTGCGGAGTGTGTTTCCATTTGCATGCAAATCAAAGTGGGAGGGGCAGTGTGTGCATTTGTCTAGATAGATGACCATCCCTAAACGAGTATACGCTGGTTCGCATGAGAGTAGAACCCACTATGTACGTACATATATTTTAATCCCCAAACCCATTTGTCAATTCACACAATTTGCAGTCTGATTATAAGCGGCTGCTTTTGATCTGCCCCAAAAGGTCACTGGGCTGTGACTCAGGCCAGACTCAGAGCCCGCCGTGATAAGACTTACCATGTGCCTCTCCATCGCCATGGGCTCGCACTGCGTGCACGGCCACCGTCTCCGAGCTATCGAGTGCCTCGCTGGTGCCCGCATCCGCATCCGCGTCCAGATCCAGCCAGTCGTAGTCCTCCGAGTCCGTGCTGGCCTTCTTTTTGGTGCTTCCGGTGGCCAGGAGTCTTTGCTGGTCGACTGAGGCGTTGCTCTTGTTGCGGCGCCGCACCTGCCGCTCTGAGGCGTGCGGGTGATCTTTCTTGGCGCTCTGGTTCTCCTCCAGCTGGCGCACGGCGCTGGCCAGACTGAGGGACAACAGGAGGAGGAGCGGCACCAGCCACTGCCAGCCACTCGGGCGCATCTTGATCGTTTTCGTTTTTTCTTCAGTTCACTGATTTATGTTGTTTTTTTATAAGTATTTTTCTTGTTGTGGATTATGTAGAGTGCATTTTGTGCGCTGGCACCACTTCTGATAAGTCGATCAGTCGAAGAGAAATGAGTGTGTCCGTCCACCAATACATACATATGTACATATGTGTTTTTCTTGGCTCATCTACATGTCCGAATGGCATGGCATCCGTGCGATAAGAAAATTCCTATGCCCTCGTATTATCCAGGAGACAGCACAAGGACTTTAAATTTAAATATATACACACATATGCGTTTTAATCTTTGGAAATGGCTTAGTTTTTTGACCTCCACTGTTCACACACACACATGCACATAATCGTTTAGACATGCCTGTATGTGTGCACAGTGGGGATCAGCTCTAGAGATAGTGAATCAAATACTCGTAAAAACGAAAAAATGAAAACCAAAACCGATTAAATTTAATGCTTTTTCCTCCACAAGGGACTCTATTGATTGGGAGTTCCAACTACAGATCGGCCGGAATATACATATAATTGCTGGTGTCTGTGCAAGTATTTTGAGCACGCCTTCGCCTCCGCCACCGCCACTGCCACTTGTCCACACGCTGTCACACAGTAATTAAGCCAATTGACCTCGCCAGGCTCTGTCCGTCGGTCCGTCCGTCAGTCCCTCCACCGTTTGGCCAAGTCTTTCAGCGGCAGCGACAACATTTTATTAAAAGTGAAAAATATAAATAAATAATATCAAAAGCAGTGGCAGTGGCAGTGGCAGAGGCAGAGGCGGCGGTTGACAAAGTGCCGCAAACGGAGGGGAACACTAATGATGGGACTCGGTCGGGGATACTTGAAGCCCTCTTGCCTCTCGCCTCTCGCCCCCGCCTCTCTGACACTCTTCTGTGTGCTTGTGTCAAAGCGCATAGCTAAGCAAGGAAGGAAGGTACAGAGGCAGCGCCAGATGCAGAGACAGTAAGCGTAAGCGGGCACAGCTGCGGTCAAGATAATAGCCACCTCCAGCGTACATTTTAGCCGCTTAGTGGATCACTGGCATCGCTTTGTGAGTTTTCTTAATAGTCCACAGAATGCGCGGATATGGTAAACTAAAGACTATTTGTATATATTATCCAAGCAGAATGTTTTGATTGAAGTAATACCAAAATTGCGCAAGGATCATCAGAACACACAGCCAAGTCGGTTTCGGTTCATTGTCATCTGATTGGGTAATTGAAAGGAACGTGTTGGGAGGAGACTTGAAGCTTGACTGAAAGTACTATTATTTTGGCCGCAACTGTAAGTAATAGTCTGAGGGTGGTGGGCGGGCTATCAGCGTTGAGCGGTAGCTCCGCTTTGATGTCTTTCTAATTGCATATTTTACAGAGCAAAGGAGTCGAGCGCACACTCACACACAGATGCACATCAAGAGAACAAGGGGGGCCGGCACACACAGAGCAGTTATCCTGCGAAAGGAAAGTGGAGCTATTTGATGTGATGTGGAGTCTCAGTCAAGCCTCCCCCTCACACGTCCTCTCAGAGCCTTGCCGCAAAGACGTTGTCTGCTAAAGTGGACTAGGACCTAGGCACGTCACTCCCACCGCCAACGCTCTGTCGTCAGACGAAACACAAAAGCGGCGGCTTGTTCAAAAACTAGACAAATATTAACTCATATGCAGCTTGAGGTTGAGAGCCGCCTTTGTCGCTCCCAGCATGACAGTGTGTGATTCCGTTTTGATTGCAGTTTGAGCACAATGCATTTGCAGAACACCACAAATGGCGCTACTTTTGTTATCATCCAGAGGAATCATCCAAGGAGTCGAACCAGTGCACAACTTTAATACCACAAATTATTATTTATTCACTTATTCTGTTTACCGAATTCACTGAGCCTCCGCTCGACTTTTATCCACAGTAATTAGACTGGTCTGATCGTCACTAATTTTAAAAGTTTCCATATATAAAATTTGTGTTTTGAAAAAAAAAACGCCCGCCGCCTTCAGCTGCTTCCGCACGAGTCAACCGTTAAAATCAGAATCGAGTCCGGTGTGGCCACGGAATAATGGATAAGAGATACGGTCTGACCCTCAGAAATATACCGAAACATACCGTCACGTTTTCAAAGTATACAGTAAATATACCAATGAAAATCAGATTCCTCAATTTTTATATTCAGTCTAATGTTTCTTGTTAACTAGGATCTTCAGTGCTAAATATATAATTTTATCCGATTGATGGACCAATTTTCTACAAGAGAGGTCCATTTTTAGGACTCCTTTTATTGGATTGCCTATTAAACAAAGGTTTAAACAAAGAAGGTCAACAAAAATGTAACTTTATTTTACATGGAAACTACACGGTAATTACACACTTGCTACATATTATAACAAAATTATGGAGTATCGACCTTCGTATACCCTATTTCGTTTAATTAATGTTCGAATTCTGTTTTCCAAGCTACTTTGAAACTTAAGTGACATGGTTTTTATATATTCACGAATTTAATTAGATGCCTCTATACATATCTCGATCCTCATACATATTCTTGGTATTAGTAAACAGCAAAATTTCGTTAAGATAGCTTTAAAGTTTAGAAACTATTATTGCATATCTACAAACTATAAAAATCGGTCATTCATTGGACCTTGGATGACATACAAATGAGGAAATCATCAATCCCCTTTGGCCTATCATACCATGGAAGGAAGTTTATAAAATTTCCCCTCTGGGAAATTGCTTTGGAAAAAGGAGGTTTGGACAACAGGCAAAACGACACAAAAAATGAAATACAGGCCAGGTAAAAAATTTTGTAAAATAATCACGTAGCGTACATAGTAAAATGTAAAATGTTGCGTAACTTTTCGAAATTTCCGAAAATGTTGCGAAGCGCCACTGTGCCATGTTGCTACAACACTACCACATAGTAAATAGATATGTGCAAGTTTGCGCAAGAAGAATGCGCTAAAAGAATTTCTTGCGTACGCTCCCAGGTCTTCGACTCTGGTACTCTCGCGCCATGAAAACGTTTTCGATTTTCTGTTTTGTCTTGAGTGCACACGTATTTTCACGTATTTTGCGATTATATATATAAGGTCACAAAATAATAAATATTACAATAATAAAATTGCACATTTATATGCATATTTTTACAGGTTTATTTCAAATAATATAAATATGCAAAAGTCGTCGCGTGGCGGCAAAATTAATTTTCTTAGTGAGTGCCTGGAATAATTTGAATATATTGATCCGATTGAAAATTTTCCAAGGCTGTCCAATATGGAAACCTGGAAAAAATCTGGTTTGTACTTTAAGAGATATGAGCTTCAAAAGTTAACCATTTTTTTTAGTTAGCAGAAATTCACTTATCTTTTATTCACATGCTGCATCTTTCAGGTCGAACAAAAAGTAAATTATTTTATGTATTTAGGTTTTCGTCTCTATTTTTAGATGTAGTTATTGTTAATATTTTTCAATGAAATCAATAGGCTTGTTGGAAAAATTATAATTGTCAAACTATCAACAATTTGGTGTTTTTCAATTTTGATTTGATCGAAAAAATACCCCACCGCAAGATATTTTTTGTATGTTTTAAATGTTCTTTAAATATTTTTGATCTTATGAATACAGTTCCTACCTGTGCAGCTTTGCGAACCAGGGCCGTCTGGAGCGATATGTATCAGAACCTTGTAAAAAATACAGCCAAATAGTGCTGTAGAATTTAGAACACAATAATTTTAATTAATTTAATTAAATTAATTTTGTAATTTCTGTAATATCCATTTAAGTTAAAAATTAAATATAAAGTTATCATCTATAATAAAATTTACCATTCTGAAATTTTTATTGAGTAAAAAAAAAAATTATTAAAATTAAAAATAAACATTTTTCTTTCAACAAAGTTCAACTTTGAGAATGTATTGTAAAAATTCTAAGCACTCATGCATACGTAATTTTGGATAATGTTCCTTTCAAATGCTGTTTATTTCATGAAGATGTTGTCATTCGTCCATCAGTTAATAATTATTAATTATAATTTAGCTGAAAGCTAAAATACCAAAGTCCTCACTGTGCGTCGTTTTTCGGCTTTTTGGCTGCCATATTTGACACTGGATACGAAACTTACAATACAAATATTTTTTATTCGCTGTGGTCGCAAGCGGACATCGAATTGTCAAAAATCATTTGGAAAGTTATTTTTAAAGGACGAGGAATCGAGAATAAAAGCATTGAATGAAGAAGGTCTATCAGTAATGAAAATATGCGAAAAAAGGTAAAACTAGGTGTTGCTTGATTGATTTCATAAAAAACGAGTTAAACTAAGGGTAAACATAAACACCGAACCAAAACTCCTATAACCGAGAACGCTTTTCGATCTATTTTGCGAGCCGCATTAAAATCGCACGACTCAAGACGACTAATAGACTGTAATTAATAAATTATATAAAAAACATCAGCTTGCGGACGAAAACTTCATATACTCTTAGACTTTTAGAAAATTGAATTTTGAAGGGACATAAGGGTTATTTATACCCGATACTCAAAATGAGTATAGGAGTATATTAGATTCTTAGGGAAAATGAATGTGTGTAACGCCCCCCCCGCTCCCAAGAGTGTGTGAGAGCTCTTGGTAATACAATGTGTGCGCCCTCTGGAGAAGAGCCATACTGACTGAGTATTGGATATAAATGTAGACTTCCCCCTTGTTTTTATACCCGACACTCAAAATGAGTATAGGGGTACATTAGATTTGTGGTGAAAATGGATATGTGAAACGTCCAGAAGGAATCGTTTCCGACCACATAAAGTCTATATATTCTCGATCAGCATCAATAGCCGAGTCGATTGAGCCCTGTCTGTCTGTCAAGGACTATAAGAGCTAGAGCAACGACATTTTATATCCGGACATCTGTGATATGTCATTGTTACAAGAATATTTCAAAACTTCGCACCGCCCACTTCCGCCCCCACAAATGCCGAAAATCTTTGGCATCCACAAGGACGAAAATCTGGGGCATCCACAAATCTCAGAGACTATTAAGGCTAGAGTAACCAAATTTGGTATCCACACTCCTGTTAGATCTCACTATTAAGCGTATATTTCAAAATTTCGTTCCCCTCTTTTTTTTTTAATTTTTGAGTTTTATTTCAAGCAGAAACAATACAAATCAAAAGTAATAAATATATTATAAATATTTTAATCCAAAAATAATAAATATTCAATAAAAATCTAGAATAATAATTATAATAATAATTATTCAATAAAAATCAAGAATAATAATTATACAATAAAAATCAAAAATAATAATTATCATAATAATTATTAAATAAAAATCACAAATAATAATTATTCAATAAAAATCAAGAATAATAATTATAATAATCATTATTCAATAAAAGTCAAAAATAATAATTACACAATAAAGATCAAAATTATTATTTTCGATTTTTATTGTATAATTATTATTATACCCAATACTCAAAATGAGTATAGAGGTATATTCGATTTTTGGTGAAAATGGATGTGGGTAACGTCCAGAAGGAAGCGTTTCCGGCCCTTGAAGGATATATATTCTTGATCAGCATCAATAGCCGAGTCGATTGAGGCCTGTCTGTCTGTCCGTCCGTCCGTCAGTCCGTCTCTATGAGCGCCTAGTGCTCAATGACTATAAGAGCTAGAGCAACGACATTTTGTATCCAAACTTCTGTAATATGTCACTATTACACGTATTTTTCAAAATTTCGCCCCACCTCCTTCCGCCCCGCAAATGACGAAAATCTGTGGCAACAATATTGAAGATACGAGAAAATTAAAAACGCACAATCATAGAAAATTACCATATATATCAGATTGCCGAATCTGGATCGGATCGAATTATTATTATAGCCAAAAGTGAGAAATCAGTCGCTACGCATCGCCCGACGACACGCTCAGACTGATTTTCTGTATCTCTCGCACGCACTCTTTGTCGTGTCGTGCAATGTTAGCGCCGACTGGTGGAGGAGAGCCATATTGACTAAGTATCGGGTATAAATGTAAAGTTGCGGTCGCCGCAGCAACTCACAACGTTTCCCCTCGCTATTAATTACAGTTCCTTAAAGTCTTCGGAAAACACGTTTTATTATTTAAGCACTAGTTTACCGTAGAACTTTATATTTTGAGTCGTGCGTTTAATATGTGGCTTGCAAAGTAGATCTCACAGCGGTCTCGGTTGTATCAGTTTTGGTTCGGCTTTTCATGTTTTCCTTTGATTTAACTGGTTTTTTTTATGATATCTCTTAAGAAACACCTAGTTTTACCAATTTTGTTCACTTATTTTCCATTTTCAAAGGATTACCGATTAATTTTTGAGGATTAATTGTCGGCTTGCAAAGTCGTATTCATGTGTCGCCCTTTTCAAGAACAGAAATGTAAGTTATTTCAATTAACTCTTTTCCTAGTCTATTTTAATGAATATTGCTATTAGTTTTACTAAAATTTATGCTAAATTGAATGAAGATTTGATACGAATTCAAATTCCCTGTTTTCTTTCGATTGTGCTGTGAATATTAGTGTTTTTATGTACATTTTTGGTGTTTCGTATTCAAGAGTCGGGGAGTTTTTATACAGATTGAGTATCGGGTATATTTGTGGAGCCGCGGGTAGGGCCGGCTCACAACGTTCCCGCTCCTTTATTTTAAATTCTTTCCTATTCTATTCTCTCGAATTTTTATAGTCAAATTACATATTTTCAGAAGCTATTCACCAAACTGTTATTTTGAACACCCTTATAGAATAAACGAATGAAATAAACGGATATATTTATGTAAATATGTATATATTCGTAAGTAGAAAGATGCTAAAGATGTTAAAAAGTCTTAAACTTATAGCTTCTTCTGAAGAAGAAGGATCGACCCGAAGAGGGCCGAATTCCTCTGGGATCTCTCGCTAAGAATTCTGTTACGGTGTTTTTGTTGCATGAAATGCCACATCACTATACGATAGTGCCGATAGTTCAATTTATGACATATAGATGGCTCTGCTACTATTGCTAACATCAACAATAGGTGTCCATGAAGTCATTAAACTATCTTTAACATAAATTTGGTTCCCATTAGTTTTTTGTGGCCCAATTCTGGGTTGCATTGCGGCGGTGATAGTCTGTGATCTTAATAATTAATTAATTAATAATTATTTCATATTAATAACAAGTGCTCCCTCACATGTTGTGATAAGTAGTTTCTACATTCTACATACGAATTATACATTATACATTACATGTAGATAGCAAGCAGGGTAACAAGCAGTCCTTAGCAACATTTTGGAGACATTTTCAAATTAACGGAGTTCCGTTTTTCTGGTGTCTGAATTGTACTTACACTTTTTTAATGTGCGTTTTGATGTGCGGTTCATTGGTTCATTGGTTCTTTCCTTATTTGGAGATAAAGAGAGAGAGCTGTACCTTCAAAAAGGCAATCTCTGACACCCCTATAGAGTTTGCAGAGAAATTGATTGGACATAAAAGTAACTGGTACATCAACAGACACCAGTCTTGCCTCGGGCCTTGCTGGTTCCACATTGAAGTATCTGGTCATTTCAGGTTAATTACTATGCGGCCACTCAATTTGCTCCAATAGCGATCAATAGCCGTGACTCTACTGAGTCAGTTTATATGTAAATATTTAGCTCTGAGCGCATCAAACAGAGAGAGAGAGAGATAGAGTAGATTTCGCGACTTATTGACGGAATATTCCATATTCCATAGGTATTTTTGTAGGTACATACAGACATACTTGGATGTCCGTTCCCCCTCACCTCCTATTGCGGGCCTTCTTATCACGGTTGCCTGGGGAAGAGTGTTTGTGAGAGAGAGAAAAAGCTTTCTTCTGGCTGTTACACTCATCTACACAAAAATAGTATTTCACTCCATATAGTCTCTTCGAGTACCGGGTAAAAAATATTAAAGTAAAGCTTATTTTCCATTTACCATTAAATAAAAGCCATGGAAATTCTCTGTAGTTATTTATTTACCGAATAATTTAAATTCACATTTATATAATATAACATGTACATTTTCATAATTTATATATATAGAATATACTCGTACTTAGGTTGTTGTGTAGTTTTCATGTGTATTTATATTTATACGTTGCTTGGTGTTACTCCCCAGTAACCCAGTAGTTTCTTCGGTTACAATAAGCCCATACACACCCAACATATTGAAGCCTGTGTACTAAATACACGTGTGTACATACTCGTATATAGGAAATATTGGAGGTGTATGCAGTTTCGTATATTTCAATTTGTTGTCTGTTTTTGATTTCATGTGTAAGTTCATGTTGTTCGGAGAGTTTCGTTTAAGTCGGAGGTACTTCAGCATTTCTTTTGATTTTGATTTTGATTTAGGTTTATTCATTTTTGAAAAGGATTTTAATGCAGGATTTCGTGTGTGTATAAATTTATATACTGGCTTCTTAGAGTATGTCTTTTCTTGTATAGTTAACACGTGCTGTGTCCTTTTTCAAGTCTTTGTTGAAAATTGTTAAATTAGATACATTATGTTATAATTAGTAGTCGGATTATTTGTATATTTATGTAGTATGTATATAGCATGTTTTACACATGCATTAGTATCTTAAGGACATACATATTTCCCAACAACACCAAAAACACACGCATATCATTATTAAAAAAAAAACATCAGCAGTCCCTTCTTCCTCCTATCGCTCTTAGAAATAAGAAATAAGAAATAAGATGGCACGCCGAGTGGAGTGGTTGAATGTCTCGTTGTAAGTAGATGCATATAAAGCAAGTCGGAGTGGTTGAGAAATGCCTGTGGATTACCCCTTTTCGGGGCACCCCCTAGATATACTCGTACTGAGTTGGAAGGAATATTTAAGTTAACAATTAGCATAAGTTTTATGCCCTCTCTCTTGCGGAGCTGCGGAGAAGCTGTCGCTGTCGCTGTCGTTGACGAGAAACACACATGGCACAGCACACACCCATTCAAGTACACCTAGGATCGCATTGCAAAAGGACAACAGCAGGATGGCAATTTGTCAACTGTCGCCGGCACAAAAGAGACTCCACTCTCCACTCTCCACTCTACTCCTTTGGATGGTTTTTGTCGTCTGAGCCAATTTGAGGGAGGTTTCCTTCCTACATGATTGACGACCACTCACCTATACGACCTACACGACCTACACGATACGGAAAGTATGGCCCGCTCCTTATGCGGTGCGGTATATGAATGTGTATAGTATTCATAATTATTTAAGAAATGCACACTTGAATGCCTCTCAGAAGAAGAGAAAGAAGGCTCCCTCCGCTCCTCAAGTCCTCAAACTGTTGACGTCGATTGAGATGTCAACGAGTCTGGTTGACATGTGTAAGTATTATGTATGTGCGATTACCATTTCTTTCATTTATTGTTTCTGTGCTTTTTGTCAGGATTTCACTTATAACCGTTGCACAAAATGCACAACAGAAACGTTTAACAAATTGCCCTTTCTTTACTGGAAATCTGTCAGTTTTCTTTCCGGTGTAGGAACTTTTGATTTGAGCTTAATGGAGGGTAAGTTCCCGCTTGGTTGAAGCCTATGAACGAGCATAGCCGACAAATATACAAATATGTAGATTTGACTTTGATTTTTCCAGTTGAGATTTCAAACATTTAGTGGCTCAAACTGTGCAGCTAGGACTCCGCTTATATATTCTGGTTCTCGTTTAAGGTTCAATGGAATATTCATTCACGGGTACGGATACGGATACGGATACGGATACAGGTACGGATACGGGTACGGATACGGATACGATTACAGTTACAGACACACAGATACACAGTATACAGTTACAGATTTAGATACAGACACGATGCTGCTGCAATTACATATTTGAAAATCATAATTATTTAATGGGTGTCCCCCAGCATACTGTGATATTGTACGGATAGGATAATGTTTGATTCCAGCGGATGCCTGGACGCCTAGCGGATATAGTGCCACATGGCCGTGGGCTTGCGGGCATTGTTAATCATGTCGTGCCAGTGCTGGCAGCCGGTGCCGCTCTCCTGGGGGCCAAGGCCGCAACAGCCAATTTCCGCTGCCTCGCTACCGGCTCCAACCACATAGATCTGCGGAGGGAGATGAGAGGTGGAGAGGAATTTTCAATTAAAACAGGGCCGACATAAAATGACGACATAAAATTGGCTCGAATTAGCGGTTAAAGCCGTTAAAAAAAGGAGACGGCCTCTTCCTTCAGTTGACTGCCGCCGAAAGGTCAAAGGTTACCTCAATGGCCGCACTGTGCAGATAATTTGATTGCAGATTAAACGTGAACGCCTCGTTCCAGATGGGATTGGTGGGATCGTCCGACTTGGTAATGCTGGTCTTCTTCTTCTTGATGCGCTTGCCATTTTGAATCAGATAAATCTGTGAAGTATCCAGATCCAACAGATTAAAAAGGGCTCAAGCACTTACAGTCCTCTTCCCCATAGGGTGAGGGAGCGAACCCAACCCACCTTGACATACGGCTCCTGTACAGTGTCCAGATTTCGGGCCTTCATTATAACAATCGTCAGACGTTCCGCCTGGGGTAAGTAGTTCAACGAGCACAGCAACTCCGGTCGATCCTCTTTGGGCTTCTTAGTCCGCAGCAAATCTCCCCAGATCTAGGGGTACAATCGTATGATAAGTAGGCATTCTACTTCCCTCTACACTCTACTCTACTACTCACCTCAACCGACTTGGACAGGTCCAAGCCGTCAACGGAGAGGCGAACCTCCCCAATGATGTCGTTATGGGAATAGCGATCGTAGTCGAGCACCTGGAGGATCAGTTCCTTGCCCTGCAGCTGATCTCGCGAAACCGGAAACTTGAAGTGCTGGTCAAAGTACGGATTCGATTCGCCGCGATGGATGTGCGTCTGTCGCTTCCGGCTGTCCACTTCTGGCTGGAGCATCAGACGGACGTAGGGGTCGCGGAAGCCACCCTCCTCGATGGGGCTAAGATTGTGAGCTGGTGGGGGGGCGGAGCGGAGCGTTAAGGTTTACATATTTACTTATTAACGCTCCGTACAAACCTTCAATCAGATGCACTGTCAGATCAAACAGATGGTAGTCGTATTTCACACGCAGGTGAAGCCGACCGACGGCGTGACTCGACTCCGGCGCTGTTAGGTAGACGGGTCCGTCCGGCAATCGATATAGGTCCGGCTGGAGCGCCCCCAAGGGAGACGCTGGACCCATGGCGGGATCCATGCCGGGCTGCGATCTTGGCGGTATCAGCAGCGGCGACAGGCAGCGACCCCCGGCCACGCCCACAACACGACTAGAGCCGCCCACAACAGCAGTGGCTCCGGCCAGAGAGGCGAGGCTGCTCTGCGAGGGACTGGGCGTGCGCAAGTCCCCCGGATCGGCGGCGTGAGCGGGACTTCCGCACCTGGCGTCCAGCGAGATGGTGCGCATCGGACTGGGCGATCGGGCCAGGTGGTGTGGGAAAGCCGGCTCGCTCGGCAGCGAGCTACGTCCGTCCGGTCCGAAGGTCCGTATTTGGGGGGAGGAGCCGCGATGACCCTGCGTTTCGAACATTCGATGATGAGCACGAAATGGTGGGCCACCGGGAGGGACACAAAGAAGGGCACTCACCGAATGCCGGGACGGGGCACTGTCCACGCTGCTCTGGCTGGATATGGACGGTGTGCGCTGCAGACGCGGCGGAAACGAGCGGCTCTGGTGGTGCAAGTGCAAGGGGCTGTGAAAGACTTCGACGGGGCCGCGCAAGATGTCCGATCCGGCCACCGTTCCCGGTCCCATGTGATGGTTGACACCCATGGCCAGGCCATGCATCTGAGTGGGCGGCTGGATGGGTTGCGATTCCTTGGCTATGTTGACTTCCTGCGGGAACACAATCAAACATACAGACATTGGGTCTGGGTTAATGCACTTCTCGAAGAGACTCCGCCTAATATAATAAGAACCTCCGAGTCCGTGGTCAAATCACAGCTATCGCTGCCACTACCGGCCGAAACGCTTCCTATTCCACTGGTGGTGGATGTCACGGACGAGGCCGACGGCGGCGGTGTCATCGGTTGTGGCGGCGGTGTTGTCGAGGGGCCCGAGCTGGGGGCTGCGGCTGCTGCTGCAGCGGCAGGGGCTGTCTCGCCAGTGGGCAGGGTCTGTATGGTGCTACTGCCCGCAGTACTGCTCCCACTGGCACTGCTCTCGTCCCCGGAGTTTCGATCGATGGTGACGCGCCGAACCGCACCCACGCGCTCCTTGGCCATCCGGGACCAGGACTCGATACGTTTGTGCGCCAGCCAACAGGCTGCCGGACCCAGGCCGCTCATCGCTTCGAATTAACAAGGACAATGGCTATCTCTATTCAACAGTGGTCCTTGGCTCTGTGCTTGTCCTGAGAAATGAGAAGGTACTGTTGCTGGGCTACATGGAACTGTTCGGCCAAGCTGGCAAGTTGGCTGCTCCAATGCTCCCCTGTCTACGTAGGCTCCCCCCTCCCACACAAATGGCAGGATTCACTTCCAGCGTAAATCCGATTAGGGAAATACACTCACACATTATTACACGAGACCAGGCCACAGGACACAGGACACAGGACACAAGGCAAGGATGTGTAAGCGGATGAGAGAGAGTGCGGTTTCGGTCGGTTGTCAGCCTGGAAAGGGCGTTAATTCCGAGTATGCTCATGTAAGGACCATCAGATGTGGTTCACAAATGCGATGATCACTAGCCATGACAACCAACGAACCAGAGAGCACTCGAGGATGGTGAAGGGGGAGCCTGAGCTAATCAGTCGTGCACCTACTTTTTATTATTTGCCTAATTATCCAGCAAGATGAAATCAATCACAAAAATCCCATTAAACCTCTTAAATCTCTGCAAAATGCTCCCATGCAAAACATGTCCGACCCGTTGTAACAATCCTTACAGTTCTGAAAAATCATTCACACTCGGAAAGGAAAGGAAAGCAAAGCAGGCATTCCTTGCCTTAACAATTCCCAAGCGAGCGATTTGTCTTACGCTCGAGATTTCGCTTTCGCTGCTGCTTTTGCATTCCTCTCCTCTCCTCTCGTCTCCTGTTCGCTCCACTCCTCTACCGTTTCCATTCCGTTGCCCGTTACGCAGCGTGGCGAAAGGCGAAATTCGAATTCATTGGCAGTTGTACACGCCCAAGTGCCGCCGTTTAATCGAAGGACCGAGTGTGTGCAACGTATCAGTGGACAAGGAGCCGGAGAGGAGGGGTTGTACTCGCACAATACAAAAGTGAACAAAAACGTATTTTTCAAGTATTAAATAAATTAAATGAAATTAAGCACGTGTAGCGAATGACATCAAAACATGGCAACAACCCAGAAAAGAAAGAATACTTCCAGAGACGGCTCCCTCTCGCTCTCGCTCTCGTGCTCACTCTCGTTCTCCTTCTCCCTCTCCCTCTCCCTCTCCCTCTCCGGAAGGGAGTGGTGACATAGAGAGCGGTAAATGAAACGAACCGAAATCCAGGACCAACCCTCAAATTAGTTTGGATAATAAAACTGTGCTCTGCTCGGTCAATGATAAATATTGTCCAGGTCGCCTGTGCCGCACTCACACGCACACACGGAGGATGATAGCTCCGCTCCCAACGTGTCTGTGGCATGTCGCAGATCTGGTAAAAGGATTTTTATTGATTTCGTAGCGTTTCATAGCCGTAACTCGGGTAATACATCACTCTCTATGTTTTTTGGCTGTCATCGGTTTAACGGATGGCACAGAACGCGCCGTAACCCGTAAAGTGGCTCTAAAATCGATTGATTAAGAAAACTGAACATCAAGTTTAGGATTAAACCTACTCGTATACGGAACAAAAAGAGAAGAGTAGAATGGGAACAAATTGTTAACTTCAAAGCTTTAATAGGAAGGAGGAATACGGAAAGTTCTGTCCCTTAAAATGGAGAAATGGAGTCTTATTAAATGAACTTAATAAAAAGGAATACGAACGCTGTGAGAGGCGCCTTTTACACCCTATACTCAGTCAGTATATATGTGACCTCATGATTTATTTAGCTTGTACAATATATTTGATACGTAAGTAAAAAATTTCGCGAAATTTTGCTCAATGCGGGATGGGGAAATATCTCCGCGATCTCATTTGCTCTCATTTGTTATGAGAGGTGGGAAAAAGATAGAGAAAAAGAGAGGAACGCATGTCATGTATAATACGCATGTATAATACTGATCCGGCTATAATACTGATCCGATCTGATCCAGATTCGATAACCTATTAGATATGATAATTCATGTCAGGAAGGAAGTGATATACTTAAAACAGTGTTATATGATACGAAATTTGGTCTCTCCAGCTCTTATAGTCTCTGAGATCTGGGTGGATCGACTTTTAATGCTAATCAAGAATATATATAGTACTTTGTGGGGTCGAAAACGCTTTCTTCTGGGTGTTACACATATCCACATCCACCCAAACTCTTCGAGTAACGGGTATGAAAGTGTATCCTCTCAAATTACAATTTCGATTCCAACGTGCAATATCAATCACATGTGGCACTCAAACTTAGTAATAACAAAGGATTATAATCGGTAACTTAAATTAAAAATTAAATTAAACTGGCAAAACAATTACTATGGGGTAATGTTGAGTAATATTTTCGTGGCCGGGTATCATACTCAGGATTCTGAAGTGCGAACACTAATCCCTTCTCGATCCCTTCGGCTATCAGCCAAGTGTGCATCAAGAGAGGACCCTCCCGTCCCGTCCCGTCCCGTAACATCCCACAGGAGTGGAGAGCACGAGAACTGCGAAAACATCAACGATAATTCCATTAAGATTCAGCCAACCGCACCGTTGCTAATTGACACCTATGTAAACTGCATTCAAAGCGATAAACAGCCAAGCCCACAATTTTCACAATTTTCACATTTTTCACCCCAAAATGATTGAAAAAATCCCTGCAAAAGTACCCCAAACAAAGGACAAAAGAGAGACGAGAGTGAGCTAGCCGCACCCTGTGGAAAGCATGTGGCATATGGAAAGGTGTTGCATGTGGCATCAACTGCAACCTATCATCACCAGCCGCCAAGGCCAAGCCAACCCCTAGGCCTCATCTCGAGTGCCCAAATATCAAATTGAAATTTTCCACTTTGTTTGATATTGTTAGGGATTGCCAAATGGGATTTTCATGGTTCGAACAGTAATTTGTCAGAGTAGAGCGCATCTGAGCTTCGGTTTGCAACTCTTAACGTTCAACGTTCAACGTCCATCTTTTTTGTTCTTTGCTTTTTCCTTTTCTACTTCCTTGCCTTATGAGCTTTCCCCCAGATTGAGTGCTAAACCATTGGCCGTGATGTGTTTGTATGCAGTAACACGATAAAG
Source organism: Drosophila persimilis (assembly GCF_003286085.1). Lineage (NCBI taxonomy): Eukaryota > Metazoa > Arthropoda > Insecta > Diptera > Drosophilidae > Drosophila > Drosophila persimilis. The sequence continues at coordinate 4,865,349 of NW_020825312.1, forward strand.
CTCTCAGGCTGACTTCAGGCTGACACTTCCCTGATGTACTCTCGTACTTCAAACGCCTTCCCTAACTGAGAACGACAGATACTCATGGATTTATGTGTGCAGCAGTCACCAGAAATGGTGGCTGCTCCGGCTCTGACGCAACTTTTTCGATTAAAGTGTTGTGCATCCGGCATTTTCTAATTAGTTCTCCAAAGTCATTTCAAACTTGTGGCCCCAGCACCAGCTTCAGCTCGTGGAAACTTTTATGAAATCCGCCGGGAGGGCCAAGACAACCTTCGGTTGATCGTTAACCTACATACGAGTATATTCAAAAACAATACTACGAGTCGAACCGAACTGGACTCGATTCAGTAGTAATCCCTTGGTTTCATCATGAGAGGACCTGATAGAGCCCGACCCTCTAAATCGAAGCACAATGAGGCGGAGGGGATAGGGGATCCTTGCAAGGACAAGCTGTGTGGGTCGGACAAAGGGTAGCCTCCACGTATCCCACGGCATCCGGGTCCCATAGTTAATTTCCGCTCGAAGAAGAGAAGCCCGAATCCGATTAGCCACAAAGTTGCAACATTTTGTATGCGCCACGGCACGCAAATTGCACTTACTTTGCCCCGGTATCTGTGGGTTGTCCCATTTGCGTGCGTCGAAACCGCAAAAGAATATGTGTACGGGCATGTGTACAGACGTGAGTTTGTCCAGTGGAAATGGTCAGCATCTGTTGACAGACACCTATGGGAGCCATAGGAGCTGTCCCTCTCTGTCCCCGCTCCCGGCCATTGCGGCTGTCGGTGGCAGACAGTTTTCCTCTCACCCCCGTTATGGCTGTCATTGTGCTGCATACATTTTAATCCTATTAGCACAATAGTTACTGTTATTTCATATTGCAGTAATTTTTCTAGATTGCTCTCCCTGCCACAGACACGACGCAGCAGCAGCAGCAGCAGCAGCAGCGGCAGCGGCAGGAACCACATAGACTGTCATTCCTGTCTGCTGTGGCCTTGAGCTTGAGCTTAGTCAGCGCCAGCGCCAGCTCCAGCTCCACTCCCACCGGCTGCACTCCAGCTGAAGGCCACACCAACACCCCTCCCCCCACGGCACTTTCAGCTGAGAATGGAAATGGAAATGGAAATTGTCATCGCTGTTGTGGCTGTTCTTCCTGTGGTCTGTTGTTTGTGTTTGTGCTTGTGTTTGTATACCCTTCAGGTGCGACCCCATAAATTCTCGATGAGAGTCCGCAGTCAATTCGATACATCCCATCACGAGCCGATGCAAGGATCTGGCCAGGGTATCGGCCGATTCGGTCCACGAAGGTGGCCGTTCAATGTTTGCTTTTTATTGTACATACACACTCGGACACACGTACATATGTATGCATAAATATCCTGTGGTATTGGTGGTTTCAATGGATGGCCGGTTGGTCAGGGCACTCAAGGTGTGGCTTTGCAGTCGTCAAATGGCTGAAAGCCTTTCTGCGTGCTATGGCCAGGTACTCGGGGCTTCGACATCTTCAGAGAGAGAACAATGTGGCTGTAGAAAGGCAGGGAAATAGCAAAGTAGAGCTGGTCAAGGCTTTGCCAGAAACAGAAACGTTTTGCATTCTATAAAAGAGGAGCCACAGGCCTACAGTTCAATTTCAACTTCAAAGATGGGGATTTATTGCAGAAATTTGTACTTTGGCTTAACCAAAGTCATTAGAACTGTAAGAGCTCCTCTGATACTGATGCTGATACTGATACTCCTCTGATAAGGAATATACCATATTCCTTAGGCCTTGGACAGCTGTCGGTGAGTGGGGAGAAACGACTGGACAACTCATTAAAGACCCGAACCGAACCCAACCTCTGCACCCACCTAAGGATAATCCAACCTACTGCAAAAAAAAAAACAATTAGGAGTCAACTTTATTGTTGTTTTGACAAAGCCAAACAATTGGCCGGCTAACTTTTGACACACGTCTGCTAAGCCGTAATGTGAGCCGGGCTAAAACGGAACAGGGCACAGAACAGGAACACGGCTCAAATGAACAGCGCACATACTCGCACAATGAGATTTCCGCTGCATAAGTCCCTTGTAATCTCATTTAAATAATTGCGGCAGACAACGGAGGAGCAAAGACACATACACGGACCCGTGCATATGGAACCAGGAGAAGACAAAAACCAAATCCGCAAATCTCTGCTGCTGTCCATCGGACCATCGGGCGGGACGGAACGGAACGGAACGTTCTCGGACAGTTATCTGAACGTGGCCGGAAATTAAAATGTAAAAGAACGGCAGCTCATTATACGCTTACCTACACACACACAAAAGCTGGGACAGAGCGGAAAAGATGGGCAGGAGCTCGGACCGGGTGGAGAGAACGAGATGGGAAAGAGATTGCCCCAAGACTGCAAAAATGTAATTCATCTTGCACTTTTTAGTGGCCTATAGGATAAATTGTGCTGCGTTGCCGTTACCGTTGCCATTGCCCGCTGGCTTTTTATGATCCTGCCACACAATTTCTCTAGCTGTTATTGCCCTACATTTATGATGGAACGGCAACCGGAACTAACATCCCCACTTTGTTGCACGTCAGCGTCAGTCGAATCCGCCCACTCTGGTGCACTTTATTGGCTACAAAACTAGAGTTGATTGCGGCACCTAAACGGGGAGAGCTTGGTGCCAACTTGTTCGGAAACGCATCCCAGCAGGGGGAGCCATGAATGCTTCCAATGGATTTGGTTTATTGGGGAGGCAGCTGGGGTATTAGGTCGATGCTTCAACTCACTTGGCACAAACCATTGAGATAGCTTGGACTGAGCTCTTTTAAATCACATTATGATTTGTTTATTTGTATACCCACCTTATAGATGTGCTTTAAAGTTGGGGATTTTTCTATAAGATTGGTTCTTGTTCAATGATTTAAGGGGCAGGCTGGGGGAACCAAAATACTCAGAGTCATAATCCGATGTGAAAACCCATATTCAATCAGTTTTTCGAAGCTGAAGAAAAGCAGTGGAAAATGGCGCAGTTATTGTGTATTGTGCGGTGAGAAAACCCCGATCCAACACTTGTTTGGGTAGGGGCAACACTTCGCATCCAGCTCCAGCTGATAATCCGCTCATCAAACGTCAATACAGTTCGTATCGCGACTGCGGGAAGGATGGAGAGGGGCAGAGGGCGACCGGGACCAGGACCAGGACCAGTATCGAGTCCGGGTCCGCGTTCGCGTCCGGGTCCGGATGCCTGTCTGTCAACTTGTTTACAAAGGCGACGGTTGATGCGAGCGAGCGAGCTGCAGTTGTGGTGGGGATAACCTCAGACAGACAGACAGGACATCATCATCTGTAGCCACCCGGAGGCTAGAAATTAATCACCAATACAATGGAAATTGTGCGGCTGCAGTGCATCGATTGCATTCGGCGGTGGCAGCTTTTCCTGGGTGCCTCTGTTGCTGCTTCCATTTCAATCTGGTAAATGCTCGTCGCCCGAGGGCCACACACATGAGGCTACAAAGGGTTCGAGGGAATGTGTTTAATGCTATTTGCTCCATTCTGTTAGGGGTTTTTGTCCGTGTTTTTCTTTCGGCGAGAAGGGAGCCGCACTTAGAAGATCATATCCACAAAATGTTTTCTTATCTCTATAAGTATAAGTTGTTTAAGGTCACGGGGCGGGGGGAGCAATTGAGCAACCACTTGTGGGACCGTTCTGCTTCTATTATATGTATTTGGTTGTTTCTTAAACTTGGAATAATTTATTTAAATCTTTTAAGCTCTTTAAATGTTTTGGGAACAAATAAGTGCAATAAATTTAGCAAATAGCTAGGTAAAAACAGGACAACATTTCCTGTTCCTGTTCATTCCTTTCCACTCAAGTTTAGAAGGAAAGGGTGGAGTTTAGAATGATTCCGAACATCTAAAAAATATATATAAATATATTTATTCAGTTCTGTCTGCCCCTATGGGTAATGCTACCATTTTTATCACTCCAGTTACTTGTCAAAATCTGTTAGCAAATTTCCTCTACTGACAACTCTGTCTGGCTTTGTCTACCGCTCCGACAAAGGCTCCTCCATTGTGGTTTTAATCGAAACAAAATCAAACTCAATATGGCCATAAACAAATAGTACAATCCGAGAAATGTTTCGAGAACACTTTTTGCAAATCGCTGTGCGAAAGGAGGCCGTCCAAAAGGATCAAAGGGAGCGCGCCAGCGTTTCGGCAATTTGGCCATTTAACCCTTCGCAAATCAAAGGCCCATTGTCTGGGGGCCCGGCAACGAAAATTGCACTGCAATGCATTGACATGATCCGATTTGGTTCCCTTTCATAAAGACTGGGCTGGGGAAGGATACACACATAGATGGAGATGGAGATGGAGAAGGAGAAGGTGATGCTGATGGCGATACGCGTCCAAATGCATGTTGCGTGCATCCAAATCCAACCTTTCAGGGCCTGCCATCAATCTCGTTAGCAGTGAGAGATGACTGAGGCTTGGGACAACTCGGAGACATTCAGCGTCTTGAATTTATCCCCAGCCCTTGGCAACTTGGGTAAAACTTTCCAATTCCCTCAAGTGCCAGTGCTCTGACGTCAATGGCCTCTGTGTCTGTTCAGCTGCTTGTTTGTTGACTTTGCCCCAAAGAGTTTCAATTAGGCGCAACATTTTCTGTATTCAAAGCTTTAAATATAAACAGAGGTCATCCGAGTTGTACGTGTATACTCGTATTTATTTGAGATAGCCCAACATTGCGATGATTTCATTTGGCTGGACCAACCTGTAATTTGCGGAACAGTTGACCCATGACGATGAGGATGAGCTTTATTTGAGTTTGAATTGCAGCTTAATTATAGTAGAAACAATTAAGAAAAACTACCAGCTAACGAAGTATTTTAGAATACATATTTTATCCGTGTTCATTTTTCTGCTAAATCTGTCGGCATCTCCTCACACCAACATCGTCCGTTACATGTTGCCAAAAAGGGTTCATGAGAATGGTTTTATTATACGTTGAAAATTTAAAAAACTAACTAATAAAGAATCAAATAGGTCTGTCGAAACCAATCTAAAATCACACTAATTAGTTGTCAGTAAATGTTTTGTTTTCATCGGAACACAAGCTTGCAATCAGTTTTCCATTGCCCCGGCACCTGAAGGCCATTCCCATTGTCTCTTTTTTGATGGACAATTTAATTATTGGCTCAAATTTGATTGCCGTTTTTACTCCGGGACAAGAGCGCCAACTTTTTGCCACCCTGCTCCAGCCATCTCCCATCACCCATCTACCCATTCCATTTCCTTTTCCCGTGCAAAAAGGTTTTGACAAATCGATGAGTCGGGTTTTGGTATATGTCTGTCTGTGTGGCCGCATTATCAGGGCAACATTTTTGGCTTTCATCTCGTCGGGATGTCGGGACCTGTCCTCGTCCTCCTGCCGCCTGCCCCCTGCCTCCTCCCACTTTGCACCTCCACATCTGTATGCCTGCTGGCTGCTGTCAACTGGCTATAAAAATAAGGCTTTGGAAAACTGCTTGCATAAGCCTGAGTGCTTGAGTTATGTATGCGGCTGTTGGATTCTGCCTGCGGGCTTTGGCTCAAACTCTGACTCCGACTTGGAGGCTGGTTCCAATCTCTCCCTTGAATGTCACTGCAAATTGCCTGCGAAAATCTATTGAACATTTTACGTGATTTTTCATGGGAGAGTCAAGGAAAGCGTGATATTAAAATCGATTGAGACGAACTTGATATGAAAATTTGTAGAGAAAAAAGATGAAAATAATTTGGTTTGGTTCCAATGAACAGCATGAATGGGGGAAAGCCCTAAATGTTTAAGCATTTCTCTTGTAGAAAAGTTAAAGGATTAAATTTCGAAATTCTCGGAAGGAAAGGATTTGTAATAAATCAAATTCTCTGTACTGTACATGGAGGAGTATGTATGAACTCATTTGATTTCCGCACATCATAGCTCCTCCCTTTGTGGGCTTTACGTGATGCCATTTACAATTTTGTGGACGTATGGCTGGGGCCGGCTGTGCAGCATCCACTCCGCGCCACATGCTTCTTAATTGCATTTGCATATTGCACTGACCATAAATGCATTAAGCCTGGCCCGCTCCAAGACAGGATCAGGCCCGGCCCTCACCCGCACAGCCCATCATTCGCTTCGTCATGCACGTTGTTTATTGTTTATTTATTGCGGTTTTAATTAACTGCAGACTGTATCTGCGCCATTCTGCATATTTATGCAGTGACCCGAGAAAATCTTTGAAGGACAATTAATTGAATCAGTTTTTCGACCAACCCAAACAGGCATCACAGTGGTTGTGTGGCTGGAAAATATATGGCAATTTCGTCTAGTTTTCGCAGAATTTTCCACAATTCTTAGAATTAAGACTAGATTAAAACGAATTTCCATATAATTCTGTGAAGATATTATAACAAATTTAGCCAACTGAAAACCAATTAAAACTAACTCTTTTACGAGTAGGATTATGTATTTTTGGCACTGAAGTCATTTATTCCTTTACTATTATCTCCGACAAGAGCCCTAAACAAATCCTTTTTCCTTACAGTCTCCCTAACATATTTAACTATTTAAAAATAATCCAAGAAAATATGACCTTTTATTACTTTTATTACACCAGAATTTGGAAACGTAAGTACAGGAAAGGTTTTTACATTTAATAACTTTGAAAATGAAAGCTCAATACTTAATTTATTGGCACAACAAATGTTACACACAGCTTTACAATTTTCTACCCCTATCTCTAAAACAACTCTGGGTTTTTTAACGTAACGTCAGGTCCTATTTTTTGGCTTGTATCTTTAAAGCAGTACAAATGAATCGTAATGCCAGGATGGAAATGCCCATAACCGAACAGTGAAGAAAAAACAAACCTTCTTTTGTAAAACTGTTTCATTTTTTTGTATTATTAATGCCTAATATCGGTGTAGTATGCTTTCAAATTTCTTATGTAATCATCGAAATCAAAATTATACTAAACCTATAGTTAGGATTTAATACGTAATACTACTAGAACGTCCACTGTTTTCTGTGGTTGATGAAAAAAAGTATTATAATGAAATTGTGACCACATTTTAGGTTCAACTTTCGTACTGGATATTGAAAACAGCTTTTTTTATATACGTGTAAATTTTTTTACATTTTCCTTTCAAATTGTATCGCTGTCCCTGTGGATTTTTAAGTGCTGCATTGCAGAGTAGCTTCTGGAAGCCTTAATTTACTATGCGAATATCTGGCAGCCTGCATTTCCCATGCACATTTGCCCCTCAATATATTCCATATTTTTCCATATTTTTCAATCAATTCGACATCCGGCAATCGAGTCAAATCCGACCAACCAAATGTCCAGCGGAAATCAAGTAAACTAATTTAACTGCACACACATACATGGGCACACGGGCACACGGACACACGCTCCGACACACACACTAAAATACACAGCAACATTATTCATTTGAATAAATCAAATTTTGAGCTCCTCCGCTCTCCGCTCTCCGCCCTCCGCTCACCGCCCTGCCATATGCCCACCCCAACCCTTCGTTAGTTAGGGCCAGCTGAGCTTTTGGACGGAAATGCATTGGCTAACCAAGAGGGAATCGAGGGTAAGCGCATGGAAGTGGTGTCGGTTGGGCCGGGAGAGGGGGGAGTGGGGACAGGATAACGCAATCAAGTCATACATATGCACTTTGTATGCATGAGCACTCTTATCTATGGCGGGGAAGGGTGTGTGTCGGTGTTTATATACTATCTAAGTAATTGCTGGGAGCTGACAGATGAAAGTACAGTGTCAGCTCTCCATGGCGGACAGCCATGGACCCAAAAGATGACAGCCTAAAGGACTAATGAGTGAGTGTTCAAGCGATAACATTCGGTGAAAAACAATCCACCACTAGCCCAATCCATGTGATAGGGCCGGGTGAAAGTATTTAATTTATTAAAAATTCATGACTTTCTAATTGGCCGTTTAGCGACATTGCACGGTATTGTAATTTTAGCCGGTTGTTTGCAACGCACTGAGGAAATCTTAACGGCAGAATCGATATGGCCATATTGAACCGGATCTCGTATGTAGAACGAAATCGTGTCGTAAGTATATGCAGATATATGCAGTTTGGAAAACAATTGGATTGGGGGTGTATAAATGAAAATTGGCTATTCCAAATTGGTTGGTACTAAGGAGAGAGATACAATTTGTGCTAAAATTGCAAGCTAAAAAACAAAACACAGGATGACCCTTTTTGCTTTGTTTAAAAATGAGAAAAACAAGCTTGTTGAAGGTAGTAGGTGTGTAGTGTGACGCTACAGAATGTGTCCCCTGAGGAGACAGGTCGCAAGGAATGTTTTTACTGTACATACATAGATTCAAATTAGATGCAGCCCGAGAGGAGTCCTGTAGAGTCTTCAGTTCTCTTCCTTTGTATATATAGTACATGTATCGTACACTCGTACACTCACAAACATAATTGAGATTTACGACTTGCATGCGAGCATTCAACCAGAAAGAGAAAGAGAAAGGGAAAGGGAAGGGGAACGAGAGAGGGAATAAGAGGGAAAAGCAAATGCATCTGGTGCAAGGAGATCCCTCCACATGGAGGGACCATGAACGTCTTCTCTTTCGTCCTATTCTTGGCCCGTGACGTTGCAGCCATTTTCCCAATTTCTTTAATTGTGACAAATTGTGTGGCACATGCAACATGCTGAACGTGTAGGTGAAGCCAGCGCGTGGCCTGCTCTCTCCACCATTCTCGAACGCACACGCACACGCACTCGCCTCGCCCCGCCTCGCCCCTGTCTTGACTCTGACTGCCACTTATTGTTATCCCCAGAATGCTGACATATTTTTCTATTATATGCTCCCCCCTCATTGATATAATTTATGGACTCGACTCCCGTCTAGGCAACCATAGTACTTACATATGTATACGTACACTCGTACCAGTCCCAGAAGCCTTTCGTGTGCCATTTTAATAGGAGATGAAAGGGAATGCAAACGGGAAAGGAACCGGGACTGGGGTCTGTACTCAAGGCTAGAGCAGCCGAGCAACAATGGCCCCTAATATGGTGGGAGGCCAAGAGATGACAGGCCAAACATATTCAGACTTGATTCCCGATTCGAGGGACGTGCGCCATCATCTCTGGTTAACGGCAGCCAGTATCCCCCTGCCACACACCGTCAGGCGCTCCATTAACACTCATTTCTGCCAAGGGGAGGCTGCCGTCTGGCCGCCCTGGCGTGTACCCCCCCAAACAAATTTGTGCACTCGCCTGATTCGTTATCTATAAATAATTATATTAACTTTGCTTTTTGGTCTGCGCCCCTGACTAGGCCTGAAATGGTAGGTTAAAGATGGGACAATGACTACATAGGGGACTCATCAGCTGCAGTGGGGACTGGCACGGGATCTGGAGCTTTGGGCCTTGTGGCAGAGGACAAGGCTCATACAAATTTGTTGTGGCTGAGAGACGCAGGGACAGCCGTAGCATCTTTCTCTCTTTTTTTTTTTGGTCTAGGACAGAATTTTCAAGTTCCGCTTTTTCCGCTCTGACGTTTGGAATTTAATCGAAATTCCAAACATTTTCAAATTAAAATTTGGCCAAGATATATGTACACATCCCAACCCTCATCATACCTTCTATCTAGAGTGAGATCTAGCTACGAGTACACCAATAGTAGAACACCAACTTATTAAAGTACAAATTCTTAAATTAAATATCGAGTTAACTTAAAGCCAACAAGTTGCAGGAGCAATCCTGCCTATTGCTTGGACCCCATGAATATTTATTTATCTACTTATGTACGTATATGGATGTATGCTCGCATATAAATAGGATATTCATAGGTACACATTGTGGATGCCTCTCATTAGGATACGGCTGCCGACACATTTGATTTGCTATGAAAATGAACGAGTAAATAATAGATGGGCAGAGATAAGGTTTCCACTTCAGTGGAAGGGAGACGACGAGACGGAGCACAGAAAGAGCCACAGCCAGCCGAGCAACAGTTTCAACGGTACTTTTACCTACTTGGAGTTCGTTCTCTTTAAGTTAAAGACACACACACACACACACGCACAGCAGACTGGGTTGGGGGATTAGAGAGCGCTCGGCTTAAACTTCGTTAACATTTTTCAACAAAAAAAAAACACTTGGCCATATTGCAGGAACACACCACCACAGGCACAGTTACAGGCACGGGAACGCACAAAAGCACACGAATAACAGCAACAGCGCAAAACTCAATTGAAAGTTTTCTCTTGGCTTCCATTAATTTGTGTTCAGCGATTTTTGTTGGTAGCCATGCCACAGAGATGTCCTGGGAGAGACGACGAGACCGAGAGAGATGTGTTCCTCACATTGGAGCTGTACGCGGGGTACTGATTCTCGATTCGAGCAACAGACGAGCTACGGAGCTACGGAGCCACCGACTACAGTAGCGTACAACAAGTTGCAAAAAAAACACAGTTGTTCGAATATTCGCTGGTCCTGTCGGCCTTGCCTAAAGCGTGCGTCGTAAAGGAAACGACGACGACAGGCGAAGGAAATTGGGGAAAGCTCATCCAATTTGGCATTGAATTCTTTCAGTTCGAAGTTCGAAAGCTTTTTCGCAACTTGTTGCCTTGTTTGTGCGTTTGAAGGACCCAAACAGCTGTTGAACGCTCCCTCACGAACGCTTCTTTCCAAGAGTTTAAATCGTTTGTTTTTCAAGGGTTTGAGCACCCTTTACCTTGAGCAGGTAATATCTTTCCAATATCTACATCTAGGGTCTAGGAAATGTACTTATTTATTAAACCCAACACAGGAAAAACTGCAAACTCCAGGCTGTAATCAAATAACGCATACAGCAGAGTTCGAAAAAGAGAAAGCTTTCAAAAGTGAAAGCGACTTCACCTTGAAAGCTCTCTGAAAGAGATAAGAATTGTGTGTATGTGTACATATGTACGTATAGATATGCATGTACGGGTGTGTGTTGCCTTGGCAAAGCCCGTGATTCAATTTGTTGAATACTTTTTGGCGTTTTTCGTCATCTAATGACCGTCCGTAACTGCGACTCGAGTTACCATAAACGACCTTAATTGACGCCAGCTCCGCTTCTGTTGTTCTGCTCCTGCTGCCATTGCATACCCATGTACATACATACATACAGCTACATATACGTATACTTCAGGGCCTGTGTTTACCTGTTGTCATGTTTGCCCCTGAAAAAAACACACACAGCGAGAGCAGCGCACCGAAGCTGACATTGAGCAAGCTGCAAAGGCATTTTACCCATGGCAATGGCAGAAGCTTTGACTCCTCCTCCCCTCCATCTCACTCTTTTCTGTCTTGTGTCTCGCTCCTTCTACGCTATGCTCTGCTCTGCTTTTTTGCATTCTGTTTGCAACAGGCAAACACACCGAATAGTGTAGGGTGTTTGTACATATATTTTTGTGTAAGTCAGTGGGTTTGTGGATACTTTTTGTGGCGAGAAAACTTTCCAGGCAGACAGACTACTTGAAGTGGAGCGCATCAGACAAAGCAAAGATACTCGCACTAGCCACATACATCCACAGAGGCAGAGGCTTAGCAATAGGCGCCAGAGGGTGATCTAAGTTGGTTTTTAATCACTTTTGATGTGTTTATGTTTTAAAGATTCGTAAACTATTCATTTACTATACTTTGTTGGCGATTAAAGCAGAGTATTGTGTTCCAAACATTCCATTTGCAATTTAATCCCCTTTATGGGGGCACCACAGCCCCTGTCCTTACACACGCATGTAGGCCAATGGCACTTGCAATACGCACACAGCACAACACGGGCAGAAAGTTCCAGCTCCAGCCATTGCCAGACAGACGGGACAGCTTAGCTGCACGTTGCTCTCTCTGTCTCTGACTGTGTCTCCATCTCTCTCTCCCTGCCTGGCTCTTGTATCTTTGTTTCCTTCGTTCTGTGTCAGTTTCTGTGTCTGTTTCAGCAACAAGTTGCCTCATCTATAAGCCCGCAGCCAGGCCACCTGTGCCGACGACAAAGTTTAACGCACTTGGCGAAGGCGTTGGTGGGGGAGGGTGGGAAGATTTGGTGAGAGATGGTGAGAGATGGGCCTTTGGCATTGGCGAAAATTGTCAACGTTCTTGTCGTTGTCGTTGTCGTTTCGCCCTGAAGGCACGAGTACTCGTATGCTGGCATACTCGTATTTATTCTTGTGCTCCGCCAGTTCCGGTCCCCGTTTAAGACTTGATTTCGTTTCATCTCTTTATTCCATCTTCTCTTTTTTAATAACAACTAAGCTTTTTGTTGCTTTCGTGTTCTTATTATCGCTTTATTTTGTCTCGTTTTGTTTTTAGTCTGAATTTGGGCATTTCGTTGTGTATTTGCAGATGTTTTTCTCCAAGGCTATCGCTTTTGTTTTGCCCCCATCGAGGGTAACTTTAATCTTAAAGATTAGCCAAGAAGTGTGCATGATTTTCTTTGGAGTTACCGTAGGAATCTTCGCGGCATTCCATCTCGTCCCATCCCGTTCCATCATTTAATCAAAAAGTTCATTCACTCATAGGCCCGACTGCGTGTCGGCGTAAACTTTTTCTACTTTTTCTGTTTTTTTTCTTTTCATTCGGGGCCAAATGGAATACACAGCATAGCTCAAATTTGAACTGCTTTAATGCAGATACTCGTAGCAGATTGTGTGCGGTGTGTTTTTAAGCTCTTTATATAATTGGAATCCGGCCACGTGCCCCACTCGATGTGTATAATGTCAATGAATTCCGTTCCAAACCCGTATTCATACTCATCTGCATACGATACACACACAAAAATGTTATGCATATATTTCAGATGATTTGTATTCTAGGATACGTACATACATATATGTCCAGTCCCATGGGTGGACAGGAAACCATCACCACCCAGTCATAATTATATTCGTGAATTGTGAGTTGAAAGTATAGATTATTTCGGCTAGCTCTCCTTATTTTATTGTACGAGTAGTTTATTCTGTCACCAGTTGCATAACGGAGCGACAAAACTCATTTTAAACAGGCGCCACTCGACGTCTGTGGGGCGCCACAGAAATGGCTCCATCATTCCGCACCCCTCCAGAACCAGCCCCAGATCCCAGCCAAGTCAATGTGCGGATGAGCCAAGAAGCCGGTTAACAAAAAGTTCATTAAATTCAATACGCAGAGTGGTCCAAGGACGATGACGTGCTGTTTTAGCTTTCAAGGGAGCCCATTAGATGGAGGTGAGAATGTCTAGGCGTTGTGGAGGGGGCAGTGACAGCGGGATTCTAACTAAATTGAAATCTTAGATAGACGGATAATTGCTGAAAGAAAAAGTCCCATCGCAAAGACTTTGGGAGCCCAGAAAATTACCTTGCGAGAACGCTGAAACATTTTCGACCCAAAATGAGGGCAGTTTCGATGGTATATGTGTGTTGTGGGGCTCTTTAATGGGTCAATTAGGTGGGGTTTGCCACATATCCCTAATGGGCAGTCCCTGATTGCGTGACCAGAAGCATGTAGTGCGGTTTTCCACCAAGATTGTAGCAAAAGAATTCCATAAACACATATACGTGTGTATAATATAGGTCAGCCTAAGAATTAAACAAGCCCACTTCCTTCGAGCTAAAACAGTGGAAAAATAAAATCATATTATTATTTCACTAGATGAAAAATATAAAGGGGAAAACTCATTTTCCTGATGTTTACCTTGGGTTGACCAGCCACAAAAGCCCACCGACATAAAATACATTTACAGTTAATTTATTCATTTCAAAAGCTTAAAGGATTTGAAGACTTTGTGCTCAGATTTACCTCAGACTTGATTCCCGTTATTTCCATACGCCCACAACACAATTCAACCAGCCGCGAGGATGACGAAAACAATAGCTTTAAAGCTTCGCAACATGTGCTTTAACGGCTTAAAGCTTTGTCTATGCACGAGCTTTATAGAATGAACAACCAGGAACAACTTTTAAAGCTTAACCAAACTTGCTCTTGTGCGCCACTTTAGTACACGCCGCAAACGGAGGTAGAACACAAATACTCGTACACTTGATACCACAACCTTTGCACCGTTGCACAGGCAGCCAGGGATTTCCTCTGCTACGGCGACAGGCTGTCTAGACGAGCATCGCATCCAGAAGTGAGCACCTGACGAATTTCTCTATCCATTCAGTCCAATTTTCAACGGAATTTCCTTCTTCTTAATGATCTTTTAACAGAGCCGAGAGGTAGAAAGGAATTTCTCAGCCTTGACGAAGGCATCGCTGCGCATTCATTCATAAGGAGTGTCCCGATCCCGATGGGCGCATACACTTTAAACTGAAGAGTTTCTGCACTTGAGTCTCTATTCATTCATAAATTGTCTGTTAGCACAGTATGGCTTCAAAAAAAAAAAAAAACAGCGGGACATGGAAAGTACTCAAGAATTATCTGAGACATCTGGCCAAAGGTGCTTCAAAGAGTGGGATGTAGCTGATGTACAATATGCAAATTCATTTGGAGATAGTTTCGTGGTAGAAATAGAAAACGGAGTGGACTTTAAGAGTAACCTTATTTCGAGATTTCCTTTGGATTTATTGCATATGGTAAAAGTTAAATTAACCTTTCTATCCCCAAGATTTACTTGGCTTGTAGGGAAAAAGATCATACCTATCTATATCAAAATTTTGATATTAGTATTTCATAATCTGTGCTCAATTTGAGTAGTGTTTTCCAGGCACCCAGTTCACGTGACCAACTCCTTCATATTGCCTCCAATTTCGAAGCAATCAAATCAAATCCTCCCGATAAGGATCGGCAGCCTACGCAACAAATTAAACACAAAAAAAAAAAAAAAAAAAAAAAACATTTTCGCAACACTCCTGGAAACAGTTTGCAAGCGAAAATCCTCAAGAGTGGAGTCAAGGAGTCCTCCTACCTGCTGTTGCAGTACTTGAGACTCAAGAGGCAGGGAAGCTGAGAGCTCTTCAGCTCAAGTGGAAGAGGCGCACACTTGAGGACACAAACTAAGAACTCCAGTAGATAACGATCCAGGCGAGGGATCAGGTACGAGCAGGAGGGCAATTTTCAAGGAGTGCAAAGAGAATAGAATACCGAAATTCCGCCTAAAACCGCCGACTGGGCTATTTTTGTGCTATTCCCATTCTCAGTTTCATTCTCATTTCCAACGATGGCCCAGAGGGGCGTAGGTGCAATTGCGTTTATTAGCACCGCACCCCTTGGGATGGCACAATGAGAGTTAGTCCCAGTTCCAGGTCCTTGCAGTTGTTCGCATTCATTGAATAATTGTCCAGTGTTGAATGAATTCTGAATGAGAGTTCTTTGAGCAGGTTTCTGATGCGCTTGATTCGTTTTGGGTTTGTCACCACACTCGGTGCTGGATGGTATTGCCTGCACTATCCGAAATGATAAGAATCGTCCGGAGTCCGGAGTCCGGACAGCAGAGCTGAGTTGGCATCATTAATTTGTGCAATTTGAAGTGTCGTGGGAAATGCCTAAGACCAGCTCTATTGGCCCACTCGCACCCCACCCCAGCACAAATGATGTCCATGATTAATTAAAAATTCCAATGATTTGGCAAAAAATGTCTTTTTTGTCAAAATTGCGGCTTGGAATCAGCAGACCACACAATCCGTTTCGAGATCTTTTATGTTCTGCGGAACGAATGCATAGAATCGGTCTAAAATATGTATTATTTATACTCAAGAAAATAAATTGGAATTATTTCTATTACTTATCAAAAGGACCGCTTATCGTGGTAGAAACAAATCACTAAACAATCCGAAGTATTGGCCGCATAGAAAAAACTGCAATTATGCACTTATGACCATCAGAGAATTTCTTACAATCTACGATTGTAAAACCATTCTATCCCGTTTGTACATATATTTGAAACCTTTATAGCCAGAATAAGCAAGGCAATTTCTCTACCTTTGTGTGTGTTAGTCTCCCTCTCACAGAGAAGCTTAGCACCGCCACTCTTTCTCTCTCTTTCTCCTTCTATGCCCTCCCCTCCCTTTTTCAGCTTTTTTCATTAAGATACCTTAATATCAAGTCCCGGGTATCTTAGTGTCGAGGAACGTGTGCCTGGACTCAAAAAATATCGACTGCCATGATTTGAAATCAGCAGACAGAATCATGAAAGTGGTAGGAAAATTTTTAAAATTTCGTACATTGGACTGTGCATTGACTGCTAGTCATCAGTCATTGGTCAATTAGTCAAGACAAACATTTATATAGCGTATGTACTGAATATACAAAATTGAATAAGTGTTTTCGAAAAAAAGATCCTAAGAACGATTTTATAAGAAGCGTTAATGATCTCCGAGCTGATTCAATTCATTCCAAGCGGTGCAGTAGATCTGTCTTTCACATCCTTCCAGTCATTTATGTTTCACATACTCTAACAACCATCCTATAACACTCACTAAGCCCTGCTAACAACCATCCTATGACAGATTTTCAAATGAGATTTCCCCAAAAGACACGACTTGTCCAGCGATTTGTCAGGCCTGTCGACTTAACGAGCATCAAAGCAACTCAATTTTGCACATTTTATTTGCCAAAAAAAAAATTACAACGTTGAGAAGTGTGCAAAATTAAATCTGACAAATTTCCGGTTCTGTATATTTTGAAAATTATTTTCTGAATGAGTGGATTAACGGCAAGCAAATAAAGGAACATGCCAAAAAATTTGTCAAACCTATTGGCTGTAGAGCAGCATAGCCGATGGAAATCTCTCCAGGGCATTGTGGAAGTCGGCAGTGCGATGGATAGTTAGTAGTTTTAGCTCATAGACGGCTAGAACTCGTACTTGATGGAGATGCTCTGCTCCACAGCAACCACCATCTAATCGGTTCATCCTTGTGATCGCAGGTTCGAGGCGTCCAAAGAGGTCATGAAGATATACTCGGGCATGGATAGATTTTTGCTTCAGAAATTTGAATTTCTGAATGTACATTTCTGGGCCATGCTTATAATATGCTTCTAATACTTTTTGGAACATTTGGGAACAAACTTCGGTATTACCCCAAAGGTCTGTATTTTTCAACGAGTATCTTCGGTTTTCAGGTTTGAATAACCTTTTCAAGATCAGTTTTGAATCAATTAAGACAATATATGTGCAATTATTTCATTTATTTGATTTAGGGTATTTATTTTGTAAATTAGTAGGTTTTACTGGGAACTTTCTATTCCCGTTAATTTTAATTATAAATAACTAACATTACTTATTGTAAATAAAAAAAAATTTAAAAAAGAAGAAAAAAAAGTTATTTAAGGCTAGCTACCTGCGCAAAAAAAAATTAGATCTACTATACAATCAGGAAGAGGATCTCGACTCGGTCCCAAGATTACGCTTCCGCCTTCAGTTCGCACACTTTGGGGGCGTGGGGCGAGGTCTGGGGACTGCAACCAGAGTTGGTGGAGAGATTGAATGTGGGACTCTCGGAGCCGCCTTTCTTCTGCTTCACGCGACGATTCTGGAACCAAATCTTGACCTGCTTCTCGGAGAGCCGCAGGCGATTGGCGATCTCGATGCGACGCAGCCGGGACAGATAGGCATTGTGGGAGAACTCCCTTTCCAGCTCCAATAGCTGGGTGCTGGTGAAGGCGGTACGAATCCGTTTGCTCGAGTCGGCATAGTCGCTGATGAGTGGGGTGATGTCCGATGGCACGGCCGAGGACTTCAGTGGGGAACTGTTGGGGGAGCAGGAGGACTCGTGCTTGAAGCGCTTCGCCTGTGGCTGATCATCGAAGTTGTTGGTGTAATCCAGGGAAGCCGACGAGGACGCCGAGGGCGATGTGCAGAAGCTGCCTGGTTCGGGGAGGGGCAGAGGGCAGGCCGCTCCCGGAGCTCCTCCATACAACGAGTGAAGAGGCATCTGCTGGGAGCTGCTGCTAGGGTTGGCTGAGAGCGGTGGCGACGGATAGCAGTTCTCGTACTGGCTGAACCCGCTGGACTTCCTCTTGGTGGCGAAGAGCTGGGCGTAAGGATGATAGAGCGAGCCGGAACTGGTCCCGGCATGGGCGTGGGCATGGGGATGCTGCTGGAGGGCAGCTGCTGCTGCCATGGCCGCCTGATGTTGTTGCTGCTGCTGCTGGATGCCCAGGGAGAAGAGGTAGCTGCCCACATAGCTGGCCGGATATGGCAGAATGGGGATGGTGGGCAACATGGCTGCTGCGGCCACCGCGGCGGCTGCTGCACTGGCTCCTTGGCTAGCGGAGCTGGAAGGTTCCTTTTGCTTGCTTAGGGGCGGCATATCGCTGAGCAGGGAATCCATCAGGAAAGAGCGCGACATTTTCTGTTTATTGAGCTTGGCCTGGACTGAGGTAGTGAACACGATCGCTGGCTGAACGAGACTGTCTGGCTGCTGGACCGCTATCCGTATCTTATATAGGCAACGACCCTGTGTCTTCGGGGGTTGTTTTCCACACGCACTCACACTCGCACCGACACTCACCCCTAAAGACCAATTCGAGGGTGGTTTGTGTGTCTCTTCAGCCATTAAGTCACCATTTAGCGGCAACTGTTGCCATTTACGCTCCGCCATTGGCTCGTCGTGCCCCGTCTCCAGTCAGATCATTCCCAATGGAAGGCATAGTTCTGGCTGGCCTGCCTGTATCTGCATCTGCACATGTATCCGTATCTGTATGCGTACCCTTTGTGCCTGTGAGTGTGCCTCGCCTCTGGCTGGAACGAATCTTCATCTGCGTTTTCGTATTATGACTCGAGTTTAATTGAAAGTTGAGACTGCCAAAGAGCTTTTTAAACGACACTGAATTTGTTCAGGCTAAGTTAGATCAAATTACGCCTAGTACTGTACCAGTACATGGAATCTAAATAATACTCGATTTTTTGTATCTCTGGGAGGTATTTCATTTCTTGTATTTGCGGGAAGTGAGAATAATGTAGATGGGTTGGAAAATAGTTTTAGATTTTCGATTGTACATTTTCACATATATTTATGATTTTCTTTGTTGAAGAACATATTGTTCCTGGTTTGCAGTCAGAGTAGAGCTTCACGGTTTCGTGCTTCTGTTAGTGGTAATTCGAATTTCATCCTTTTTCGATTTTGATATTCTCAAAATTTCTGTGAAAATTTTCCCGAGTAGCGTCCAAGATTGGCACTGATCGATTCAGACACATTTGAGGGTTTTTCTATTACCGCATTATCCCCAAATATTCTCCCGCATACAAGTTTAGTTTGTTAGTTTAGTTGATGTAGATTATCCATCTACAATTTCAGCCGTCAACGAAGAGCAATGTTTTTAGAAATACACGTAGCTCTAATATGTATAAAGCCCCACAGTTTATACCACATGTACGTGTAATATGTATTACCAATCGATTTGTTTTAAATCCATAGAAGAAGACAAGCCCCCGACCGTTTAATGCCAATTTCATGGCAACTTATGACCCAAGTGGCTGCCACTGTCGAGTGCTATAACTCTGCAGCCACTTTTGTCAGTCCCCTGCTCCTACTCCCTTTCCTACTCCCGCTCCTAGCGTATTGTCAACCAACCCAACTCTCCTTTGAGTCCTCGCCTTGGCGTAATTTTATTGATTCATTCTTCTGCTTGTGCAAGGTCGAACAATGCCAGGATCATGCATCAACCAGGACCAGGACCAGGTCCATTCAGTTCTGTTTCATTCATTGATGCAGTCCTGTCCTGCAGCAAAGCAAATCCGAGACTCGACGCACGTCGAGCCTTTGTCTTGGCAGCAGTGTGTTTGGGCCAGGTCAGGCCATGATGCCAGACAGAGCGACGCCGCCGCCGACGGCATTCGGGCTATAGAAGAAATCGTGTTGTTTTTGGGTTACATTACATAGAATTATGGCGGCAGTTTTATCATTTGTTAACTGACTTTAAGGATTTACCTATAATTGTCCTTTTCATTGCATTGTCTGGAAGGTGCTACATTGTCATTGGCCTGGCAGCAGTTGATCGTATGTTAAGTGGCTATAAAACCGATCACAATTGCTGACGTTAATTGTTGTCCGGCTTCTTTGGACCCGGCCGGGTCGGGAGAGCTATCGGTCCTCCACGTAGGCGATCCGAATTTTCGCCTACTTTTTAACAGTTGTTGGCTTCTGCTTAATTGGCGGGCCGTGCAAAAAAGGACCACGAGCAGGATCAGACCTAATATATGGAGCACCAGCAGCAGCTGCTGTTGTGTTCATATTTTTGCCGAAATTCCTTGGACTGGACTGGCCTTTCTATTTGGTTTTTGTTTTTTTGGCGTTGCGTTGGTCTCGTGCGCAGGAAAAGAACAAGAGCCAGTAGTTTCTAACCGCCTTTTAACAATTGTTTGAGCCCTTGAGATTTTCTTTATTGACCACTTCCGTTTGTTGTCCATTTCACGCTCGATTGGGTCAGAAATTTCTTTTCAATTTTCCAGTTTTCCATTTGTATTTTCTTTCTAGAATTGGATCGTGCTATTGACTTAGTTATTGTTTTGGACTCTCTGGGATATATGCATGATCTGCCAGATCATATCAATATACATATGCAAATAACAAGTTTAGGATCTACGCATAAGCAGAATTTTCTTTAAACTCGTATCGGGAGCCCTGACTGGGACTGGGACTGGGCTGAGGGAGAAATTCCATTTTAATTGTGAACAAAACTCGCGTAAACGCTGAACAAATGAAAGCATAACAAAATGTTTATCCCCTCCGAGGAAGAGGAATACTCCCAACCGGATTTCTCCATCAGAAGGGTGGTGTGGTACTTCAGGGAGTCAGCGAATCCACCACCGCCGTCAAGGGGAGATCGACCAGAGCCGTGCCGAGCCGTGCCGGGCCGAGCCGAGCCGGGTTGAAATGGCCAGAGATTGGGTTAATCATTTATTGACATTAATTGGTTGTGACATTTGCATTTTGACTGATTGTTGTAGTTGCCATTGTTGCTACTTATGCTTATGGTGTGCAGTCGAGGGTTTGTTTATCCAAGCATTTTTTGTTGATACAACAAATATGACTTCATTATATTATATCTGAAGTAGTTCCACATTCATATGTACATATACGAGTACGAGTACATTCATATTTAGCCATGAATAATGTACGAATGAGCTTTGAGGTGGTTTCTGGTTTTGAGTCTGCGTGTTGCTGAATAAATAGACCCCAGGGTCTGTTTCTCCTGACCGGAGAAAGTACTGTTCTATCGGGATACAAGATTTGGG
Source organism: Drosophila persimilis (assembly GCF_003286085.1). NCBI lineage: Eukaryota > Metazoa > Arthropoda > Insecta > Diptera > Drosophilidae > Drosophila > Drosophila persimilis. The sequence goes on from NW_020825312.1 coordinate 4,886,515, forward strand.
TGTATAGAAAAACTATATCAAAGTACTTTACCGCAAAATGCTCAAAAAATATCAACCAAAAACAATGGGAACTTTTTCTTTCTTGTATTTTTTTTTAGAGTCTTGTGTTCATGAATGAAAAGTCAGTGTTAAAGGACAAAGGACAAGGGACGGCTAACAAAGGACCCACACACGATCCGCACTTGCAGTGATATGCAGTTTTGTTTGTTGGTCCTGCGACGGAGAAACTCAGGTACTCTTCTTTCTTAGAGAGAAGAATTCAATGCATATACCCGTAAATGGATGTTTATAGGTTTCTTTTTTATATATCTACGGTATATGGTCAAGGCCGCGCTGGACCCAGGGACAATGCTATTAATCAGGACACTCGAAGAGTTTTGTTTGTTGTGGTCAATATTGTGGCTATGTCGAGGGGCCTGCTGGGGTGTGGATGTACACTCTGATGAGGGCGGAGAAGAGTGTAACGACTGGAATATCAGAAACCGCTCCTGTACATCCCAAAAAAAGAGAGAAACACTTAAACACTTAACGTCTAATCAAATTATATAATAAACAACAAACAAAACCAGAAACGCTTCGCACCCTTATGGCCGCCACTTACCCTTACCCTTGCCCCTACCCTTACCCCGCTGTCAACGGCCAAAGCCAGTTAATAAAAACAGAATTTACAATCATAAAACGCTTCACTGACCCTCTCTCTCCTCGCCAGCACGCGTTGGCCTAGGTCTAAGCGTTCAACCCCCAGCTGCATAATTATTCATAATGAAACCGATTTTGCTACGGCTTCAATGATATGGTTGGGCTATTCGTTCAGTTATACCAGCTCCCAGCAGCAGCATCAAAGATACATTTGTATCTTTTGTGGTTGTTTTGATTTTCGAGGATTCAAAATGGCAGCGCATAACAGAAGTAGCAGGCTCGGATGACGATAATTTACATTTAATCGAAATTTTTACTATTTATGGCTTGAAATACGTTTTACATTGCACTACAAGCAAAACTGTCATTAGATTTTGTACTTTTCTAATTTCCAACAAACTTGATGCACATATATGTACATATATCTTTTCTGGAAAATTCGTATACTATCGAATCTATCTATCTATCTACATATATCTATCTATTATGAATCTACTGTTTCTCTGCTATTCTGCTGGTTGTGATTTATTCAATCTTAATTAGAGTATATATTTTTTTATTAATTAACTATGTCTTAAGATAACCAAATATTTAATTAACGAAAAATACAGGTGAGGAAAGGGCAAGTAGATCGATCCGTCAATCTGTCCCAAAAAGTGTTTGGGACATTGTTGCGAAGAGAGAGATAGCATGAGAAATAAAACGCAAAATTAGTTCTCTTAGCCGCCTTCAGACTTCGGTACAAAATAATGTTTTCCAACACACAAAGCCAGCCAGCCAGCAAAAATGGATCTGAAAAGTGTAACAATCGATCATTTCTGCTGGCCGAAGCAACACACTGCTCCCACTGCTTTTCCCAAACGGCTATTTCTGTTTTTGCAGCTAGTCAGTTAGCAAAGTATAATTATAATGTCATGGGGCTATAATAGCCCTTTCCCATCGAACCATGTTACCAGCGAACAAGATTTTACATTTGACATCAGAAGATCACGATGGATTCATGAATATTCTACATTTGAAATGCTGACATGTAAAAATCTTCTGTTTTCTATGTATTTTACTTGTACTTTTACGTGTATGTTGTTAGTTCCAAAATTACACGCAATACGGCGAAGTCGCTTTGTAAGCCCACTCGAAAAAAAAAAAACATAAATTAACAGAATCAATTCAGTTTATGTATATATTAAGAACAATTATCATCTCTGCAAGCAAGGATCGTAAATTCATGATATTCATAATCATTATACACACATCGGAATATCTAGAATAAAACAACTCGCTTGCCGTTACGTATACTGGAAATCAATAGACAAGGACATAGGACATTATGTTTTAAAAAAACTGCATCAAAGGCAACCTTGCATCTGTGGGAACAACCTGATAACATTCATCCAACTGATTACGCTAGACGCAATATCAAAATGGTCAGATTAAGGTGTTTGCAAATAATAAACATCATATTTACAAGAAACGTGTATCCGGATGTATTTGTTTAAGAAAATGTGACAATTCTTAAAAGTCTCCAGCTTACAAACTTTTGTCAAAATGCTGAAACATCCAGCTACAAACGAACTTGTTGAAAGAATTATTCATACACTATGAACCTTCCCTACCAAATAAAGTGATGGAAATTGTATTTAAGTATCAAATTACACCTTTACAATGAGGAAAATCACCTTCTGAATTTTACCTGTACAGACAGTTCAGATAAGTAATCAGCTTGATTATGCAGCATTCGGCTGCCGACAATTAAGAGAGATAGGGTTCAAGGACGATACTACACCCAAAACCAATCGACATGGACACTAAGCACTGGAACATTAATATTTCTAACTGCATAACATTTCTTTAAGTGCTCTGCTTCTGGCATGTTAAAGTCAGAGCTGCTGGCATAATCCGTGGGACCCACCCAACCAGTCCACCCGCTGTCCCGCGCACAACGCAGGCATATCAATGTCAAACACTCCGCTTACCTTCATCTGCAGCTTTCGCATGATGCGGGTCTCTTCCCAACGATCCAGCTCCTCCCACTCCTTGCCGCGCCTACGCAGCAGGTAATAGCGATACATAACGATGGTTACGGCGAGGAGGAGAGCGAGGCCGGTGCCGGCGGCAGCGCCCAGGACCGCAGAACTAACCATAACCATTTTGATGGCGTGTCCTTGTCACTGCAATAGTTGAGAGATAAACAAAACAATTGCGGTTTTAATTGTGAGCGCTACATATCTTCTATGCATTCATTTCTTGTATACATTTATCCAACCAATAAAAGTGCATTCAAATCGTGAGTTTCGGGTTTTATTAAGAGAAATTTAATTGAATTCCGGAAAAAAAAACTTTTTACAAGGACTGCCAGCTCTTTTTAAATGGCAAATCGAAAAGTCTTCCTTTTCGTGGGTTTCTCCTTGCAGCTGTAGTTCTCCAAGATCTCCACACTCTCACATGAGGCCGACTGAGAAGCGGTGATGACCCCGATCCACAACATTAGGGTCACCAGAGCAAGCATAGCAATGGCAAGACGCATCTTGTACAGTCCAATGAAAACTACTCCGAGCGAGCTAAAGAACACTAATATGATGAAAAACAGAAAAACACATTTAAAAGCTGAAACCGCACTAATCTATTTTTATTATCATTGTTGTTGGCCACAGCTGTGTAAACTTAGCTTTGGGAATTTCCCAACTGGAAAGAATCTCTAATTCTGTTGAGAACACGTCGCTCTGTCTCTTATTTTTGTATTGATTGCGTCTGTTAAAAGTCTAGGTTCACATGATTCACGAATCCATTTTTAAGGATGGCAAAGCGGGGATATGGCTTGTGGTCGGTTTCGTGTTCTGGGTATTTAAGAAAATTAATTGGTTCCTCCTCGATGGGCTTATCGACAGTTGAATCATCATTTTCATCGTCCTCCACTTCTATATAGTAGGCTTTTCCTTCACCACCAGCTTTATCGTCGTCACCGGTAGCTTCCCCGAGTTCTTCTTCCTCATCGCGAGCTTCCTCAGCAGTGGGATCGATCGTTAAATAAGTGTGTTCATATGCCTTCTCACTGTCTTCCTGAGCGATATCGCCTGCTTCCTCCAAGGGTTTCGAAGAGATCAAAGCAATCCCCAAGCATCCGATTAACGATAGAACACACCACGCACGCATTTCATGAGCGTTCTAGTTAAAACTGTTTCGCTTCAAAGTAGAGACAAGTGTTTTTAAAGTAATTTTACTTTAGGAACAAAACGTTTTATTCAGAGAACTCTTTCAGTGAAAGATATCGTTGTGCATTGATCGAATACACAATTTAAGCAACGCTGAGGAAGCGAGGTCTGGCGTGGATTAAAACTGGACCATGACCTCCGAACCTGGGCCAAAATGGAGTACTTTTTTTGTTGGGAGCCGAAACTGTAGGGCCCTCTTCGTTGTCGTCGTCGTCCCTCTCATCATCATCTCCGGTACTCTCTTCGTCTTCGGCATCGTCTGCACTGGGCTCTTCATCATCACTGTCCTGGCTGTCTTCTTCAACTTCTCCATTGCTCACTGTATCTGTATCCTCGTCATCGACGGGCTCATCCTCCTCCTCCTGGGCGTCGTTAGCAAGATCAGCTGCTTCCTCGTCCTCAGCTGGACGGGCAGCCACAAAGCTTACGGCCAGGAAGGCCAATAGAGCAAAAACCATCAGAGCACGCATTTTGGAATTTGAGTTAAGAAGCTGAATCAAAACTGCTTTCCACTGTTACTTGGCCACCGGCTCTTTATAGGAAAACCCTCGAGAATTTTGCCAGAATGAGACTGGGGGGACTGTTACCAAAATCGGGTTTTACGCAAATTTGTATTTGAACAATTGTTTGACTGGAAAGTTTTACAAACGTATTTTTCGATGACGTGTTGTTTATTGCCTATTGGGTTTCGAAAAAACTAGTGGTGATTCACAATCCAGCTTCAGGACTCCAAAAATATCTATACCTTGGTGGGACGTGGACGAATTAGAGCTGGTCCAATGCCAGGCCATCTAAACCCGCACCAAGGGATTGGCGAAGTGTCCACCTGATCCTGTTGACCATCACCACTTCCGGAGCTACTACCACTATCGTCTTCCTCAGCGGCAGCGGTCTGTGCTGTCACATATGCTATATAGCCAGAAGAGCCACCAAGCCGACAAATATCACAGCTTGCATCTTTTCCCTTAACTGTCGGATAGAAACTGAATCCGAATGCCAATGCAACTGCCCTTTTTTCTTTACATTTCGTTGCCACATTTGCTCATTGAGCAAGTTCTAAATTGCAAGCTGTGCAATCGTTGCATTAACTAATCAATAATGTGAGATAATCAGTCGACTGATCTGAAGTAGTCTACAACTATTCGTGCGCTGAGCGAAGCAGCAATGAAGAGAAACTCTTTTACTTTTTCAACGATGACCAAACCAAAATTATTTACTCATAAATTCAATCTTGAAAATAGGAATGAAAAGCAATATACAAAAATCAGTAAGGAAGTTCATATACCAGGGGTCGGCACGCAGACACACACATATTTTTTGTGTGTTTGTGTGCGCAGACGACAGCCCCGAAGCCCCACGAAGGCAAGACCGTTGCTTTCCTAACACTGAAAAAAATGGGCTCAAATAAAGCAAAAAGAAAAAATATTCAAACGGAACATTCAAATACCATTGAATAGTATTCATGTTCAATTCATTCTATGTGCAATTTAGTTTTTAATTCCAATAATTTCGAAGCAAGCTCAACCCCTATAAGTTCCTTGCACCGGGAATGATTAATATTGTAGTTCTATACGAGGCGGTCCGCTCCAGCAACGTGCTCTCTTTACGGGTCTTCTTTTCCTATGTTCGACTCGTTTTCTGGCTTCTTAGTTCGGACGTTTGGAAAAATGCCACAAATTGTGTTGTAATACATAAAAATACTCGTTGCAAGAAAACAAAGCCGCGAAGGGTATAAAAAACAACACAAAACATCAACGCAATCACATCAAAAATGGCGTCAAAGCGCTCTCCCGAGAGAGAGTTGCGGACCACTTTGTATTATTTGCACCCAGGCATCTATACGATAATCGATCTTCCATATTATGTCAAACGTTTTTTTTTTCAGTGTGAAGTTTAATTTGCACAGAAATATTAAAAACTGATTCATGCTCCCTGCCATTTGTGCATAGTCCCGAAGCCACACGATGTTTTTAATAAAATTAATAAAAGTTTAAATACCAACATATCCTTACACAAATTTCACCCTTGGGTGGTACAATATGTTTATAAACAAAAATATTGTCTCTAGACCAGAGCCCGGCGGCGTCCTATGCTCATTGCATTGGAGAGAGTTCTGCTGCTGCGCTGCCACTCACGTACACGTGTGTAACAGTGGTTGACACCATGAGTATTTCAATACTCTGTTCCGTTTTGCACTAGAAACATTTGATAATATGCGTGCAGGGGTCGGCTAGATTGATTGGGAATAGGCGATGATGATGATCAAGGATTTAAAAATATAGTGGAACATCCATGTAACAAATCTCAAGGGGAATTCGTAATAAAGTGTTCTGGAATCTATTTCCCCGTTATATAGAAAACTTCGTTGCACGGAAGTTCGTGTGTTCTATATTTTTTTGGGGTCGGAGTGGCCGTTTCTGTGCGTTGCAAACTTTTGTCCAATTTAAGGATACCCTTCAAGGGATACTGGTTATCGAAAACAAAAGTAATTATTCCCATTTAACCAGAATTTTATTTGTATTTAATTTGGACAACAAAACCTTTGCTTGGCTTATTGTTTTGGTGCGCGAGTGTGTGTGTGTGTGTCTGCATTTGTGTGAACAGTTGTTCAAACTGTTAATGAAATATACACGTAGAAAGTAAAACAATTAGATAATGTAGCTGTGTGTGGCTGAACAACGTGAATTTCCATTCAAGTTATTCTTGATCTGCGTTGCTTTGTCCGCTCTTATCGCTACTCTCATCATCATCATCATTATCGTCATCTTCGTCATCGTTCTGGCCCTCTGCACCATCTTGCTCTTCCTGATCTTGGGACTCCTGGTCATCTTCATTTTGGCCATCATCGGCATTGTCGTCGAGCTGCTCTGCGTTCTGGTCTTCCTCGATGTCGTCAATATCGACTGGCTGGGCCGACACTGTGGCCAGCAGCACAAATCCGAAGAGGGCTAGAAGCAAAGTGGTACGCATTGTCTGGCTTTCGTTAGTCTCTGACTAATTTGCAGTCCTCGATTTAATTGCCTTTTTATAGCGAATCGCAAATTGGCACGAGACAAGCGCAGACTGGGCCGTGAGTGGCGGTGTTTGCACTGGAGCAGCTGTTGCCTTGGATTGAAGCCAAAAATTCAAACAAAATTCAAGCTGTGTGTAAATATTTGGGTGCTAGAACTCTAGATCACGCCTAGATCAGATAGCCACAGTACAACTCTGCTAAGTAGAATCAATGATTGGTGACAACAATGGAGCAAAAAGCCACCCTGCACACCCCAGGCATTTTGAAGGACCAACGACAAATCTACATTGATGCATAATTTCTTTAGCAGAAACCTTACCGAAGTAGCTGCCAATCTTCAGTTAGTTGGTCTTTTTTATATAGTTATATTCTCACTGGATGAGAGCTAGTGATGGAGTGAGATTCAGTAGTGATATCACAGGAGACTGCACTCACAAGCCGGTTTCTCTGGCTCCTTTAGTCTCTCAGATCAAGGGGCTCATTAGGACCAACTCCCACAGACTATATACATATATACCGCGTAAAGTTCTCATAGAGTTGTATGCGTATCCACCATAAAGACCTTTCACTGTACATGATTCATAGATATGTATGTTTATTATTATTACATTACGCTTGGTTCCGTTCCTCGAATTTTGGTTATATATTTGTACAATTGATCTTACGCTGGGTTTTATGCTTTTGGGGGTACAAAAAAACAACTACATTTCTTCAGCCCAAGCTGGAAGTGTTCTAGAAACCGTTGAACCTTGATGGCTGTTTGCGTATTGTAATCGTTTGCCCAATCAACCCGACTACTTTTAACACTCATTAAAGGTATAAAACCCGGGTTGAGCGTCTTTGGAATTACAGTTTCTGTTGCACTCAGTAATCGATCCATCAATCAGTAATCATGCGCTCCCTAGCACTCGCAGTTGTAATCTTCGCCGGCATCCTGGCCTACAGCAGTGCAGCTCCTCAGATAACTCGCGGCGATCTGACCTGGCTGGAGAACATTCTGAGAGGCTTGGGATCTCAGAATTCCACCATCCGGTTCGGCAACAATACCCTGATCGTGTCGGGAGTGTCCACAGCCAGCGCCAACGTCAATCCGTCTCCAGCAGAGCCCCATCGTCCCCATCACCCCAATCAGTCATGGGGTAACTGGGGTCCTGGCTACGGTGGCTACTGGCGCATGGTTCCATCTGAGAATGGCGAAATTGTTGAAGAGCTAGAGAACAACAACTCTTATGACTCAAATGATTTTGCCTTTGATCTGGCTGAGGATGAATCTGTTGAGGACATCATCGAAGAGGACCAATCTGACGAGGATCAATCTATTAGCGATGCTAGCTCAGAGGCCGAGGATGAGCTCGATGAGGAAGCAGATGAAGATGAAGATGATCTTGAAGAAGGATCTGACCAGGAGGACGTGAATGAATCTCAGGATGAAGAGGTTGACCTCGAAGAAGATGCCGCTGACAAAGAGCTGGATGAGATCGAAAGCGAATTGCCCGCCGAGAAAACCAATTAACTGTGGAGTATACCAGCTCTTCAGCTGGGGATCAACAACCCAGACAATAGTTAATTCAACTATACCCACACCAATTTTAGTAAAACCATTTTTGAGTTTATCATTCCATATTTTTGGGATGGTTGACAAATAAAGATCTTATATGTACAATATACTGTAAAGCCAAGACGCTATTGTTATTTAGTAAAGCATAATTTTTAGATGGAAGCCATCTAAAGCAGGGCTCTATGTAAGAGAGTGGGCCCTGCCACGTTTTGCTGTGGCACATTGCGGTTGCATGGATAACAAATGGGATCAGTTGATAGTCTCCCGTTTCTTCAGTAAGGCGTCTGGGATGGTGGTTCCCTCTCAGTCAGTCCTCAGGCGAGGACAGCCAAAGGAAGAGAAAAGCCACTGACAAGTTGTGTACAGTTGTAAAAATTAAGTACATAGATGAAAAGGAAAAGGAAGTGAAAGAGAAAAGCTACTGGCGAAAAGTGTCAACAGTTGGAGGCGGAGGGACGACAACAATCAGGGTTGTCAGGATTGTCGAACAAAGGCGATTGCATTATAATGCGGCGCGTGTTGGTAATTTTCAATGCTGAGAATGGGAATGAGATTAGTTGGTCGCAGGTGGCAGGTCGGACCTGGACCTGGACATGGACCTGTCTGACTGGCCTCGCCTAAACGGCACCTCATCCACATGCGCTCAACTCGATTGCTGTCCCCATTTGCCTATGCCACCCACTGCTCAATGCCAATCAATGTCACACACACACACACTGTCGTGGAGATATTCACACACGCATTCCCCTGACAGGCGTCCGTAAGGACTTAATCATAATTTGATTCAACTTCGCCTCGTGCCACAGAAGCAGCTGAAATTGTAGCACACAGCGCGCTATAAATAAGTTGTCATTGAAGGCTGCTGTCTCCCCCTTGCCCTTGCCCCCGTCCCCGCCCCTCGAGGAGCTTGGGAAATGTATGGCCAACCTGGCCTAATTGGCCTTATTTTTTCAACCATGTTGCCTAATTGTTCGTTTCTGCTCTCAAATGTCAGCCCCAGAATGCGCTGAATGATGAACCTGCCTCCATCGAAGTATCGAAGTACAGATAATAGAGAATAATAACAGAGAATAGTAGAATGGCACATAATCTAAAAGAATTGCATTCATTTGGACGCTTGTCTGCAAATGGAATCCTTCTAGGGATCCACAGCCGACGAAGAGGGCAAGAAAGCAATAGGAAGCTGCCATTTCCGTCGTTTGCTTAGTCCCAAAGACAGTCTGTGTATATGGTAAACAGACCGACCACCATTACATATTCTTGTCCATTACACTTGACCCCACTGGACTGTGACATTTTTGCAGTCTGAAGCATTTGGGTTCATACCAATTTGGCTGGCTGATTGTGATTGTGTGACTGTGATTGCTATCGATTTTGGCCCAGTTAATGTGTACTCCGCTCTACTGAGCCCGATTGACTGGCTCTGTCTCTGGCCTTTGCCTGGTCTGGTCTGGTCCGGCCAAAGTTGATGCCAATTAAAGTCATTCCCTCGATGGCCCCACAATTTAATGCAATTATCGAATGGGACAATCGCAGCAGAAGAACTATGGCATGGAATGAATATACCAATCAAGCCGCCTCCAGCTGGAGTTCCTTGGATGTGGCAAAAGAGCGCAATTCCTATAATTATTGTTGACTGAATGGACAGACATGTTTTGTTAGATTTTGCCGAGTCTAGTCTGGGACCCCCATGTCCGTTGATTTGCATACTCGTACAACAAAACATTACAAAACTTTGTCTCGTCCCCCGCCGGGGGAGCTAGACGACGATGCCCGGGCCGTGGAGGCCCGGCCCCCCTCCAATGGGAATGTGTTGGCTTTAAAATATTATTTGTTGATTTTGCGGGCTCTCTGTTGGAAGAGTGGGGCAGAGAGAAAGCGTGTTTGCGGACGGTCAGCGCCAGTGGCGTGGGGGAAAGGGGTCACTGGTTTAAGTGTCGTGGACAGACCGCGGATAGCCGCGGAAAGACTTCTGTTGTGGGTTAATTTTTCGGGCTTTAAACTTGCGTCTTTGAGCCCTGGAGCCATGCCTGCCCCCTAAGTACACCGTAAATCTCATCCATTTCCTGTGCGACCCCTCTCCCAGCAGATCTCCTGGCAAGACTTCTCTGCTGGGCAAGCATTTTATTCGGTGGACGATGGACGATGGACGCTAATTTTTGTTTGCTCTCAGCCCACATTTCCCTGGATCCTTCAGGAATATACACACACGCACACAAGCAAATACTCACCGTCTGTGGCCGTTCATGTGGAAACGGAAGTGCTGGCAATTGTTATGTCAATGGTGATGATGATGGCTGAGCTTGAGCTCTGCTCTCATCAAGTCATGTGAGTGTCAAGACGTCACCGACAGTGCAACTGAATCCTTCCCCACCCAGTCATTTCTCTCAGTGTGTGTGTACGCTGTCATGTGCAAAGGAATTATTATGGGGGGCAACAACGCGTTTCGAGCTACTTATCGCCTCTGATGTTTGTTCATTACATTCAGCTTATTAGGCCGGCCATTACGAAAATAACAAACAAATAAACAAACAAGTCGCGGAACTATTGACGCGGGCGTGGAGTGAGTGGGAAATGTGTCTCTTAGTGAATGAGAAAACATTCGCATGTCGAATTGATGCAATTATCCCAACGGGCACAAGCTGTTTTCCTTCGCATTTCCGGGAAACTTTCGTCGACAACATTCATTTGCATAGACCAAAGCTTTTGCTGCGAAAGCGCGCGTGTGGCGTGGGAGTGGTCCGATGGCGCCAGATCCAAGCTATGCCAAAACCCTAAAAATAACCAAGCGGCAGAAAGCACGGCCCGCCACCAGCCCTCCCTCCGAGCCAGCCCAGCATAGATTGTCTCTCAATATGCTCCACTTACATACAATACATAAACAAAAATACACGAAAACTGGGGAGGACACCCGCTTGCTCGGACGCTAAATGGCAACCTTTTCTGTTATCAGGTCTCATCGGACGGGTATTAAATGAATCAACAAGTGCCGAAAGGGTCTCCGAAACCATCTCTCACGCTATAAATACCCTATAAATTTGCATAAACTCCCACTCAATTTCGCTGAAAACTGGACCTGTGATTCGTGATTCGATTGATTAAAACTGGAACGATTCGAGGAACATTTGAACAATGCCAAAACCGTTAAGTGAACGAAAAAATGCTCCCTGATTTTTATTTTTCGCTCTCTCTACCCTCGAATTAACATTTTGATTGGATATTTCAATATTGCGCCATATGGAAGATTGTGTGCTGGCCGCACTGGTTGGGTTCTGTTCGGGGTCGGAGTCGGAGTCGGGGTCGGGGTCGGGTTGGAGTTGTTGTTGGTTCTGGTGCTGGTGCTGGTGCTGGTCAGAGCATGCTGGCCGTTAATTTAGCACCTTTAACGCCCGACTGAGCTCCGTGTTTGCACTCTACTCAATACCACAAATAGCATATTCAATGCAAGCCTCGATAAGATACCACATTCGTCGTTCTGCTCTGTGGCTGGGGGGGAACCATAAAGGAAATTTAATACTGAAATTCCAAATTGATAATTATAAAGACAAGTATTTGTATATATAATATTGTATATGGAACACCAACACGTTCGTGCACCAACTCCCGGCTCACTCGCTCGATAATGATGATAAGGAAAGCTTTTCAAAGATTATCTGGAATCGCTTTTTTGGAAAAATTAATTATTTTTGAAGGTTTCGAAAAATTATGATACAGAATACTATCGAGCTGCCCCTCCGCATTGATTTCCTCTTCGATTACCTTTGCTTTATATAATATTTATTTAAAAAAAAAATTTAGCTGATCACCTGGGCAGACACTACGGGATCGGCCAGCTCCTCAGGAAGAACAGCGACATCAGGAATGGCGGGCTCCTCTGGAATGACGGCAACTTCGGGAACGGGATCGGGAACGGGAACGGGCTCTACATCGGAAACGATGGAATCATCGACGTCCACATCGGCATTGTCTTCAGCTTCAGGGATGCTGTTAGCCACGGGCTTGACCAGCCTGCGCCTGGGCCAATAGGAAGACGAGCGAGGGTAGCCCATCCAGCTGCGAGGACCTGAGTTCCAGTAGCGAGGAGCTGAGTTCCAGCCGTACCAGTTGTCAGCAGGTGCACCGTAGTCGGGCCAGTAGCCAGAATAGTCTCCGAAGGGCAGGACGCGACGCTTGCCAGCCGATGCCTGGGGCAGGAAGTCGTTGGGGCCCGCTACGGGCAGAACTGCTGGGACAATGCGGGGATCTTTGATGTACAGAGCAGGCTCAACTGCCAACTGTGGCTCCACCGCCAGCTGGGGCCCAAACTCCAGCGGCACCAGCGGCTCCAGCGGCTGCACCGCCAGCTTGATTTGAGCGGAACGGGCTTTTCTTCCCCTCACAGAGCCTTGGCCAGAGGCCGATGCCACCAAGACGGCACACAACAGGGCGACGAAGAAACGCATTTTGTCAACGAGTAAGTTCTTTCAACTGGTACTCACGACTGGTCCAGACTGCCGCTTTTATAGCGGTTCCAAATTCAAACTTCCAATCAGCTCAAATATTCAAGCAAATAAGTTAATTGAAGTTTTGTCTTTTCGGCAGGCCAGGCAGGCCAGGGCCTTGAGAATCCGTGCGAAAATGTTTAAGCCCGTTTGCGTAGTTTCATATTTGCGTAGTTGGATCGAAGGGAGAGCACGGCGCAGGGGACTGGAGACAGATTTTCTTGAATAGTTGTCATTAGCGGCTATATTCCGTATGTATGTATGTATGCATCTATTGTTGTTTTGGTGTTCCCAACTGTTCTATTGTTCGATAGAATTTGACAATAAAAAATACCTAAAATTTGCATGAGTATTCCCAGCTTTCGTTTCGCCGAAAATCGAGAGAAGAACGGGATGCGAGTGGGTATATTCATTTGGTCGGAATTTTGTAACGCACTGGCAATGGAAGAGCCCTCTACGATGACACACAATACTTTTAGTCAATACCGTACACGGCTTTTATCATCTCCATTCGCTAAGATCTACAAAGATGGCAATACATTTGTAATACATTTACTCTAATATATCCACAGCATAGTAGTGTCGCTTAGCCGTAGTAATCCATTTCTGATGTATCCAACGGGGTCTCAAAGTAATCAGATTCCCCTCCAATGTCACTGGAGTCATTTCCAGTGGGAAGGTTCATTGCACGCAGCATTTCCTCTACATAGAAGTCCCCCGGCACACTCCTGACAGCAACAGAACGCAGGAAAACTACACCAAAAACGCCCAATATCAGCAGAAAGTGCATTGCGATCAAGATCCAACTAATTAGCAAAGGGGTCGTTGCAGGCTTTTATAGAAAACCGTGAGGTGCAGTTATGGCTCGTTCAGGTGGAGATTTTATGGGCTGGAACAGCTGGTCATAAGTTGATAGTTGGGCTAGTTAAAAGGTTACGAACAGCGGACTATTTGTGGGGGTAGGCGATTTGTGCCATATGCTGATTTCGAAGCGCAGCTCCAATTAAGCCAACAGAGCTTCGGTGCAGACAAAGTGCAGACAGCTGCAGACAAAGAAAAATGCGCAAAATACGAGTACGGGTACGAGTACGGGTATGTATGTATACTCGAGGATGAGCGAGTGCTGCGGAAAGGAAAAACAAGCTTTATAAAAGGCAGAACTCAAGAGTACCTGTCAAAGGCGTCCAAACAAATGCCCCACCAGACAGACAGGCTGCTCGCCAGTCCAGACCGAGCCACAAGTAAATCAAAACTTTCCATTCCCCATCCCGCAGGCAGCACACAGCACACAGCATATAGCATATAGCAGCATGTATGGCACCAACTTTTAAACGGATTACGGAAAGCACAATTAAAAAACTCAAAGTGCGAGCTCCGGCAGAAGACAGCAGGAGACGGCAATAATAAACCTGTTGGGTAAAGGATGAAACTTTAGCCCTGGACATGACCCATTCCACGGGCGATGACAGTGACAGGCTGTCTCGCCATGGTCCGGTCCGGTCGGGTGCTCCTCCACTCCCACTTCACCCACTTCCCAGCCATCAACAATAAAAGTTAGTCGCCGTGGTCGAGTTTTGGCAACTGTGTAAGCCATCAATTAGAAACTTATAAACTCGAAAATTGTCACACCAACTTTAACCAATTTGTTGCCTTTACTGCGAGCGTCCGTACCATTATTTTTTATCTTTAAATTGCTCCGATTGGTGGACAAATAACGCCCAAATGCGTATGTTTGACGTCACTAGATCGTTGCGGACACCAAAAAAAAAGGGAACAGACAACAATTAGGATTACAACTCTTTGTAACGCCCACCAAAATGGTAAATCTGCAGAGGCGTAACGAATATAGACAGACAGATATGTATAGGATGGTGCTGATAAGGTATAGCTATCTTATCGACACGCATAGATACATATAGCCCAGAAGTGGTGCAGAAAGGGAAAGGGTCCCAGACACACGCAGATTCTCGACGGCTCTCAGGAAATGCAGGCAGCCTGCTACGAGAACCAAAATCAACGGTTTCTTGAACTACTTTGGCCTTTGACCTGTCCCAACCAACCAATAAAAACCACAAAAGAAAATACTTCAGCCAAATGGCACACATTCAACAGGCATTAAGACTGAGGCTTTCCCCAGCCATAAAAAATTCTGTCTGTACTTGGATCCTTTGGTGTTTAAATGTCTGGGATTAGGCTACAGCTCGAAGACGCCTAAATGGGGAAATTTCAAGGATTTGGCTGATGCGATTACTTATCAAATTGGATTTCATCCGCCTCCAGGCCTCTCCTCCCTTGTGGATGTGACTTCTGTTCAAGACTTTAAGTTTAAGCGACAGATTTTCAAATTTATTTTCGTTAAAAAGAGAGGAACGTTGCTGTAAGTTCTTAAGCACGCAAAGAAGTCCTTAAAATTAGAATATTTCACCGAAATATATATTACCTTTTTCGTCTCGGTCTTCTGGTCGAATAATCTCACTAAATTTCTTGTTTGTTTTCAATTGATTCCAATTGTTTGTTTTTATTTACTTTTGTAAGTCTCTACTATCGAACATATCGTCGCGCACAGCACAGGTAAGACACAACTTGACATCGATATCGAAATGAGTGGGTTTTTGGATATAATATATCTCGAATCAATACAGTATATATTTCAAAACGAATCCTATTTGGGTTTGCTGCACCAAAACAAAAACAGGGAATCAGAATCAGCGAGCCGCTCGCCGTCGCAGTAGCGCAGATACAGAGGTCGCCAGCAGAACTGCTTGCCACAACGACAGGATAGCCAATGCTAGACGATGCGCCATTCAATGCTACCATATGTTAGCAATTCCACGGCGGCCACGGGCACCGAAAGCTCCGCTCATTCGGCGCTAGCCTTCGGGTTGGTTCGGTTCGCTTCGGCTCTGTCCTCTTATCAGTGGGTGGGCGACGGCTGATAACGAGCTGGGCAGTAATTAGCAGGGTACGCCGAAGGATGCATTGGCTGCAGCCACAGCTTGGTCTTCTTTTTCGAAGGAAGGCTGAAGCTTGAGGGCACAAATCAAAGAGACTTCTCGGGAAAGTGTATCCCTGCCTAGCATCGTGGGAAGGCGCGGGACTCCTAAGCTTTGAAAGTTCATTTCTCCTTGAGCTGCCCTGAGGTGCAGACAATTCTGTTAGCCCCGGCACAAGAACCGCTCTGGCATTTGATATTTGCGCCTCAACCTGTTCCACCCGTGGCTGCAGCTGCCGCAGCTGCAGCCAATTGCATGCCCCTTGGCATTTTCTGCCCTGTCCTTGTGGGGCTTTTAGCTAATTTAGTGGGATAACTCCGATATTTTGAAGAACACACAATCACGCTCCATGTCAACTTGTATTTTATTTTATTTTACGAATTAAATTCGGAGCTGTCCACTGACATCACTCCTATAAGGCACATTCCTCAGCATATACGTACGGATGGATGTGTAGAACATTCTCAATAAATCAACAGAAAAGCCTTCAAGTAGAAATAGGTCTGGTTTAATAAAAAAAATTAAGGATTGGTTTAAAAGAAAATACTGGGACACGGATTAGGGCTACGCTTACGGCTACTGTTTTGGTACATCTACGAATAAAATTTACAGACGTGATTACATTCCTAAGTAGGGGCGTGGACAAAGGGGACATGGCATCCTTAAAGTAGGGTTCAACAGCTTAGGACTTACAATAGTTTCGGGAAATGGTACAGGCGATAAAACAAACTACAAACAAATAAAAAAAAATGATTCAGTGTCTTATGATATGGCTGCGCTTAAAACCTAAGGCTTCCGGTTGAGCATGGTTGACAGTATTCGGCTCGGATTGGCTCAGATCGGGCCTCTAGTGATGCCGCGCATGCGCGCGCTTTGGCTTCTGCATGGTCGGCCACTCCAGCCTGGCCAGCGATGGTAGACTGGCCTCGTTGTTGTGGTTCTTGGACAATGACGAGGCTGGCTCCTGGAGATTGTAGTCCGGAGACAGCACTATTGGTTGCAGGGTGCTGAAGTTGGCCAGAGGGGGAGAGATGGGCGCATAGCCGAGGCGTCCCGAAATGTTGTTATTGGTGGGTAGATTCGAGTTGGGCACAGGCAGTACGGTGTGGGGAGGCGCCACATTCAGATTCAGGCCGGGCACGTTTCCGTTTCTGAAATTAAAGCTGTGATTAGTTGTCGTTCAGTCGGAGTTTGCGAATCTTAAGGATGGGTGAGTTCGAGCCAATTGAAAGTGGAATTGAGTCTAACTACATTGGTGACGAGGTCAAGTTCTAGGTAAGAATTTCTGTATTTTGTTTTGCAATAGTAGGTACATAAATATGCAGGTGAATCAGAGTAAAGTGCTTCGTTAAAGGAGCAGACCTTGTGGCAACCTATTTCTTGGCTGAATCGCCCTTGCTTAGCTTTACTTTCATATTGACCGTCACTAGGGGCATCTTAGAGCTTAGGGGAACGAGAGAATGTAATCAATGTTGGTTACGATCAGGCTTTTTTATATACAGCGGATTAGCTTGGGTATTTCTCGGCGGGTCTCACCTCTGCTGGGTGATGGTGAACACGGATTTGCTCACGATTCGCTTGCCCGTGTGCCAGATGCGTCCAATGTATTTGATGCGTTGTATGGCAATAATGGCTAGGGCAACAGTCCTGTTAAATTAGAAGTGCTCAAGTTAGAAGGGGATCGAAAAGGGGTTAATATCTGACATGACATACTTGAACTTCTTTTTGGACTTTCGCTGGGGTGCTCCCCCGGCCATGGCCTGCAGGGCGAGCTGTTCACTGGCCTGGTATCCCTCCAGGGTGAGCTTCAGGTATCGCTTCTGATAGACCAACGCCTTACGATGCGACTCCACGCGGAGGTAGCGACCGAGCAGCTGTCGGCAGCGCTCCTCAAGCTCTCCAACGTTGCCACTGCTCGACCCGCCCAGCTCCTCGCACTTTTTCTGCAGGGCAATCCGCTCACCCACCAGGTACTGCACCGTCTCGGCCATCTGCCGGTTCTCCTGGGTGTTCTCCGCCAGCAGTGTATTGATATCCTTCATCTTTTGGAGGAACTGCGCCGGCACGGTGTCGTCCGTGCTGTGAGCCAGCCGATCGTTGGCTTGTGCCAGGGCCTCGGCCAGCTTGGCCTCGCGATGACCAGATCGACTCACGTCGAAGCGCAGGTGGGTGACCTTCTGGTCAAGGCAGTCCCGCTCGGACTCGGCGGCCAACAGTTTTGCCTTCAGCTCGTGAATTTCCGCATGCAGGTTGACGCTTTCCTGGTGCTGGCGTGTGCGGGTGCTGGCCCTGCGGGTCTCCGCCTCCTGCAGCGTGACCAACCTCGCCTCGAGGCTCTGGATCTCGCTAGCTTGCAGCGTAAGGCGCTCGTTGAAGTGCTCTAGCTCCACTTCGGCGGACTCCTTGTCGCGGGCCAGCTTCTCCATCTCTTGCTTCAGACGCTCGCAGTAGGCCACGCGTTCCTGCAACTCCTTCTCGTAGCGCTGTCGCTCACGCTCGCTGCTGCGCTGGGCATCCGCGGATCGCTCCCTCTCCCGCTCGTTCTGAGCCGCCAAGAGCTTGATCTCGCTGCGCAGGCGCTCGCCCAGCTCCGACTCGAAGTCGGCACGTGGCGATTTGCGGGGCGAGTCGCCGGGCGACTTCAAGAGCAGGGAGCTGTTGCGACGACTCTCGGCTCGCTGGAGGGAGGTCAGTTGCGTCTGGAGACGCTCACAGCGCTCGCGCTCCTGGTCCAACTGCTTGTGCAGCTCGTCCTCGGCATCGAGGGCCGTCTCCAAACGCTTTCGCATGGCCTCGATGATGACAACGTCCTGCTCTTGAATGTCTTGCGAGTGCTGCTTCTCGCCCAGTAGCTCCTTGCTTAAGGCCTCACATTGGTCGCGTTCCACAGCCAACTGGGCCTTGAAGGCCTCCAGCTGGTTGAGCAATTCCCGTTCGCCGGTGAAGTTTTCGTCGTCCGTTCCATTGCCCGCAGTGCCCGGGGAGGTTTCCTCCTCCGTTTGAACCTCCTTTTGCTGCTGCTTCTTGTCGAGATTGTTCTCCTCCTCGCTCTCGATGGCCTTGAGGATGTTTGAGTCCAGCTGGGCCGAATAGTTCAGCTCCTTCTCCACCTGCTGTGCAATCTCATCCACGGAGTACTGCTTGGAGCTGTTTTCGCTATTCTTCAGTCGCTCCAGGTCCCGTTCCAGCGTCTGAACTTGGAGTTCCAGTTCCGCACACCGCCTGAGAGCAGCCTGCAGCTGCTCCGCCTTCTTCTTGACCTCGACATTGAGCGCCTCAAGCTCTCGCTTGCGAGCAGCTGCCGCATTTTCGCACTGGTGATGCGCCGCGCTCACACAGTTGAGCTCCATGCGCAGGTTCTGCCTCTCGGCAGCCTCCTGGGCAGCCGTCTCCAAAATCCTTGACTCAAGCGACTCAATGCGCAGTCGGTACTTTTGCTCGCTTTCCTCATGACCTCGCAGAGTCGTCTCGTGCCGGCTCAACTGCTCCTTTTCCTGCTGGAGCTGCTTCTGCAGATCAGCCAGCTTCTCTTCCATGTCGCTCTGCTGCTGCTCCTTCTGGCGCTCCAGTTCCGCTAGCTTCTGTCGCAGCAGTTGCACATCCGCTGGGGTAGTGGGCATCGGCATTTCCGGGGTCTGCATCAGCAGGCTGGGCGTCTTCAGCTTTGAGTCCTCTGTCAGATTGGAAAAGTTGATCTGTCTCGGCACCAGACCAGGGGTTAGGCCGTCGCTACTCTGGGCCGTGATGCCCATGGCCTGGAAGTAGTGGGGATGCTCGAACGTGTTGATCGGATAAGGGGCCACAAAGCCACTGAGGTCATCGGTGCGCTTGTACGTGAGATTGGCCACCGCCTCCTTGGAAGTTTCCTGCAAGAAAGCACGTGTCTTAGAGAGGGTAAGAGGTAAGAGGTAAGGGTAGGGCACTCACCATTGTCTGGTGCAGGAAGCCGCCCGCACCGTCGCTCAACTGCAGCGGAGCGTTGTGACTGAGCTGAATGGCTGCTCGACGATCCACATCCGGCTCGGGGAACTCGGTAATCGATCCGATGTCGCTGAGGGTGCGTGCACTCAGCTTGGCACTGGCATCCTGCTTCTCAGACGGGCCCGCTCCCGCTGCTGGCGAGGACATCTGACTGGCATCCTCATGGGCCACTCGCAGTTCGTTTTCCTTGGCCTCCAGCTGGTCGCGCAGGTGATCGATCTCATCGTTCTTGTCCGCCAGCATGGTCTCCATCAGATCCGGCACCGCCAATCGATTGATCATCTCCGTGCGTATCTTTTCCTTCAGCTTGCTGATCTCCCCACTCTTCCTTTGCAGCTCGGCCTCCGAGGCTCGGAGCCGTTCCATCACAGTGCGATCCGGCTTGGTGCGCACCATCAGCTCTGCCTCCAGGCGCGTGATCTCCTCCTTGCTGCGCTGCAGTTGCTGTCGCATGGTGGCCATCTGCTTGTCCTTGGCCGCCAGCTGCTCGTTGTGGTTCTTGACCTCTCCCTGGAGCTCATGGACGCGAGTGTTGAGGTCCGTGGTGCCAGCGCGATGCAGTTGCTCGGCCCTTTGTCGCTGCTCCTCCAGTCGCGTCTGCAGTGTAGATATCTTCTGGGTCTGCTCATCGATGCGGCCCTGCAGCGAGTCCCGCTCATGTTGGAGTTCCTATGCATTTGGACGAGAGTGATCAATTGGTTAGATGCGGTTGTGTATCTCCCTTTGAGTGGGTGACTGGACGGGTGTCAATGACCGACCGACCGTTTGACCGTTCCCTTAATCTGCATTTAACCCTCTCCATCATCAATTACAATGTATATATGTATCTTTGCTATGCACAGTGGTTTGTATCTTGGTGAAAACTTTAACAGTTTGACGGATTCTTCTCATTTTCAAATAGATAATCGAGGAATACATTTAATTTTCTAACAGAAGTTCTTTAAGAAGTTGGAACCGTTCATCTAATACGCCTAATGGTATCATAATACCATAATAATAGTTATAAGTTATAGAGGAGCTATGGAGGCATTTTACTTGAACTGCAGGTTCCTATACACAGTAGTCCTATATGAATCGGTCCACTGTGTGTTGTATCTGTGTATCTTTTGCCTTTGCGCTTGTTGTATCTTGTGGCTGCTGCTGTTGTTTACTCGCTTTGCTTATGCGGGTTCTTACGCAGAAGCTTCCTCCAAACAGACCCCAACCCCGCCCCCTATCTATCTCACTCATTCTCTGTTTCTGTCTCTCTCTGTCTCGTGGTCTACTCAGCGGGGGATGATAGCCGTAGCATAAATAAATTTATGGAAGAATTACCGCATATTAGACATTCAATTGCGCTCAGTGCGGTGCAACGCTCCGTGGATAATGGAGATGTGGCAGGTGCAACGGGTGCCAAATGATTTGTTTTACATGCCACTCAAATCTGGGAATGGTCCGGAAAGGGGAACATTATTGGGAGGAACGGGAATGGCGTCTATTTCTGAAGTGGAACAGCCCGGGCATGGGAGGCAAAGGAGCCAGGAGGCGGCTATTTCTGACACAGCGTGTTCCAAATTGCGACCACATCTGCCATAAATCACAGAGGAATCACACTATGCGGATAGTACAGTGCGAGAATGTGCGAAATGGGCAAAACATTATGATAACTTTGTGGCACAACAAATTAAATTAGTTATATTTTATTGTCATGGTTTGCATTCAAACCAGTGCAAGCAGGAAACGTCAATGAACCATGAACCATGTCAGAATTCATCAAATAAATAATACAAATATGCATATGTACATACTATACTATACATATGTACAATATGTATAAACATTCTTGAAAACACATCAATTGTCGGCGCGGCCACTTGTCGCACACACACACACACAGCCACAGGGTGAGGGAGGGGGTACTCTGACAGCCCGAGGAACCTTGGTCGAATATTAAAAGTCCGCAGACTCAAAAACTCACTCGCAACGGACCAAAGATGGGAGGCGTTTTTGGGCCGTGAAACATTTCAGGAACCAGCAGCACAGCACACGATTTCTTGGATTAAATTAATAGACTAACGTTCATTCAACGATTCAAAATGATGAGCATGAATGCCGCCTACATTTCGCGGAGTGACATTTATCTGCGATAAAAACACTAAGCACTTTTCCCGCATGTTCAATTATTTCTCCCTTTCATTATTTGCTTCAATTATTTAATATTTCCTATCAAAAATATTCGCGAAAGACACACGAAACACATAAAAAGAAAAATACGGAAAGACACGACCGATCCGTTCAAAACAGTTTCACGATTGCGCCACGACTTTCGATCGAATCGAGAGGCTGGGCAGTCAATGTTACTGTTAAATAGGCTGTTAGTGTTAATGTTAAGTTAATGTTAAACAGGGCTATGTTACGATATTTTTGTAAAACGAACGCCAGGTGGCGCACCACACTCATGTTAAGCGCTCTCTGTTAAACAGAGAGAGAGCACAGCATCATTGCATCTATTTATAGCCTCTTGCCGTTAAATTTGAATGAAATGATGTAGGTTAGCCCCAAAGACAAATGGTTCGCTTCGAATCGTTGCCCGTTGGGTGGCAGCCACTCCGCCCTTCACACAATGAAATCAATCAATTCAATGTTTACTCACCACACAGCCGGAACGCATCTGCTGGAGTTGCATCTCCAAATCACGTATACGCTTAATTGCGGCCTCTTCGACGCGCGTGTGCTTATCCAGCTTTTCGGTGACCCGCTGTACACCCTCAACGGTGAGAGAGGGATGCGAGGGCGAGGGCGAGGGCGAGCCGGAGCCCGAGCCCGCCGCGGTCTGTGGCCTACTCCCGCCGCCATGGACGGAGACGTCTTCGGTGACACTAAGGCTGGCCGAGTTGGAGGCGGTGTTGGAGTTGTGCAGCGATTCCAGGACCTTGGTCTTCTGCTCCAGAGTGGTTTCAATGTCCCGCAGCTTCTCAGCCACCTGGACGAGGAAAAGGCTCTGTTCTGCAGACGGCCTGCCCTGCTGCAGCTTCTCCTCCAGCAGGCGAATCCGCGACTGATAGCCCTCGCCGATATCCGTCTTGAGGCTGTGCACCTCCTGCTGCAGGGCATCGTTGGCCCGCATCTGGAGGTTGACATAGTCCTCCAGCTGCTTGGTCTTCTCGTCCAGCACGTGCTCGTTGAGTGCCTTGGTCTGCACTTGGGTCTCCAGCTCCGAGATGATCTCGCGCAGCACAAAGATTTTGTCAATGGACGCCTTCAGCTCCACCTCGAACTTGTCCCGCTTGGCGTTCGACTGGCTCAGCTGTTGGTTGACCGCCCGCAGTTGGGACTCCAGTTGGGCGTACTGTGTAGACGAAGGGGGGTTTGGGGGTGTAGGGGAAAGAAAGAAGCCCACGATTAGTACAGATTCGGATAAAAACTACTCGTATTTTTGGTGTGGTGAAATGGGATGAAGTGTGATGAGGAGCAGTGTCCGGTGTCCGGTGTCTGGTGTCTGGGTGCTTTTCCATATTAGTGACAACTTACATGCTTTTTCTTTTTGAACCTCAACTATTTATTGCCGGTGGGGTGCGGAGTGGGTAGTGGAGTAGTGGAGCAGTGGGGAAAGGGTGTGCAATTAGTTTAAATAGGAATTGGGAGGGAAATTTGCTAGATTAGATGCATGCAGATAGAGAAATCACACAAACAGAAGAAACATTTAACAAAACTTCCAATAAAAAGCAATCAATGCTTCTTCTAATAAACTCCCCATACAAATTCAATGGAATTGACTAACACATGGAAATGGCATGGAAATATACATATATACATATATTCCTCTAAAGGTAAAATCTGTGTGAATGGATCCGCACACACTTGAATATATTGAATATATAGACCTCGGGAGGTCTATAAATACGTCGGCACACGCTTACGAAAATCTCTGTTTTGTATACACACTCGTATGTGTACGTTAGACGGTGCCCTTGATTTTATTTCAATGCCCCCCGAGGGACTCGCACAAGGCATGTGGAGGAGCACGGAGCCCGAGCACGTTGGAGTATTTTTTTTGTAAAATGTTCCATGGAATTTGTATGTGATTTTGTTGTTGTAAATGTTTCTTTGCATAATTGATTCAGTTAATAAAAATGTTCTTGGGTAAGGCATGCTAGTGGAACTTAAACATACATACATATTTCTATATCTAAACTTGTATCCAAAAAACTTAAACTAAAGGAAAATCCGAACATGAAGAAATACAATGTAAAAAGATAAATAGAATACAATCAAATAGATAAAGATAGACTGAAGGAAATGGACTGTGTAAACCAAGGCAAAACCATATATACGAGTATTAAACGTAAACGAAAACCAAAACGGAAACGGAAAAGACTTTAAAGTTTAAACCAAGCCCAAAATCAATCAATTGAGATCTTAGCGATCGTAGATAGTGGACAGGACTCACCTCCTCGGAGGCATTGGCATAGGAGCTATATTCCTTCTCCTTATCGCGCAACTGCGACTTCAGTCGCTCGATTTCGCGCTGGAACTCGTCGCGTTCCTGCTCGCGCTCAGCGGCCTGATCCTCCAGGAATCGGCGCGTGTCCTTCAGCTGCTTGTCAGCGGTATCGATCTGTTTGTGTGTCAGTGGAGTGGAGTGGAGGAGGGGTTGTAACAAGGGCTCTCACTGGGCAATAACCTAGCTTACAAACTAATCGACTTCTTCAAGTGTACTTTTCATGCGTTAGCGCTCTCACAAAAACGGGTAATATGTAAGGGAAAACGAGGTCTGATGGATCAGTAGACCCCGACCCGTAGACTCACCTGGGACTGGAGGTCTTCTCGATCCTTCTTGCCGCACTCCACCACCTTGTCGCCCTCTCGGCAAAAGTCCTCGATCATCTGCAGCAGCATGACGGTGGCATTCCCCGAATCGCGAGTCTCCTCCAGTTGCTGCTGTTGGCTGCCGGGCGAGGCGGAGAGCAGGTGACGGGCCCGCTCCTGCAAGGCTGTAAAGCTGGCCGACGACTGGTCCAGGCCCTGCTCCTGGAGGCTCTTCATGGGCCCCAGGCCGTAGCCCTCGTTGTAGTCCGTGTGGTTCAGCGAGTTCAGCTGCGAAAGCTGATCCCGCAGGGCCTGCAGCTCATGGCCCAGCTCTGCATTGCGATCGATGGTGTTGGTCAACTGCTGCTGCAGCTTCTGGCGGTCCGTTTCGGACTTGATCAGGCGGTTCTTCAGCTCCACCAGTTGGAAGGAGAGCTCTGAGGCGCTGCCCGCATGCTGCTGCAGATCGGGCGGCAGGGAGGTGTGCGTCTTTCCAGCCTCCGAGCTGCTGTTCTTGCGCCGACTGGCCACGCCCAGCTGCTGATCGTTGAGAGAATTGGTGCGCACGAACTTGGCGAGCAACTGCTGCTGCACAGCAGCCGTCGTCTTGAGGCCATCCTCCGCCTCGCAGCACAGCTCGTGCTCCTGCTTCTCCGGCTCGTCCACGGAGTCGTTGTGCTCCCGTTGCTTGTGCATGTCCTCGGAGAGATGCAGCAGATAGGCGGCCTCTGATTTGAGCCGCTCCAGACACTCGGTCAGGTCGAAGTCCTCGCTATTGTCCTCGTTGCTCTTGCTGTTAATGAACTGCACCAGACTGGGGTCATCCACCACCTCCAGCAGACTGTGGACATCCGGCACCAGACGCAGCGGCCGCGTATTGTTCAGGGAGCTGCTCAGCGTCTGCTCCAAGTCTTCGCCGGCATCCTGACTGCGACTGTGATTGTGGCTGTGGAGCAGCAGGCGTTGCACTTCCTCAGACAGCGTGGCATTCAGATCCTCCTCACAGTTGGCCACGCACTTGGCCAGACGGCAGAGCACGCTCCGGAAGCTCTTTGACAGCTCCCGCAGGCCATCGCGCTCGCATATCACCTGGTCTAGGTTACGGGACGAGTCAAAGGTCAAGTGGCGTTTGGTCTTGCGATTCAGCTGTTTCTCGTACTCCAGTTTCAGGCGCGACATCTGCAGGGGGTATCCCCGATCGAAAATCAATTAGTACGCAGGTCTTATAGGAGAATAACTGCCTCGACTCACCTCATCGGCATGTTTGATATTCAGCTGAGTGATCTCCAGTTGACTCTTGGCCGTAAATTTCTCCCGCAGCAAGATCAGCTCCTTGGGCCAATGCTGATCGTCCACAGCGTTCTCGGACAGCAGGTTCTGTAAGGGCAGCAATTTGTGTATGGAATTGTTAAGATTTTGTTGGATTTGTTTATGATTCGCTGGAAAATGTGTGCAACAGACGGTTGCACATGTCAAGAACGCTGAAAAGACCAGGGTAGCTTTCAAGGAAACTTTTTCTGGCTTTCACCAAAGCATAAATATTTATGGCTTTCGTCCAAAATATTTACATTTTTATTTCCCTTTCTGGACATCGACACATCACATCGACAGAGTGTCTGTCGATTGAGGGTGGAGACAGAAACAGAGCCGCCGCCGCCGCCGCCACCGCCACCGCCACCACAGACAAACACATACATAAATCTTAATAAAAATCTTCCCCATCCTACAGTCAGAAGAAGAGAAGCGAGGGAGGGTGTAGGATGGATGGTGTGGTGTGGAGTGGAGTGGATAGGATGGATTATTTTTAGATGGTGTTACTCCCTCTGAGCCCTCTGAGCCCTCTGAGCCCTCTGTTTCCCTCCAATGAATCAGCCATTAAAAGCCGCATTGAATACAATTAAATAGTGCTCAGAGATAACGATTCAAAAGCGATCGAATAAATTCTCTCTTTCTCTGTCTGTCTCTCTCCCCCTCTCGTAGAGGTCGCGAACTCAGCAGATAACGAGTTTTCTTTGTTTTCAATATTTTCCAATACATACTTGTGTTTGAAACACAGTGCGTTTCACAGCCACAATCGCATAGGATAATTAAGAGGTTTCCTTCGCTTTGATATCAATATTTTTTGGCATTAATATCTGAAACGCACTGCCTGCTTGCTTCTCTAAAATTCCTCCCAAAATAAGGGCAGTGGGGGGGATGGGGAAAAGGGGGGTTCACAAATTTTCTGCACTGGGAAATACAATTTTCATTTTATTTTCGTCACTTGCATTTCAGCGTTTTATGTGCTGGCGTACATACGTAAATAGGTGCACATAAACACTAGTATATATGTATGTGTTTGGTGCAATGCTAGAATATATTTTTAGATTTTTGCACAACAAGAATTGACGAAACAAATCTCCAAACGAGCGGAGAAGTCCCGTGGCTAATCCAAAACCGAGGAAACAGAAAACATCAAGTATTTGTTCAGGGAGGAACTCGTCTCTCTAATTGTTCATATTGAACAGCAAGGCCAGCATACTATAGGCCTGATTCATGACCTGGAATGGAATGGAAAATCAAAGTATTGCAGAAACTAAACCCTACACCCTCTAGTAGGCTTGGGGTACCTTAGTGAACATCGGCAGCCCCATGTAAAAGAAGCCACCGGCCCTCAGGGACAGGGGCCTGTTCAGATAGATCATGAACATCAAGATCAGGCGTCGCAGACGCGGCGAAAGGTCTGGCCAGTCGGAGCTGTAGAGGGCTTCAGGCAACTTGTCGGCGGACTGGGTGACCTCGTTGCCATAGATGCTGGGCGAAAGGATTTCCAGGACCATTGAGAGACAGTATTGAATGAGGCCCGCAAACTTTCCCATGTCCTGAATGACTGGAGTCTGAAACGTGGGTGAGTGTCACTGCGGGATCATTCGGATCCGGGCTGACTCACCATCTTCAGGCTGTAGACGGTGCAACAGATGACCAGGGAACTGACCAATATCTGAAAAAACGTGCTCTTCGAAATGACGGTCTCAATGTCGAGCGCCTGCTGTTTGATCCGACGGTGGAGGCTGACCAGCTCCAAGAACTCGGCGCAGAGCTGCTCCTCATCCTGCTGGAGGCCACTGCGATGCAGGGCACTCAGCCGCTGACCCAGCATGCGCAGGCAGAGCGACAGATGGAGCATTAGATACCAATTGACCAGATTTAGGGTTATGTCGCACAGACAGGCAAAGGGAATCGCCACCGCCTGATACAAAAAGGCAGTCCAAAACCCCAGGGGCTGCTGCAGGTCTAGGGGTGTCCACATCGAAAACGGCAGCTTGTTGGGTACAGCGAACAGGCACGGGGTGACGAGCACGGGGATGACACCCACACTGCACATCATGTAAACGCCGACAACGCGGTTGAAACGCAGGTGCCCTATGCGCCACATGTCCACCTCCTGCAACGTCTTCAGTCGGAAGCGGTCCGCGCTGCTCCACTCGGTGAGTAGGCGCTGCGCCACGTGAGCGTAGCGCCAGCTGTTCAGGACCTTCACGCACATGGACGTCATGGTAAGAGCGAAGAACAGGACATCCACCGTGTGCTCCACATCGGGGCTCAATATAGCCTCCACCCACAGCAGAACCACGAAGATTAAGGTTAAGCTGCTATGCAGAAGATAGCCCTTCCAGTTGGTCCAACCACGCTGCGGTGCCGGTCCTCCAGAGGCGGGCCAGACCCGGGTCCAACGGAGTATGCGGAGCAGGATCCGCACTGGACGAATTCGGTCGAGATCCATGGGCAGAAAAGCCTGAAGGGCAGCTTTGATTGATCCATCGAATGCCGTACCAGCCCTTATATATGCACGTTCTAATTGATTTGGATAATTGCTTAATCTAAGGGGCGGTCCTGGTTCTTTGATTCCCAGACTTTTTCAATTAAAATTCACTTAGCAAATTCTCGACTAATATGAAAATCGATACTAGCTAGCCATTACTCGGTCGTATCTTGTGTCTTTGGTCCTAAATATAAACCACAAAGACTCCGTAGGAAATCAAATTTGCGCCTTAAACAAAAATAAACTCCAAGGCAGGGGCCTGGAATGGAATGGACCACTTCTTCTTGGTTCTTATATTCTTTTTCTGTCGAAAGGGCAACGACTTCTCTGATCTTTTGGGGAAGACATATCGTATCTTTGACAACGTGAAGTCACAAGCTGTGTGTGTGTGTTTTTTTTTTGTTTCCGTTTAAACAGGGTTTAATTTTGAATGGGTTTGAGTGATGGTATGTTTAGACTGGGGAATCTCAAGTGGTTCGCCCTTTCACGCTTGTTTATTTATGCCCGTTTCCCCTTCACCTTGTATCCTTACCTTGCCTATTTTTGTGTACGTATACGTGTATGTATCTATGCTTTAAAGTTCTGCAATCGCCAAAACACCGTTAGCTTTTGAATTTGCAAACACTCGCACTAATTTCCAATGGAAATTCACCATAAAATAAAACTTAATTAGGATGTTTGTGTATGTTTTCAGCAATGATTTGCCAATTTTCTTTCCGCAAAACCACTTGAAGATCTCTTTCATTTACGCCGCGAATAATATGATTTTTTTCCCGCAAAGTCTTTCACTATATGCACATATATGTATGTATGTAAATTCCAATGAATCCAAGAACCGACAATTACGGACACGCACGCACGCGTTGAAATAACGGAATAAAATGAGCGGGCACCCAGGCAGGCCACCCATTTTAAAGCAGAAAGAGAGAAGGCCCGAGAGAGCGTCGTCGTTCTCCGATCGTTCTCTCCCTGGTGTACAAGTATGTGTGCTTACGTGATGGGTGTGTTGGTGTGAGCGTGTGGAAGCAAATTCAAATTTATGAGCGTTAATTTCAAACGGGGTTTGAGCATCGAAAAGAACAACTGCATGCACTCTTCCTTTGCGGGGTGTGTGCTTTGCACCACTCTCCACTCTCCTCTCCCTTTTCGATTGCTGATCCATCAATTGATTCATATTGAGGGGAGCTAGCATTTTACACACTTCCGGCTGTGACGATATTAGCTCCGTTTCCAGCCCTGATTAAAGTAGTGTGAAGTGTATGATGTGACAGTGGGCCAGGAACAGCCGAGCACATGTTTGTGCTTCGATAATAATTTGGCGCGCTCTTATTAAACTATACATATGTATGGATGTATATGAATGTGCATACATATGTGTGTGTTGTGTTGGTTTAAACAATTGTCAACGAAGAATGGCTGCGAAATGTTGTTGGCAAACAGACAGAAAGATATCCACAGCCCCCATCTTTTGACAGCATAAGTGGGGCAGGAAATATTTTTGAACAAAAACGGTTCTGTATGGAGTGGTGTGGGGTCGGATCTGGTATGCTTGTCTGTACACTCGTATGTATCCCTCTGCCTAAGCAGTCTTTGACCTTCGCCTATGTTATTTTCGTCCAGAACAAGAACAACAGCCAAAATGTCTGTGACAATCGCCATCCATTGGAAGCGCTCTTCTCGCTAAGTAAGTCGACATGTGGCCGCCATATTTGGCGAGAACAATGAGTGGGAAAAGGGAGGAGATGGGCTGTTGGGGATCGGATCAGCTGGAAGGATTGCCGTGCATGTCAATGTTCCGGTTGGGATCATTGACTGACGACTGACTGGGCCTTAAAATAGAAAACAGCCCAGGTATGAAAGTGCAGTCGGATTTAATGCTACATAATGATGCAAAAGTGATGCCACAGCCACAGATCCCAAGTGGAAATCCAAAGTTCGTTTGGCAACCGCTTGTTGCAGCATGATGCTGCTTTCATGCTGCTTTGCTTCTTGTTTTGGCTGCTTGACAAGATTTCGCACGTTTCTTCTTTTGGGATCGCGCGCGCATTTGTTAAAAATAAAGACGTACATTTTGCACAGGGAAAGTGAGATGTGAATCACACACACAGAGCAGAGTCTTCAGTTAGATGTCGGGGAAACGCAGTCCGTGCCATGCGATGCCATGCCATGCCATGCACTTACCTGAATCTGCTGCTCCAGTTCGTTGGCTATATCCTGCCGGGCGAGCGCCAATTGCTCCTGCAACCGCCGTTCGTACTCCTCGATAATGCGCTGAATCACCTGGGACTCGTTGTTGAAATTCAGCTCATCCTCGTCAATGATGATGAGCGAGACGTTGGGTACCGCTGTCGGCGAACCCTCCTCCTCCCCGGCTGCATCTGGGCAGGTACGAGGCGGAGATTCGGGGGCAGGCTGCGCATCGGCGGGTCGGGTTAGTTGTTGTTGTTTCCACGGTGGGTCGTGTGGATGCAGGTAGTTACAGTAGGTGTGGTGTTTAGTGGTTTGTTTTATTGGATTATAAACGACAGAGAAACGACAAGAATGGACATGCAGTTAGCGGAGTTAGTCAAAAATCAGGATTAGAGCGAATACACTGCTTGAATACTGCTTGAATACTTCTGTGTGAAAGAGGATCATTACCTTGTAGTCATCGTCTCCTTGCCGGCGCTCGTAAAACTTAATGCGATCGCTCAGCTTTCGAACCTGCTGTTCGTGGGCGCGCTTCATCTCCTGCATGTGCGTCTGGTAGAAGATCTTCAGCTCGGCTATGTCCTGAGAGTGCTGCTGTAACAGGAACAATAGTTGGGGAAATCTCTTAAAGATTCTAGATAAAGCTTATTCAAATCGTAAATATGTCTGCACCAATCAACAAGTATTGCTATTGATAATTGTATGCTCCCTTTTAAAAAACGGAAAATCGTTGCTTTCTAATGTACGTTTGATAAATACATGGATAAATACAGGGACGGCATTCAGGCAAGACACGCAACCGAATCGATTCGAAATTCGCTTTCTTCGGGCAGGAACGAAGCAAGTATCGTCATGTTTACTGTGCCAGATCCGAAAATTTCGGGTTTTTTTCGCGCTCACTCTGAATTTGATTTTCTGGTAGAGAGAATGAGCAGACAACACAATAACTTGCTGGTTTTTTGCTTTGCGTTGCACTCGGCTTTTAGTGATTCGCAGTGAGCCGAATCTGACTCAAAGAAGGATTCATAATGATCGAAAGCATTAAAGGGGCTTGAGTATAGCTGTGTTTTTCTTAATACTGTGGATTCATGCAGGTCTCCAATTCAGACCTCCGGTACTTCGATACATTTGCACGATTCTGCGATTGTTAAGCCACGTCGGTTACAATGTGGAAATACGAACCATCGCAAGGATCGATTCGATTTTAGGGGAAATATTAAATGTGATCCTCTCTGGCGGGGCGGAGAAGCACTATTGAAAGACGAGAAAATCATCATTGGATCCGTTTTCTTTAAAATGGGAGAAACTGTCGGATGAAAGATATCTGACGAAATTAAGCGAGTATTTTCAACAACAGGAGAAGCTGTGTGGGTGTTGGGAAAGCCTTCGGCTATCAGAGTTATTCAATATTGAAATACCAAGCGTCCAGGTCTAGACTCTAAGAGTAGATGCATCATCTTGGGGTTTGAAAATGTAATCGGATAGAATGGTAGCCACTTACCTCCTTGTTAGGCTTTCCTGGACTCGTGGACTCGCCCAGGGAATCCAGTCCGCATGGAGTCATTTGCCTGTGACTGGGACTCAGCAAGAGCTCGGCCCGTTTGCGCTTGCGCGGCGACGTCTCCTTGGAGGAGGCAGCCACGGCCGCGGAGGAGGCCACGACCTCCTCTGGCAATTGATCCACCTCGGAGCACTCCGAAGAGCTGTCGCCAGCCAGGTGTTGGGATTTGTGTGAGAAGACATCGTCGGAGAACTGTTTCTCGAGGTCGGCACACTTGTGCTCGAAGTACTTGCGCAGCTCCTCCACCTCCTTTGCGTGTGTGGCCTGCTGGGACTGCTGATTTCTCTGCTTCTCGCTCTCCCACTGATCGCGGGCAATCTTCAACTCCTGAGAGCACTGCTCGCGGACTAGAGCCAACTGCTGGCCGAGGTAGTCGTCGAATTTGCGCTGGACCATTAGGAAGAGCCGCTGCTCTTGCGGCAGGAGGTAGGTCTGGAATTGCTCGATCTGCTTGGTGAACGCCGGCGTCCACTCAGGCAGAAGGGGCTGGATGCCAAGGTCATCGATGGGCTGAGTTTGAAGTGGAAGCTGTCGCTCCTTCGAGCTGCGAGATCCTCGCTCCTCGTTGTCGGTAAGAAAGTGACGATCTAGGTCATCGTCGCTCTCGCTGATCAGATCCATGGATATCTCCGAAATGCGCTGGCCGGGATTGCACTCCTGATCTTGCCACACGACACTCGAGCGCTTCACTGCATCAATGGCCTCGTGAAGCTGCCGGCGCAGATTCTGCACCTCGCCTCCCAGACGATCTGTGTCCGCCTGGAGCTCTCCGCGAACGTTCATCGAGTGCTGCAGGGATTCGGTCAGCTTGGCAATCATCTCGTCTCTGCGGGACACCTCCAGATACATGTCCAGCGTCTGTGGGAATTACGGGATAGCTTTATAAGTATAGGTCTATTAATTTGAAAGGATCGCTTACCGGGCCACCAAAATCCTCCTGCAGTGTTCGGTACTCCGTGGAGTTGGTCATCAGCGAGCTGGAGTCCCGGGCCGAGGCTGGCCCCGCACTGCTTTCCCGGCGAACCGCCTCCAGCTGCAGGTTCAGCGAGGCCAGGCAGTTGTCCTTCGTCTCGAGCTGGGTGTGCAGCTCCTGGACCTTGGCCTCCAGCTGCCTGAGCATGTTCAAGCTCACCAAGCTGGAATGGCTGCCTTGCGATGCCTTGGCCGCCTGCTGCAGCAGTGTTTTTGACTCGTCGAGGGATACGGATAGGGATGGTGGGTCCTGCTCCTGCTCCTCCTCGATGGTGGTACTGAGGGAGAGCAGTCGTTCGCTCTCCTCGGTTATGTCCTCAAGCACATCTTTGCTGAACTCTGACAGGGGCACGCGCTCCATTTGCTTGAGCTCCGCATTGCTGCTGGCGCTGCTATTTGTTTGTCCATCCGCTTCCGCTGTGGGTGAGAGCTTAACTCCATTGTCGCTGAGGATCTGCTGATTCATGGCCATCAAGCGCAGTTTCATCAGCTGCAGGGAACTTTCCTCATCATCGTCATCATCATCATCCTCGCAGTCCACTTTCAGCATGGTCAGCTCGAGTGGCTCTGGTTGAAGGTACATCGTGGTCAAGGCTTTGGCTGCTTTGTTCTCAATAACCCGAGACTCCTGGAGCATGGGCAGCATGAGCGTTTCCACTTTGGATGTGGCTCTGACCGCATCCCGTTCCATCTCGTCCTGCAGCTCTGACGCTTCCTGCTCGTGCTCGTGCTCGTGCTCCTGCTCGTGCTCGTGCTCGTGCTCCTGCTCGTGCTCGTGCTCCTGCTCGTGCTCCTCATCTAAATCTGTTATCTGATCCAGTTTCTGTGATGTGTTGGCCGTCTCCTCGGCTTCGTAGGTCACCTCGATGGACTCGTTGGTGGCCACGATTTCCTCCATTGAATGATCCTGCTCCTCGGTTAGCTGGGCCTCCTCTTCCACCTGTGTCTCTGGTGCAGCACTTACACTCAGGCTGGCCTCAGTTCTCTCCTCGTCTCTGGCCAGGACCGGCTCCTCGGCTAGTTCTGAGACATCATCAGTGGTGCTTTGGTTGCTCAGGCTCTCATCCACGACTTCTTGTTCCTCTTCATCTTCGTCTTCATGGCGGGAGTGCACTAGTTTCGGCTGCTCCATCGGCAGACTTATATCGAAATCATCATCATTGGAGGAGGATGGACTAACCTCAACCTTGGAACCATCGTCTGCTTCGCTCTCATCGTCCAGCGTAAGGAAATGCTGAGCCAACTTTCCCCCCGAGAGCTGGGAATCATCTATGCGAAACTCTTCCGCATCCTCCTCGTCATCATCATTGTTGCTGCTCAAACTTTTGGCACTTGGTTGCTCCTGCTTCTTGGGCCTGCCGTACGCAGCCGCCTCTGACAGGGATTCGACGTGGGAGCTGAGTTGCTCCTCCACCTCACTGATCTCGATGGCCTCCTCGATGTCCTCCTCAATGCTGCTGCTTGTGGTAGTCGTCGTTGTTGTACCTGCCACCTCTGCACTACTTGTTGCTGTGGCTGTGGCTGTGGCTGTGGCTGTCGTTGTAGTTGTCGTTGTCTGTTGCTCGGCCATCTCAATTGTCATGGAACTGGTGGGCGGCTCAATACTAAACGTGGATACGGTCTGATCTTCCTCCGTGAGACTGAGATTGTTCTGCCGCCTCAATAGTTCCGCAGTGTCCGTGGATGTAACGGCGTATGGGGTGCTGCTGGAGCTGCTAGAGCTGCTAAGGGCCGGCGTCAAGCTGCTCCTCGAGATTATGTATGTGTGCGTGGAGTCGTTATCGTTATCAGCCTCGTTATCAGCCTCGCTGGCAGCATGTTGCAATTCCTCTATGGATTGCGATTGGGCCTCGTCGGCCGCCGGCCTCTTTGGTTGCTTCGCGAACAGAAAATTTAGCGTGGGTATGAACTCAACTTCCACATTTGTGGATGCTTCGCCTCGCTTTTGTGGCTGCTGCTTTCCAGTCACGCGTGATGTTGCCCCAGATGTTGCTGGGGATGTTGCTGGAGATGTGGCTGGCAACTCTTCGGCTGCCTCGATTGCCTTGTAGCTGACGCTGCCGCTGTGCGTGCGGAGCAATGATGTGATCTGTAATCATCATGAAAATTTAGTCATGGAAACTGAAAAGTAAGGAAGGCTGCGCTTTGGGGGTCGATTCTCGAAATACCCTTGCGGATCGATCGTTTCTATGCCAGCCAGCTATAAGTATGAGCTGGCTGACTTATCCGTCTTCATTTAAGACTAAATTAATGGTTTCGATTATTTCTACATATAGTATACATCGAATCGATTCGGTATTCAGTTAGAAACGGACTGCACGAAGAAGATATCGTAATTATACCCGATACTCAAAATGAGTATTGGGGTATATTAGATTTGTGGTGAAAATGGATGTGTGTAACGTCCAGAAGGAATCGTTTCCGACCCCATAAAGTATATATATTCTTGATCAGCATCAATAGCCGAGTCGATTGAGCCATGTCTGTATGTCCGTCTGTCCGTCCGTCCATCCATCTGTCC
Source organism: Drosophila persimilis (assembly GCF_003286085.1). NCBI lineage: Eukaryota > Metazoa > Arthropoda > Insecta > Diptera > Drosophilidae > Drosophila > Drosophila persimilis. Next base: position 4,922,223 of record NW_020825312.1, read on the forward strand.
GTCTGTCCGTCCCTATTAGCGCCTAGTGCTCAAAGACTATAAGAGCTAGAGCAACGATGTTTTGGATCCAGACTTCTGTGATATGTCACTGCTACAAAAATATTTCAAAACTTCGCCCCATCCCCTTCCGCCCCCACAAATGACGAAAATCTGTTGCATCCACAATATTGACGATACGAGAAAACTAAAAACGCTGAATCATAGATAATGACCATATCTATCCGGTTGCTAAAAAAGGTTTGTAGCCAAAAGGAAGAAATCAATTTGCACTGGCTACGCAGCGCCCGACGTCACGCTCAGACTGATTTTCTGTCTCTCTCGCACACACTCTTTGTCGTGTCGTTCAATATAAGCGGCGTCTGCCGGAGGAGAGCCATACTGACTTAGTATCGGGTATAACTGTAGAGTTGCGGTGTACGCAGCAACTCACAACGTTCCCCCTCGTATTTACTGTGTTTGATCCGAAAATTTCGGTTATTCTTTCGCGCTCACTCTCGTTGGTTTTCTGCTTTGCACTCTGCTTGAAAACATATATTTGTCTGGGTGCGGCCGTTTTCCGATCCGAATCTGACTGAAGGCAGGGTTCGTAATGATCGAAAGAAATTAAGAGGCATGAGGATTGTGCTGTGATTTTCTGAATACTGTGGATTCAGACAGGACTCTAGTATGTGTGTACACCTGGAAGACTAGATGGCGTTGACCGGGACAAGTGCACAGCCTTTTCAGTTTATAGAACCAGAAGCTATTCCCCGTATTATTGTCTTGGCTAATGAAAAATAGAAAAATAACAAATGGCTTTGTGCTGGCATAGAGCGTGCCACAAGTTTGAGGCAAGCACGCTTCTGTTGCCATCTATTTCATGTTCATTTTTTCTTGATTTTAATTCCACTTAATGATGTCACCCAGTTGTCGACGTCCGAGACGCATTGTCAGGATTTTTGTCGGTTTCGGGGTCTGCCATCACGTCTGTGTCTGTGGCACACTAAACTTGGGTGAATGGCACTAGCCAACCGCATCTACTCGGCAAAATATGTGGGCAAACATTGGGAATATGATATACAGACGATACAACGATCTCGAGCCCCTGCCAATCTCCACTTGACCCGTATCTCAAGTGTGTATCAGCCAGCCATGGAGGTGGAGGTGGAGGCTGCCCACGCATCTTTTGGTTTGATGGATTGCAGCTGTGCTCTGCTCTGCTCTGATCTGCTCTGCTTCTGGGATCTATCTCCCTTAATATTATAATTAGAAACATTCGAAACATTTTTATGTTTGGTAATAGAGTTGCAATAGAGCAGCTCCCTGCGAGAAGTTGCATATGGTTGAATTAGTTATATTTAGACCTGCCCGCAATACTTAATTAAAAAATAAGAATCTGTCCACTTGAGTGATCTATGGCGGCAGGGGCAGGGAAGGTGTTTGTTCGAAACGTGTGCCACACATGGGTTGGCATCCGTTCTCGAATGGTGTGTGGAAACATTTAGGCGTTTTCCAATTACATTTTACAGCTGGATATCTTATGAGATCGTTTGTTTAGAATACCCGTATCTATGTACAATATACACACATGTATATGTATCAATGGGGCATGCACCAAGGCAATGCAAATGCATTTGAAGCAATATTTTCAATATTACGCATACGCTATGTGGGTCAGAGCGTAACGCTTGACAAACTTTTGGGACTTGGGAGTATCTGCTAACCCACAAAACAAACCAATTTGAACGTCCTTGAACTTGTCGGAACAAAGACAAGCCAGGCAGGAAGTTCCAGCCCAAAACTTCTATCCCACCATAACGCACATCAGGATAACAATGTGCCCTTATAGTCATGGCAACGGGTTCGCCGTGCGACAGGGAAAAACTCTCGCTTTCCTGCTCGCAAATTTCAATTTGTTGCTATAGTTTGGTCCTTCTTTTTGGGCTGTTGTTTGGGTGTGACACACATTCCAGGCTTCAGACTTCAGGCTTCAGGATCCAGGTGGAGGAGCGTCTGAGCATTTTGCACTTTGCCAACAAATAACAACACACACCCTTTATTGAGGCGAATGAGGACCTAGCCCAACTTTCCTGCTAATGGTGCTTCTTGCTTTGATTTTTCTGTAAGATATTTTTTATGGACATTCTATATTGGCACGCATATTACGCAAATAATGATTAAATTAACGATTCGCGACGCGTAAAGGTGACAATGAAATAGGGTTTCGGAGGTTCGGGAAAGGAGAAGAGGCATTATTCAGGCAAGGAACCCCAAGGAAGAAATTATATAAATTCTAGATAAGAAACTGCAAAACAGGAAACTAATCATTGGGAATATCTGGCAATAGTATTCGAATTTCGGCTTTTCATTTATTAATAATTAAATCATCAACATTTCCACACTCTGCCAGCACTGTAGGTGGCCCTAATATAGGGGGTTTCGTGTGCATTGGAGGCGACCGGAGACGACCCACAGATGCTAAAGATCACTTATCCACAAACACTCACATGCAGTTTGCCCATTTTGATGTTCGCCTCTCATTCAATTCGATTCAATGATGAAGTTATCTCAATTAAATACAATTTACAATCACTTCAAAAAGTCCATGCACCATTGCAATGCTCTTATGTGTCACATTGTGCAAAAGTTCGCTATGAAAATATATTCATACTCATTTTTACATATAGTATTTTTACAACTCTACACTGGCACTGGCACTGGTACTGCCACTGGCACTGGCACCGCACTTTTATCTTTTTCTCGGAGAAGCGACGGAAACGTCGCGACCGCCTGCAGTGCAAGTTCTTTTATAAATAAAGCGCCGCCGTGCGCTCTGCCCGAAGAGGCATTCAATTGAAATTCGTCAGTCAATCCGTAAGAAATCAAAAGGAAAAAAACTATAAAAGAGAGGCGAGGCCCCAGAGAGAGCAACAGCGACAGAGAGAGAGAGAGAGACCATTTTTGCAACACGGTTCCAAGCGGTTCCGTGCACCGTAGGCGCGCTCCCATTTTTTATTTATAAACAACATTTATATGTGGAGTATAGGCGCTGGCATTTGTCGTGTTTTTGGGCAACATTTGTTGCCATCATGTAGATGGCGTGGAGTTGATAATGCGAATAATATAATACCTATGCAACTGATAACGATAGAACGGAACTACATCGACCGTGGTGGATCCATAAAGATGAACATTTTCCAACTGTTTTTAGGCACCATGTCGTTTAGCAAACGTATGCAGTGTTGTATATTGCCGAAAATGTCCACGTGAGCGAAAGTTACAAGAAAATACAATACAAATGCATGCAACGAGCGTTAGCGATCGGCAAGGCGCCATCTTATGTGCATAGGAACGTGCGCCGCCGCTCACGTACACGTGTATAACAGTGGCTGGCACCAATACAACTTTCCGTGCTGCCTGCTGTCTACGCAAACAAACGCATCGCAAAACATGTGAATGTTCGTGCCGATCCGATCACTGGTTTCGGAGGACCACCAGGACTTCCCGGACAAACCCTAAGCAAAGTTTTTCACCATTTCCATTTTTGCCCGCAATAACCTAGGACGTGGGACCATGGGGACACCTCATAGTTTACCGAGAACTAGTGATCTGGGTACTCCTCTGGTGGTTGACGACATGGGTACCCATCAAACTTGCTGGCTGGGTGGTACGCGGTGGGTACCGTGGATGGTTCGGTATTCGCTTACCATAGAGTTCCTACAGTTCATAGAGTATGTTAGGTAGTTCGGGCTTGGCCAATCGCCACCACCAGTACTACAGGGTTATATCAGGGGTCGGCAAGGCCCTATCTTATGTGAATAGGAAAGTGCGCTGCCGCTCACGTGTATAACATTGGTTGGCCCTAAACAATGATCCGTTTGGCCTGCGTGCGTGCCGATCTGATCACTGGTTTATATGTATAACACACGATGAAGGATTTTTGTAAAGCTCTTGTGTATCCGATCCATTATTCTATTACAAATAGTCTTTACATTTGGTAAAAATAAAACAAATTTCGATTCAGAGCTTCGATTCGATATCCGCCGATTCGGAGTCTAATTCAAACTCAGAAAATGTAAATATGATTTATTATTATTATTGTTTATTGTTTTAAACTGAATATTTTTTATAATTTCTACTTTTTTTGATTTATACAGGGTGGACAAGCTTCCAATACATGCACACTTTTTTTTCATTTTAATTTAAAAAAATAAAATTGTATTTTAGAAACAATATACATATATACGGCTATCGAGAATACGAAGATGCGAATTAACTGTCAAATCACAAAAGAGCGTGCTCCAATTTTCGCTAATCGTAGGATTCTTGTGATTTAAAACCGGTTGCTAATGAGCTTGCCATTTCAAAAATGAATTAAACATAGCAGATAAATATACATTTATGCTTAAAGTTTTTATTTATACAATAGGAAATAGGAAAATTTATTTTCGCATCACTTCACCCAAATAAACCAAAACAACAGCAAATTATGAATACACGTTGAGAGATTAGATATCGATGTCAAAAGTGGGCATGGGCTATAGATGTCGTTTGTGCTTTCATTTACACTTTCGATGTCTTTCGTATAAATTTACGAACCCGGAGGATGGTTGTATATTATTTCAGACCGTACTGTAGGCTTTCCATACTTAACCCATTATTGTATTTTAGAAATTAGTAATTTTCTTCCGTTATAAAAGCCTATGTGACCCCCTGTACGCCTGTTCGAAAGTTCAAAGGCGCATTCAGTTTCGATCTCTTCTGTAAACAGACGGACCAAGACGCCACCACGCTGTGCTCGTGCTCGTGCTTGTTCTTGTTCTTGTGCTTGTGGACTGTATGTAATGTGAAGTGGAACCCATTCGGCAGCGAGAATGATGGATGCGTTTGGGTCTTCATCGGGGTCATGCCCGTACTCAAAGGCTTTCCATACTTGCACAATACGGACATGTGTGGTCTTACCCAGTCATAAAGAGTATATAGATTCATTGCGATCTGCCTTGAACCAAATATTTGACAGCCTATTCCTCGTGTTCCCGGGCCCACATGGGCACACTTGGCCGCTCCGCTCTTATTGGGTCTGGGTTGACACTTGCGACTGTCAGTTAGGCATATTTCGCTTCCCTCTAGGATGTGTGACGAGTGTGATGCATTTTGTTGTTGATCGTTTCGTTGGCTCTGCTTTCTTCGGATTAATTTCTGTTTGATTTACTTCTAAACACACTACACGGGGACTCGGGGGCACACGTACACTAACTATGTTGCAGGTTATGTTGTACAAATTTTTACGTAAAAATTCAAATTATTTCAGGTTTGATTCGTTTAAACTAAAACACAACACACTTAGGGGGACTAGCTACGGTATTTGGTTTCCTTTAAATTAGACAAACATTTCCTGGTTCTGAGTGAAGTAATTCACAAATTCCGGAGACCGGAATTGAAAAGAGGACAGTGCACCCGATCAGCACAGTTGCACGTAATCGCTCGCGGGTCCAATGCAACTGACGAGCCGATCCACCAAAAAAGACTCTTTTATTTTTGGTTCTTGTGGGAGAGAGCTCTGGGGCGGTGCAGCTCACTGAAGCGCACCATGAAATTGTTTAAAAATAATCAATCGTAAACAAAAGCAGAACACTTTGCGGAGAACTATGGGCTGCTGAGATTCGAAAGAGAACTTCTACTAAAGAGAGTCACAGGGCAAGAGGAAGAACCACCGCAGTACATTTAGAGACGAGGAAAGAGATGTGGTAGAAAGAGAAAATGAGACAAGTTTTATCGCCTGTTCTAAAAATAGGTTTCAAGCAGAGGTTTGGGATCCATGGAAACAATCGATAAGGAATCAGATACTTAAGTGTGAGTCGATCTTTGAGAACGGCATTGGTAGGCCAAGAAACTGAGAATGTGGCAAAGATTATTCTTAAGGGATGACCAAAGATCATCCCTATTCCCTATGCGGAAGCAAGCCAAAAGTAACTCCAGTACAATGTATAACAACTCGAGGATATTATCAACAGATATGTACCATTATTATAACAAACCTGTTGTTGCCGATCAAGGATATACATATATACGGAATACGCTTCCTTCTATAAGTTAAAAACAGTTGATGTTCCCCACAAATCTAATATACCCCTATGCTCTTCAAGTATCTTGTATGATTACGATATCTGCTTCGTTCAGTCCGTTTAGGGCGAGCGTTTTAATGCAATGAGAAAGCTGAGACGCCAATTCTAACAGAGCGAACATCGAATCGATTCGGTTGCCTGTTCATGCAGGGCTCTAATGCATATGCAAATATAGTACAATATATCATATTTTAAGATTATATATCATATAACAGGCAATACAATTTTTCTTTAGTTTTAATATAAAAGATTTATTTATATTTCTTAATTGCGTGTCATTAGTCGGATTAGTCTTAAACAAGCTCATCCATATAAATATATTTGTATATTCATATAAAAAATATCTTCAGATTAGTGTATGTGCGCGAGTATCTGATGCGATACACTCTTTAACAATGGCTAATCGGAATATCTTTCCTTTATGGTTAGGCTTTTGTAAATGCTATGTTTTCAAGGCAACAACAGCGTTAAGGCAAATGTCTGTTCCCCTTGGGGATAATATTGTCCTGGTTTTTTGTATATATCTTCTAAATGTATAAAAAAAAAAGCTTTAGATATGTCAATGGTAAATTTGGCGAATTTCAATGAGCATTCATTAAATGTAATGTAAATTTTCAGCTAGTCCTAAATAGTTGCATAAATATTATTTTTGAACAACGGGGTGCAACAAATTGTATTTTTGTTGAGCTCTTGTGCGGTTTTTGCTTTGTAGTTTCGTCTACAAATTTGTTTGTTTTGTTAATCACATGAAAAGGGTCAAAATTGCGGCTATTCCATAGATTCCGACTATCCTTGTAGGTCATTCGGGTCTTCCGACCTCCTTCTGTTTGAATTTGGTGGAATACTTGTAGAAGTCGGACATCTCGAAGGGTTTTGTCACCTCCTTGTAGGGCTGAAAAGTGGCCTGCTGCACCACGGTCATGTTCTTTGGCGACTCTATACGTATATCCGGCGACAGACTGGCCGTAGCAACGGCCAACGGAGGGGACACCAGCGCTGTCTGTATAGCACTTCCAATCCCACTCGCACTCCCAGTCCCACCTCCATTGTTGTGACTCTGCTGAACTGGCGGCGGCCTGGGAGGCGGTGTTGGCTGCATCTGATTGGGTTTGGGGGGTAGCTGGCGGAATGGCGGTATCTCCAGGGGTTCCAGGGGATACGAAACCGATATGCCCATCGTCTGTTCCATGGCATTCAGATACGATGTGGACTGACTGAGCAGCGCCTTTGAGCTGGTGGTCACCGCATAGCTGGCACTCGGGTAGTTTTGCACTGGCCGCTGATTAGACATGGAATAGTGACGACCCACACCGGCCCCTGATACCGACATGGACTGGGAGGAGAGCTTGGCCCGTGGTTTGGTGGCTGCCGCTGCCTGACTGCAGCTCCCATTACTGCTGCTCCCGGCTGGACTGTGTGGCTGAGAGTCTAGCTGGCGAATCACAGCGGGTCCATCCAGAGAGGACTCCAGCCACTGTTTCGACTTGGCCTTCTTTTCGATGGTGGTCGAGGAGGACGACAGCGAGATCTCATCGTGCGGCGGATAGCGACTTGGCAAAGGAGCTGCTAGCATGTCGCTAGAATGCGACTTCACCTCAATGATCCCTAGCTGTGGAGGCGTCAAAGGGGCGATATGGGACTGGGAACGCCAGCGATACTGTTGCTGCTGCTGCTGCTGCTGCTGTTGCGCATCCATGTCCACCGATGCATAGCTGGGGGCCAGGGAGATAGCATCTAGCTGACGGTGCTGTGGATGCTTGTGCTGCGCATGCTGCGCCTGCTGCTCGTAGCTGTGGTTGCCTGGCGACGCCAGCGGGGACACGTACTTCTTGATATTCTGACTGGACTTAATGAAGCCACAGTCATTGTAGATCTGATGCGTGGGCGACAAGTAGTACTTGTCGCACTGCACTATGATGGGCTGCTGCTGCGGCGACACCTGCGGCGGCTGCCTCAGCGTGGCCACGTTCGAGGAGTTGGCCGAGTACATGGATATAACATCCGGCTGGGATCTCTGATACGGCATCATCAGGTGATGGGACTGCTGTTGCCTCATGTACTGCATTTGGCTTGGCGTTGGCGTAGGCCGCTTCTTGAGGGCGCTCTTCACCATCGGATGCTGCTGCTGGGCCTGCTGCTGTGCCACGCCTATCACCAGCATGTCACCCACGCCCCCAGCTGGCTGATAGTTGTCGTACTCGGAGCTGCGATTTGACATCGTCTCCGACTGGCGATTGTTGTTGATGTTGTTGATGCTGTTGCTGCTGGTCTGCTGGCTCTCGCGACTCTCCCGACTGGTGGTGCTCTGCTTGCGCCTCAGGATTGAGCTGCTCTCCTTGGTCAGGGCCTGGAGCTGCTGCTCGTGCTTGTACTGCTGTGCCAGCTGGGAGAAGAACTCGTTGATGGTCATCTGCTCGTAGTTGCCGTTGATGATGGCCGACTCCTGCTTCTGCATCTGCTGCAACAGCCAACTCTTCTCGCTGAGGCGCTGCTCCAGGGCCTGCTTACGCGCCTCCAGAGACTCCCGCTTCACTTTCAACTCATCCTCATTCTGGCTGTTGCTGTTGCTGTTGCTGTGGTTATTGTTTATGTTATTTGTGTTGTTGTTGTTGTTGTTGCTGCTTGTGGTCGCCGCCTGCTCCTCATCTTTAAGACTGGCCATGTTTCTTGTCTTGGGCGGTTTCAATTGCATCGCCAGGCCAGCGAGCGCTTCTTTTGGTTGGTTTGCGTTGCGTTGCGGTGCGTGTTTTGTGATCCTAAAAGGAACATAAGCAGTCTTTGATCAGTCGCCTTTTGGCCTGGTTTATTATGTTTCTTATATTGTTGCATATTTTGTTGTATTTTTTAGTTCAGAGTTAGCTTTTTGTATTAGAGACGTGCACTAGTTTAGACATTTTTGATGTATGTACAGACGTAAGTTTCGTTTGCTCTTTGCCAGTTTTATCACGCACCACAACCACTGTAAACCATGAAGCGTAGCCTCGACAGATTGCCGAAAATAAGACTATGATATATGAGCCTCTCCCATCACCAGTCCCAGTCACATCACATATGTATGTAGTAGTTATTTTTTACACTATTCCGGCGATGACTTAATAACAAACGTGCGAAATTCGACAAAAATGCCAATACAGTGGCTGCTCGCCCAAAGGGATCAGATCACATTCAAATTTTTTTCTGTTTCCCTTCCGTTATTTCATTCAGACGCCAAGCCCTGTGGGGGTTGGTTTCTAATTAGTGAGCCTTCTCTGTTGAAACTGTAAATAGTGTAACAAGAGAGTGGGACACGCACAGACACACACACTATGGAAACGGAACAACTACTCTTACGACTAATAAATGAAAGATTATGCATAATTTACATAGATCGATTAAAACAAAGCCCACGCATGAAGTAATGAATAAGAAACGGGTCAAGCAGTAATAAAAAAACTTCAGACTCACGCTAAAAAGACCTTGATTGTAGTTTGTAGTTGTTTTTCGCCAGCGTTCGTTTGAGGAAAGCCTGCCTGCCGACGAGGGAATAGAAAGAAATGAGAATTTCTGCCGCAAAGCATCACAGAAGCACTTACCTAGGTGGGAAGCACACCTTGCGTCTTTTGTTGCTGCGGCTGCTCCTCTTTCTCCTTAGTAATGCAGCATAGCGTCACTGTCACTGCAACGCGGCGTCCTCTCACTCACTTTAATGCACATATGCTGTATCTCCTCGTTTGATACCAGGGTCTATTCGTGCAAGCGCTACAACTTTCCGCGCAGCAATATCAAAGTTTTGTTTAACTAAATTAAAAATTGAGCAAATTATACGTAAAAACGCGCAAGAAAAACATAATTAAAACAAAACACGTCCGACCATCAGGAATATACCGAAACATACCATCTCATTTTAAAAATATACCGTAAAAATACTGACGAAGTCAAGTTCTGTTATACATATTCCTCGTTTTTGATATTTCGTCGAATATTACCAGCTATATAGAATATTTAGCCATGCCCACATAATTTTAGAACAAAGATGAATAAATTTTCTACACAATTGGTTAGTTTTTAGTCCTTGCTTTTATTGTATTTTGGCTAAAACAAGGTTTGAACAAAATAGTTCAACAAAAAATCAGTCGCAATGTTGCTGGTATTTAAAGACATGATGCGTGTATAGGCCTTTGTACACCCTATTTCTTTAATTTTATAAGTAGATCAAACGCAATTTATTAAGACCTTTTCTCAAATTGACATGTTTTTGACTTATTCTTGTGTATTATTAGTATCTTGTATATATTTATCTCGATCCTGATACCTACTGAGCCTTGGAAGACAAACGTATTCACAATTCTATAACATTCATTTCCCCCAGGGTATGTGGCCTCACATAGGCTAAAATGGCAACACTGTGCGCATAGGCCAGTGTTGCCGCCGCCACAGAAACAAAAGTTAAAAATTGCAGCCGCAAGTGAAGGTATTTCAATAGTCATTTTCAAGTTTATTATGTAAATTCGCGTGCCATTGATGCAAAAGTAAATTCGTCTTTATGTCATTGCAGTTGTTAAAAGCGCTCTTCTATCAGCGCAGCGCCAGAGGCCTTATTTACCAGCTAACCAAAGCTACGTGGAGCGAGCACATTGCCAGCAGGGCACACGCGAAATTATTTTTCTGCACAACCTCCTCCCACGCCGCCGCCTCTCCGACCCAGCCAAAGACTTGGGGCTCCAAGAAGCAGAACCGCAGCGTGAAACTACGAGCGAAGGCAGCAGATTTCATCATGTCGAATCCAGAGATTGAAGCACAACTGGCGCCGCTGCGTGAGCGGGTGCAGGAGCAGGGAAACCTGGTGCGATCGCTCAAAGAAGCCGGTGCCGCCGAGCTGGACGTCAAAAAGGCAGTGGCGGAGCTGAAGGCGAGAAAGAAGTTGCTCGAGGATAAAGAGCTGGCCCTGACCCCCAGCGTGGTTAGCTTCGACCGAGCCAAAATGGAAGATCTGCTGAAGCGTCGCTTCTTCTACGACCAGAGCTTTGCCATATACGGCGGCATCACCGGCCAGTACGACTTCGGACCCATGGGCTGTGCCCTCAAGTCGAATATTTTGTCACTGTGGCGTCAGTACTTTGCCCTGGAAGAGCAGATGCTGGAGGTTGACTGCTCAATCCTCACCCCGGAGCCAGTTCTGAAAGCGTCTGGGCATGTGGAGCGCTTTGCTGATCTGATGGTAAAGGACGTCAAGACCGGTGAATGCTTCCGACTAGATCATCTCATCAAGCAGGCCCTGGAGAAGCTATCGAAGGCCAAGGAGGCCACCCCAGCGCTGCAGGCAGAGTGCGAGGACATCATCATCAAGCTGGATGGTCTCAACAAGCAAGAGCTGGCCGATGTTCTGGCCAAGTACAGCATTAAGTCGCCCCTCACTGGCAACGACCTGACCGAACCCATCGAGTTCAACCTGATGTTTGCAACCCAGATCGGACCCACTGGCCTGGTGAAGGGCTTCCTCCGTCCTGAGACGGCCCAGGGTATTTTTGTGAACTTCAAGCGCCTGCTGGAATTCAACCAGGGCAAGCTGCCCTTCGCCGTGGCCCAGATTGGCAACTCCTTCCGCAACGAAATCTCCCCCAGGTCGGGTTTGATACGTGTGCGGGAATTTACCATGGCGGAAATCGAGCACTTCTGTGATCCCACACAGAAGGACCATCCCAAGTTCGGCAACGTGAAGGACGAGAAGATGACTCTGTACTCGGCCTGCAACCAAATGGACGGCAAGTCGGCTACGCAGCTTGCCATTGGCGAAGCCGTCTCCGCCAAGCTGGTGGCCAACGAGACGTTGGGCTACTACATGGCCCGCATCCAACAGTTCCTGCTGGCCATTGGCATCAAGCCGGAATGCCTGCGCTTCCGGCAGCACATGAGCAACGAGATGGCCCACTATGCCTGCGACTGTTGGGACGCCGAGATCCTCACCTCATACGGCTGGGTGGAGTGTGTGGGCTGTGCGGACAGGAGTGCATACGACCTGGGCCAGCATACAGCTGCCACCGGTGTCCGGCTGGTGGCCGAGAAGCGTCTGCCGGCGCCCAAGACGGTGGAGGTCAGTGAGATCGTCCCCAACAAGCAAGCGCTGGGCAAGACCTTTAAGAAGGAGGCCAAAACAATAACAGAGGCCCTGGCTAAGTTGTCATTGGAGGAGATCAGCAGGGCGGAGCAAGAGCTCAACGCGAACGGACAGTACAAGCTGATCCTGGCCGATGGAAACACTCACGAGCTGGCCAAAGATACCATCAGCGTGAAGCATTCTTCGAAAACGGTCCACGTGGAGGAGTTCATCCCGAGTGTGGTAGAGCCGTCTTTCGGTATCGGTCGGATTATGTATGCTCTTTTGGAGCACAGCTTCCAGTGCCGCGAAGGCGATGATCAGCGCTGCTACTTCACCCTGCCACCGCTGGTGGCCCCTCTCAAGTGCTCGATCCTGCCCTTGTCTAACAATGCAGAATTCCAGCCCTACACAAAGAAGCTCTCCTCGAGCTTCACCAAGGCCGAGCTGTCGCACAAGGTGGACGACTCGAGTGGCTCGATCGGTCGGCGATATGCCCGCACAGACGAGATTGCCATACCCTACGGCATCACCGTGGACTTTGATACGCTGAAGGAACCCCACACGGTCACTCTTCGTGACCGCAACACAATGAAGCAAGTGCGCGTGGGCCTGGAGCAGGTGGTCGGTGTTGTCAAGGACCTGGCCACGGCACGTACCAGCTGGGAGCAGGTTGTTGCGCAGTACCCAGTCTTCGAGCAGCAGGAGGCCACAAAGTAAATCGGCGTCGCGAGATTTCAATGCCATGCTTGACATGCATTTACATTTACAGAATAATCCATTTTCTAATTATTTTATACGTACGATTATCGCAACACACCCCAAAGTGGGCTATCAACCAACAATAAAATGCTTTGCACGCTACAATGGGTATTTTTTACATTTATTCGGCACCCAACATCGTTCTTGCCGTGATTTGAATCTAACGGCCTGTCGGTCGTTTACCAACATTTAAGTCCTTGTCGCTCATTCACTTTCAAACCATTTCAATTTGGCGCTCAAGTTTGGTGGGATTTGCTCTCTTTTTTTTTTGATTTTGTCTCTATTTTGTGGTGGGAAATCCTCTCTTCGTGGAGGGATTTTTCGTCGGAACAAGTTCCCTGCAACAATGAGACACCCCTGTAGAACCAAAGGGGTCAATTTACCCCTATCGAACTAGTTCCGCGCCGTTTACCGCGCAACTAGTTACCCGGGATTCGAACGCGGACCAGGTCTTCGTCGACTACAATGTACTAGTTCTGCAACTAGCTACGCGGGAAGCGAACGCGGACCAGTCGAAAAAGAACCGAAAAACGAAGCCGCCTTCGTTTTGTTTTCGAAGTCGACAACTAACCCCTATCCCGTGGAATTATGAAGAAAACCCGAACAAGAGTAACAATACAGTGCTCACTCAATTAGTTGCAACCGATGCCACGCCATGCAATATGCATCAAAATGGTAATATAATCGTGATATTTTACTGTACTTGCGCTCGTGGAACGCAAGAGACAAGACACAAACTAAATGTATTTATTCTCCGCGCGTTTGCTTTTTGCGTTGATTTTTGTTCACTCCTGTTCGTGATCTTTTGCTGGAAGAGTTATTCTTGTTTAAATCGGATTAATATCAATTATAAAGTATAAAATATAAAGTATTATAAAGAAAAAAGTACAAATTTCAAATTAATAAATAAACTAATAAAGAAATACGTTCAGATATACATATTATATATTTGAAACAAAATGATAAGCAATAGGCATTTGCGTAGACTCCGAAAGAGGGAAAGGGAAGCTAACCTTGAAAAGTTAGCGCTTTGCAGTGAAGGAAAAGTGATAGGAAAATTGGAAGAAAAAGAATTGGGTGAAACAGGAATTCAGATAGAAGGGAAGGAATTAGCTTATGAAAATACCGAGATTCAGCCAAACAAATCGCCATTAAATGATGAACTTAGTCAGTGCTTTATAAAGCAAAGTCCAAAGCGTGCATGTGTATCACCAAAAAAAGTTATGGGCTTTTCCATGCCAAGCAATGGTAAGTATATTTTATTTCATAATAAAAAAAAAGCTAATACGATTTTTCCAGAAAATGAGGAAGGTAAAACATGCTCGGACGTTTTAGATGAGCTCAAAAAAACAACCGGTAAATATAAACTTTGTTTGCAATGAATAGTGGAATAATTAAATATTTATATACTTTTAGAAACTCTGCAATTGGAGAATGCAGCTATTCGTGGTAAGACTTATAAAGATTAATAGAAAAATATTTGTTTCCAATGAATAGTGGAATAATTAAATATTTATATACTTTTAGAAACTCTGCAATTGGAGAATGTAGCTATTCGTGGTAAGACTTATAAAGATTAATAGAAAAATATTTGTATTTATATAATCAAATTAATTAACAACATTGTTTTTATGTAGATCAACTAAAAAAAGTGCTCCAAATTTTGGCTGATCAAACTGTTTTGATCAAACAGCTGGTCAAGGAGAAAGGGGAAATGAATCCCATTCGGGAACATTTCCCAATCAAATCTGAGGAGCAGTTAATAGAATTGGAGGAAAAAATAAAATTAAATAGGAGCATTTATGTAAGTAAATCTGTACTCTAAATTATATGACCTTCTCTGTCTTATCTTTATATTTTATGGTTTATTTACAGATAACAGCAATGAAATCAGTTCTGCAGCCAACTGGCGTTTTAAGCAGTTTAAGCTTTATTATGAGCGAGGAAATCGTTCTGGCATATAATGTCGATGGGGTCCAAGGGAAGAAGGCACTTAGGTCCCACAAGGAATTTTTTTCAGCTTTGCTAGGTAAAATACCATTTACACTTTTAGAGTTTAAAATTGTTCAAATTATAAAATAAAAAAATAATTACAGAATGTATTACGCCTGGAGAGGAGAACCCCGAAGGCATTTTACGGAAAGCAATGCAGAGGATGGAAGAGAAGTTTTTCAAAAAGAAATGTATGGAAATGGACTAGTCTAAGCTACATACAATTTAATATTATACGTTTATATTGGAAGACATTGTATTTTTATTTTTGTATTATTCACTGGTAACTAGGTCAGGGCTAGCTACGGGTAATCGAGTGGGGAACTAGTTGCTGGCTTTCTACTGGTAACTAGCTCGGAACTACCTCTTGAGCAATCGAGTGGGTGGCGTGCACCTATGCATTAAAATATATATGCTGGAGGCACACATAACAAGAAACCTAAAACCATGCGAAATTCTCATACTTGTAAGATATGAATATTAGTTTATAAGATTTGAATATTAGTTTAAGATTTACTCATCGATAGTATTATAAGAAATATTAATGTACTCGATATATCGATACTTGTCGAGGACAACGCACATTCATTCGAATACGACGATCAAGAAAGAAAAACATATAATCAAACCTTGCTATTAAAAGTTTACATACTCATATACTAACACATCTAAAGCGCCGCTGCGCTGGCTGGCTAGTACCGTACCCTAAAGCCAGAGCTGAAGTCCCTGGGACCTCCTTTTGAGAAATCGACGTGTGACGCTTTCTTGGTATGAGCTGGCACATCTATATACTGTATATTTCGATATATTTATGAGGGTCAGACCGTATATAATAATGACTTTAAAAAAGATTATGGACAACAGGCAAAAACAGTCAAGACAAATTACAAGGTTCGTTCGAAACCTCATCTCGCGTGTGCCTTGCAGACAAAATCGGCAAAGTACATTGGCAGTTGGGGTAGACTTCGCCTTGCATGCGCTGCATTTTCTGGGCCGTTTTGCCTGATGTCCGCACCCTCTTTTTCCTTCCATTATGTAGCAAATGTGTAGGAACCATGTAGAATGGTAATGTAAAATGTAAAAATTCGATAAACCCGTGAAACAAAAAAAACTAACGCGCCACGTGCAGGAGAGATTGTATATTTGTCTACATCTGTGAATCTGAGAAGTAAACGTGCGCAAATATGAAATACATCCTGGTCACTGGCGGCGTCATAAGCGGTGTGGGCAAGGGCGTCATTGCTTCATCGTTTGGAACTCTGCTCAAGTCGTGCCAACTTGATGTGACATCCATCAAAATTGATCCTTACATCAATATAGATGCTGGAACGTTTTCTCCTTACGAGCATGGTGAGTTAATGGGGCCCAGTAACAATGAAGATACATAAATATAAATATACATTTGCTTAAGAGTATCGTGCAGTATCAGGAAAATATCCATACATATGTATGTATGTATGTGCATAGATTTTTCTTGGCAATTTTTCAATACATCTTATCTGTATTTGAGGACATCTGTGTGGGTGTTTCGATACATGTATATACATATATGCAGAAGGTGCCTCCTCTCTCTTTGTTGTTGTTGTTGTCGAAGGTCACGCGGCTCGGCTTGTTGCAACTTTGCCAGCGCCGCCGCCACATGGTGGTGTGTGGGAGTGTCTTGCTGTAGTATTTTTGTTTGTATTTATCAAGATTTCACTGACTGAAAGCAACAATTTTGATTGATCGTATACATTACAAGTTGGAACAAGATGCATAATATACAAACTGTAAGTACTTATAGTAAAACAACTGCGTCGCGGCTTTTTGCAAGCACGCGGAAGACGACAAAATTATATACATATGTATGTATCTAAAGCGCTTACTCTCTGTTTATGTCTCTCTCTTTCGAAAAGTCGCCCTCAGCCGGCATCCGGCTGCTTGCCGTTTCGTTGCTGTTGTTGCTCTCTTTTTCTTGCACTTGACATTGAAAATGAAAGTTTTTCTTTACTCTTTCCTTTCCTGTTTTAGCCTCTCTGCTTTGTTTGCTTGCTTATTTTCGTTGCTTGTATTTACTGTTGACGCAGGTTGTGTGATTAAAGGAATGTGCTGGGGGGTTGGCAGTATTGGCGGGCGAAATATGTACGCTCGCGGGCACATCGATTTGTTTGATAATAAATAAAACGAAACAAAAAAAAAACCGAAAGTTCATAAATTGGTATTTTCTCATGCAGTCCTAGGAGAGGGTGCTATCTGTTAAATTGAATGTTAATTATATTTTCTGCGAGGTTACAGGTAACTTAACAACTCTGCGGTTCTGCTGCACTCTAAACAGACACACAAAACACACACTCACAGAAGAAAGCTCCTACAGCAAATGGCACGGCAGCAACAACTGCAACGCAACTGAAATGTGCCTATGCAACGTGCCAATTCGAGTGTGTTCGCATGTGTGTGGTTGAGGGCGAATACGTATGTACATGGGTACCTCCTGGAAATTAAGGGCCCATCTACACGTGTCAACAACTCAACGTACATATGTATACAAAAGTGAGCAAGATCATAATTTTGTATTGTGCATACGAGGGCTGTTCCAAAAGTTCCGTAGACTTGGCTGCTTTTAATATGAAGAGGTCAAAATCGACACTTCCATTTATAAGTTTGGCATTTCTTGACCACATCGTGCTTAGCACTTTTTATTCTACGTTTTATATAGTTTAACGATTAACGAAGCATGCCTCTTGGATAAAAATGAAATCAACACATGCAAATTTTCGTGTCATGATTTTCTACGATTTTCGATCAAGTTTAGTTCAAGTTTTGGTAATGAAGCACCATGCATTGCCACTGCGAAAAACTGGTAGAACAATTTCAGAAGTATTGCGTCCTTCGCTAAAGAACGAATCTCCTGTTGCACCGGAAAAATGTGTGCTGTGCGGGATTGGCTATTGCAATTATGTCATATAAAATACCATGAGATAGAGGCATCTTTCGGCATTAAAGGGACACAGATACATTCAGCATAGCATGAACAGTTGGCCGGCAAGAAGAATTTCGCTCGTGAGATACAGCATAATTTGACACTGAAAAATGTGCTTTGGTGAATGGTTTTAGCGGATGCTAACGTGCATACATTATCATGGATAATATTTTGAAGAGCAATAAAATCATTTTCAATGATATTTCGTCGTTTTTTCACTTTTAGGCTACGGACTTAAAGAGTAGCCTTTGTATGCATTGAAGTTGAACACATTTTCCGCATATCCTTTTCCCTTCGCCTTACTTGCTTTACCAGCATAATAGGGTGCCCCACACAAACTTTTGTTTGAAGAGAGTGACAGCCGCACTGACGTTTTACTCACATTTAAATATTTAGATAAGTTGCTAGAGAAAGTCTTAGTTGCATGCCCTTAAAATACAAGGATTCTATGATTTCTACAAATAATCTGCCGATTCACGAAATAAGACTATGTCCAATAATATAAGATATTTTTAGAACTTAAAGAATACCTTACATCAGAGGTCGGCACGAATTTTTTTTTGCAAGCAAAACGTAAATGAGGTCAGCGCACTTATGCACATAAAGCCGACCGCTGGCTTACATAGAAAGAGATGGACTAACGATCATCGCTAAATCGACTCGACTTATTAAGAATATACATATGTATGTAAGCACTAATAATTCTTTGCGAAGTTGGAGATGTTGTAGTTATGTGCGCTACAAACATCTGACCAATTTCAAACATCAAGTCTAAGGATATACAAATTGATCAGCTTTTATTAGGTCCCTTATATATACTCGGTAAGTATTACCTTGTCTATTTGCATGTTTGGACAGAATTTCCTGTAAATTGAGACACACTGCTCCCCTTCACCCCGTTGCGACGCCACCACACCAGATTACTGGCTGCCGGCTTCCTGTCATTTGCATTTTTCGCTTGCTCTCTCCGTTTTTGGGGGTCGAATTGCATTCTCTGCAGCTCTGCTCATTTGTTTTATTGTTGTTGTTGCTGTACGGCGAAAGTATTGGTGCGGTTAGGTGTGCTGGGTGTTGGGTGCAGAGGGTGTGGTGTGGTGTGAGTGGGGCGAGAGGCCAGAGGAAGTTTGAGAGCGGTGTCGACGTAGGCGTAGGCGTAGGCGTCAGCGCCAACTGCGGCACATGCGTGCGCGTGTGCTTCATTTGTTTTACGTTAATTTCTGCAGTGTGTTCTGTGGGTGCGTGTGTGTGTGTGTGTGCCTGGGTGGGTGTGATGAGAATGGAGATGGAAATGGCATGGGTTGCCATATTGGCCGCTGGCCCCCGAGCTTCGTTCCGTCTGCCGTCCATCTTTATGAGCGAGTTGTGCCTCCACGAGGGTGCCTTCTACATGGCTTGTGTGTTTTTGTGCCTCGGCCATCATCTGTCGCTGTCGTTGACGCTGCTTCTTCTCCTGCCTCTAATTCTTCCTCTTTGGCCTGCTCCTGCTGAGGCTTTTGCGTGTTCTGCTCTCTGTCATTCCCATCTCCCCCGCAGCAGCATGGTCGCCATCACATTAGCGTTTTTAGCCATAAAAGAGGCAACGCAACCGAACCGTCTGCTGTTGCTGCTGCTGCTGCTGGTGGTGCTGCTTCGTTCTTCCATCCGTTCCGTCCGTCTGACCGTCTGGTTTTGTGTGAATGTGTGCGTTTGTGTGTGTTTCGTTGGGCCGTCATCGGCGTCAACATCGTTAGCAGCTGTTGCTCTTTGCGCTCTGCCATTAACTGCCGCCTCTCGCCTATCCCCTGCCACTGTCCCATCCCGTCGTTTTGGCCTGCATTTGCTTTGTTGCTTTCGCAGTTGTGTTGTTGCTCGCTCTTCTGCTTGCGCTTTCGTTACGCTCACGTTTCGCGACGACAATAAAGCTTCTGCCTGCGCCTGTTTCTGCTCCCACTCCACTTTACTCCACTCCTCTCTTGACGCTGCCCTGTGCGTGTGCTTCGACTTCGTATGTGTGTGGGTGCGTGTGTGTGCAAAAATTAAATGGAAAATACCATTTCGTTGCTACTCTTCAGGATGTGGCCCGTTGCTACGCGCTGGCTGGCGTCTGAGGTTGAGTGGCTCCTCCGGGTCCCTCTGCCTCCCATTCCCCTGTTACACGCACAACAGCTGTCAACATAGGCACAAATACACTCCTACCGTACTCTCACTGATATGTTTCCGTGTGTGCGTGTGTTCTATGGCTTCACAAGCTTCCATCCTGCGTTTCATTAGAAATGGTTCTCTTTCGCGAAATTTGTATCTGTATTAATTTCTTTTGAAGCGATACAGTTCAGCCATCACTTCGCTTCGTGACCCGTTATTGCCGTTGGTTATTTGGTTTTGATAGCTTTATAAGTAGACTCTCGATCGCAGGACATCTCAATATGGCGGCAATATGCGGATATGGAACCAAAGGTTCCATCTTCACGTACATATTTTGTCGTATTCGGTAGATATCAATCTTAGCCAAAACTACAAAATAGATATAAATCCATATGTAGATATTTATGCACATATAAATAGAATTTTGAAAAATTATGTTACGCTTACATAAGGTTACTGAATTTCTTGAGCATTAAACTTTTATTTAATTACATAAGAAATGAAATTTGGATCACAGCCTGGACTTGGCCTCTCACATACATATATTCCAGCCACCCTCCAGTAATGTTACAACCTCCTACCGAACTACCCCCTCCCCACCCCCAACCCCGTCTCACTTGTCCATGTCGGGGCGTGTGGGACGAGCAGGCGCCATCTACAGCCAAATTCACATCGATTCGCTTTAGCAGCGTTGCACCGCCCCCGCCACCCGGCACCCGCACCTGCCGCGGCCTAGCTGCTGGTTCTGCTTCTGCTTCTGCTTGGCCTCTGCCTCTCTGTCTGCCCATGACTCCTCTCCCTCCTCCTGTCGCGTGATTTTAACGAGCCTCCCCACCTACCTCCTGCCACCTCTTCATGGTTTATGCTTTTCGCTCGCTTCCGCGCGTTGATTGTCGTTGGCGCAGTTGTTGCTGCTGCTGCTACTGCTGCTGCTGCTGTTGTTTTTGTTGTTGCTGTTGTTGTTGCCGCTGCTGCTGCTCCACCGGCTCCACCTCACACAGACAGCTGGTCTCTCTCTGCCCCAGTGTGTGTGCGTGCTGGATAGCCGGCAAACGTCGCCATCGCGCAATAATATGCCCAAAAGCAGCAGAAACAGCAGCAGCAGCAACAGCAGCAGCGAGCAGAGCAGAGCAAAGCAAAGCAAAGCAGGCTGGATGGCGATGGCTGGCTGGCAGTCAACGATGGCGGCGGCCGTTTTTAGCGTTTGTGCGCGCTGGCTGGCCTGGCGGCCCCCTTGGCCACCCAACCCCACACACATGCACAGCTACATTATATGTATAGTACATTATATGTATATGTATGTAGGTATGTAGCATGTTTTTGTGTGTGTCCGTGTGTCGCCGGCAAGAGCTTGTGGCGTGGCTTTGGCTTTGGCTCTCCTGGCCCCGGCATGGGCCTGGGCCTCGCTGGCGTTTTTGCGTTTGAGTGTGTTTTTTTTTGTTGTTTTTTTTTCGTTGTCGTCGTTTCAGCTGCCGCCGCTAGTTGGCACGTTTTGTTGGCTCTCGCTTGGCTTTTGGGGGGCTTGGACTTGGGCTGGCTGCAGCCTGTCGTGGCAGCAGTGGCGGTGGCAGCGGCAACAGCCGCGTCAACGGCAGCGGCAGCGGCGCTTCGCACTTTGCTCTGCTGAATTTTCAATTTCAGTTGTAAGCTGACTGCAATCAGCAGTGGTTCGTGGTTCGTTTTGGTTCGAATTGGGTGTCGGTGTCGGTGTCGGTTTCGGTTGGCGCCTCCTGTCGTTTCTCGCTTTCATCGGCCGGCACACACACGCTCTCTGACGAACGGGATAGCGCCGAATACACGGGCCAAACGGACAGTGGCCCGCGCATCAACTTTTTGATTATTATAAACTTTAACGGTAACCCGCGCACACGCCTACCCACCCACAGCCGCCTGGGCCGACTGGGCCGACTGGGCCAGCCACCCACACCGCAGCACATCACCGTTAGCTGCTTTCTGCTCCTCGCGCGCAAATTTCGCACATGTATGGACACACTTGTATGTATGTATGTGTGTGTGTGTTCATGTGTGTGTGTGCGCGTTTTATCGATTTCATAGAGCAACAAAAACAGCCGCAACTTTCCGAGCAGTAGTTTTGATGGGGCAGAGGGGGGAGGGGTAACTAACTCCTTCCATCAGCGTGGTCCTATCCTATGCCCTCTCTCTACCCCTGGGCTAATTTCAGCGGCAGTTGCCAGCGATTAAGTTGAATTTGAACGGCGTGGGGAAGAAGTGGGAGGGTAGGGGCAGAGCACTTTGCTGATGCTGATTGTGGGTATGGCAGGGGGGGGGGGGGGGAGATTCACTTGTAGAAGTTTAACGGATTTGTTGGCGCCTCTGCCAGATCAATACTTTGTGCAGTTCAAGATCTGACCTATAAATGTTCGCGTAGAATTGAGGATGTTCTTATCTCAGTGGCACTCTTCGGAAAGGCTTCCGGCACGGTACAGGGGAGGCCTCCTACAGTAGATCCCCTAAAGAAAGATCCAATGAAAATGTTTCAGGTTGTGATCGCCATCTTTTTGAGTTTCCACTGTTGCTCGTTCGATTCGCTGCCAATTTCCATTTCCCAGCAGCT
This sequence comes from Drosophila persimilis, assembly GCF_003286085.1. Classification (NCBI taxonomy): domain Eukaryota; kingdom Metazoa; phylum Arthropoda; class Insecta; order Diptera; family Drosophilidae; genus Drosophila; species Drosophila persimilis. The sequence continues at coordinate 4,944,809 of NW_020825312.1, forward strand.
CCTCAATTCGGTTCAGTTTGCGTGTTTTTGTGTGCGTGTGTGTGTGTGTGTGTGCAAGGCTTCACAACTTTCCTCAGCGGCCGCCAAACTTACGAAATTCTTGGCTACCAGCAGCACAAAAGCACACGCTCAAGCACCTCATCCGCAGCCGCAGCCACAGCCGCAGCTGGGCCTGCTCTTAAGCCCCCTCTAGCCATATTCCCCCCCAACGCTTGGCCCCTGCCCGTGCCCTCACCCAACACACACTGTCGCCGGCAGTTTTGCACATAAAAACGGCAACGGCAACAGCAACGGCAACGACGAAAACGAAAATTTAACGACTGCGCAACGTGACGCATTATTTGTCTGGCTTGGTCTGTACGGCCGGCCTGGCCTGGCCTCCGTCTGCAGCAAAAGCTAGCTGCCGCCAGAAATTGCTTTTGCTCGCTGGAATACATATAGCCAGCCAGCCGCCGCCGCCGCCGCCTGGCCTGGCCTGGCCTGCCCTCCGCAACCGCACTCTCTGCCACCTCACGGTCCCAGTCCCATTCCCATTCCCATTCCCGGTCTCAGTCTCTCCATCAACCCCTCTCCTCTCTACTCTCCACTCTCCACTCTTCACTCCCTGCTGCTGCCATTTTAGTATTTCGCACTCTGTGCACGGTGACGGCGACGGCGAGGCAATGGAAACGGCAACGGCGGCGGCTGCAAACATTTTTGCATGACTGACTGAAAGCCGCCTGCGCCTGAGTCACTTACACAAGCACACACAAATGCACAGGCCAGACCAGACGCTGACGCTGGCCGCACCGTGGAGTGATGGTGCTGGAGTGTGAGGAGGGGGAGGGGGAGGTGGGGCGGGAGGGAGTGATGGTTGTAGATGTGGATGTAGATGGGGATGGGGTCGGGGATGGGGATGGGGAGGAGTAGAGTAACTGTTGGCTGGTCTTGGTCGTCGTCTCGGTCTCGGTCTCCGTCTGTCGCTGTCTCTGGTCTGGCGTGTTTATAATTTGATTTTGCTGCTTCTCTCCTTCGTTTGCTCGCTTGCTTGCTCTCTGCCTGGCTTTTGCGATGGATGGCAATGGAGAGCAGAGCAGAGCAGAGCAGCATTTCCTGTCGCTGTCGGTGCCGCTGGTCGCGCTCTGCTCGATTTGGCTAGGCCTACGAAGGAATCTTAATGAAGTCATTGTGTTGTGTCCTCTGTCCTCACAGAACGTACGAGTATGTTCAAATGTATCCCAGTGAATGGCTTCACCGGCACCCGATTATATTACACCGGTTGTATCCATGCAGTTCGCTTGGAAAAAACTCCCATTAACTGCCCTCAAAGTATTCTAGGCAAAAGCTAGGCATTTGGACAAATGCCAAGCGGCTGGCTGAAAGAAAATAGCATGCAAATCTCATACATAACACCTAAAGTCTTGTCGCCCAAACTACTCGGAACCTTCGAGAGTTGGGAACATCTCTAGGGCACCGCAAGTGTACGTCAATCCTCGTAAGCTGCACACTCTATTAAGTAGTCCCAGCGACAGGAACTTACGGGCGGTCCTTCTTGATATGCCAGTCGCCTTCAACAATGTCGTCCCCGAAGTCTAGCCACTCATCGTTTGCCCTCCCCGGTCAACATACAGAAGGCTTTGAGGAGCACTATAGACGAAATCGGATCCGAAGTTTGTTCCAAAAGCTTCGAAGAAACAAACGCACTGTACCGTTGCAACTGCTGCACGTTGCAACTGTGTCTGGTATTTACCACGAATATTTCGTTGCTATGCCAGCTGCGAGTACATATGTGCATATTCGCAAAGTAATACCATTTGTTCTTTATTTTAAAATGTGCTTTAGGTTAGCTCCGCTTCCGGCTAAACCATTCTGCCATTCTAAACAGGGCCGTAATCATCTTTTTTTATGGAAAGCATTACTGTTTGGGAACATTTCTGACTATGCTTTAGGTCAGGGATCCAGAAATATCTTGACAAATTTCTTGCCGACAAGGCGTTGGTAGTTGGTAGAGTGGAGGTGCACTGATGGTGGGTCTGAGTGGGCGCGTAGCTCTCAGATCGCATCCCAATAGCCATCCGAGAGAGCCAGTGCTAGAGGTGATGTGTGTGAGGGCGGAGAGAGTGAGAGCTCTCAGCGTAGCTGTTGTTGTTGCTCTTGCTGTTGCTTTGATGCTGTTGATGGTGGTAGTGCTCGTGTGTGTGTGTGTGTGTGTGGCCTATTGTAATAAACATGCATTTAGTATTCACCGTTAGCCGGGAGACAAGTGAAACCAAGAAACATAGAACAAAAAACCAAAAAAACCAAAAGACAAAAAGTGCATTGAAAGAGAGAGTGGAAGTGGGAGACATTCGACGGAGAACGCGCCAAGATGGCGCCAAAAAAATCAACAATTGTGCTTAATGTGGAGCAATTCATCCACGATATCGAGGAGCGACCGGCCATATGGAATCGCAATTTCCACTGCAACAAGGCGTTCCTCGAGCAAATGTGGGACGAGCTGAGCGGAGCGCACAAGTTGCCGAGTAAGTAACGCTTCGAAGGAACAAAAAGCCGGGCGCACCCCAACACAAATCTCTATCTGTCGCTCTGCTCTCTATTTGCCAGAGATTGTGCTCAAGGCCAAGTGGAAGGGGCTGCGCGACAACTTCCGGGTGGAGTACAAGCGAATACCGCGTGCCGACAACGGCGATTTCCTGCTGGATCCCGCCACCTTCGAGTCCAAGTGGCTGCACTACTACGCCCTACTCTTCCTAAGTGAGTCATCGTCATGCCAACAGCCAATCCATTTCCATGTCCCTGTTCATGTTCATGTCCTCCACTCCACTCCCCAGCCGATCACATGCGCCATCGCCTGCCCAAGAACGAGCAGGATCAGTCCTTCTACTTCAACCAGCAGAGCGAGGACTGCGAGAAGACTGTGGTGGAGCCAGACCTGACGAACGGCCTCATACGACGACTGCAGGACAGCGACGAGGACTATGACGAGGATGAAATGGATGGCGAGGCGGACGGCGATGACAGTGAGGGCACCCTAGAGGATGCCATGCCCACGCCTCCGGCCGCCCATCAGACAAACCAAGTGAGCACCACGCCGCTGGCCACGGGAGTCCTGAGGGCGCAGGAGGAGGCCCACCAACAGGCCCTGCTCAAGGCAGGATTGCTGCGCGCCCAGCTGATGGAGCTGGAGAAGGAGGCGCAGGACCTGAGCAAGAAGCCGCACCCTGCCCCGTCCCAGGCGACGTTGGTGCAGACACTATTGGATCCACCGGCCGCCCACTGCTCCCCGCCGCCGATGGTGACCACAACCTCGGCCCAAGTGGCGCAGTGCGGATCAGCCGCAGTCCTGGCGCCGGCCACGACCACGTCCACGTCCGCCTCCTCGGTCTCCAGCAATATGGGGCCACTGGGCGCCAAGCGTTCGGTATCCCCGCCCCCGCTGTACAACAAGGCCCACCATCCGCTAGCCACACTCGCTGCCGGGCATCACACGGCCAAAGAGCGCAGCGATGACTTTGCGACTGCCACCGCCTCCGGCGGCGGGGGGGCGAGTGGCGAACACCTCAGCTTCACCCAGCACTCCTATGCCAATGGGCTGATACCCGCACTAAAGCTGAAGCGACCCCGGCTCTCCGAGGACAGCAACTTCAATGGCTCCTCGACGATGGATACACCCCTGGTGCCAGAGGACGACGACTACCACTACTTGCTCAGCCTGCATCCGTACATGAAGCAACTGACGGCGGCCCAGAAGCTGCGCATACGCACCAAGATACAAAAACTCATCTTCAAGGAGCTCTACAAGGAGGATCTCGAGGAGTCAAAGTAGTGGTTCTCCTCCTTAGCTTTTCCTCCTCCTCCTCCTGCACCTCCTTAAATTCCCATTATAAGAACGCCCGCCATAAGACTGTACATACAAATCCCTCCCCTTCCCCGTAGTGTAGCGTAGCCGTAAGCACATAGTCCTAGACCGTATTTGTCCATATGCCATGCTACTTGATTGACTTCTAGTTGAGCGCCACTCTCCGGGGGATGCCGTCCTGGGGATGCGCCATTTACGCCTAAGCTCAAAAATACCTTGAAAATAAACCGTAAACATTACAAACCGTAAACATACAAATGGCTCGAGATCTTTGGGAGGAACGGCATGGTCTACGGATCACGGATCACGGATCGATGAATGATGGCATTTGCTAATTCTCATTTCACAAACATTTTCAAATATCTTCCCCCAGGTGAGGTGTACGTTTTAGATGATGGCGCCGAGGTGGATCTCGACTTGGGCAACTATGAGCGCTTCCTGGACATCACACTGCATCGGGACAACAACATAACCACAGGCAAGATCTACAAGCTGGTCATCGAGAAGGAGCGCACTGGGGAATACCTTGGAAAAACTGTTCAGGGTAAGTGGATGAATGCCTGAGATGAGTAAAGCTGAAAAAACTGATCCCCCACTATCCTCCATCCCCTTCAGTTGTGCCCCACATCACGGATGCCATACAGGAGTGGGTGGAGCGCGTAGCACAGACGCCTGTGCAGGGCTCCTCCAAGCCGCAGGTTTGCATCATAGAGCTGGGCGGAACCATTGGGGACATCGAGGGCATGCCCTTCGTCGAGGCCTTCAGGCAGTTCCAGTTCCGCGTGAAGCGCGAGAACTTCTGTGTGGCCCATGTGTCGCTGGTGCCGCTGCCAAAGGCCACCGGAGAGCCCAAGACGAAGCCCACACAGAGCTCGGTGCGGGAGCTGCGCGGCTGTGGCCTCAGTCCCGACCTGATTGTCTGCCGATCGGAGAAACCCATTGGACTGGAGGTCAAGGAGAAGATCAGCAACTTCTGCCACGTGGGGCCAGATCAGGTGATCTGCATCCATGATCTGAACTCCATATACCATGTCCCGCTGCTGATGGAGCAGAATGGAGTCATCGAGTATCTCAACGAGCGGCTCCAGCTGAACATCGACATGAGCAAGCGCACCAAGTGAGTCGGAGTGGGCAGACCAAGGGAGTGGGATGCTCCACAGACAGGATTCGATATCAAATTAAACCTCTATCGTTTTGGTTTTAGGTGTCTGCAGCACTGGCGAGATTTGGCCCGACGCACGGAGACGGTGCGGCGTGAGGTGAGCATCGCCATCGTTGGCAAGTACACCAAGTTCGCGGACTCGTACGCCTCTGTGGTGAAGGCCCTGCAGCACGCTGCACTGGCGGCCAACCGCAAGCTGGTGCTAGTGTTCATCGAGTCTTGCCAGCTGGAGCAGGAGACGCTGGTGAGCGAGCCGTCGAAGTACCACAAGGAATGGCAGAGACTGTGCGATAGCGACGGCATCCTGGTGCCTGGTGGCTTTGGATCGCGTGGCATGGAGGGCAAGATACGGGCTTGCAGGTGGGCGCGGGAGAACCAGAAGCCAATGCTGGGCATCTGCCTGGGCCTGCAGGCAGCCGTGATTGAGTTTGCGCGCAACAAGCTTGGCCTGAAGGACGCCAACACCACGGAGATCGATCCACAAACGGGCAATGCCCTGGTCATCGACATGCCGGAGCATCACACCGGCCAGCTGGGCGGCACCATGCGCCTGGGCAAGCGGACGACAGTCTTTTCCGAGGGCTGCACCAGCATCATCCGACAGCTGTATGGCAACCCAAAGTCCATTGAGGAGCGGCACCGGCATCGGTACGAGGTGAATCCCAAGTATGTGCCGCAGCTGGAGGAGCACGGGATGCGGTTTGTGGCCACCGACGTGGACAAAACACGCATGGAGATCATTGAGCTGCGCGACCATCCATATTTTGTGGCCACCCAATACCATCCAGAGTACTTGTCGCGTCCCCTTAAGCCATCGCCACCCTTCCTGGGCCTGATCCTGGCCTCCGTGGACAGGCTTCAGCAGTATATCCAGCGCGGCTGCCGCCTGTCGCCCCGCCAGCTCTCAGACGCCTCTTCGGACGAGGAAGAGACTTACGTTGGAGCGACAAAATTGATGAAGTCCCTCCAATTAACTGGAACGACGACGCCGACCAATGGAATTTCGCGAAATGCCTGCAGAAGCAGCAACAGTAGCACCATCAGCACCATGTCGTCAGACATTGAAGGCGCATGTGGGGGCGTTGGCGTTGGGCCGACCACCACCAATGGCCACGGAGAAGATATCGGAGAAGAGTAAACCATAAACCCTTAACAGCTTTTTAGCACCGCTTCTACATCGTATAGTCAGCCGTTTAGCCTCGCCTATCTTTTTAATGAAAAATCAAAAAGAATCCCATTAGTCACTAACCTCGTTTAATGCCAAGTTGAATGCTAAATATCTGAGGTCCTAGGGTGATTCCGATAAACGGAAGCTCTTGGCGCAGTTTTTCAAATTGAAAAGTTTATGTAAAACTTAACAATAATATAAATCTGATCTTCTGCATAAATGTATGTCAACACAGTGATTATACGAAAGACATTTTGTGTGAAAATGTGTGGAAGATAATTCATGCACTTTTCTTGAAAGAAGCAAAGCTAATTTTCTTTTCTTTATCGTTTTGAAAATCTTCCTATACCGGGTATTGGAATTCGAATATTTTCTGACAACAAATTTTGATAGAAACGATTACCGCTATTTTTGTATTAGTGATTTATTTACATTTTAAGAACTATTGTTTTTGATTATTTTCGGCGCAGAATTTCAAAGTAAATCGTTCCGCAAAAACTCTGTAAAATTACATTATGGTATCTTAATTATGGAGATAATTATATTAAAAAAGGTTGAAAGCTTGACCGTACAGCAATAATCCGTGCAGCCTGCCTTTCCGACCAGTCGGCGTCAAAAGGAAAGAGAAAGCATCAAACTTAAAAAAAAACGAGGGGGAACGTTGTGAGTTGCTGCAGAGACCGAAACTCTACATTTATACCCGATACTTAGTCAGTATGGCTCTCCTTCACCAGACGGCGCTAACATTGCACGACGCGACAAAGAGTGCGTGCGAGAGAGACGGAAAATCAGTCTAAGCGTGACGTCAGGCGCTGCATAGTCACTGCAAATAGATTTGTTCCTTTTGGCTATAAAAATTATCCGATCTGATCCAGATTCAGCAACCGGATAGATATGGTCATTCTCTATCACTGTGCGTTTTTAGATTTTCCTCATTTGTGGACGCGAAATTTTGAGATATAAGTTTTATAGTGAGATCTAACAGGAGTGCGGATACCAAATTTGGTGGCTCTAGTCTTAATAGTTTTTGAGATTTGTATACGCCCCAGATTTTCGTTCTTTGCGGGGGCTGAAGGGGGTGTGGCGAAATTTAGACACAAAACGGTCAAGGTCCTATATCACTGGAGTGTGGGTACCAAATTAGGTTGCTCTAGCTCTTATAGTCTCTGAGATCCTTGAACTCATATTTTGAAATTGGCAAAACCGACCATGAAACCTGTGTGTTAGAAAGGGACAGAGCGAGAGAGAATGAAATTGTTTTCTTGATTCTGGCTATAATAATTATACGATCTGATTTTACACTCTAGAAGATATAGTCATCCTCTACGATTCTGCGTTTTCTGTTTTCTCGTATCTTTGAAATTGTGGATGCCACAGATTTCGCCTTTTGTAGAGGCGGAAGTGGGCGGGGCAAAGTTTTGAAATATTCTTGAAACAGTGACATATCACAGAAGTCCGGATATAAAATTTCGTTGCTCTAGCTCTTATAGTCTTTGAGCACTAGGCGCTAATAGGGACGGACAGACGGACGGACGGACAGACAGACAGGGCTCAATCGACTCGGCTATTGATGCTGATCAAGAATATATATGTATACTCTATGGGGTTGGAAACGATTCCTTCTGGACGTTACATACATCCACTTTTACCCCAAATCTAATATACCCCAATACTCATTTTGAGTATCGGGTATAAAAAGAGGAGCCACGAACTCTAGTTATGTTCGAATGTTATTTCTTGCCCTCGGCTTATCCTCTTTCCACCTAATGACCTATTTTATCAATTTTTTGTTCCTCTACTTTTGTCTCTCTCACTCCCTATGTTATCCCACCAACAACAGCCCAGCTGTGTTGCTATCTCGCTTCCCTCCGCCAGGGACATGAGAGAGAGGGAGAGCGAGTAAGCGCATGGAAGGCATTCTGGTAGATATAGTCATCCTCTATAATCCTGCGTTTTCGGGTTTCTCATATCTTAAAAATTGTGAATGCCACAGATGTTCGTCCTTTGTAGGGGCGGAAGGGGGCGGGGCGAAATTTTGAAATACACGTGCAACAGTGTTATATTACAGCATACAAAATTTGGTTGCTCCAGCTCTTATAGTCTCTGAGAAGCAGGCGTCAATCAAGACAGACAGTCGCGCAGACATGGCTATATCGAGTCGGCTATTGATGCTGAGCAAGAATATGTATACTTTATGGGGTCGGAAACGCTTCCTTCTGGGTGTTACACACAACCACTTCCGCCGCAGAACTAATATGCCCCTATACTCTTCGAGTATCGGGTATAAATATCACATGGAATGAGCTTTTTCCTACCTTTTGGGAGGTTCACGGTTGCGGTTGTGACCATACTCGTACGAGCAGAGCACTAGTCCAACGCCTCGTGGACATAATAAATGCTAACCCATGCCCATGCCGGCTGCTGCTGTCTGTACTCGATGCGGCGGAGGCCCGTGCTCAACAAAAATAGCCAGGGCAGGGCGTACATTTGTAGATTTGGGCCCACTTGCGGTGGAGATGGCTGCTGGCCAATTGAGTTCGGGCAGAGCGTACAGCAACCCAAGAACAATGCTCATTCTTCATTGTCGTTCAATTGAGTTACGTACGCAAGCAGGCAGGCAAATTTAGAACCCAGAACAGAACAGAACTGAGCAAAACTGATCTGAAAATTAGCCATGCAGCAGACAGGCGTGCAAAAGAAAAAGCCAAGGCATCGCAATCGTCCGAGGAACAAGTGCAATCAGGTGCAGTCTGACCAGACGGACAGTGCAGGGGCAGAAGAAAAACCCCCTTCAGTGGTCACAACCCAGGAGGCGGAAGCGGGGCCAGGGCCAGACAACGATCCCATCAAGCTGATACAGCAGCTATTGCGTAGGAAGCTGCTGGCCAAGAGCGCGGTTCCTACTTCCAAGAAACACGAGCCTACTGGCGCCCCACCTGAACCAGCGACAGCGAAGCCATCAAAGCAAGCCAAAGAGGATGAGAGGAAGCCGAGGACTCCAGCAGTTCCCACTTCGAGTGCCCCAGAGCCAGTAGTGCCGAAAGTAGCAGGAACTCCTGCCAAGCAATCGAAGGATGTCAGGGGCTACGAAGTGAACGAGCTGCTGAAGTGCTTGGGCAGCAGATTGCAGATGGGTTAGAGACTGTTCCCTTAAATTAGAGTTCGTGTATAACGTTGCATTTGCATCCTATTTAGGCGGTGGGGAATCGCCTACAGCGGCGATGTTCAGCAATCTGAGCAAGCTGTTCAGCCAGGCGCCTCCCAGCGATGTTGAGTCCTCCGACGATGAGGCCGAGTACATTGAATACATATATAAGCCGCGGAAATATTTTATGGCCTCACTGTGCAACGTGAGTGACAGTTGCACCACACAATCAGAAACGCATCCACTTTACCCCCGAATTCACTGACTTGCAGCTCTGTAAAGCGGATCTCTGCGGCCGGAGTTCGCTGCCTTGTGCCCGCTGCGGATTGAGCTACTACTGCAGTCCCAGCCATATGAGGGAGGATCAGGACCATCGCCAGCTGTGCTATGCCCTGCGCCAGGCAGTGGACCTCAGCGGTGAGCGGTGCCGGCCGCCGGCCGTCGGCCGTCGGCGGCCACGAACCATAAATCAAGCTAATTGCCAATTATCCGCCTGTTGCTCGAATCTATGTAGGTCACGAGATGTTCTACAAGTGCGGTGCGTTCAGTGCCGAGCAATTTCGTTCGTATCGGATTGTGTGCATACGGCAGGTAGAGAAGGAAATGAATCGTCCGCTCTCGCCCACGGAGCAAGAGGTGCTACTCTTTCCCCTCATCTGCGGGGACCAAAAGTGCCGCGAGCATCGCTTTAAGCGTCTTCAACTCTGTGGCGGCTGTGGGGAGTTCGCCTCCTGCAGGGACAAGCCAGACCATCGGAGTCCTGAGCATGCCAAGTGGTGCGGGGCCTACAGACTGTTTAAGGCCTTTGTCATGTTCCAGGCCAAATTTGGACGGCTGGAGCCGTCGCTACCCAACAGGGTTCTCCGGGAGCTGCCCATGGCCTGCTGCAATTCGAGGCAAATGATGAAAAAACTTAGTTTTAGTGAGTATCCTTCAAGAATGAAAAGCGCCTGGACCGCCATGAACACCTCCCACTTCCACTAACAGATGTCGTTGATGAGTGTGAGTATGCTGCCCTTACCCAGGTCTCCACCGGACCCCTGACGGCCTGGTTTGCCCTGAAGCTCTGCGAGCGCTTGAGAAACAGCGAGCTGACGCTTCATCTAATAGGAGCTGAGATCGAATTCGAGGTCGATGTGCTGCAGAAATGGGAGCTCTTCCTTCTGCACATAATGCCAGCTCTGAAATGCCTGAATGTGGTCTTCGTAGGACCAGAACTGAATCCCAATAACATCTCCTTTGAGCAACTGAAGAAGATCAAGTGAGCGAATGCGAGGTCTTCGAATATTTCGAGTACTTGGATCCAACTGATAATTGCATTTTATTTAAGATGCTGTCGCTTGTGTCGTAAGGCTCAGAGGACAGTGAACTATCACTTTGAAAATAATCTCTATCACGACTACTGCCGAGAGCCGCAGTTTCTCCAACCAGATTTGGGTATAACAGTGTGGCAGAACTCGCATTTAGACCAACTTCTTTTAATCAGTTTCGTTTCTAATCAACAGTGTGCTTTTACAATTCGGGACTGTATCGGTCGACGGGATATGCCTTGGAGGACACCTGGCCTGACACCATACAGGCCTCTCTTAATCTTAAATGCCCCATTGTGGTCACCTCTTATACCAAATACGAAGCTCCGTTGGACATGGCACAGTTCGTCGGTCAATCGAATCGTCATTTGAATATTGTGTTGCCTCCGACCACAAATCCTTTCTCATCTGAGAAGCCAGAGCGTAATTTCATATCGGACAACGAAGCTCCCTTTATGTTTAAGAACTTTTATTGTTTTGTTGTCGAGTAAGTTTGAATTTGAATTTAAATGCAATTTCCGTTGAACGACGAAATGTGGCGCCCCTACCGGCGAGTGGATTTGTTAATGACTTTATTCCGTTTACCCACACTTCCTCTCGTTCAGTGCAGTAAAGTACAACATTAAGTTTGAAATAAAAAGGGCGCTTACGCTGAGTATAATACTTCACTATATAAAATAATTTTTGACAACTACAAAATTGTTCAAAATCTAGTCTTAAACAACTTTTGTGCTATTTTACTATTTAATTTAAAGCGTTTTTCCAATAGCACTATAAATATTCATTACACGAAAGCGAGGTGGAATACGAAAAGCTGGAGGATATCGCTTTCATTGGTTTTGCTCAGCGTTGGATGATCTTGGAGGAGTACACTTCCTCACAGTAGTCAAATATTCGCATGTATGTATTTTGCGATTCAGAAGGGCTGTCAGCTATTAATTGCACATTCTTGACCGTTCATTTAAATTATTAAAATGTGTGCGAATAAGTCACGAAATCTTTCTCAAATCGTACTTCCGCGCATGGCTTATTCCACTAAATTGTATTCACTTGTGACTCATTCACTTTCAAATAATTTGACGTGCAGTTCTAGGTATTATCCGGTCGGTAGTCTAAAACTTTTTTTTGTTAAACCTATTTCGCTAAAACCTTTACGCAAAATGCAATAAAAGCAATTATATAAAGTAAGCCAGTCAAGTTGAGAATAGTTTAATTAATCGGATAAAATTATGTGGGCATAGATAAAGGCCCGGTTGACAACCTTTAAATCCTTGTCGCTCACATTCAAAAAAGTTCGATTTGGCGCGCACCACTCGGTATATTTTTCAAGTGAGACCGTATATTTCGGTGCTGTTCTGAGGGTCATACTGTAGATATACTGGTTTTCGCCGCGCTCCCATGGTATTTTTGTCAATTTCATCAATCTATTAATTTAATTTTCAATGTTATATAGAAATCCAATAAATGCAAGTATTTCGAATAGACCAATCATGTATAGAATTGATTCATCAATCGTATAAAATTGAGTGGGCATGGCTAAATGTTCCATATAGATAGTATTATTCAACGGAACAAAGAATATGAGGAATTTGAATTCGTCGCAGTTCGCCGCAGTTCGCCCCAGTTCGCTTTAGCAGCAATGAGTCTCATTCCATACACAAACATGTTGCTATTTCCATGCACACTGTTGCAGCAACATTTACTTGAAAACCGTTTTTTGGTCAAAATATAATACATTAAGGTAATTAAAAGAAGCAATCTTGTAGAAAATGCATTTATCTATGGGATAAAGCTAAGTGGGCATCTATAGCTTGAAATATAGGCAATACCCGATTCGCCGCAGTTTCGCTATTGCAACAATGAGTCTCATTCCATACACAAACATGTTGCTAATTCCATGCACACATACCCTGGGGGTAATGGATGTTATAGAATTGAGAAAATGTTTGTCTTCCAAGGCTCAGTAGGTAACAGGATCGAGATAAATATATACAAGATACTAATAATACACATGAATAAGTCAAAAACATGTCAATTTGAGAAAAGGTCTTAATAAATTGCGTTTGATCTACATATAAAATTAAAGAAATAGGGTGTACAAAGGCCTATACACGCATCATGTTTTTAAATACCAGCAACATTGCGACTGATTTTTTGTTGAACTATTTTGTTCAAACCTTGTTTTAGCCAAAATACAATAAAAGCAAGGACTAAAAACTAACCAATTGTGTAGAAAATTTATTCATCTTTGTTCTAAAATTATGTGGGCATGGCTAAATGTTCTATATAGCTAGTAATATTCCACGGAAAATAAAAAACGAGGATTATGTATAACAGAACTTGACTTCGTCAAGTATATTTCTACGGTCACACTGCTAGCGTACCTTTTTAACTCTTGGCGCATTATTTTTGTTTATTGTTTGTTTTATTTATTGCAATAATTGAGTACATCCAATAGAAAGTTAAGCCATCAGTTATCCATGAATGGTTTTAACGATGGCGACTTCAAGGATTTGCGGTCCAAACTGGATGTTATGGGCTTCAACCAGACGCTGCCCGTCCTGGCCATTCCATTGGTGCAAGCAATTTTCGGTGACCTGGTCAAGACGACGGAATGTCTTAGGGACACAAAGAAGCAAGTTGCCGATCTGCTAGAGGTACCCACATATGAATATGTTCCCAGTAGCCAGTAGCTAATCCTACTAAGATTACTATTAAGGAAATGGGTCAAGCGGTTGCTAAGCTACGATTTGTTGTGTCTTTAAAGGAGAAAACCTGTTGGGAGCTGGGCGTTGAACCCTACAAGTGCGACAACTCCCGCCTGCTAGCTGAATGCAATGAGCTCCACTTGCAGTTTCTTAGGGATCGCGAGGACTACGAGCTGCGCTTGTGTGGTATGTGATCTTGAACCTTATCTTGGGAAAAACTTTTAAAAATGTTTATCGCCAGAGGCCGAACGACGGATGAGGAGTCTGGAGACGGACAAGGAACACTTGCAAAGCCATAACGTGGGGTTACAGAACCAGTTAGATGCCTTGCTAAACAAACAACTGGCTGGCACGTCTTCGACGGCTGGCAAACGAACGCATGTGTCGTCCACCCGACAGAGTATGTTTGAATTTTCCTCCACTGCTAGATGCTGTATAATGCTGGAGATTCTTTTCAGCTAAGAAACCTTTCATAACCACAGTACGCGCTGGAAACATTCTGCCCTGCGTTCTTGGCACTGCACTCAAATGTACGAAATGCAATGCGGGAGTATTTCAAAAGACCACGACAACCACCCAGGATGGGGTGACAGTCACACAGACCAGCGGCCAGGAGGAGCTCGACAAGCTGCAAAATGATCTAGCCACATCCAGCGAACAATTGGAGTTCTACAAGCGGAAAGTTGAGTCGCGCAATCGGGAGATTCGTCGACTGAATGATATGCTATCTGGGGGACGGCCGCCCGTTGCTTTGGCCAAGGACTGTTGCTACAGGGAAGTGGGTGCCTTATCGGAGGACATTGACCTGCTGCAGCGCGAGAAGGCTGAACTGATGATGCAGGTGCGCGAGTACCAAGACAAAATGCACGATGCCATGCAGAGAGCCCTAAGCTCAGACGAGGACAAGCGGCAGCTTCAAATGAACCTAGATGAGCTCAAGCAGGCAGCCCTACAGGTCGAAGAGCAGGCCAATTTGGAAATCGATGCCCGTGAACTGGAGGTGAAGCATCTCCAGGTCGAGCTGAAGCAGCTGCAGCAGCGAAACGAACAAAGGTTCAAAGATGTGCGTCTGACAGGAGGAGCATCTCCTATTGCTATTCCCTGTGACAAGCGTAATCTGAACGAACGTCTTAATCTGCTAACCCGTCGCGAGGAGGAATTAAATACCATCATTGATAAGCAGAAGAAAAAGCTTGGAAAAATGCATGCCAAGATAATGGAGCTGCAAAAGGAGGCGAAGGACCATAACGAAAACAACTCCGTCACCCTCAACGAAGAGAAGATACGGCTGACGTCCGAGCGGGACTTCTTCCAGAAGGAATATCTCCGGATAATGGCCAGATCCGGCTCAGAGTCAGAGGTAGCCTTCCTGCGTGCTCAATTGAAGTCCAAGGACGAGGAGCTGCGGACACTGCGGGATGAGCTGTGCTCCAACAAACTTCAATACTCGCCCCAAAAGAACACCCACTACGAGACCCTGCCGCCGTCCACCGCCAGTAGCTCTGGGAACAACAGCAATCGAAGCGACTGCGTACAGGCTGCCATCGGGCGGGTCGAAAGGGAGCGCGATTGTGCCAGGTCGGAACTGGAGAGAGTGCGCTGCGAGCGGGACATGATTAGGGAGAAGCAGCTGTGCTCTGTTCAATTGCATGCCGAGGAGCTGCTGGTCCTGCGGCAGCGCAACGAGGATCTCAATGATCGCTTGCGGCAGCTGGAACGCGACAACAGGGAACTGAACTCAGCTCGGCTTCCAGCGGAAACGAATATAGCCCTGCTCAAGGAGGACATAGCCCAGCTAAGGCATCGCGTGGCCTCGCTTCAAGCCGAAAGCGAGCAGCTAAAGACCGAGATCGGTCAGATAACGTAAGTTGATTTGACTATTAATCAAGATGAGTAAATTTCGTAATGCATCAACCTTCTGGCAGCATGCTCAATGAACAGAATGAGCGAATTATAGCCGACTTCCAAGGTAAACTTATGATATCCGAGCGTCAGCGACAGTCGGCAGATGTCCGGGCCAGCACACTGGACTCCAGTCGCGAATCCAACAGGAATGAGGTCACCCAACTGCGCGCCGAGATCGGAGCCCTGCGCCAGACCTACATTAGCCTGGAGACTGAAAAAGACACTCTTCTGGTAAAAGGCCAGAGCTCTGCTCCCCTTTCATTCTATTTACTTTTTGTCGATCTTCTTTAATGCTTCTCGTCAACATTAGCATCAGTTGGATGGCAAAACCGAGCGAGCATATAAATTGGAATACGAGCTCAAGGACTGCAAGGAGAAGCGGAATTGTCTGGAACAAAGCGTCAAGGAACTGGAGGAGCAAGTGCGGTGAGTCCTTAGTCCTGAATAGAATCGCTGAACGTCTGTCCGGTCCGTGTGTTGCCCCATTGGATCGACTAAAAACTGTAAAGTGTGTTTCCTGCCTTATAGCATTGCTTAGGGTCTGGTCTCCTGCTTGGATTATAATTCCAAGCCCCACCTTATACCCGAATATTACTCGAACATCTTTATTTCCTGTTTGCACGCGACTCGTTTGAGGCGGAAGCGCGCCCCCGATCGGTTGGCTTGCGCCTGGGATCCACGCGTAACCGGCATCGGTTTGGTGTCGCTTGAGCCACTTGATAGCGCAGACATCACGGGTCAACGTCCTCTCGTCCTTAGGGCTGAATAGAATCGTTGAACGTCTGTCCTTGCAAGGCACAGTAGTATTCTTGTTTATTTTGCACATTGCTTTATTTTATTTGTCTTATTGAGAGTTATCTTAAATACAACTCGTATATTAGTCGCTGTAATACATTCATGGCACAATCCTATCCCCCGTGGCTGCGAAACCATCGAAAAGGTTACCCGAATATTTCTAAAAACCACCTAAAACAACAAGAACAAAATGGTTAATGGAATAACAAATGGATCACTGCGATCAAAAAACACTTGGCATGCATCACAAAAGATCAAAGAGAAGGATGAAGAGAGTAGGCATGCGGGGACTCAAAACCAGACCCAGACAAAGACCCAGAGACTACAAAGGATAGTTTGAAAGGCTGGTATTAACATTTAGTTTAGGGAGGGAGAACCGGAGTGTAGATCATTGAGGAACTTTGAGTTGTGTCGCTCGATCGTTAAATACCTCGCCAGGCTCACGCTTGGAGCACTGCAGTTGCTTAGGCCCCTCTGGTCCGCCTCCGTGGCCGTGTAGCCGGGGCGGCAGACGCACTTGGCTCGACTGCCGAAGGCCAAGATCGATGTATTCGTCTGGGAGTGACTCTTGAGTGGCTCTAGCCACTGGCCAGCCCCACAGGGACCTCGGGTGTACAGCTTGTGACACTGGCCGTTGATCTCGACCATGCCAGGCGTCGACTCGCAGATGTTCTGCTCCACGTCGGCGCCCGAGCCGAAGCCAGATCCGGAGCCCGTGCCGGAACACTGTTGGTCCAAGTTAGTGAGTACTCCCGCACAGCCGCACATTCCATTGTAGGAGATGCCGTCGAGCGAGGGGCGCGCGGTGAAATCGAAGATCACCACTTGATGGAGCGAGCACGGGCCCTGGGAGCCTATTCGATAGCAAGAGTCCTCGGCCGGGAAGTACAGACGATTCTTGCCGCAAAAGTTGCGCACACAGGAGGTGGCATTCACCAGGAACTCGTTGGCACCGCACGGTCCCCGTGTGTACAGGCGATAGCAGATGCCATCGGTCCAGGGCACGTAGCCTTCCTTGCACAGACACCTGGCCCGAGGCAGCAGTTGCAAAGAGCCATCAGTCGTCGCCTCAGCATTGTCGGGTATGCGAAATATGTGTCCAGGAGGACAGGGTCCCGGAGTATCTGAAATCAGGAGAGAACTTGGAATAAGGAGGGGGGACTACTGTACTGTCAAATGGAACCCTACCGAGCTCGAAGCACATCTGCTGAGGGGCATGATATTGGGGCAGATGCTGCTGGCAGTCGCACCGACCACCCGGCATGAAAATGTGACCCGGCGTGGAGCAAGGTCCTTTGGTATAGTGCTCATAGCACGAGTCCTCCGACGGAGAGTAGTACAAGGCCAGTTCGCCTGCATCCTCGCACCTGCACTCGGCCAGCCCGTCCTCGTTGCGCACCAGCAACTTTCCCCGGCTGCAGGGTCCACGACTTCGTCGCGTATAGCACTTGTTGTCTCTCGGCCAGAAGATCATTCCATCGGGGCACTGCAACGGACGCTTGCAGGTGCCCCACCGGTTGCCAGTCCTAGGATGAGGAGGAAATTGTGAATGAATGGTGAATGAGCCAGATCCCTCCATGGGCTCACCTCTTGGCCTGATCTGGTAGGGGCTGAAAGTATTCTGTGCTCTGACACGGACCCCGCTCGTAAAGCTTGTGGCACACAGAGCTGGTCAGAGGACTGAGAGCAGTTCCCGGCGGACAGCGGCACTCGGCCGCAGGAAGATCCTTCCGCTTGGCACTAACTGGTGTGGGACTCAGCTCCATGGTGTCTGGACAGGGATAGCCCAGAGTGAAGATCTTGAAGCACTTCTTTAGCGGCGTCCAGTAGAGCAGCTGCCAGCCCCCGGACATGCTGGCGCAGGGGTTCGTGGCCGGATCACTCCAGGGTGGCGGCACAATGCCGGCCGCCACCTGATAGCCGTGCTGTGAGCTGGTCAGCAGCAACAGCAGGCAGGTAATCATGGTTGAGCCCGCCTGGAGGGCTGCCCAGCAGATGAGCAGCTTGCGACGTCTCATGGTGGATCTGGAAGAGCAAGAGGACCAATAGTTTGGCATCAGCTGGGAAGGCAACTAATGGATTTTCACTTTTGTTTGGTAGAGTGGGGCTAGGGTAGGAGGAGGAGGAGGCTCGGCTTGGCTCGGCTCGCCTCTCATTATACCGGATGATTGATGATTTTTCTATTGTCGGGGGCAGCTGTTTATAAATCAATTCACTTTTGCGGACGCGGACGCAGACGCAGACGCAGGCACAGGCCCCGAAGCGAGTCCAATTTGAATTAGCCAACCCTCTGGGGCATCTGATTATCGCAGTGCTTGGACTCGAACTAGCCCCGGTCAGAGCCGCAGCCAGAGACGAAACGAACCAAAAACCACAACAGAAAAACCAGTAAACGGTTCGTGCGCTGTTAACCATGACCCAAATACCCATTTATCTTGACTTCTGTTCGCCTTGCGTCTGCTTGGCCAGAAATCTTCTGCTGCTCATAATCGAAACGCCATTTTATGTAAGAGCAAATGACGAAACCTGCAACAGTGGCAGGCAACACATCGGCCACAACAGCCGCAGCAGCAGCCGCAGCCGCCGCCGCAGAAGCCAGCCAAGCGGTGGACACGAGAGGTGCCACACTCTGCACCAGTTCCCCATATACATGTATCCGATCCATGCTGGCGGATAGTTGCGTGATTTCTGGCCAGTCTTAGGTTGCGTTGTTAGCTGCTGTAATAGCAACAGGTTTGGGGTTTGGCTTTGGGTTTGGTTTGGGCTCTTGGTTTTGCTTTTGTTTTACATCCAATCAAAATCTTCCGTCTCCTGTGATTCTCGCCTCGACACACAACAATGATTAGTGATTATTTGCTTAGGCACCTTTTGCAACTCCTTCGTGAATTTCCAAAAACAAGTTGGAGTGCGCTCAATTTGGATTTTGATTTGGCTGTAGCGTCCTCCCCGCAACGAAACGATAACACAATAACAAAACAAAACATATAAAAAAAAACACATCAAAAACGCGATCATCCAAAAGACATACAATTCAATTCCCTAAGGCAGAACCGACGCGACTCGACCGATACCGACCAATCGACCGACCAACCAACCAACCAACTAACCGACCGACCGACTGAGCCGACCGTTCGCTCAGGCAGGTAACAAACATCTGAGCCCGGCCAACACTCTGCTGGCCTGCCCGACTCGCTCTTAGCGTCCAGCGCGCTCTTGCATGGAAACTACAAGCTGCAGAGCATAGTTTATGTCAAAGATTTAGTAGCCATGTGTTAACCACTTTGGCCGTAAAGCCAACAGCCAACAGCCGACAGCCAACAGCGGGCGTCGAAATGTCAGTCATCGAGCATACACATGTCATGCCCATACCCGTACATATGTATATACTTGCGAGTATATCCCTCATTCTCTTTCTCTTAGCCTTTTGGGTTCTGCGTCAGCCCCCGACGGGTATTTGAACTTTGTTTAGCCTTAATGACTGACAGACAAAGACGTTGATGGCGATGGCGATGGCGATGGCGACTTCACTGCTCTGTGAGCTGTGTGTTCTTGAGCTTCAATCCGAATTGCGGATGTGTGCCTGCTACGTGCCTGGCATTCACATATATCTACATATATCTAGACACACATGTATATTTGTGTCTGGTTGCTTTTGGGGCGCCCGAGAGAGGGTCAGGCTCCTCGAGTCTTTGGCATTGGTGGAGCTCTGCAGCCAGACGGGGTCTTGCCTTGTCCGAACCTTAATGATAATTCAATATTCGGGCGCAATACAGGGGAGAAAAGATGTATGTGATCGAGGGTCTAGGAAAACAATGATAAGCCTAGGATTGGTGTGTCAAGATTGTAGAACAGTGAATAGTTCTAATCGATTTCCTATGTGTACACTCTCTCCAAAACAGCAAACTGACCAACCAAATTCGACAGCACGACTCGGAGCTGAATGAGACTTCAACGGAAAGTAAAACGCTGCGGCAGCAGATTGTGGCACTCAAAGCCAGCCGCGATGAGGCCATAGCAGAGAATGGGTGAGCAAAAAAGACATTACCGCAGCGATCATAGAACTGCTTCCGCGCTCAGCCAAAGTTTTTTCCTCGCACAGTGACCATTAATATGTAGTTTTTTTATGGCAATTTTGTATAATACAATGTACATGTGTACACATTTTGTAATCGCTGTAGCCGCCTGATGGACAAACTGACCGATGCCCAGGTGGAGGCCAGGACGCTGCAGAAGAAGCTCAGGGAGTCGGAGCTGAAGGTTGCGAACATGAAGGAGCAGCTGCACAACTACGTCCAGGAGGTTAAGAAGGCCGAGGACCTGCTCATGCAAAAGGTCAGTCTAGTTATTTAAGTTGTGGATAAGAGACAAGTACTCGAGCCGCCAAACTAATGCCGACAGGTATGCTCTAACTTTAAGGAAAAGGAGCGGGACGAACTCCTGGACAACTTCCACAGCCTCACCACCGAACAGGTGGCGCTCGAGGGCAACAATTACAGCCTGGAGTGTGAGGCAGCCGAATCAAAGTAAGTAAACATTGCTTTTGCGGCTTGGGCTAAAGTCTAATCGTTTCAGGCGTCAGATCTGCGAGCTGGAGTGCGAGGTGCGCAACCTCAAGGATCATCTGCAGTGCTGCCAGTGCAAACTGAAGGAGATGGAAGTACAACTTACCGCCGCCCGGGCGAAGGCCCGCTGCCTTAAGCAGGAACTGGAGAATGCCCGCGACGATCTGCGCATCCAGAAGGTCGATCTTGACGCTCGTAGAGAGCTGTGCGACAAGCTGGATGTGGAGAAGGAGAAGCTTAATGCGGAGTTGAATGAAGTCAATGAAACTAGAAAGAAGGTGAGCTTTAGCTCGTCCCCCAATGCGTACCACTATCCTCGCTAAGGCCCTAGTCTTAGTTTGCCTCGTCGCATGCTAATCCATGCTAGTGGTAGTCCAACTAGCGGTATAACTACAACCACAATAACTAGAATCAACTTCGCAGTTGGACAAGCAATGCAAGCAGCTGCGCGACGAACTCCAACAGACGGCGGCCGTCAACCAAGTGGCCACAGCGACCACGGACGAGTTGCTGGAGCACCTGCACCAAGATCAACAGCGTCAGGATGACGACGGCATCAGGACCAACAACGAGATGGAACGACTGCGACATCTGTACCAACAGACCATGGTAAGCAAACGTGAATCAATCTTGATAGACGACACACTAGGCCCTTCCCTTTCCCCCTTTGAAATAAGGAAAAGCTGCAGGAGGAGCGTCTTCGCTGCACTCAACAGAAGCAACTGGCCACCAAGTACGAGGAGCAGGCCCGTGAACTGCGCAAGAACCTCGAGCAGGATCGTTTCTGTAGGGCCCGTACGCGTGAAGTCAGTCCAAGGGTGCCCTCGGAAACTTTGTAGACATGTTCGATCCTTTTATTCATTAATTTTGTTCGTTAGTTTCATTTTAACTCAAATTTTATGTTCTTAGAGGCTCTCGAAGTTGTATAATAAAAATTGTAAAAACGAAATTAAAATTTGTGCTAACGTTACTCCTTCTGCTCCTCCTCCTCCTGCAGAATGGATCGGCTGTCGTTCGTGCAGATGGAGGCCAGGCTGACGTAGGTTCTGAGCAAGCAGGGGCAGTGTGCGAATTGCGGCAACCCTAAATCATCCTCGTAGTTGCTGAAGTCTTCCCCGTATACAGTCTGGTATTCTGACCCCATGCAGGTAATCTCGGTGGCGGCAGAGTTGCTGGATCCTGGGAAGATACGATTAATGAGGTAGGAAAAGTGGAAATAAATATATCTTTTCGCTTACGGCAAGAGTATCCGCCGTTGTTGTCATCGGTGGAATACATTCTTCCGAAGGCAGCGTTCGACTGACTAGTGCTGTCGGTATCGCCATCCGACTGGCTCATACGTGTCTTTACGATCCGCTCCCAGTCAATTCTGCTTCGAATATTGTCCGCAATATTGCGCATCGCCCGCACTTTCCCGCACTCATCCTCGAAGGTGACAGAGCGTGTACGCTTCTCGCAGACATAAATCGGCACCACTTGCTTACACGCATCATTATCGGCTGTGGCACAGTTGAAGGCGCCAGCCAACTGACACAGTGCTGGGAGTCTTGGAACTAGTGATTGGTTGGGCGGATTATATGTGCTGCCATTTGAGTACTGATAATTTATAAGACGCGAGGACGTTGCCTGTGGCCCAAGGTAGCTGTCTATGGAGATGTTGCATCCGGAGAGACTACGCCCACTGCAATCAGTGTCACAGCCATGTGCCTGAACATGCTTCTTGTTGAGAACCTTAGACGGTTTATTATCCATATTATGACTGGTGGTACCAGTACCACTGCTGTCTACATTTTCTGCATCCTCAGAGCGCCCGTAGCTGTACTGATACGTGGACTCGTATTGTTGATACTGCTTGGTATTGTCGGGACCTTTCTGTTGGGATTTGGTATTCGTGGGCGACGACTTCCTAGATCGCTCTGTATGCTTGGCTCTACCGGAAGTTTTTGGCTTCTCGACCTTTGGTTGGTTGGTGTCACAGTAACATCCCGCTGGATGAAGGTCACACTTAGCCGCCGGAGGCAATGGATCACAGAATGGCGAAGACTTTTTTAAGGGACACGCTGTACCAACTGGAATGTCTTCGTCGTCATCTAGGTACTGTTGCTCTTTGGGTTCCTCGAGGACCTGCGTTTGTTGGCTGGGGCCGGAGGACACTGGCTTACACTGGCACTGCTTAGCCGGATAGCGGCGACTGTTGCTACGGTGTTCTGCATCTGCATCTTGTTCAGATTGCTCTGTTAGGGATCCTCGACTAATATATTTCATATATTTTTGCGAAGAAGGGGATTGAGCACTATAAATTTTCCTTGATAAAGCTGATGGTGAGTCTTGACGCTGATTTTGCTTCTTCTCTTTCTGCGATGCAGTTTGGACATCTTGGACATCTGTGTCATCATTTGGCGACCATGTCGAAAATTGTTCCGCTTTACTGACGGCCACGCCCGATATAGCCGATTTACCGCTGCCGATTTCCTGGTTGATTTCCGGCTCTGTTTGGACGAGTCCTTTGTATTGGTTTTCCTGGAGGTCGTTTTGGTCGAGCCTCTCGTGTTGTCTCCCCTGGAGATCGGCTTGGGTAATTCCGTCGTGTTGACTTCCCTGGACATCGGTTTGGGGGACTGTCTCTTGTCGACTCCCCTGCGGGTCAGTTTGCGTAACTTGTTCCTCTAGCGCTTTCAGATCCGTTTGAGTCAACCTCGTCACTTTCTTGGATAATTCTTCATCATTTTGGACTTCCTGGGCACGGCAATCGCATTTCAGGTTGCGACGCACCCTGTCCTTCTCAACTCTTTTATTAGAGGTGGAAATTTGATCCCTTTCGTCATATGCTGATTGCAGGGGCTTACAAGTCCCTTCTGGACAAGAGTCAACACAGACTCTCTTTTGTCCAGCTCTCGGATCACGTCCATCATCCTGTGCGGGGCGTTGGTATGTGTTTTCTCCATCCGGTTGAAATTCCTGAGCAGCGGAAGTGCATTTTTTGTTGTGGCACACGGCTTTGCTCCTCTCAACTCTTTTATCAGAGGTGGATAATGAAACTTGATCGTCATATGCTGATTGCGAAGGCTTTCCAGTCACTCCTGGACAAGAGTCAACACAGACTCTCTTTTGTCCAGCTCTCGGATCACGTCCATCATCCTGTGCGGGGCGTTGGTATGTGTTTTCTCCATCCGGTTGAAATTCCTGAGCAGCGGAAGTGCATTTTTTGTTGCGGCACACGACTTTGCTCCTCTCAACTCTTTTATCAGAGGTGGATATTGAAAATTGATCGTCATATGCTGATTGCGAAGGCTTTCCCGTCACTCCTGGACAAGAGTCAACACAGACTCTCTTTTGTCCAGCTCTCGGATCACGTCCATCATCCTGTGCGAGGCGTTGGTATGTGTATTCTCCATCCGTTTGAAATTCCTGAGCAGCGGAAGTGCATTTTTTGTTGCGGCACACGACTTTGCTCCTCTCAACTCTTTTATCAGAGGTGGAAATTGAAACTTCATCGTCATATGCTGATTGCGGGGACTTTCCAGTCACTCTTGGACAAGAGTCAAGAAAGACTCCCTTTTGTTCAGCCCTCGGGTCACGCCCATCATCCTGTGCAGGGCGTTGGTTGGTGTATTCTCCATCTGTTTGAAATTCCTGGGCAACGCAACCGCATTTCTTCTTCTGGCACACAGCTCTGTCCCTCTCAACTGTTTTATCAGGTGTGAAAATTGAAACTTGATCGTCATATGCTGATTGCGGGGGTTTTCCAGTCACTCCTGGAACTCCTCCCTTTTGTCCAGATCTCGATTCACTTCTATCTTCCTGAGCGGGGAGTTGGCCTGTGAATTTTCCATCACCTAGTACTTCCTTGAGAAGGCAAGCGCATTTTTTGTTGCTGCACACGGCTTTGCCCCTCTCAGCTCTTTTATCAGAGGTGGACATTTGATTCCTTTCATCATATGCTGATTCCGGGGGCTTTCCAGTCACTCCTGGACAAGAGTCAGCACAGACTCCCTTTTGTCCAGCTCTCGGGTCACGTCCATCGTCCTGTGCGGGGCGTTGGTATGTGTATTCTCCATCCGTTTGAAATTCCTGAGCAGCGGAAGTGCATTTTTTGTTGCGGCACACGGCTTTGCTCCTGTCAACTCTTTTATCAGAGGTGGAAATTGAAACTTCATCGTCATATGCTGATTGCGGGGTCTTTCCAGTCACTCGTGGACAAGAGTCAAGAAGTCCCTTTTGTTCAGCTCTCGGGTCACGCCCATCATCCTGTACGGGGCGTTCGTTGGTGTATTCTCCATCCGTTTGGGCTTCCTGGGAAACGCAAGCGCATTTTTTCTTCTGGCACACTGCTCTGCCCCTCTCACCTGTTTCATCAGGTCTGGAAATTGGAACGCTCTCTTGTTGACTTCCCTGGAGATCGTTTTTGGTGAGCATATCGAGGCGACTGCCGCCCATGTCGGTCTGCGCAGGTCCCTCGTGTTGACTCCCTTGGGGGTCAGTTTGGGTGAGTTGCTCCTCTAGCAACTTCAGATCCGTTTGAGTCAGCCTCGTCTCTTTCTTGACGAATTCATCATCAGTTTGGACTTCCTGGGTAACGCAAGGGCATTTTTCCTTGTGGGAAACGGCTTCGCCCCTCTCAGCTATTTTATCAGCTGTGGAAATTGGAACCCCTTCGTCATATGCGGATTTCGGCGGCTTAAAAGTCCCTCCTGGACAAGAGTCAACACAGACTCCCTCTTCTCCCGATTTCGGTTCACGTCCATCATCCTGTGCGGGGTGTTGGTATTTGTATTCTGCTTCCGTTTTGTCTTTCTGGCCAACGCAAACGCATTTTTCCTTGTCGCAGACGCCTCTCTCCTCATATGCTGATTGCGGGGGCTTACAATTCACTGCTGGACAAGAGTCAAGACAGGCCGACTCCTTATTTTTATCAGGGGTGAAAGCGATTTCGTCATACTTTGATTCCCCGGGCTCCCGCTTTATATGTGGGATTCTAGTGTAGGTGGGATTCGATTCCAGCTGGGATCCCTCGCCTGCTTTTCCCTGTTCACTTCCGGCGTCGCCGTTTTCGTTTTCGTTCTCGTACTTGTCCATGTATTCGAAGAACTTTTGGCCCTTGGTGGTGTTATCCGCTTGCTCGTCTATTTCCTTCCCTTCTGTTTTGAGTTTTCCCACTACTGCCTGGGACTTCGATCCCCGCCTGCGTGTGGATGATTTTGACTTGGATTCCTTCCGCATTGTGACCTTCAGAAGCTTCTCGTGACTCTCGACATTGTACTGGTCCAGCGAGGAGGTGTCGATTGCGGCTCCGCTCTTCTTCAGCTTACTGCGTATCTTTTCATCCACCGCTCTGCTACCTTTTGAGGAGCTCCGGCTCTTCGACCGGGATGGGTCCTCCGAAGCTCGGTGGCTCCTATGCTTTAGTTTTTGCGCACGGTCGGGCATGACGCAGGCACACCAACTGCGACAGAAGTCCTCAGTGTTCAGGTCGGTCGTCGTTCGCGGATTGAACGGAGCCGGTAAGACACACGCCCAGCTCGGCTGATACTGACAGCACGGACTGGGCACTACAGGTATGGGTACACTTGGCCGCAGCCTGCAGCATGCGTAGTTGTTATCGTCTTGAAACTGTTGCTGCGCATCGGCAAAATAGGCGATACATCTTGAGCTGTTTCCATAATCACACTGATATACAGACCGCGGCTCCAGGTCGCGGCACTTGTTCCTCTGCCGGGGTATGTAATTGCAGCCACCTTCAGCTCGTTTGTACCTCTTGTTTGTGTGGGACACGGTTGTACAGCTCAGGGTCTGTATTATTCGCTGGTCACCAGTGTCACAGGATTGGCTCTCATCCGACGACTCTTCCGCGGAGAATTCCTTATCGTGCAGCTCCATATACGACTCTACACTTGGCTGCAGCGTGCAGCATGCGTTGTTGTTATCGTCTTGAAGCTGTTGCTGCGCACCGGCAAAACAGGCGATACATCGTGAGCTGTTTCCATAATCACACTGATGTACAGATCGCGGCTCTAGGTCGCGACACTTGTTCCTCTGCCGGGGTATGTAATTGCAGCCACCTTCAGCTCGTTTGCACCTCTTGTTTGTGTGTAACACGGTTGTACAGCTCAGGGTCTGTATTATTCGCTGGTCACCAGTGTCACAGGATTGGCTCTCATCCGACGACTCTTCCGCGGAGAACTCCTTATCGTGCAGCTCCATATACGACTCTGAAGCTTTGTACTCGACGGGGTTTTGTATAATATTGCGGCGTAAGAACTTAAGCTGGTCTATTTCATACTTGATCCGCCTGTTCAGCTGGTTCATGTGCTGGCGCTCTCGAGCCTGGGTCTCTCTGTCTGGGACCTTGATGAGGGATCCTCGATCCACTCCCAAATTGTCCGCTGTGCGAAATAAGACCTCACGCACCTGGGTCTGCGTGTTTCTAATGTAGAAGCAATTTCCGTTCTGCATCGATAAGCGTTGCTGTCGCTCGACCAGAATGCGGCCGCCTGGGGGGATTGAGATATTGATATATAGACACATGTTTATATTCAGTGGTTAACCTACCCTTCTTGTGATTTCTCTCCATTTATATATACTTTTCTTGAAGTAGCTTGAGAGAAACGAGAACGATTTTTACAAAAATATATGATTTTCGTTTTTTTTTTTAGGGCGACCCCTATGTCTACTTTGGCATGCTGACTCGAACTAAAGAGTCAACTGTGTGGCTTCGGTTATAGTTGAATTTATTCATTCTATATTCTATTTAATTTCATTGCTTTAAATTGACAATATTTTGGTTCGTGTTCGTGTTTATTTTAAGGGGAAATATTGCAAGGGAAGATGTAAAAAAAATACAAAATAATAATAATAACTTTCAACAATTCGTAATTCGTAATTTTCTAGAAACTGCATTAAGACAATATACCTAGACTGTACAACAGTTTTACAGGATAGGGATACTCTCTAAATATCAACAAAACACTAAAATACTATCCAGGCTAGGGGAAAGGAAAGGAAAGGACGAAGACCTAATCTTTTCTCGATGGGACAAAGGTATCATTAGCTGCTGCCGGCTCAGTGGATCCGCTGCTACTGAATTGGCTGGATAGAGGGGTGCTCACATCGCGACTCTCCCCGTTGAGCAGGTAAACCGGCACATTGCTGGTCACCAATTCGATGTTGTGGGCGGGGGAGGGCACGGCGTTGCTGTCATCCGCCCCCAGGCCGTCTTCCTGAATTTCTAGCTCCATGCCAACCTCTGGAAGGGATTTTGGTTCCTGAGGAGCTGCCGCTCCCGCTGGCATTGACTCCGGATCTTTTGAATCTGGCTCGGTCACAGATTCAACATCGGACTCTGGCGATGGATTCGGATTTGGAACTTCAACTGGCACTGTGTCCGAAACAACTTCTGGAGAGGACAACGAAAGCTTCTTTTTTTTCTTGATGTGCTTCCAAACGCTGTGGCCCCTTCGACGTCGTTGCTTGGCTTGACTCTGCTCCAACTGCTCCTCTTTCTCTTTCTTTATCTGCTGATTGTCCTCAGACGGCTCCTTACCCGATTCACCGCCATTCACTGGTTCATTTAACGAGGTGGATAATCGATGCGAATTCTCGATAGTTCCCGCCCAGACATTGAGCTTGCAACGTTTCAGTCTTACAATGGGCTTGCCCCGTATGGCATAATTCCTTATGGTCGTCAGGTGTTTTTGCAGCTGCTCCGCCTCGTTTCGCTTCTTGGCATTAAGAGCGCGTAGCTGCTGGCACCGCTTCCTGGCCTTATTTATAAGCTCCTCCTGCCTCGGATCTACAGGATTACTCTTTTTGGTGCTGTTGGCCAATCTCCGCTGCCGGAGATTCTTCCGCTGCACGCTCAACAGCTGGTTGTAGAAACTCACATGCTCGTTAGCTGCCTTGGAGAACAGGCGTCGATTGAAGCTGTACACTCTAGCATTCCCCTCGAGTTTCTCCATGTCGATAGAGCTCAGGGTATCGGTGGACGCTCTGAGTATCTGATATGGACTGGCCGAGCTGTGCGTAGACGCTGGAGGCGTGGGCAATTCCCCTCGCCCTCGGGGTGTGCCTCTCATGCGTGTGGGCGTGCAGCTGGAGGCATGGCTCGTAGTCGGTGTCAGCTGGGAGGCGGTGATTTGGGCCGCTCTGGGCGCACTTCTGACCGGCGAGGCCATGCTCCCCGGAATCTCGGTAATCTCTTTGTAACCACTGGATCTTCCTTTACTATCACAATTGTTACTACTTGCGTTCAGTTTGGCGAACATCTTGGCGCTGGCCTGAATGTGCTCTGCAACAGATATCGAAATAAAAATCTTAAGTACATGAACACATTGTAAGTAATCTCTTTTAACCCTTACCTTTGAGAGCCATCCACTTCAGATTGTCAATGCGGTCCGCTTTTAAGGCTGGCGATGTCTCGAACCGTTTTATATCTGCCTTCTTGGATGCGACTGTGCTGGCTCTCGAGGCAGTTTTACCCAGGTGCAGGGGACTAAAGGTAACCTGTTTTTTCTGCATCGAACTCTCGCTGCAGTTGCTATTCTGACTAGATGGCTGGCGGCAGTGATGTACGTGCTGGTGCTGGTGGGTGCTGGCATCGCTGCTACTTGCGCTGCTGCTCCTGGGAAAGCGACTGTCGGCGTTTCTATGGACTGAGTAGAGCAGGTCGGTGGTTTTAGTTGTGGTTGTGCCCGGTAGTCGATTGTCCGAGTAGAGGTGGCACGGGGGCAGTGCATCCTCTTCCTGTATTTGTTCCTCGAGCTCTTCTTCATCCACGGTCGTTTGAACCGACTGATCCACGAGATGCGGGGCTGTTGTGGACACCAGATGGAGGCTGTCCCTTCGACAGCTATAGCTATTGACTATTCGGGGCACTATGTACGTGGTGGGTGGTGGTGGTTCGGAGACAGAGATGGCAGCAGCACTTGGACCTCGCTCATAGGTCCTCAGGTTGCTCGGATATATCCGCGTGACGGGCACAGAGTCATCTTCCCCAAGGGACTGACTGGCTGAATCATTTGAATTTGAGTTTGAATTTGAATTTGAGTTCGAGTTGTTGCCATCCACATTGGCTGGCACATTGAAGTCGAGAGAGAACATTTCTACATCATCATCGGAATCGCGGAGATCCACAATCTCAACGGTGTTATCGATGCCTTTAAACAAAGCCGAGGCTCTCTTACAGGGCTCCAGCTGGCGGGCATTTTTGCAGAGATTCTGGAGAAAGACAGGGGGATGCTGGCTGGACGAAGGCGTTGGCGTCCTCGACCTAACGCTGCTCCAGAGTGGGCAGCTGTCCTCATCATCCGAACTGATTACCTGCAGTATTCATAGAAATATAAACATTTGTGTTAAACTGATGAAAACTAGAGCCATCTCTAGTGGGGGCCATTTTCGTTACTCAGCTGAGATTGTAGTCACTTTGGGACAGCCGAGTGGAGCCAGCCTCCGCCTGTCACGCGACTAACTGCGTCGGCGGAGCCTTTTGCTCCATCTGCTTGTCCGAATCAGACCTTTTACTGGGACATCATTGTTAAACCGAAGAGAATGAAAGTAATGGGAAGCTAAATAAACACAACTCACCACTTCGCTGGAGTGCGGCGGCCGATTCTCAACTTTGATGGCCGCATGCAGGCTTGTGCAGCTATTCTGGCGCAGCTGATTCAATATAGAGCGCGTGGCCGTGGCTCGGACACTGTAAGTACAGTACTCTGCGTATTTACTGGTCGTGGCCAGTGTTTTTGAGGGCCGCATAAACTTGTCGGCGAACTCGACAATCCGCTCCTTGACTGCCTCATCGGGCTCGAGTCGTTGCCAGTAATAAAATATTAAAATATATTCGATGTAAAGTTTGTCCGGCAGCTCCGCTTGAATCATAATGCTAGGCATAGACCAATGAGGAAAGAGGCGGCTGTACAGAAAATAAATACAAGTTGAAAAGGAAGGGTAGGAAAGGAAAGGAATAAATATACAAATTTAGAGAAATAACAGCGCTATGTATATCTAACGACCTTTACCTGTACAACACCGATAGAATGCTAGCCCGATTAAACAACTTTGGTGCGGCCAGAAGAGTGCGGAGAACATGCTCCTTGTGGACGCCAGCGCCGCCCTCGCCGTATTCTACATACAGCTTGAGGCAACTACTGATTCGATTGATGATGAGCTCTTCCTTTTCGACTGGCTCTTGGGCAGAGCACAGTTCACAGGATATGTAGAAGGCCACAATATTGCACATGCGTTGGCGATAGGCATTATCATGTCGGACCGACCTGCCTATGGTGTGGATGACATCGGTGAGTCCGGTGAGAGTGCGGGCCAATTTCCTACATCTCTGCGGCGAGTACTGGGCAATTTCAAACTCCTCCCGAATGGCCCTATCCAATTAAGTATACAGTAAATAATCCAAATAAGCACCTTCCCCCCCTTCCCCCGTCTCCCAGCCACACTCACCCTTCGTACTGCGAGAGAAGACGAGCGATGCGTTTGTCGAAACTGTCATC
Organism: Drosophila persimilis; assembly: GCF_003286085.1. Lineage (NCBI taxonomy): Eukaryota > Metazoa > Arthropoda > Insecta > Diptera > Drosophilidae > Drosophila > Drosophila persimilis. The sequence continues at coordinate 4,975,901 of NW_020825312.1, forward strand.
GTTCAGGGCGGCTATAGCATCATGAATCGTTCGCTTAGTTTCAGTCAAATGGGCAAATTCCGGCTCCGGATTCACCTGGGGTTCCGGGGTGGCCGGCGATATGTACTCATTGTCATCGGCATGGGCAACGATGCTGGCCTTATCAAAGTCGTCCAACATGCTGCTACTGCTCTTTCTGTTCCTGTTCCTGCTCCTTGGCTCGCAGAGGCAGCTTTGTGTTAAGCTCATAATTCTGCGAATGCAAATTGGGCGAAAAAAATCGCAGGTTAAACCCGTTATTGCAGTGAAAGTCCCCACAGTTGTCATTGGGAGACATACCCCATACCCAGATCTGAATAGGACCGAAGAATCGACGCACTTGCTAAGTACGCCTTATACTGGAAATTTCGACACCCTGAGGCAAGACACTAACTCAGCACACATTGGATTGTGTTTAAGCATATTACTTTTGTAATATGCTACTTTTATATATACTTTTTATACTTTGAGCAAAAGCAGTGCCACCGATTAAGAGCTTCGTCGACCGAATGTTGCGTTCATGCGGCACGCGCTTGTGATTGAGAAAACATCGCAAACTGCTTACTCCAGGTATCATTCTATATGGTTTTCAAGACTGAAAACACGACGGCGCTCAACGAATAAAGAGCGCGTTGATCTGATATTATTTTCTTCTTTTAATGTGCTCCGTAAATACGCTATTTAGTGAAATTAACATTTTTATCGTGAAATTTAGTTCCCGTTTTCAAAACACCGTCAGACAGATTCGAGAACTTACGCGTATATACACATTCTACATGGTTACTACACATTGGCTACATAATGTGAGGAAAAAGAGGTATGGAGGACAGGCAACACGGCCCAGAAATTGCCGCGCATGCAAGGCGAAGTGTACCCCATTTACCCAATGTACCTTGCCGATTTTGTCTGCAAGATATGTTGTCCTCACACGCGAGGTGAGGGTTCGCACGAACCTTGCAATTTGTCTTGACTGTTTTTGCCTGTTTTCCATACCCTTTATATATACGGTCTGACCCTCAGAAATATACGGTAAATATACTGATGAATTATTTCATCATATTCCTCAAATTTGATATTCTGCTTAATATTACAAGCTCGCTAGGCTCTCCAGCCATAAACACATGCTTTTATCCGTTTTATGAATCAATTTTGTAGAAGAACGGTAGATTTAAAGACTACTTTTTATTTAATTGTGTCTACAAGAAGGTAAAAACAAAAATGTCCACTAAGTTAATTACATGATAATATATTGCTGCTATGTATCCCGTCCGAACCTCAGAATATACCAAAGTATATCGTCTCATTTTCAAAATAAAGCGTATATATTATGATTAAGACTTGGCCTATTCCACCCCCCTCTATTTATCCGCGGAAAATAATACTGTATGTAAATTATTCTTGTAGAGCCATCCTTTGTCTGTACTTAAAAACGTTCACCTGAACTGCGCTAAAACTCCTCAAGTTCATTTTCGTTGAGTGTATTAAAATACCTAATGGTCGACAATGTCTTTTCTGTACATGATCATGAATATTAATTCCCGCTTTTAAGACACCGTATAAACCCAACAAGTAGAGATGGCAGGATCTATCGATATGATGGAAGCTACATATATCGATGGTGATATTTTAACTTATTTAAGACATAATATTCTTTTTCACTCCGTATTTTAAAATAAACTAGTGGTCTTCTGCGCTGGGATGTTAGGATAGATCTTGTCAGAGCGGAAAAATATTGCTACCATTGTAACAAGAAAATATTCAAAATCCACTTCGATACTAATCGGTGCTGGTGAACGAATCATGTATGGTACGTGTAATATTACATACATTATTTTATGTAGACTCTGTGTACATGTACATATGTACTTAGTTGCGCTGTAGACATTTTTGTATAATAGTTTAAGGGATATGTATATTATATGTATGACTGATATAGGGGTATATAATATGGCTTGTCGTGACTTATCCCTTTGTGGTAATGATAGTTATATGTATGTTTGATAGTTAGGACTAGATTTTAAATGGGTGCAGACCCTTTCCATCGGTTTTATGTTAATTCTCTTTCGTTCAGAATTTAATTTTTATTTCTCTAATGAATTGTCACGAGATGATAATGCCATCTAAAGAGACGAAAGAAAAGATGCGATCCCTTTAAAGATTTTTTAGTCTGCGGAGTTTTCTCTCAGTGTGTATGCAATGTGGATCGTAGGACATGTGCGGATAAATATACTTCTGACCTGACCCCTCATTAAGCGTGTATGATCACCATCAATAACCGAGAGGACATAGCCATTTCGTTTTGGTCCTGCAGGCTACTATGCAGACAGGCTTTTTAAATCAGTAAAGAACTCCATATGTACAGCATTTCCAGGCCAAATTTTTACAAAATCAGATGAGACACTCTAGCAACGTTCGATCTGCAAGGGCATCAGACAAGGGCTTGGTTTTTTCTGGTTTTAATGTTGTTACCAACTTTATTTGTTAAGTTCTTAATCAGTTCTTTCAATGATTCTAAAAATTCCAAAAAAAAAGAAAACTTAAAGAATTACATATTAAAATTTATCGCTTTTGCTTCATTCTTCAATAAAACTGAATTTTAAGTTTACGCAATCGACAGGAACATCTGAAGAGAGCGTTGAAAGTTGCGTTGCAAGTACAGATACAAACAACAAAATTGTAAAATTGATAACGCGAAGATAAAATTGAGTGGCAAATGCTGGGATGGCGGACGGGCGGGCGACCAGCTGACCTGACCCAACAGCCAAATGATAAAAACTCATTTGCTGGATGAGGAGATTCTGGCCGAGCCTGTGCTCGACAACCCCATAAAAATAGAATATAGAAATAAACTACAGAATGTACGTTGCTATTTGTTGTTGCTGTTGTTTGTTTTAGGGATGTTGCTGTTCATTGTTGTTGGATTTTCGTGTTTGCTTTTGTTGTTTATGTTATTTGTTATTGTTGTTGGATTTACAACTCGTCCTTCTTGGGCGCCTCCTCCTCCTCCTCGGTCTCCTCTGCGGGCTCGGCATCGGCCACCTCACCGTTGGCATCGAGGAACTTGATGAAATCGTCCAGAGTTCTATCCAAGTTGTAGTCGATGACCTTGTTGTCATCCTTACGGAAGTACTTGATTGTGGGGAAGGATGAGATTTTAATGTTCTCCAGCTCGTTGGCAGTAGAGTCCATCTTGGCAATCACAATGTCGGTGTTGTCCTTGTACTTCTCGGCCAGCTGGTCATATATGGGTGCCAGCTGCTTGCAGTGGCCGCACCATGGAGCATAGAACTCAACCAGGACGGACTTGCTCTTGTCGAGGGCGACGCTCTCGAAGTTGCTGGAGACAAGGACCTTGACGGGCTGTTTATCCCAATCCTCGGGCAGATCCTGGGACAGCAAGTGCTGCTTCAGTTTTCCGTCGAGGAACTTCTTCAGGAAAGCTTCAATGGTCTCGGCAGACAGATCGTTCGACTCTGGCTTGTACTTGGCCATGTCCTCCTCCAGTTTGATCAGACGGATGGTTGGCACCTCCTCCTTGTTCATACCGAAGAACTCAAAGATGCGGGTATGGTCCTCCTCATCAGACGAGATCGTAACGAACAGAATATCATCGCGGTACTTCTTAGCAATCTCCTTAAGGGGATCGACATGGGCCTCAATGTGTCCGGCCTCCTTGGAGACGAAGAACAACAGGTGGGATTTGATGGAGCCTCCGAAGATCTTTGAAGCCGACTCGTGGTTGAAGTCCACAATCAGGGGCAGAGACTGTACTTGAGCGAACTTCTTCAGAGTCTCCTCGGTGAGCTCGCCTTCGAACACAGATTTCTTGTCATCGAAGGGCTTGAACAGGATCACGCCATTGTCCTTGGCCTCGTACTTGGCAATAATATCGGCATTGCTGCTCACTCCGAAGACAAACGAGTCCAGGGCGTTGGCGGCCTTGGTGAAGGTCTTGGCCTCCTCAGAGTCGGTATCCTTGAAGAAACCAATGATGGCAATTTCGTTGTCCTTGAGGAACTGCTCAGCATCGGCCACGCTGGTCAGATCCTTGGCAGGTGGTCCAGTCTTCTTGGTTACCCAAGAGATGATGTCGGCGGCCTGACGACCCCCGCTGTACTCCACTGGAGCACCGCTCCGGAAGAACTTGAGTGTGGGATAACCACGCACCTGGTACTGCTCAGCTAGCTCACCTTCGACGGTGGCGTCGACCTTGGCCAGCTTGATTGGTGAATCCTTCTCGGCCAGCTGCTGAGCAGCCTTGGCATACTCGGGAGCGAGGGCCTTGCAGTGTCCGCACCAGGGAGCATCTGGAAGGATTAAGAAAGAGGGGGAAGAGTGCAATTAGAAAACGGAATTCTGTTCTCTTTATCTCATTCTGGCAGGGTCGTTATTCAATAGTAATAGTAATTGTAATAGTAATACTAACAGACATTTGCAATTGGCATCCAAACGGAAAATTCTAATTTTGGACTGTTAATTGTAATCGCATTCGCTACATTGGACACGGATCTGGAGCAGGGCCCGTTCGCATTGTTCTACTTCGACCAGCTGTTTGGCATTATGCAAATTCCACGTGGTGTATTCCCATTGCCTGCCTGCAGCCCCAGCTGCAATTTAACACGCATCCACGCACACATCTACCACGGCGAGATGACATAATAACGACTTGACAACGTCTTAAGAGGCCCTGCTTATCACCGGCTTGACTTAGCTTCGGCTTCGGCTGACGTGGCCGGGCCATTCGCCTTGGCATTGCCATTGGCACAGGCACAGGCACACACAGCAAGAAAATATTCGAAGATAAGATTTCTGATGCGGATGACCCGCAGCACCAATAAGTAACTTAGCTGACGTTGTCATTCACACTCCGAAAGCGTAAACGCTGGCATAAACAAACCATGCGTCGTCGCCATATTGGCGAAACCAGAGATGCCGGCCAAACATATCTGGCTTTTAAAGGTTGAAGTAATACAGGGACGGGACTTTTTTTATATCACTGATTTTTGTTTATCTCTGAAGTGTGTTCATTTGCGGGAAGATAAGGAGCGAATGGATTCTCGATTTCTTTGCTGTCGGATACAGTACTTTGAAAACATCTTTGAGGCCATTCATTATACATTTTTTTCGTTAGCTAAATCTGTTCCTCTTTACATGCGCCAGCACTGGCAGCCACAGCACCGTTAAGCATGCGCAATGAAAGAGTTGAATGAACTTTCCATTGCGTGGCCGCGCCGACGTAGAAAAGGGCACAGAGCGGAAACCAAAACCAGAATAGAAAGCATATAGCGAAAAGATTGTACACATAAAGAATATCTTGCTTGTCTAACCTAGATTCGAATGAAGAGTTGCCCGACAACTTTTATTTACTTTTGTTTCTTTCTAACGCAAGATTGATGAAGCGGATGCGAATGCGTGGGCACGATTTGGCCACGCCCAGGGCAGCGAGCAGTGGGCAGGCAGCATTAATATTGCTGATAAAAGTGAAACATACGGGACGGGAACAATAAACTCTATCTTGATGTCCAAGGACCTGAAGCAGAGGGAGCAGTTAGCAAAAGTGTGCTTCCTGAAGGTAATACTGCGCATAAGCATTGTCTCGACATTTAACATTTAGAATTTATGGCACTTTTATGGGAACAACAGGAACAATAACAACACAGCGTTCGCTTGCTCGCTCTCACACCCATCCCCGAGCACACACACACAGGTGCAAGATGTGCGCGTTGAAAAGAGATGACAGTTGCACCAAACGAAGAGAGAGGGGAAAACTGTGAGAGAGCGCAACTCTCAGCTCTCTCGTTGATGTGAAAGATAAAAACGTTTAAAAAAGCGATAAAAGTGCTGGAAAAGCAACTAAAGAGTTTTCACTTGTTATGGTAAACTCCAATTCTTTTCCTTGAATTCCCACAGGCGTCGCATACTCGCATCAAGCAACAATTTTTTTGGGCTACCAACTGCCACGCAGACATATTTTTCGATGCTTCGTTCTCGTTCCACTTGCTCCCGGTCAAAAGACCACGTAGCCGCGAAATCGCATGAATCAGCCAGCGGAAAGCGGAAAGCGTCAGCCGGCGCGCAAATATAATATTTACTTAAGATTTCTAATACAAAAATACTTACAGAACTCAACTAGCACAAATTCATTGTCGGCAACCAATTGCTTAAAGTTGTCCACTGTCGCAATGAGAACCCCCTCCTCAACTTTGACTTCGGCAGCGGCCACGTAGAAAGCCGCGGCGAGTAGTGTACAGATTAGGAATTTCATCGCGGCCACTTTTATATGCTAAGTAATATGTTGGGGTATATCACACACTTCTGTTGCAACTGGTGCTGTTCTGTTCTCTGTTTGTCGGTTTTGTCGGTTTGACGGGACGCGAGAGGGTGAGTGACAGCGCCACGTCTATATACCGTCTGACGCTCGGAATATACCGTATCATTTTCAAAATATACCGTGAACATACCGACGAATTATTTCAATCGTGTTCTTCGATTTTAGCACTGAAAATATTTCATATCCGACAATCTAATCAGTATGATAAAAAAATGGTTATTTTTAAAAACTTGTCATTATTGGATTGTTATAAAATTATAAAATGGGGCTTAGGCAAAAGAGATCAACAATTGAACATTATAACTACATACACCTTCTGACCATCAGAATATACTGAAATAACTGTCAGATTAGCAAAATATACCGTAAATATACCGATATTATATATACCATTCTATTTCCTTACAAGAAAAGTTACCAAGATATCTTTCACCAGTGGATATATATATGAAAATTTGGGTGGGAAAAAGAAACAATACCCTATGTTCTTAAGTATAAAATTGAAAAAGAAATTAAATGGATTTATGGTACATACCATTATATACCGATACAAACAAATTATATAGTATACCGCTGTCTTAGCTGTCAATGAAAAGTCATCGATATCATTTGATTTTTTAAACACGGCTGTTTCAATGATTTTGTACACTATAAATTTTCTAATATTTTATACCGCCTCTGCGCATAATTTAGAGGTTCCCAATTACCAGAACCCTGCAAAAAAAATCGTCCAAGACCTCATAGACAGCTGGCAATCCCCGATTGGTTACTTGGAGAGTCGCGGGTACCTCCCAAAGGATATCCAGTATGTTCCGGACCTGAATTTTGATACTGCGCAAAAAAACTCACTCCAAGACTGGCCACAAAACGATTTATCACAAAAACAATACCAAGAATCTCCAGCTAAAGCCAACGCGGAAAATGCAATTCGGGAAATGGACCCCGCTCTGGCGGAAACCGATCGTCTAGTCCGCTCCTTTGACGAACAGGATTCAGACGAATTGAAGAAAATGTTTGACAGGCTTTTCTCATCAAAAAATGACGATACCATATCCGATGAAATCAAGTCCAAGCTAGACGTTTCCTGGGACATGAATCAGATAAAGACTTCGGCCTTAAGGGAAGCCAATAAACGCTATGAGAAATTCTGCATCAAACGCACACAGAATGAGCCCCTTTCCACGGACACAGACGAGCAGTTTGATTCCGCTATCGACGCAGAGATAGCAGAGCTGTATCCCTCTGTTCTTTCCAAAAAAGATGATATCAAAAATAACGATATGATAGTTGCTTCACCAGACACGAAACTATACCACCTGATCAAAGGATATGGCAAGATTCTGGGCAACCGAGAACTAGGAGATAAGGCGATATACAAGCAAATTCATCTAGCTCAAAACAAGACCAGAAGGTCGCGCAGGAGACCCAGTGACATCTTTAATATGTAATAAATTCTTCAATTAATGTTCAAATTGCTTTCCAAGCTCCTTTGAAATCCATTTAGCCTTTTGAGCTGTTCAATTTAACTCTTTCTTGAGATCAAAATGTTTTTGCCTATTCATGCATTCGATTCCCAAACACTTGGAATGTTGCCAACGGTAAAGGAAAGGAAATGCGCGGATTTTTTTGTTTGTATATTTAATATATTTTGTGGTATAACGGATTGCCGGATAAAACTCATCTCTGTTTTAAAAATAATAAATTATTGTTGAATCAATGTAATGGGAACATATGGATTTATTTTCGGAGTTGTATTGTCTGCATATCGTTAAACTTCCTGCTTCGTCACATGATCCTAAAGAGATAAGGCATTAAAAAAGAGTAATTCGTAAAAGTCTCCTTTAATGTATGCATGAATGTTGTATATTGGATCTTTTCTATAGAAAGTTAATGGTAAATATCATTAACTGGAACTTAATTTGTGCATTCAGAAGCGGCCACCTGTTGCACACATTGTTCGATGATTTTCAAAACAATATCTGCCGTTTGGTCGGTACTAAATGGTTTATTTACAGCGGGGACATGCACGAATAAACTCCGCTTGGAGTCCACGTCGAGAGATTTCAGATATATGTAACCGCAGAGAAAATCGCCCACATTTTTGGAAGCCCTCGTGGCACCTAAAGACTTATGACTGTTGTTCGGAATTGCGGGGGCCACACACGCCTCGCATGTTGCATTTACAGCCTCTACAATCTTATCAACGTCAAGGCCGCAACGCAGTACATTTGCCTTGCCATTGTGCGGGAGGACACAACTGCCGTTGGACAAATACTGTCCGGAATTGTCTGGCCGTCGGAACTTGTGGTTATAGGCCAGCTTCTCCACATAAACGCATTGAGCTATACCCGATACTCCTACATGTATGACCATCTGTGTTGAATAAATGACGTCAATATCGCAGGTAAAAGATCTAGGGTTTAAAAAAATATATTTGCCTCTGGCTGGCGGCTCCATATCTCTGCGCACGCCTCATCCACTGCTTCGTACTCGACGGAGACCAGACGCTTCTCCAGGTCATATTCAATGCCATTGTGGGTGAGCAGCTCCGGCAGCAGCTTTACAGCCTCCCAACTGGCATTGATTTCCTCATGTCCAATAAATGGTCCGAAACCAGACACAATAATTAGTTTTCGTTCCGACGACGACATCGTATGTACAATAATGTAAATACATATATATTATTCTTCTGTTGATATGTAAACAATAGAAAATCGTGAGTGAACATTCATGATGTTATGAAAGATAAAAGTGTTAGAAATTTCGTTCCCTCTCTACGTCATACACCTTGCAATTTTCTTTGATATTGAAAAAATACTAAAAATGAGACGCGCAATGGACTCACCTCACTGTGCGGTGCACATGTGTAGTTACTATGTAAAAATGATGACCTTTTTTAGTTAACTTGATTTTATAAACAGTCCAATAATATGAGGATTTAAAACTAGCCAGACTTATATAAAATTTATTCATTAATCGAATAAAAGTATGTATTCAGGGCGGAGGGTTATAGCTAGCAAGTAATATTAAGTCGAATATCAAAATCGAGAAATATGATTTCCGATCACGGATAGAGAACGATTAAGCCGGTATATTTGTAAGGGTAAGACGGTATATTTTATCGAATCCGCGGTCACAACAAATATATTTACGTACATTCCAAGTTTTGATTTTTTGTTTGAACCTTACTTTATAAACAATAAAATAAAAGGAAGCACTTAAAACTGTCCAATTTTGCAGAAAATTGATTGATTAATCGGTTAAAATTATATGTTCATGGCTGAGGGTCCAAGCTAGCTAGTAACACTAAACCGAATATAAAAAACGACAAATATAATTTCTGGATGGTGAACAGAAAATAACGATTACAACGATTAACCCAACACCACAAACCAAACACTTTAACATCAACAATTTATTTACGTACATTCCAAATAAAAATCCGTGCTAATGCACCAACAACGAAACTCACAATCGAATCAATAGAAAGCGGGCAAGAGCCAGCAACCAGGGCACAGCGATCTAGCAGAATTTTGTAAGTAATTCGGCTAATCTAATCTGTGCGACTAATAACGGCACCACGGCAGCGCCGTCGTCAGGGCTTAACTAACTCACACAAATGAACTTTGTACATTAAACATTTATTAATTTCGAACATGTCTCTTTTGGAGCTGCAGCCGGCGGACGAAAAAGTAGTACGAGCAGTTGGCGCTTTTCACACGCACTAGCTAGGTCGGAGAAGACGCAATCGAACAGTTAACAAAAGCCCAATTCCAATCACAAACATGCTGTCACGCCTGCAGGACTTCTTGTCACGCCACCGCCGGAAGTTTATCGTGACCGGAGTGCTGGTGGGTGGCGCCTACTGTGCGGCACGGTACGCCCAACGGAAGCTTGTGGAGATTCACGAGAAACAGGCGCGTGAGATGTTCGAGCGGACGCGGCGCACGCATCACTTCGAGTCGACGGAAAAGACTTGCAACCAAGTGATCCTGGGCCTGGGCGAGGAGATGTGTGACGCTGTGTTGAGGGAGTGCAGCACGGACGAGCTGCTCGAGCAACTGCGTCAGAATCCAAAAAACAAAGTAGAACTGTGGGAAGAGATGAAGGTCGTGGCGTTCACCCGCCTAGCCACGTTCGTCTACGCCTCGTCTATGTTGGTGATTGCCCTCAGAGTGCAACTGAATCTCTTAGGTGGATACATTTACCGCGACATCACGACGGAGCAGACACGAATCACTGACGAGCTTAAGCAGCAGTATCTCTCACTGATCCGTCACTTCATCACAGAGGACGGTATCAGAGATCTCGTTCGGTATATTCGGACTCAGGTAATCGCAGTGGTAAAGTCGTCGATGCCCCTCTCACGTCAGCTCTCCCTCAACGACCTGGAGCAGCTGTTTTGGTCTCTGCAAATGGCCATAAATGCGGACACTCGCCGAGATCCAAACTCCAAGATGACGAAGTACCTGCTGCCCTCTCAAAGTTCCAGCTTCTCGCCGTTGCTCCAGCAGATGTACAATGAGACGCTGGATCTCCTGGAGAGTGAGGATGCCATTAGCGTGTGTACGCATAATGTAACCCGAGGCTTTGTGCTGGCCTGCGATGTCATTGCCGAGTCCCTTGGCGAGACTCTGCACCATCTGCCCACCGCAGAAGTGCAGAAGCAAGCGGAGACGCAGCAGTCCCAGCAGTTCAATCAGAGCTCCAGCAGTACCTCCCTTCCCAGCAGCCAAGCGGTCGATAATAACAACTTGCTGAACATCAACACGGTTTTGATGGCCATGGCCAAGCTGATACCAATCATCAGTGGGATTACTTCGGGGGGCTATGACAGTTCGGCGCGGTCTACCAACTTACCCACGCAGCTGCTTTCATTTTACTTGGTGGCGGAGAAGTCCAAGACGTTGGGGGCTAATGTCTACGAGACCTTCAGTTCTGCCTAAGCTACGACATTCACACATAGACAAAAACCCATATGTATGGATCTGTTCTGAGCATGGCCATAAGACAATTGTAACCCTATGTACATAAGAGTATAGTAAGGTTACCTATATTCATGCATACATATATGTATGTACGAGTATACCTGTTTAATTTTAACATGAGCATTAACATACTTTCAGAAGCCTGTTTGTAAGAGTATGCTATCGTCCCAAATTCCGTATTTAGTCTAACTCTTAAGAATATTTAATCAGAACCTTGTGTGTAAGGTAGCGATAAGAAGTTCCCGAATTGTGGAATCCTTTGATAAAGTTGACGTGGAGACGGGGACCCACAAAGCGAGCAACTGAAAGGCCTTTTAAAATAAACGGAAATTGTAATAATGTATACAACAATAAAAGGGGAAAGTGAGATCTGACTGGGGATCTTTGGCATTTCAAATGAATGGAAAAATTGAAAGAAAATTAAGAAGCAAAACAAAAAACATAAGTGAGAGATGGAACTATTGCCGGTACGAGAACCACAGATAGGACATTTCTCATGCACCACCAAAGGGGGTGGGTGGTGCTGAAAGAAACCCGCCCTGGGAATGTTGATAAGAAGCCCGGTACCCCGGACAGGACAGCTGTGAAATGGTAATAGAGCGGAGCCTGCGCAGAATGCAATACGTACAAAAATACTTGTCAATTTGGTAAGGGAATAAACTTTTGAAGCATCTTTTAGGCGCAGTTCGCGAGTATTAAACAAATATAAATTAGCAGAATAATTTGACGCACAACTAGATGTTTAAACAGCTTCATGATAACTGCATGCGAAAACTACGACTCTCTCGCTCTTACTCTCGTACTCTCTCTCGCTCTCTCTCCCCGGGTGCCAGCTGTCTGGTGAAAAGCAACGGTAGCGTAGCTCAGCCGATGCCGATGCCAGCGCCGCAGCTACACTTTGGGTGGGCAGGCAGCGCAGTTGCAAAAGTTACGTGAAAAGGCAAAGGACAGCCCTCTGCGCCTCATAGATACTATTTACATATGTATGTATGGACATACAATACACTCGTATGTGTGGAAAAAAGATTTAACAAAATCCTGAAACAACAATTTGGGGAGCCTAAATTTCGAAAGTGCAAATATGACAAAGACTGAAAAATGTGTTCGAATTAGCAAAGCCATCGGAAGAGCAGGAGTTTAAGGCAGCAGCAGTGGAGCAGTGGCGATACCAGGAACAACAACTTCGATTCAATTGTGTAAGTGCACTCGCCAACTGCGTTCCAAGAAAGACACACGATACACGGCACGCAGACCAAACACACACACACATCACATGTACATACATGCATGGAGAGCGGGACAGACATAACGCACAGGGCAGACAGTCAGGCAGCCAGACAGACAGACAGGCTGCGTGCGTAAAGCGCGGCATGGCCTGGCGCGGGGTGGAAACACGACCGGATGGGCCCTGCTTCGCAGGACTCCCCGCCCGCTCCTCATTCTGCTCCTGTGACGGTGCGACAGTATAAATATAAACATTTTATGAGTAGAGGCGACCGCAAAGAAATAGTGGGGCTCGCCAGGAGCTCCACCAATCTATGACCTCCTTCAAAAGGGCCGCCGGTTTAACCCAATCTAACCTCGACTAAGAGCTCTTGGTGGGGCAAAACGTGTAGAGTGAAGACAACAATGAAATGACATTTCCCGGGTAACGTCTGCGGGATATGATATCCATGGACAACAATGCATGCAAGTCAAGTGCTGGGCATGGGTCCTCCCCCTATGCTGAGAGCCTTCCCTTATAGCAGCCACTGTTTGTGTCCTCCTATATATACATAACATAGGCGTATTGGCACACTAAAGTCATAGATCAAGTGCCTTGACAGTAGGCACAGTCACGCCTCCCGCACCCTACTAGATGTGAGCATTTTAATTAGGAACGTAGCCCGAAAGCAGGAGGAAGGGTTGTCAAAGTTGCGTCTGGAAAAGTTTAGGTATAGAAATCGTTTAATTGGCTGGGTTGCGCAATGTCTTTGAAAGACTGACTATTAACTGTAGACCGCAAGTGTTTTCCTTTGGGTACTAACATGTGGATCTTGTTTGTGACCAAGATCTCAGAAATACTCTTATAAGAACCAAAGAAAATTTGGTGTAGTATATAATTTTTGTTACTAGTTGCAAAAAGAAGAATAGAGGAGAGCAGTGCACGAATACATATATTGTATAAGTTACATAAATCATAATATTCCTTATAAACGGACTGAGTACCGGGAAAAATAGTGTTGGTATTTTATCATGTATTTTCAGCTTATCGACTTCCAATTTCAGGTTCTCCCCCAACTGAATTCCTAAAAATTTCTTGCCTGTCTTCGCTACTGATAGGGAAAACGTATTCAAAACGTATCCCACATGTTGGTTGAGAATTAGCCTGAATGCAATAAATAGACCAGAGCTGTAAAAGAACTGGTTAGTTTTGCCTGAGTCTTTGCTTAGGAACATGAACACTAGTATTACTAGTACGATGTCGTACGATATGTATCATAATAATTAAAAATACTGTGATCTCGAAGTGATTATGTGAAAAGCGGTGAAACATCGTGGACAGCTGCATTTGAATTTCTGGTAAAGAATACCATACCGAAGAGGCCACATTAGCCACAGTCAATCCCATCAGTCCATAGATATCTTTTTCCGTGTCTCTGTGCTCTATTGGAGTCCTACTTTTGCAAAAAGACTGACTGAGTGTAAGTATGTATATTTTTCATGCAAACTGCTTCCTTTATTCCGTCTGTCTGTCTGTTTCTACTCTGTTTGCCTGTCAAAAACGTCAAAATGCGATAGTCAAGACCCAAATGAAGTAGGGGGTGGGGCTAAACTGCGGAATGGGGAAGTCAACTTAAGTGCAGTGCCAACCCCAATATTTCGCCCCTAGTTTATTTGCATAGCTACCAAAGTAGCGCACCGTCCAACCCGGAACCTCAATCCTTAAATGATGTTGCAACCGCAGGCAGAAGAACACACACACACACACACACACACACACTACACACACACACACTACACAAGCATACGGATAGAGCAAGAGGCAAAAAAACACACACACAGAGACAGAGACGACTCGTACATGATGCAAAATAGTGCCATAAATGATATGTGATAGACGGATGGACACTTAGTGGGGCTGCCTGGGATAAGACCCTGTTTGTGTCCACAAATGAAGCTGCATCTATCCCGGTCCTACTTCTTCCCACACCCGTAATTAGCCGCCCTTTACAACCAAACTCATAAAAGCTGCTGTAAGTAGCCTGCTTTGACTTCATTCATTGCCGTACTCTGCCTTCCGGCATCCACCCAAGCACCCATCCAACAATCACTGCTGGTTCCGCCTCTTCTTTCGTTTTTATTACGTATACGCCCCGCTGCTCGATGTGGCACAGCTCTCGAGGCGAGACAACTCGAATGAGTGGAAAACAAACGATTCACACACAGTCTCTCGATCCACCAGCCAGTCAGATAGCCATCTGTTTCGATATTTAGGCAGGGCAAATATGAAGTACAAAATTCAGTTTAAAGAATTCTGAATACCGAGCACTTATTGATTGCGTTTGACAGACTCACGACTCTCAGACGTGGGACAGAAAGGGCTGACCGGAATATGCCACGCGAAATGGAACTAATGGCGACCATTTGAATCGAATGGATTCGTTAGGCTGCGCTTTAACGACAGATCGTATCAGATTGCATCAGATCGTATCAGACTAAACGGCTCGAACTATCAAATAAATCCACATCCCCTGGAGAATTGTGTCCGCATACGAGTATCACAATATAATTGCACAGGCCAGTTTATGGACGCGTAAGTACTCGTACTGCCGCACGATCGCTGGGTCGAAACAGTTTTCGGTGCGAGTCTAAGCAAGCAAACATCACGGATGGGACTCTATGTAGAGAGTAATGGAGTAGAACCAGAGTCAGAGCCAGAGCCAGAGCCAGAGTCAGAGCCCCAACTAGAGCAGAGTGGAACGAGTCTGAGATAATTAACATGAGTAATTAGTACCACATTGTTGTCGTTGTTATTGTTATTGTTATTGTTATTGTTATTGCTGTTGTTGTGCAGAGGGGCTGGAGGATTGGATAAAGAGTCGAAGAGTGTTTAATTCAATATTTGCTTTTCCTTTTCGCACAGCGAAATGACAAAGGTAGCTGAAGGTGGAAGACGCAACTGACGTCGGTTCATCGGCCTCCAACCTGCGGTCCGATCCCATTCCAAGGAGAAGTAGAAGTGTACATAATTCACCATGCGACGACCAAAAATATCACTGAAAAAGTATTTTTATTTCACACTGATCTGCGCTCTCCTGCTCATATTTGGTTTCAATCTCAAGTGAGTAATGGATACGATACCCATCGTTAGCCCCAATCTAAACACGAATCGTAATAACACAATCTATCCCCCAGGGAAAACGAGATATGGAAGACCCGCAGTCCCCGAACAGCCCCGCTGACCACTCAGCAACACCAACAGAAGGCGCAACAATTCCCCTCACCGGACGCGGACCTCGCCGGATCCGAGGAGCTCAGCAAACGGCCTGAGACATCTAGCTCCACTCCAGCTGATAGGCCTATAGTCGCCACTTCGCCCTCGAAAGCAGCAGGAGCAGAGGCTTTAGCGTTGGAGGGTCAGCAGACGGAGGATATAGAGGAGGAGGATATAGACGCCGACCAACATCTGGAGCCGGAGCTGGAGCCGGAGCCGGAGCCGACCACAGCCAAGCTCTGGTTCTTCCGCAATGGTGAATACCATCCACGCCCGGCCAAGACCTACAGCAATCGGCGGGCACGCAAGCGGTACGCACCCAAGCTGCTGCCGCATCAGGATTCGCACAGCGACCGCATTGTCAACCAGCTGATGTACGTGCCGCACAACTACGAGCAAATCAAGGCCAGTGGCAAGCTGAAAACCATCCTCCTCTACAACGGCCTGGGTCCGTGGAATGTGAAGAAGGGGCGCGATGTCTTCCTGAGAGCCAAGTGTCCGGTGGATACATGCGAGCTGACTGCCAATCGGGAGTTTGCCAGTACGGCCGACATGATCCTATACAAAGACCACTACATTCCCACGGCAATACGCCGTCCCAGCAATGCCAAGCAGGTCAGCATGCTCTACTATCTGGAGTGCCCCTATCACACGCAGAATGTCAAGGCACCCGATGCCATCAACTGGACGGCCACCTACAGGTGACAGCTACCTACTCTTTAGCCACTGTTTCTGTTCTTTCTGAGACTTATACGCTTCTTGGTTTTTTTTCTTTTTTCCTTTACGAGCAGACGTGACAGCACCATCGTGGCGCCCTATGAGAAGTGGCAGTACTACGACACCAAAGTCCAGCAGCAGGAGCAGGATCACAACTACGCCGTCAACAAAACGAAGAAGGTGGCCTGGTTCGTTTCCAATTGTGGCGCCAGGAATGGGCGACTCCAGTATGCCCACGAGCTGCAAAAACACATCGAGGTAGATATGGGATTCGATAGGATCTCGTGAAGATACTTACTATCCTTGTCCTTTGTGGCTTGTCCCAACAGGTGGACATATATGGTGCCTGCGGCAACTTCAAGTGCTCGCGTAGTACGGCAGACAAATGCTTCGAGATACTCGACAACGATTACAAGTTCTACCTGGCATTCGAAAACTCCAACTGCAAGGACTACATCACGGAGAAATTCTTTGTGAATGCCCTCAACCGGCGGGTGCTGCCAATCGTGATGGGTGCCCGCCCGGAGGATTACGAGGTGAGTGCCCCGCGTCGCTCATACATACACGTGGATGAGTTTGCCTCGCCCAAGGAGTTGGCCGAATACCTGCGTATTCTCGACGGGGACGACGAACTCTACAACTCGTACTTCAAGTGGAAGGGCACGGGTGAGTTTATCAACACGTACTACTGGTGCCGGGTCTGCGCCACGCTCCACAACGAGGAGCAGCTGCGCAGGCCGCGCTGGTACGGCGACCTCAACGACTGGTGGCGTGGCGCGGGCGTTTGCACCAACGGCTCATGGAGGAACTTCAAGGCGCGCAAGGACGTGATCAGCGACGATTGAGTGCTTGAGTCGGTCCAGATAGTGGGCCTTGGCATTGCGTAGATCCAACTTCTATTTTAATATCAGTGTGTAGCTTTGATTTGTTGTTGTTTTGTAGTTATCACTACCCACTATCACTATAACTATCACTATCCACTAAAGAATGTGTAAAGAATTGCTTCCTTTTTGTCGGCGTTTTAGGTGAATGTTTTTTTGTAGCTAGCCGTAAGTGAACGAGACCTCGAAACTAGCACTAGCGTTGCATGAGGAAATCAAAAAGCGTAGCAGCGGAGCAGCAGAGCAGCAGAGCAGAGTATTCAAACTAGCCCATAGACTAAAAGATCCCCCGGCAGATCGGTGTAACATATACAATACAACAAACAACAAAAACATAAGAGAACCTAGAAACTTAGACTAGTTATACGTGGATATACCACCAGTACATACATAGATTATATATTATATAGTTGTTTAAACTACCAGCAAGTCCAATATAGAGCATAACGAGATGAAAGACGAAGGGCGAAAGACGGGAGACAAAGGGATACAAGCGAGTTAAATGAAGTTTTTATCCGTAGATTGACCCACACATGTATGTACGAGTATTTACTAGCTTAACTGCAGTGGGAATGGGAAAGAGCCATCAGCTAAATAGCTTTGTAAGTGTAATAGATCTTTTTGTAAGCATTTTTGGCTAGCAAACAACTGGTGGATGGACGGATGGATAGCCCTAAAATACGAGTACGTTGCGTGTGAAGTGAGAGCACTTCTTGAATTTACATATATGTTCTATGAGTTTGCAGCTTACATATTAGATTGTCTAGATTGGCTCTTGGTTGGACCGTTAGTCGCAGTGGAGCTACTCGGCGAGGTTTCCCAGCCTGTTAGCTAACCAATTAACTATTTTAGGACCGATTCGCACAAGCAAGTCCTTGGCCAAAAGCCATATCTGAACTAATACAAATACAAATACAAATACAATCACCATTCCTATTTTTCACACAATATCAATTAACATATTGTATATGATTTCTGTTCTGTATACAAGCGATTTTTTTTTTGTTTTTCTACACTTTTAGCAATATTTATATTTATTGTATAACATTTAATTTATAAGTATGGAATAATATCATCTGTCTGTGTGTATTTTGATTGTGAACTTATTAAATTTTTAATTTTTACTGTGATACAAAAATTAATAATAAATAAAAAAAAATTACAAATTAACAATGAACATTGTATTTAACAATCACAAAAGATTGTGGTAGACAACTTTATTATTTCAAGCTTCAATTTGGAACAAGGAATATCTTGGGACGGATATAATAAACAACTGATGGTAGGACAAATTATAACATTTAGTGGAATTTCCCCCTCACATGGAACACATATTTCAAACGATTCAAGTTCCTCTTAGATTATAAAATACTGGAAAAATATATTTAAAAGCAACACATAGCCTTCAATGGCATTTTGGGCACAAGTCGAAACGATATTGGCTTATACAAAAAGTAATTGAAGCAAAAAAAAAAAAATTAGAACATTTTTAAACTGAATAAATTCGAGCAAGCTTAAGGAGTTCAGAATAGTACTCGTACTCAAACGATTCACATTTTCCTTAGATTAAAAAATACTGAACAAATGGATTCAAAAGCAACGCATAGCCTTCAATGGCTTTTTGGGAATATATACGAAAAGTAATTGAAGCCAAATACAAAAAAAATATCAGTTGTAACATTTTAAAACGAAATCAATACGAACAAATTTAAGGAGTTCCGCATATAACTCGTTCTCCTGCTATGATCCAAATGTTACTTAGACATGGCACATTTTCAACTGCTGTAGTAGGTCCTTCAACGCATGTAGTTTCTGCTGCTTGAATTCCTTTTCTCCCGACGAGGCTACTATCTTTGCCGTAATCTTGCGTTGCAGGGCAATGGCCTCCACTTTCTTGGAGAGCTGCGAATAAAAGGACACAAAGGATCAGATGCATTTTCATGTGAGAGGAAAAACAGTACTACGCACCTCAAAGGCCCGCTTTATAATGCCCTGGGGCATGCCAGCCAATTTGGCCGCATTGAAGCCGTACGACTTGGGACAAGCACCGGCCGTGTACTTGTAGAGGAACGTAACCGTTTCCTGAGTGGGATCTGTGGTATCCTCATTTTCCACCATGCAAGCCATGTGACCGAGGGTGACCCTCTGGTCGTTGTGGAAGTAATCGATTAGATTGTGGTAGTGGGTGGAAAAGAGGGTGCGACACTTGAGATTGGCTAGGAAATTGACCACAGAAGCGGCAATGGCTGTGCCATCGTATGTGGCCGTGCCCCTGCCCAACTCATCGAGCAGCACCAGGGAATGGCATGTGGCATGCTTCAGTATGAGAGAAGTCTCGTTCAGCTCCACCAAGAACGTACTGTGCCCGGCCAAAATATCATCTTGAGCGCCCAGCCGCGTGAAAATTCTATCCACCAAGGAAAGACGACAGCTAGCTGCTG
The DNA here is from genome assembly GCF_003286085.1 of Drosophila persimilis. NCBI lineage: Eukaryota > Metazoa > Arthropoda > Insecta > Diptera > Drosophilidae > Drosophila > Drosophila persimilis. The sequence continues at coordinate 4,995,754 of NW_020825312.1, forward strand.
GTATGTGAGCGCCCTGAAAGGAGAAATACACGTAATCACAATCAATTGTTATTAGATGCGGCTCCCATCCCATCCGAAAGGCTGAGAGACACTTACAATCTGTGCCATGATCACCAGTAGACCCAGTTCCCTCATCAAGGTGCTCTTGCCTCCCATATTGGGTCCAGTGAGCAGGGATAGGGGGGCTTCCGTTTTGGTACCCAATTCCAGGCCATTAGGAATATAGGTTAAGGTATTCACACAGGGATGATAGCCCTCCTGCAGTTCGATGAACGGCTGATCTACTCCAGAGACCAGCTCTGGTACGCAGATGACCATCTGTTGCCTGGCGTACTCTGCCAGGGAGCCCAACACATCCAGATTGGCGACACAGTCGATGCACTGCTTCCACTGCTCATAATGGTTGGAGAACTTCTCGAAGAGGCGACGGGCCAGGTCCTTAAGCACGGCGTTCTTGGCATCTTCTGCTTGCTGCATGTCCTTGAGCAGTCCCTTGGTCTCTGCGGTGGTGTAGCGACGCGAGGGCTTCTTTCCCTTGGTCTGACCTTCCAGGGCGTACGATTTGTTGGCCTTGTGGGCATGCGACTCGGGAACATCCAACTGGTACCGCTTCTTATCGGAGCCAAAGTAGGTAACACGGCAGCCAAAGTGACGCTCCTGCTCCACGAGGTAGGTCTTGAGCCGTTTCTCAATCTCTTCTATCCGATCCATGACTACATCATACTCTGCATCCATTCCGGGCTGAGGCGCAATTACTCCCGTCTTGGCAGCTGCATCGTGGTCGAAGGCAGTGGAAAAGTATCTCAGCTCTTCGCTGAGGTCGGGAAAGGATCCTCCCGAAGTAGTCAGCTGAGTTATTCTCTTGATCAGTGGGGTCTCACATTGCTGGAACATCAGAGGTAGCTTGGTCAGAGCATTGAATCCCTTGAGAACTGCCATAAAGCCCACTAGCTTCTGTTTGTTGTAAATCTTCTCCTCGAAGAGTATGGCCCGGGAGTCTGGGTGACCGGTCTGTTTGACCTGCTTGTTGCCGAACAGATGGATTTGCGCCAAATTACGCTCAAAGTCAGGCATGGGGGCCAGCAATGCCCGCATCTCCTGCAGCTCACTGGGCAGCCGCAACAGCTCTCCAATGGCTGCCTGTCGCTCTTTTAGTATCTCTATATCGCAGCTGGGGGCACAGAGCCAGTGGTGCAGCAGCCGCTTCCCGAACTTGGTGCAGCAATGGTCCAAGGTGGACTGCAGGGTGTGTTCTTCGCCGATGATCCTTAAGTTTGACAGAGTTGTTGCATCGAGGACCATGTGAGAGCGTCTCAGGGCGGAGACCACTGCTGGCTTGGCCTCTGCCAGCTGATCGGGCGGCACATACATCTGGTAGCGAGCCATGGGCAGTACTTTCGGCTCCAGCAAACACTTGTTGATGAAATAGACGCACTGACCCAGAGCCTTCAATGCCAGCTTGTAGTTGTCGGAGGGCGTGAGACCCAAGTGATCCGAATCGGACTGCATAGTGCGTAGGACCAACGGCCAGTTGTCCTCGGATCCGTTTCCGGCATAGTATCGCTCGGCCAAGAGCTTCAGAGTCTTCTCAGCGTTGCAGACATGAGCTCCATTGCTAGGCAGTTGCTCCCTCAGTATTCCTCCGAGCACGGTGCGTACGACCTGTTGAGTGCGCAAGCTGAGGGCTGACTTCTCGCTGAGAAGCTAAAATGGTAGGATTCGATGTTATTTCAGATGATCGAATGGTAGGCGTCTGTGCAGGACTTACGAGCACAGGCATGTGATGGGAGAGCAGCGTGAGCAATCGAGAGCAGTTCTTATCGTCTTCGAACTCGCCCAGGTGAAAGTCCCCGATGGATGTGTCTATAAAGCAAATGCCAAACCTGCTCCACGTCCCCTCCTCTTGCTCCACCAGGGCCAACATGTAGTTGGGCTGATGATTGGGACCGATTTTACACTGCGACCCGAAAACCTGAGTTCCCCGATTCGTGATCTGACAGATCTCACGGGCCACGACCTTGTCGAACTTGGTGGACTTAATGCGCTTGCACCTTTCTGTCACCATGTCGGGCGTTTCCGTTTGCTCCACTCGAGCCACCTGCGGATGGCAGAAGATTACATAAAAATGATACCAATTTGGATCCGAGGATCCACCAAAGATGCTTACCTTGTAGCCCCTATCTATCAGGATTGTGGACATTTTATCAAAGGATATCTCCGGGAAACCAGAGTGAGCAAACTCGCCACGCATATAGGTAAATCCCAGCTCATTGACACCCACATCGGCATCCCCATGGTACAGCTCATAGAATTTTCCCACTTTAAAGAACAGAACGCAGTCAAAGTTGTTTGACTTCAGAACCCACCACTGTCGCACGCCAGGCGACAGGTTGTTGAGGAACTTTTCGGGCACATGCAGGGTGCTCTTATCGTAGTCCGGATGGTCTGGGCGCCTGCCCTCCTTGTCCTTAATCTTGTCCGGCTGCAAGAACTCGAGCTTCTGATGAGGCCACACCACAGGCTCATCGAGGCTCGATGAAGTGGTCACTATCTCATCGTAGGCCGCGTCCTGTTTCACATTGCTCTGGATGTTTTTTAGCTTCTCCTGGAATGTGGAGCCTTCAGCCAGTTTAACCTTTTGGCCCACCGGCTCATTGTTGTTATTATTGTGGTTTTTGTCCTTGTTGCGGGATTTTTTGGGCGTGGGATCGTCTTCCGATTCTTCGTCATCCATAGGCTCTTCACCCTCATCGTCGCCACTCTCGCTTTCCTCACTGGCAGCATCATCCTTTCCGTCCGGTTCATAGTCAGACTCATCGCCGGAAAAGTCGTCTTCGGATTTGGTCTCCTCCATCTCATCTTCGCTCTCCGACTCGGGTAGAACGATGCGTTTTCTTTTGCGCCGACCACCAAGCTCCTCCTCATCCGACGGAGTCGAAATTGGCAGCTTCCTCTTTGCCGAAGGCTTGGTCTCGGTCTCCTTCTTCACTTCCAGGTTCTTGCCATTGTTGAGATTCTCCTTTTCTGAGTCCGTTCTGTCAGTAGGCGTTGACTCCGCCTTTACGCTGGGCACAAGCTTTTTTTTGTCGACGGCTGGTGACTTGGTGAAATAGTTAAACAAGGTGTTTGTGGGCGTTCCGCCCACACTCGTATTCAGCTTCTTAGACATCCTGCTGCCAGCTTCGAAATGATAGATCCCAGTTCCCGGTAAAATCAAGAAGATTCGCAGACGCCAAGAATATGCGCCAAAATCTGCGTGGCGTTACCAGATGGACACACAAATGTGCGAATGTGGATCCAGCCAGTGCTGCCGATTTCGCTGTTTTCTCGTAAGATCTGGCTTTTTTCAGACACAATGCGGGAAATATTTGAGGGAAGCGGGAGTTCTTGATTTTGTAGACATTTTTTGGACTTTTTTCAGCCCTTTTTATACTGCCACCGGTTACATAAAAAGTGTGAAAGTGTGGCCGGCTCATCAATACCACCTCTAGTTTACCAAATAATTTCTAAACTCTAAAAAGGGGCTAACATTTTTGCTGTTTTCACTACGAAGTGCCACATACATACCTACGCATAATTGGTACGACCATGTTGTACGAATGCAAATCAGAAGCTATCCCCACAGAGCTGGATGAGTTTATGAAAATTCTATAAAATACACATTAAATATCTCTTTGATTCAAATTTGTTAACACCATTATTTCCCATTTTTTTGGATAATGTTCAGCTTTTTTTTTCGTGTTCATGTTAGAAACTGCTTTTTTCCTGATAACAAGTTGGCAGCACTGGATCCAGATGACAGAAAAGCGTTGCCACACTGCGCAAAAAACAGCTGACTGGTAACATTACGATTTTTGCCGTGTAGGACGCAAAAATAAATAAAGTTTCACGAATTCAAGTAATTTTGTAAGAAAAGTAAGAAAATAAAATGTCGCTAGCTGACGAACTACTGGCTGACCTCGAGGAGGACAACGACAATGATCAGGATGAGGATGATACTGAAATGGGGAATGCCGACGATGAAAATGTAGGGATAAGTAAAATGCCCCAAACGTGCAAGTTTTAAATTTGTATCTCCCACAGGAATTGGCGGAAAAACTTTTGAAGCCGGTTCCAAATTTGATGGACGTGGATGTCACAGTGCAGTCGGTGCGCGAGCTGTGCAAGTTACGCGACTCGAAGCGTTTGCAGGACACACTCCAGCAGATCGAGCACTACGCCAGTCGCCAGCGGACCGCCGCCGAAATGTTGGGCAGCGTGGAGTCCGACCCGGAATACTGTCTGATTGTGGAGGCCAATGCCATTGCCGTGGACATCGATAATGAGATCTCCATCGTGCACAAATTCACCAAAGAGAAGTATCAGAAACGCTTCCCAGAACTAGACTCGCTGATCGTCGGGGAAATCGAGTATTTGCTTGCGGTCAAGGAGCTGGGCAATGACCTGGACCAGGTGAAAAGCAACGAGATGCTGCAGGTCATACTCACGCAAGCCACGATTATGATTGTGTCTGTAACAGCATCCACGACACAAGGAACCATGCTCACGCCGGCGGAGAAGGCCAAAATTGATGAGGCCTGTGAGATGGCCATTGAGCTAAACAACTTCAAGTCCAAAATTTATGAATACGTTGAGAGTCGCATGACCTTCATAGCCCCAAATCTTTCCATGATAATCGGTGCCTCCACGGCTGCCAAACTGTTGGGAATCGCTGGCGGGCTCACCAAGATCTCCAAGATGCCGGCCTGCAATGTTCAGGTCCTGGGCTCACAAAGGAAAACCCTTTCGGGTTTCTCACAGACGCAGATGCTGCCGCATACTGGGTATGTTTATTACTCGCAGATTGTCCAGGACACGGCTCCGGATTTACGACGCAAGGCGGCTAGGTTGGTGGCTGCCAAAGCCGTGCTGGCCGCTCGTGTTGACGCCTGTCACGAGAGCGTCCATGGCGAGATTGGCTTGCGGTTCAAAGAGGAAATTGAAAAGAAGCTCGACAAGCTGCAGGAGCCACCGCCGGTGAAGTTCATCAAGCCGCTGCCGAAGCCCATCGAGGGAAGCAAGAAGAAGCGTGGAGGAAAACGCGTGCGCAAGATGAAGGAGCGGTATGCCCTGACTGAGTTCCGGAAGCAGGCGAACCGCATGAATTTTGGTGATGTAGGTGGATTCCGAGAATCATTTGGAGTTGATGTAACCTTTATTTTCATATTACAGATCGAAGAGGATGCCTACCAGGGCGACTTGGGCTACTCCCGTGGCACAATTGGAAAGACTGGAACTGGCCGTATACGCCTGCCCCAGGTGGATGAAAAGACTAAGGTGCGCATCAGCAAGACCCTGCACAAAAACCTGCAGAAGCAGCAGGTCTATGGCGGCAACACAACAGTCAAGCGTCAAATCTCTGGCACGGCCTCTAGTGTGGCATTTACGCCGCTGCAGGGTCTGGAGATTGTGAACCCGCAGGCGGCCGAACGATCACAAACGGAGGCCAACGCCAAATACTTTTCGAATACCTCCGGTTTTCTATCTGTTGGAAATCGAACAACTTAAAAGAATAACATCTTATTTGTCTTTCTATCAAATGAAGCACTTTTAATTATAGATTTGTCGGGCTTAAAATGAGATAGGCGTTGTAAAGCTGCAATAAAGCTGTAAAGGAGATTCTAGTTGTTGTTAGCTCAGTTTGCCCACGTCCAGCTTGCGTTGTATTGCTTCCCAGGAGTTGTTCAGCAGGACAGCCAAAATGCCGGCCACGGTGAAGACGCCGCCAATAATGGAGCAACAGTTTGTCGCAAAGTGGCCAAAGGAGCTGGAAATAGAAATTCACCAAATGAATATTTTACGCTTTAAGATCAATGCTATGCTAGTTGACCGACTTGTGTTTTTCTGCATATTTGACCATCAACGGCGACAGTTCATAGCTGAAGAATATGCCCGGCATTCCCCGTTCGCGGTCTGTTAGATCCTTGCGATATCGCGTGACGGAGAACTGATTTGTGTATATCGGCTGGCCATCGCTCTGGCGCATATATAGTGTAGGTACAATTTTTAAGTAATAATTGAACATTTCGCTTTTGGTTTCTGGAAAAAATAGAGTAGGTACTCAGTTAGTCGTTTCGGAGCTGTACAGCGCTCTCATATTAGCATATTTCAGGCTATATCTATCTTCCATTAAACCCTTCCCACCTAATGACCTATTTGATTAGAATTTTGAAATTTGTTCTGTTTCCATTTTTCCGCTACATCTGTCTCTTTCTCACAACAACGGTACCTGTGTTGCTATCTCGCTTCCCTCCGCTAGGGTCGCACACTGCACGAAGAAGAGCAAGAGAGAGAGAATAGAAGGGGGCGGCGTAGCCACGGAAAATTGATATTTCATTCTGGCTATATAATGATCTGATCTGATCCAGATCGGCAATCTGGTAGATGCGGCCATTCTCTGTGATTCTGCGATTTCGTTTTATTCATACTTTATGGAGTCGGAAACGCTTCCTTCTACTCTTTGAGTATCGGGCATATAAATAGAAAAATTAAAGAGATTTTGCAAAGGGTAAAAAAACTTCAACTTCGGCTCGATATAAATAATTTTCAAATCGGCACCGCAAAAAAGACTTTGGGGATATATTCCAAGATTCTACTCATACAGACCATCCAGTATATTCAAAAGTTTTCGTCTTGTCGCACAGTGTAATTTCAAAAAAATTGGCACCATGTTGTAAATTTTATAGATATTGCTTGCGTAAAAATGACAAATGTTGCCAAAACTACAATTTGCCATCAAAAAATTTACATCTAATTTAAAAAAATTGGACGACTTTTTTCAGTTATCGCTCATTTCTTTCAAATCTAGCTTGTTTTGACTCTGAAATTCTGGCAACACTGGAACTGTACGAGAGATGTTTCAGTGGCAGCGCTAGTAAACATCGTGGCAACCCTTGCCCCATTTGACAGCTCACACGCACACACATACGGACGTTCACAGTCACACCAGTCGGTTCAGTTCATCACTTCGAATCCGAATAAATAAAAATATAACGAAAATATACGGATTGTTGAGAAATTCAGCGCGTTTTTAAAATACTAATCGAAGAAGCGACGCTCGCGGCTTTGATTTCCTCGCAAACAAAACGCAAATACGGACAATAAACAGAACACGGCATGCCGTTGCCCTCGAGCTCCTTCTCCCAGAAGGGACCCACATGCTTTGATAAGATGAAGAGTGGCTTTATCATTGGCTTCTGCGTCGGCATGGCCAGTGGAGCACTGTTCGGTGGCTTCTCGGCCCTCCGGTAAGTTGGCTTTTGAACGATCCACCGTGGAAAGTGACGCAAGCTCAGATACTTTGTTATGTAATTATGCCGGCTAACTAACGACTGAAACTCGCTTTTGCAGATACGGACTGCGTGGACGTGAGCTTATCAACAATGTGGGCAAAGTGATGATACAGGGCGGCGGAACTTTTGGTACTTTCATGGCCATTGGTACAGGAATACGCTGTTGAGCCCACAGCAGCCCCTTGGGAGCAGCAGCCTCTGCTTCTGCTGGCATTTTTGGCAAAGTTTTAGACTATTAACACATAAACTAATCATTATTCAAGCCTTGTTTAAATTACGTTAAGTTATTGCAATAGAGATTTAAAATTAACCCTCCCGATGTGTACTCAACTCACCTGCAACGTCCACCCGCAGACCATCCAGGGGATGCGTCTTGGCAAACTCAATCTTTTCGCCGAAGGACAAATGGTTGATTGTGTGGGAGAGCTTAACATTGCTAAATTGGAAGTCATGTATGTGGAACTGGCGTATAGAGAAGCTCTTGCCGGGCGCAAAATGGAAGCTTCCCGCCATTCGATTCACCTCAAGGTGTCCCTGTATGCGGCAGCCCTCTTTGAAGGCGTCCTCATCGGTGCGTTTGTACTTGCCCTTGCACTGTTCGATCTTGTCTACTTGGACGTTCCACTTGTGCAGGCGGTAGGCATCCAGAACATCCTCGCATGTGTTGCAGCAGCTAGCAAAAATTCGTTTGAAATTAGTTTCGCAGTGAGTCATTTTGGTGTTTTCTTTACTTACTGCGTGGCGTTGTGCTCGGCCCCGTAGCAGCTACCGCAGGTGACATTCTTATTCGGCGGCGAGACGGCCACAATTTCCTTAATTGGCGTCTCCTTGAGCGGCTCACCCTTTAGGTCGAGCCTATGCTTGAAAATATCGTGGTCCACCCGCAAGTGTGTGTCACCAGACGAGTCCATCGCATCCAGGGATATATAATTGCAGGCCAAGTTGTGCAGGGTGACGTCCAAATTGATGCGCAACTTGTGCCCTCTTGTGGTGTCCACAAACAGTTCCTCGTTCAAGGCGGGCTGCATGTAGCTTAGAAACTCGAGGAAGATCAGCAGGCTTATGATGCTGGTACTTATGATAGTCACTAAACGGAAAAACACCGTGCCGGTCGGTTGTGTTATGCTTCTTCCGACACCAAGTTGATGTTTGAAAAACACTTACCAGCGGCGCCGCCCACTGTCCGCACGCTGAAATCGTCCAAAGTGCGGGGGTACGCGTCTAGGCGACGCAATACGTCAGCGAACTTCATTTTGTGCACAAAAACGAATGTTAAAACGATCTAAAAGGTAAACAAAGGGATTTACATGATTTTGTGGCGGCGGTGCTGTTCGTTTGTGGGACCGCGGGGGAAACGCGGGTGAATGACAGCGCCACGTCTATTTAGTGACGGCGGATTTATATACCGACTGGCCCTCAGAATATACCGAAATATACCGTGAATATACCGAAGAAGAAAACGTATTATCCCACTAAACGTCCTCTATTTAAATAGCTGAGTATCTGGAGTTCAACCGCGGAAATTAAAACTGGTCGTAAATGTTCCAAGTATATTCATCATTTTCCTTACCTCAAAAAACAAATTAATAAGATATCTTTCACATAAGCTGCGCTAATATTCTAATATGCAACGGTCGTCAATGGGTTACCCGCTCTCCGTTAATGATCGGAAATCATATTCCACGATTTTGATATTCGGTTGAATATTACTAGCTAATGGGGAGTCTCAGTCCTGAACACATAGTTTTAGCCTATAAATGAATCAATTTCCTATAAGATATGCTAATTTTAAGAACTCTCTTTTATTGAATTGTGTCTAAAACATGGTTTAAACAAAAAAGATATTGTTGCGATGAAAAGTCCCTCCACGAAGAGAGACTCTGCAGTGCTGCCAGATCGTTGAAAACAGTTCAGCACATTGTGAATGGCAAAAAGTGTTTGAATTTCCCGCTTTTCTGAATAATGAGAAATAATGTAATTCAATCAATTATTTACTGGAATTATACAAAAGTTACATTATTTAGCTACTATATATTTATATATAAAACTAACTATTACTATCCTAATAGTACAAGATTTACGTTTCTTAAGACTCAATAAACAATACAAATTTATTTATAAAAGAAACACTAGTGATAATTTTATTATCAATATTATATACATACTTGGGCATTGAACAATTTTGGGAATTGGCTGGAACTATCTGTACAACATTTTTTCATACTAATAAGTTAAATATTTTAGTGTTTATTTTCCAAGTGAATAAATGTAAAAACATATCCTTATATTTTGTTATAAATCCACGTACATTACGGGCATTACGTTCCCGGCTTAATAATATACCGTTAACCGAGATTGGGCTAATTTTATATGATTTTTTTTTTGGTTGTTCAATACGTAAGAGCGACTTTGAGGAAAAACTTTTATCAAGAACTATTTTTCTTATTGGAGATAACAGTAAAGGAAAATAAAAAAAAAAAAACACAAAAATATTGAAAATCAAAGTTAATGAATTTATATGTAAATTAGTAAATTTAGTCAACACTTTCAATAAATTTATAAACTATTACCTGGACAAAAGTATACGGAAATCGGTGTTTATTGATTTTGAATGTTTTTTGGCATGGTGGACATTTTGGCGGAAATGTGCATACACCAAGTAATTGTTCATTAGTTTTGTTTCCGTAAAATATATGAAGTTAAAGACTTTTCAAGCACTGCTTTGTGTCTGGCTGGTTTCGTTTGGTCGTTAAGCATACGCTGTGGTGGCTCGGAAATAATCAACAGAGCTAGCGGCCTTCGTTTCGCCAACGCCAACGCCCCCTCCACGCCCACCCCCGTTCCGCTACCAAGAACAATGTCATGTCTTGAGGCTGCGGTTTTGCATACATTAGGGCCAGACCAACCCCAAACCCCCCAAATTTTCGCTCTAATCCTTCTACGAGCATTGCTGCTCCTGCTGCTGTGGTCCAAGAGAGCGCGTCTAATTTTATAATGCATGTTAAATAGATGAAAGGTTAATTGAAAGAAACCACAAGTTTCGACAGCCCACGCAGCTAATGCTTAGCTTTTAGGGGTTGTGCGCCGCAGCCAACATAACCTAACCAACGCTAAGCAACAACACAAATGGGAGTCCGTCGGGATGGCCAAGGGGATTTTGGTTAGAGTTAAAAGTTTTCGCTTAAATATAAATCACCGAATGGCTTGCCGCTTGACTGACTGGAGCCAAGCCAAGCCCAAAGCCGAAAGCCGAAAGCCCAAAGCCGAAAACCCAAAGCCCAAAACCCACCCAAAAGATAGATGTAGAACATACCGCGAGGTTGTGTAATTGCTAATTAGCGTTGCGTCCATGTGGCTGCCACGCTCACTCGCTCTCCCAATCGGTTGCTCTCTCTTTGACACAAAAGCTCTCGCCTGAACAGGTAATCACAAATCAGGCACGCCGGCAGATGACAAAGATTAGCAGTGGTAATTTCTTTTTAACTTTGCAGATTGATTGGGTTGGGTTGGGTTGGGTTGGGCTGGGGTCGCGTGGGGTCACTAGTCGAATAAGAGTATCCATAGGTAAACGAATCCGGAGCGGATAATGTTCTCTGTCATTCCTGGAACCCGATATGTTGGGATCCTTTCATATTTTTCTTGGTTTTCTTTGTGAAAAGTTCATAACCTTAGAGTCGTTTTAAATGTGACTGTCTCATGGCATGGCATGGCCATAGGGCATTCGGGCTTTTGTCATACTATCATTTGATCCATTTTCCCCGTCGACTCTCCCCGCCCGCGCATATCCTGCTGTCGTACTGCCCTCCACACTAATTTGCATTCCTAACCATTTCGCTCTAACCAATTCGAGTCATTTCTTATTTGAAACAATGAACCCAGCAACAACACGAACAAACAATGGAGAGAACGAGAAAAGGAGTCATTGTGCCCTGGCTTTGCAGGCAATAAAAGACTTCACAGACAAAAGAGAGTGCGCGGGCGGCTGGGAAAGAGGGGGAGGAGTGGGGAGTGAGAGAGAACAGAGCGTGTCAAGAAACTTGGGCCAGAGAAAGAAAATCAGCAAAGAAGTTGGCGTAAAGCAGCTTAAACAATCAGGACTGCCTAATGGATATTGACACTTTAATGCCCTGGCCACCGACGACTCTGACTCCAAGCTGGAGTTCTCACTCTCCCGAGAGAGGCTGAGCGGAGAAGCCTCCTCGCACTCGCAATCGCACTCGCACTCGCAGGACCAAGCCGTGCAGATGTCTTGCTCTAATTTGGTTCAGCTTTGTCCAGTTCATTTTTCTTGTGCCGCATTCTTTGCCTTAAAGAAAATTGCAGTGCCGAAATTAATTATAGAGCCGGACCCGGGACCAGGCACGGCACGGGACCGGGCCCGGGCCCGGGCCATATTTAATTAAACGTGGACATTTTAAACTTGTCCACCCAATGAGCCACCACCAAGCCTCAGCGGCAAATGTAGCAACTAGGACCGGAGTGCCGTCAGGAGCCCAGAACGTGGAACCAAAAGGCGTAATTAATTAGTGGAGACGTGCCATATAATTGCGGCAGAAGTAACTTTTTCCCCATTTGGAGACTCTTTTATTATTTTGTTGGTCAAGGAATGTTTCAATTACGTGTATTGCCGATTGAGAGGCGGATGGGACGGTGGACGGGGGACGGTGGACGGGGGCCACGGCAGGTGGAAATTAATTAAATTAGCAGGCGTCACTTTGGAAAAACGTATCGTGCCAGGACTTGAAATATTTCGTGCTACACACCCCCAACACATTCACACACCTCGAGCCCATTCCTCATCCTAAAATCGTCCAAAAATTCGCATAGATAACCTCACTTCCGTTCTCTATAACCGAAAACGTCATTTCCGGCAAATTAGTCCAGTCAACTGTGCTATGACATTTTGTGTTAGCATGTGCTGGCATGTGTGTGTGTGTGTGTGTGTGTGTGTGCAGGACGATTTGAAATCACTGGCCACGTTTTAAGCATATTTCCTGGCTTTGGGATGCAAAGCAATTTCATGCAGGTCCACGGCCGACAAAAGTTTCGACTACGCTTTGACGGCGAGGATGCTGGATGCACTGCCCACAACTGGCCCACAACTGGCCCACAACTGGCCCACACTCCCTGCTGCCGTATTCTTTCAATTTGTGGATGGCTTATAGTTTATGGACACTTATCGCATATATAATTAGTTCTCCTGCTCGTTACTTTTAATTGTGTAGCCGCCTAATTGCATTTGTAATGTGTTATAATTAGTGGGCATTATGGGCACGACCACTCCCCCCCTAATATTCGCCTCGATTGGGGAGTCCGAAGGTGTTTCGTTTCTTATAGACATGTATTTCGGGTCGTTTGATCTGCGGTATCCGCAGTGAATTCTGAACAGCAGCTTTCCCGAAATCCATGCATTTTGCACTTAAGCCTTTTTGTTGGCTGGACAATGGCAATGGGCTCTGCTCTCTGGCCTCAGTGGGGGGGCTGACAAGGTCCTGGGGGTGGGAAATAGATGGATGGGTGCAGGCGTTTACCCTTTTGTGTGGGCGTCTTTTTCACTTATTTGCGTTTATAATCTGGTTTCTTTTTTCGTGTGTCCGGGTCACGTCAACAGAAGTGCACACTTTTGTTGTCGCTCGGTCGGTCGGTCGGTGGCTGCCTGCAGCCCAGCTACATGAAAAATTATTTACATAAATATCCGCGCTGTCAATTGTGTGTTGTGGCATGTAAAGTGACAGTAGCAGAGCAGAGCAGAGCAGAGCAGAGTACAAAATGGCGTTGCCGCCGCTGTCCTTGTCAGCGTCGCCTCCGCGGCCGCGGCCGCCGTCGCCCCGTACGTGACTGCACATTTTTTTCGCCACTCGCCTCTTCAGCCCGAAAATGTTGGTGGGACTATCAAATGCAAATGCATTGTATATGCCACTGTGCGGGCGTGCAACTCCGTGCGGAGGCGTGTCAGGGGCGACGTCAGACGTCAACGTTATGGCTGCCAAAGTTTTCAATTTTCCACTTAATTGCTTTCAATTAAGCAAAGAGTCCTCTTTAGTCCCCAACACGATGCCCCAAAACGAACTCGACTCTCAACTCGGCTGAAGCATTGCCCCAGCCCCATTCAGACCCTTTCCCATTGTCTACATACACACACACACACACACACACACACACATACATATGTATGTATGTATAGGTATAGGTATATGTTGTAGCAGTGTGTCCCGTTATGTCCGTTCAATTAAATTACACACTAGAGCCGCATCAGCAGAGCAGAGCAGAGCAGAGCAGAGCAGAGCAGTGCAGAGCCTGAAGATTCCTGCCAGTCCTGGCAGGTTCATCCATACTGCGTCCAGACCCCGGGCAGCACTTGCCCGCACCGCATTGTTATCACTGTCAAGAAGCCGAAGCAGGAGCTGGCAGAGCCCCACAGTGGCGGATGGCACTTGAAAAATACTCCTTGAGGGAGGACTTTGGCATCCCACGCAGAAACGACCCGTTTCGACCAAGTCCCAGATAATAAACAGTGAAATGAAACATTCCAAATTTGTTGACTTTCTTTTTTTGAACCACTGTGCACCCGCACACTGTTTGGCGCTATGTTTGTTTGTTTGTTTGTCCGCTGCGCTGTTGTGCGTGTTTTTGACCGAGGCAGAGTCAGAGGCAGAGTCAGAGGCAGAGTCAGAGTCAGCGGCTTGTGCGCCTTGATTGCTGCACTTGCCAGTCCACGGACAGCCCCCGGACAGTCCCCGGCCGGGCCAAGGGTCACACGAGAGTAAGCGGGCAACGAGGCAAGCAAATGAACAAATAAACAAACAAACAGTCCAACACGGCCAACTGCTTTGAACCATCGCATCGGCCCCTCTCATTGCACAATATGCAAAAGAGCGTGTAATGCGTCTGTCTGAGTTCTCCCCCCCCCCCCCCTTAATTTATCTAATGCCAGGGAAAGTCACACTTGCCACAGACATCCACTCTTGCCACACACGCGCACACAGTAGTAGCACTCCCTCACAGTCACAGGTTAAGCTTTCGGCAAGGCAAGAGGATATTTTAATTACATTTACGCAAAATTGCAAAATTGAATAAGGCTTTGCTCAAGAGCTGGGGGCGGGACGGGGGCTGGAGAGTGTCTGTGTGTGTGTGCGTGTTGCGGTGGAGGCGGAGTGCAGTGAATGTGGCCTGAATCCTTTAAGCTGCAATGTAAACAAGTGAAAAGCATTACTAAGACAGGCCCGAAATCTGTTTACGGTTATTAAGCAACCATAAATGCCCGTTCCCCTCCCCCTCACCCAATATAATTACAGTCCAATGAAGCATCTCCAGTATATTTCTGCTTGCTGGAAGGGAGGGGCCCAAGTAGCAAATGTCAAATGTGGCCACGATGTGAAATTGTGGGCAGTTCTCCCCAGGACTCTCCAAGCTGGTCTGTTCTCTATGACAGAAGTCGTACCTTTAATTTATTTCATTATTTTATGGAAGAATTATGAAACTCATTCCCCCAATCGAGGAAACAACAAATAGCTTTAAACCCTAACATAATCAAACAATTTCTTAGCAGATACATACTCTTACGTATGTACACTGGTAGGTACTATAAATCCGTTGGCAAATTCAATTCCAGCCCATTCCCATTCCAGCTCGCGTAGGTAGGACACATTTCAGCACTTACGCTGGCCAGAGGGGGGTCCTGCTAGAGCCCACGTCCTACCGCCACCACCTACTCGCGGGCACAGCAGTTGGCCGGGCAATCCGCAAAGCCAAACCCAACCCAGCGAAGACCCAACGGAACCGGGCCGAGCCGAACTGAAGCCTAATCGAACACGTTTCATATGACTGCGGCGCTAAAGATTACATTTTAATCTCTCTCTCTACTGGCAACTGCCATCTGCCATCTGCCGGCCCGCTCTGGCATCTTTCTCTGTTTTCTCCGCGGCTCCATCGATGGTTGTCCCCTCCGGTTTGGCTCTGGTTGGTCATGCAACTAATCAATGCCTCGTACTTGATTTTAACTTGCTTGTAATTGGGCAGCGATGAAGATTGGAGGAGCGGCGCGATGCGATGCGATGCGATGCGACGACAGCCGTCGCGACGGTGGAGCCCTGGCGATAAATGTCCGAAAAATTCTAAGCGCGTACGCGACTGAGCTAGTCTTCCCTCCCTGTCGCCCCTGTCGCCCATGTCGCCCCTGTGCTCCTTGGCTCCTTGCCTCCTGGCTCGGCGGTGTGAAATTACCGTTTAATGAAAAAAGCTCCAGCAGCTTCCCCCAACCGAAAGATACACCCGAAAAGATACAGATACAGATACAGCTAGACCCGTACGAGTGTGTACCAGGTGCGTAGTCGGAAAAGTTGCTCTGAGTAAGGATCCTGGGCTCCAGCACTGGCTATCTCTGAATGCTGCATCCATCTGCTGACTAGCCCGATAAAGTTATCCAGCATTCTGTGGCCCCTACGCCCCTGGCTACAGCTGTAGTCACAGATACAGAGCGCCGCGTAGGTAGTCAGATATATTTTTTGCTGATGTGCTGGAAATTGCCACACTCTCACACACACACAAAGACACACACAGAAACAGCACGTGACAAGGTGAAATAAAATGAGAAGCTATCAGCGGACAGCAGCAGTTGCGAATTGCTGTAGATGCCTGAGGTTCAGTTCTGGCCATGGCCAATGCAGTTGCAGTTGCAGTCGCAGTTGCAGTCGCAGATACGGATAACCAAGGAGCAGATACATACATGACGATACAACATCTTATTAGTTTTTAGTGCGAGGAAGGTGACTTGTAGATGGCCGTTGCAGTAGCAGTTAGAAAATTTGCATACTCGTACCAGTCGGCGGGGCGGGAGGCGAAATATTTAGCCGCCTACTGGCTACATCCAATGGCATTCCTCAGTGTCACTGCCACTCGTATTGGAATCGGTTTGGGGCTCTTTAAGGGTCCATTCAGGGTCCATTCTGTCATTATCGGTCCTTAGTGGGCTGGTGCCCCATCTCATATTCATATCAATTCATATCCTGATTAGATATTGGTTAAAAGGTAAGATTCTTGCCATTGTATGGGCATTTCCGGGGCCATAAAAACTTTAACAATCAATAAAAACAGATTTCACTATACTTATGTCCAGTCATTAGTCTCTAAATTTATTGACAGACAACTAAATTAACCAATTTACATATGATTTCATCAACTTGGATGGGAAAGCGTTTTAAAATAGAAAATTCGGATTAAAACTTACATTTTTCGGTATTTTTTGGTATTTTTATAGTCATGTTTTCTTTTACTGTTATTTCCTGTAAGAAAGATGATTTTTGACACCAATTTTTCCTCAAAGTCTCTATTGAAAATCTAAAAAAGACCCAGAAAATTGGCCCAATGTTGGCTGACGGGATAATTTTTTACCCGGGAATTTGGCAACGTAGCGCCAGAACATCAAATGCCTGAGCGGATTTACATATAAGAAACCAACAGGAAAGGTTTTGACATTTGGAAAATGAACAATAAATATTTAGTTTATTGGTAAGAAAAAATGTATTACAGATAGTCCCAGCCAATTCGCAGAGTTATGCACTTTCGTAACCCAAACTTAAGAACCAGTTCCTTTTTTGGCAGGTCATATTTCTGCTTATATCTCGAAAGCCAATCGTTCGGTATTTTTCAGGTTTTTTCGGTAAATTAAGGGCTATTCAAATGGAAAAGCTATCTTCCAAAGTTGGGCTTTTTCATTATTTGTTTGTTAACATTTTGTGGTAGGATTGAAACGCCCAAATACTGTAGTGCCGTTGCTGATGACTAATAGCACAGTGAAACAGTAGACCTGACCAGGTCTTGGAACTGGTACCACCTTTACCCGGATGACTCCTCGCTGATTTACAACATTGATTGCTCACTTCCATTAGCCGGCTACTGGTCCGTCCGCAATGACAGTTAACCCAGTGCAATTGCACTACTGACACCGACGCGTTGGCCAAAAAAAACCCTATTAACCTTTCAAATTTCCAATGTTAACTAGAAACAGCGGGGGGGCACACTTCCCTTCCCAGTGCGAGTGGCACTGCGGGCCACTGCGGCTCCTTGGCTGCTCGGGGCTCGGGGCCTCTGCCTGACTGCCTTCAACCCGAAGCTTCCGACGCACTTTGCACAATTTACGTGCACATAAATTACCATTAATTAAATATTTCTACGCTAATGCGGTTCGAGCGTCGCTTCTCGGTAATCACTGCGACTTTTGGCCATCGGTGTCCCAGAGCCTGGACACAGGGCCCTGCAATGGCCAGAACAGGCCAGAACGCTAAACCGACAAGTGACAGAGACACCAGCCACGGCACCAGCCTCAGCACCAGCCCGTCCCTGTCCACCATCCACCATCCACCATCTTCCATCTTCAATCCACCATCCACCAATACAGCCGAACACGTTCATTAAGCTTAATGTAGCGGAGCAGGCGTACAAAGAGGAGCGCTGGTCCAAGGGTCTCCGTGTCCGTGTCCGTGTCCGTCTCCCCCGTCCTGCCTGTCCCTTTTGCATATGACAAACGCGCAGGCGCGTGGCCCGAACAGGGGCTACCATTTCTGCGGCTACTGCTCACTGCCACTCGCTCTCCTCCTTGGGGCCTTTAAATTTATGGAATTATGAATAATATTTTAAGGCCCCGAGGGCGGCCACCGGGCAGAGTCAAGTCGAGTCGAGTCGGATCTGTTGGGTTAGTTCTGCTGGCTGATTGCCTGGGACGGTGACGAATCGATTGATGTCTTGCTGTGAGTTATCACGTCGCTTGTCTTCAAAAAGTTTTAACAAGGCCGTATCCCGTATAGATCCCTATCCATACACACATAGACGCTATACGCTATACGGTATACGCTATACGCTATATCTGTTCTTGTCGTGCGCTGCATTTTTGATGAAAATCACTTATAATCCCATCAACATTCCCCATCTCACTCCCCAATTGAGAGTTAATGTCTTGTCTGTGAGCCGTGGGAGGAATGGCGGATGGTGAATGGCGGATGGGGGATGGGGGAGGGCGGGGGGATGGATATGGGAGGAGAGCGGCCCTCGAACCAAAACCAAAACTTCGTTTCGTTTATTTGATGGGTTTTGGAGTGCAGGGCTTGCCGGATTGCCGGCTTGCCGGCTTGTGTGTTCGTATTGGGCCTTCTTCAACTGCTTTTTATTGATGATGTCTTTGTTTATTTGTTGTTTGTTGTTTGTTGTTCCCATGTTGTCGCATGGTGTGTTCTGCTGTGCTGTGCTGTGATGTGTTGTTCTTATTGGACGCGCTTCAGTAATATGTTATTATATATATCAGAGAGGCAAATCCAACCGAAGCACATCAAACGCCCGAACAGCAGAAGCGAGAACTAAATAATTACCAAACAACATCCGGTGCTCCAGCACCACCAGGAGGACACCAGGCGGCATCCCCAATAGCTACAGCAGAAGCAACAGTCTGCCCCCCTCCCCCCCCATACTGATTCATCCTCCCCTCCCCGGTCGTTGAGAGTTGACAAAGTGTTTCACTTAATATCACATGACGCGTCCCAATGACGGCATTGGAAGAGATCTCTCGCTTTCTCTTTCTCTTGGAATGATTCTTCACTGGGAATTAGAAAGACATACAACACATATAGAGATATGGCCGAAGGGATTAGGAGAATGTTTAGTGGTACCATATGGGCGCCAAGATATTTGGTTTTATATCAAATTATATCTACATATACTTATGGGCATAGGAATGGTATGGATAGTATAGATGAACCCTTCCTTACTGGGCTCAGCCACCGCCTTACCGAGATATGGAGATACCATTTCATATTGATCTTACCGTTTTCGATCGCTTCGATCGGTTATATCAGATATTAATCTGAAGAGATGAGAGGAGCAGAAATAATTTTAATTATTTTTGATTTATATTTGATTTGTATTTGATTTTTAAATACAAAAATATTGGAAAATTAAATAGAATTTCATTCATTTTCATTTACTTGCATTTAAATTTATTTAAAAGTTTAAGTTTAATGCGGTCCATATTTAATATATAAATAAATATATATAATATAAATTGAATATAAATATAAAACTCCTAATATAAATATATTTTACTCAATTTGCAGGAAATATATTTAATTAAAATATGAAATATATGTATGTAGATCAGATATTTTTCTATTAATATCAAAATTTAGGTGAAAGTATTAGAGTCTAAGTGTAACTATTCCGAGTTCGGGGCTTTCTTCTCTACTTTTTATTATTATTTATATGTATATTCCCTCCTTCCCACCCCTTAAGTGTAAAGGCTTCCTTTAAAGGCTAACTTAACAGTTTTTTAAACCGATTACTCCATCCATAAATATGTACCGAGTATTTCTTTTGGGTTTCGGTTTTAGGATGTTTTTCTTTTTGGTGACATTTCGCCATATGATTTCCATAAGCTGCCACAGCGGCTGCCATAGACAAGTATTGCCCACTGCTCCATCCCCGTCCACGTCCCCCTCCCCATCTGCTCCCCTCTGCCCCGCTCACGAGCACATGTTGCTGCTTATTTTAGGATGCGATGTACAGCCAAACAAATCCCCAACACCGCAACGCACTTAGTTAACGACGGTGACGGCGACTGAGACGGCGACAGAGACTGCGACAGCGACTGCGACTGCGACAGCACCAGCACCAGCACCAGCACCAGCGACGATGCGTCGTCACAGCCGCCAGCTTGCAGTGACAATTGTCAATGAAGTTTCCGTAATAAATTTTCGTCTTTTGGTTGTCTGTGCGTCCCTCCTCCTGCTCACCGTCCATCCTCCCTGTGTCCACAGACACTCCCCTTTTGGAGCGAGCGGACTAACTTGACACGTTTCTTATGTGTGTGTGTGTGTGTGTTGCATGCAACATGGAAAAAGAGAGACCACGGGACCACGGCTCGTTTGCCACGCCACGAGGATTTGGTGTCGCGGCTTTTTATGAGGATCAGCTGCAGTTGTGGCCATATAAAATAAACAAGACGGGTGAAAATCCACGTCCGAACTCCATATACTCTCTACGGCGCTCCAATGGGAGATCTTGGATCTCGATCTTTCGCGGATTGACATGTTTATGATGTTGTAAATCATGTGACAAATTTCTTTTCTACTTGTATTGGCTAAACCAAGTGGAAACTAGGTTTTGGGTCTATAGTTAGGAATACTTTAACTATTCGTATTTATTATTCTGCTGGTGCAGAGCAATATTATCTGGGTGGAGATCTCTATTTTGTTGTTATATCTACTTACCTTCTGGGTACCAATTGATTGCTTTTTACAAGCCTTGCCACCTAGTGATCGTACCTCTGTCCGCAAAGAGGATCTTCGATACGCTTGGCGGCTGAATGATGGCAGAAGTTGGTCTTTAAATATGCAAAATTCACAGCATTAATTACACTTGCCGCGAGTCGTTCGCGTTGTCTTTGAAGCAGCTAACAACATGGCTGCGACACATCTCTCGGCTCCTCCATTCCTCGTTGCCTCCATTTCTCAATCCCTTCACTCTTCCAACCGAAACTGAGAAAAGTCCAGCCAACATTTCCCACTCAATTACCTTGACGGTGCGCCCGCTGGTGGCATAAATCATTTACCATAAAAACGTCGCCTTGTCTACACTTTTCCTTTTCATACGCCAAAAATAAGCAAACGCTTACGAAACACTCGAAACCCGATAGGACGCGGGGGAGGGGGTGGGCTGGTGCGGGGGGCTCTACAATTTTGAGAGGGGGAGGGACCCCATTCAATAATCGCCAGCACAGATACAGATACGGAGTGGCAGTGCCCCCTCCTCCGGTTGGGTGCCTGCGAAGCATGTTTTCGATGTCTATTTTTGGGCGTCGCACGTTTGTATTTCACTCTTTTTGGGATAAATGTCTGAGCCAGAGACTGCTTGGTGGCTCGCTCTTTGCTCCTCGCTCTCCGCTCTCCGCTCTCAGCTCCCCGTCTCGGGCTGTGGCATTCATAAATATTCCCAGGCGAGTGTTGAAAACTTGGTGCGAGCCGGGCCGCAACCAGAGTTCGCCACAAATTGTTTTCGATGTTGTCTCTGGCTCTGTATGCCCGTCCGTTTGTCCGTGTGTCGCCCCCCGGCGGTGATTTTGCGCAACTCGGTGTACGCTCCATAATTCAATCAATTAGTATCATTATTATTATTGACTGACCATTATTTGCCTGGCCCTGGCTCTGGGGTAATTAATTATAATAATTAGAATTTAACAAGCCTTGTTTCCATTCTCCACCTCCAGACTGCAGCATCCACCCATACCATTCCGTTCCATTCCTTCCCATCCACCTCTGGAACAGCTGTTATCTGTCTTCGAAGGGCATTCGTAGGCTTCCCCGTTCCCATCTGATTTTTTAGTGAAACATTTGCCTCAGCTGCCGCTGCCTCTTCCGCTGCTGCCACAGGGGTCACAAATTTGTTTAGTGAGGCAGGCGTTCAATTTGTTTGTTTATTTGTATTTTTATTTTTTGGTGGATCTTTTTGGGGGACGAAATCAAGCGTTGAATAGTAGCTCTCGCTGACAATTTATGGTGGGAAATTAGTTGGACTCGTTTCTCTGTTTATATGCTAGGGGCTTTGAAACAAATCAAGTGCTGAGGAGATCGGAAAAATGTGTTTCTAATAATCCAGCTAATAGTAGGAAAAACCACAAGAGAAAGGGGTCCGATCGTATCATTTACATGGGTGGATAGCTTGGGTTTCTCTTTCGGAGTTCTGGTTGCAATTATAGCCCGTAAGAAGTAGAGGGAGAAAAGTTATTGGAAATTCTAGTCTCACTAGACTCTATAGAGTCCGAAATCTCTAAATTCAAATCTATTCAGAGTCAGGTACCTAAAAACTTACAACTCAAAGATTACTGGTATCCTCTGAAAAGAATATCTTCAATTGTTTCACAGGCTATAAAACAATTGAATGGCTTCCACACTTTACTAGGAACTCATCTAACACTCTAGTATTTACGATCATTCCAGCATCAATGGAAAAACATGTAATTCTTCTTATAAGGATTCTATTAAGATAAAGATCTTTCATCAAAAGGCCATTAAACAGATTCAAAACCGTTTTCTAACCAGTTAATCCAGTGATCGATAAGAATTTTATGGCTGGATTGGTCGGGTCGAAAGGGTCGAAAGGGAGAGACTTGAGCTTCACTTTTACCCAATCGATCCCCAGTCGATCCCCAGTCTGTCCAGAAGCTATAAACTGTTTTGAGAAGGGACAATTGGTCGAACAGATGGTGGGTATTGCCTTAATGACTTGGGATCACTTTCGAAGAACCCGTTACGCCCTAGCACGATCCTTAATAGTAATACAGTCACTTTGGCCTGAAAAATATGTAGATATGGGTATGTTTGTATAACGTATAAACTTGAGTGCCTTTAACATGTTCCACTGTCGCCGTGGACTTCCGCTCAAACGTCCAACTGGGGCGACACCTTATAGACGAGGATGCGGCTTGGGCCCTCATGTTTGGCTTTGTGCTGCCCCGCCCCTCTCCCTCTGCCTCCGCCTCTGCCTCCGACTCTGCCTCCGCCTCTGCCCCTGTCTCCGTCTCGCTTTCTCCCTGTTTCTTCTAGTGGTTCTTCTGGTAACAAAATTCAAGCCATATGTTCGGGTGAAAACGACAAGACTTCTCTCTCTCTCTCTCGTAAAAACTTAAAAAACAGGCCGCGCTAAAAGCAAAATTCGATTCTTTGCCATTTCCATTTGCACTGAGTAACAAACAACCGTTGCAAGATGGAACTGGGAACTGGGAATGGGAATGGGAATGAGACCAGGGCCCAGACTCGGACTCGAGCTCAAACCCAGGGACAGAGTCGAAAACCATGACCAAAGACCAAAGATCCAAATGGCCAGAGTCGTTGCATGTTTCTTACTTGATTTTCTGCTATAAATTAAAGGACTTTAATGACACTTTGGACGACGGTTTCGAGACGATCGCCAAGCGAATTGTTTGGCCTGGGCCTGGGACTGGGCCTCAGCCAGCAGCCAACAGCCAGACACAACGCGAGATGCGATGCAAAGTCATTCTCCATGGGTGCGAAAATGCCACGCAATGTCCAATAACAACAACAACAACACCAAGACCAAGACCAACAAAAGCAACAGCAGGAACATCCCGCCATTGTATGACCAATAGAATGTGGATTTTAGACTGAGACTGAGGCTGAGGCTGAGACGGAGGACTGAGGACTGAGGTCTGAAACCCAGTTCGGAACGCGGCCTTCCTCCATCCGAGTGCAGGAAATTCATTAAGTGTATTTATTGCTTCGATTAAGATGGACACTACTCACCTGCGAAAGAGGCCCTGTCGCTGTCGCGAGCCCCCTTCCAGCGCTGCTCTGCTCTGCTCTGCTCCGATCTGGTCCGAGACTGCACTGGAGTCGACGAGTCGTACGGTTCGGCTTCGTTCGTTCTCCATTCGGTTCGGCTTGTACATAAATTTTAGGTCTCTCACAATGTTTACACAATGTCGACGTCGTTTTTGTTAAGATTGGCATTGCGGTTCTCTCTCTTCCTCCTCCTCCTCCTTCCCCTCCCCTTTTTCGCCGTCCTTTGGCTAAAGAATATGCAGATGAAATCAACCAAAAACATTATGCGTTGATAATTAAGCCAAGGAATCTCAATTCTTAGTGTCAGGCTTGTCTTGTCGCCTTTTAAGTATTTGAGACAGAGAAAATTATGCAAAGGAGACGGCAAGGGAAAGCCAGCGGCGGCGGCAGCGATAAGTACTCGTATTCCGACAGAGGATGGACACTGAGAATCCAATTCACTCATTTTAATTTTATTGTTATTCCCCCTCTACCCCTGCCCTCTTTTATAGCCTTGCAACAGTCGAAATTGGTTAATGAGGAGGAATTTATGACAGTTACTCTTTACGAGATTAGCCAACGAGTCGAATTTCAGCTAGCCGAAATACTATCCCAATTTCATACAAATATGCACTCATTCTATTGAGCCTTTTCGGTAGCGTAGTTTGCGATATCCTTAATAAGTTTATTGTGGTGTTTTATGGATAATAGATAAAGAGGTGGAAAAATTGCGAAAGGTGGGCGTTCACGACGAATCAGTTGATTGATTCAAGGCGTGGTCGGCTCAAGAGAGTGTCAGATTAAAGATCAATTGTGCGTGTGTGAGGAGTGAGTGCTGAATGGCCCGTGCCCTAATGCAAGATGCTCTCTTTCGAGGACCATCCGTTTGTCGTATGCATACAAACATGCAGAACGTAAGACGTTTGCTGTCCCTTTCTAGCACATATCTCTGAGCGCCGAGTGAGAGTGGATGGTCCTCACCACAGCGGACGACGTCACCTTATTATTAAATTCCACTTGCCCTAGTGCAAGCGAATCTTAACCAAAAAGCGACAGATCGAGAGAGAGAGAGCGATAGCGAATAAGAATATATATTGACAACATGGGACAGTGGGCAGTGCTTACTTAACTGCTGCCCAACTGGCTAATATTCTATCGATTAATGGCTGTGTGCTTTGCCAAAAGCTTTAAAGGATGCGGGGAAATGTCCTTCTAGCCATATCGCCCTCGCAGCAGGTTAGATCATGTTTAGCTTCGAGAATCGTTAAATGGAATATAGTAAGTAGTTTTCGAAATGTGCTTCATGAGATTTTATCACTCCTGCTGCCCTGTGCCCGCGCAGGGAAGCCCGTTTCAGCTTCAGTTCCTGGACAGCCGGTCAACCACCCACCCACCTCAGTGGTGCACAATTTAATGGTCATCTTGTTGGTTTTATGAGTCAGCAGAGCAGAGCCCCGGCTGAGGTTGCAGTAAATTTTAACTTGCAATTGTTTTAATTGCCCGGGCCCGTCGTGCTCGCATATTTATGGCATAACGGAAATGAGTTAATAACAAAGTACAAGCCAAACAAGCAAACAACTGAACGCCACCGAGACAGAGCCAGAGACAGAGACAGAGCCAGCGCCAAAGACAGAGAGACAGAGAGAGAGAGAGAGAGAGAGAGACAGAGATTTAATACCTGACAGGGATAAACGTTTGTGTCCAACTGCGATTCCATCTGCTTGGCCATCTCCTTGCCTGGAAGTGGGTGGAGTGGATTCGGATCAGGAAATGGCAGATGGGTGATGGGGGATGGGGGACTGGATGTGGGTGGTGGTGGGGGTGGAGGCGTGTGGCGTTGTCATTTAAATGAAATTACTGTCAGATTTTAGAGAAATAAAATTTCGAAATTACCATTTTATATTACAGTTTTATGTACTCTCCAGTCCATTGCCAAAAATCTGTTCTCCAAGATTTTCGTATGCCAAAAAGACCGGTGCTTCGATTTATTACCATACACTGAACAACATAATTCTCTGTGGATCTTTCAGAGATCTTTTTGGCCTGGCTGTGCTCCATGGCTGAACATCAAAAAGCGATGGGAACTGACTTTAAAGTTTAAACTAAAAAAAAAGGAAGGGTTTTTTGGGATTTTAGATTTAAAGCTTATACTCTCTTTTCAGGTATTGTCTTCAAGGGTTCGCCATTTTGGGGGACTGAAATGCCTATTTTATTAGAAAATCCCTAATGGTCGATGAATTAAATTTCATATCTTGTATTGAATGCCATCCCTGCCGTTTTATTTAGATTCTAACATTCGTTTTCAACAAAATGACTTCACTTTCGATGTTCTAGGTCTTCCGTTTGACAATGGCCAACATTTTTTTACAACATATGCACATACCTGGGATTTATTTACGATTCTTTTATAGCCATTTGCAACGGCTTGGCTTCTCCGGCGGAACATCAAAGCGATGGCCCAAAAAGCCATTAAGTGCTTACCAGGATTACAGCGATTGAATGCCTCCCCGACAGCAATCGATTCACGTTTCATATTGAGCAGTCCAATTCGGTCCCGGCTTTGTTCCGAGAAGCATTAAACAAATGCATTGACCGACAGACCGGTAGCAGCAACAGCAACAGAAACACACGCAAATCTTGATTGAATCAACTTAATTTAGATCAGAGCACAGTGATTCGTGTGTGGTCGTAAAATGCGCGACATATTGGACCCTCGGACTTATCGCACGTCTCTCTCTCTCTCGCTCGCTCTCTGGGTGGGGACTGGCGTGTCCTGCACCCGTGCGTCTGTAAACTTTTATGACACGTGGTGTACTTGCCGCAACAAATAATACCGAAAACCACAAACACCAGCAGCAGCAGCAGCAGCAGCAGCAACAGCAGCAGCCAGCGGGAACAACAAGAAATGTATAATAATAATAAAAACAAATGAAAAAATCACGTAGTTTGTGGCCAGCACATCAGAGACACAAAAGGTGCCTGGGGGTCAGAGGGGGCTGGGCTGGGGTGGGGTGGTGCCATGTGATAGGAATGCCATTTTGCATGTTGCCTTCGTGTGACAAAGCAGCAGCCAATTACCAAACACCAAACACCAAAGGAGTCGACAGTGCGGCTACCGAATACGAGTGCCCGCCATTCAGATTCAGATTTCTTTATTGTACAAAATAATCTATGAAAAATAGTTGAATTTTGTACCTGTTAAGGCCTTAAATTTAAAAATATTTTAGAGATAGTTTAAAGCCTAAAAGCTCTACACAAATATGCCCTGATATTGGTTAAAGGAGTATGAGATACCCTTATACTCCACTAGTACCTGATATTAAAATGACAACTTTCAGCAGAAAATAAAAATGTACAAAGAAGAAACACCCAGAGAGAGAGAAAGGGAAAGAGCTGGGGACGAGTGGGTGGTTGGGTGCAGGCAGCAAACAGCAAGCAATCTTCCACTAACCGCAGCTCAAAACATTATCCTGTGCTGTGCCACCAATTTGATTTGATAGTTTGCACAGCCTTCTTCTGTTCTCCTCCCACCCCTTGCCCCTTGCCTCTTGCCTCTTGCCACATCGACACCTCTAGTCGGCCCCTGCACCGCCGGCCCCTCTGACAATTGACACGTTAGCTTGGAAGCTTTGGCAGCAGCCGGCACAACAACTGAATATCCACTTTGGCCAGGAGCAGCCCCACCTCCACGTGCACCGCCACTCTGCCTGGCCAGCCTTGTTCGTTGTGTTTGTGTTACGACCATGTTGCACCTACGGACTGAACCTATGCCGGCTAACCAGGGCTAGAGGTGGAAGCGTGAGTTGATCGTGCCTTAGTTGAGAAGTTCTCGATATCCGCCCAGGCACTGGCACCTCGGTTGGAGAGGCCATAAGGTTAAGTGATCCTAAATGTCTTTATCTATTAATGTTAGAAAAACCCAATACACTCACGAAGGACCAGGACTACGACTCTGTTCTCATCACGCTCCCATCACGCTCCCATCCCATCCGATCTCATCCCATTCATTGCCATACAAATTTGTTCGGCCCAGCCAAAGTCGTTTGTACGTGATTTCATCAAACATAAAAAGAAAATACTATACCAAAATAAACAAGAGCCAAATAAACCAACACCGAAAATAGATAGGAGGCGACTCGAGGCCGAAAAGAATTTTCAAATCGAATGCAAAAATGGTGCAAACTCTTGAATACAAAATGCTTTGGAGCGACAACAGTAGGAGACAAAACTAAACTACAACCGAAACTACAAAAAAAAAACACAAAACCGAAAAAAAAAAAATATTGTACGAGTATTTGGTGTTCCCCGAGAGACGCGCGGGGCCTTTATCAGTAGAAAGTCGAAATGAAATCACAGAGAGAATGCACAGAAGCCATCGAGATGGTATGGGGATGGGCATGGGGATGGTCTGGTGATGGGCACTGGCGGAATGGGAATGGGAGTCGTCTGGTTTCTGGTTCTGGTTTTTGGTCTGACGACCAATTTCTGGTCAGTGGCAAACTGAATTATATTTTGAGTGGTTGCCACTGCATCTCCTTTTCATCTCATCCCACGGCCCCCATCTGCTCCACAGCTACGAGTGCATTCACTGCTACTCCAGCAGAAAGTCCTGTGTTTTTATGTGTTTTGATGTTGTCAAGCAATTAAAAATTTTGTGCCAATGCCTTTAATAGACATTTTTGTTTTGTATTTGCTAGTTTTTACTGGCGACATTTATGCGAATTTCATGTGTTCTCCGGGGGTAGAAAAAAAGAAGAAACATAGACGGACACGGAGACGGAGACGGACAAACTCGTAGGATGGAAAATGGCAAAATGGGGACTGAGAATCAGAATGTGTGTGGCATTTATTAGTTTTTGTTCAGGCTGTTAACTGATGAATGCTTCCCAGGGAGGGTGCTAAATAATTGAAAGAGCTGCAAAATGTGATTCCAATAGAAAAAGAGAACAAAAGTGAAAGATCAAAAACGGAAACAAACGAAATGTTTACTCTAAGCTTCTATTCTATTTTGTGGCACATTCCCCAATGATTTAAGATCCCTTAATGAGTGGCAGATAATGTATGAGTTCTCCAGATGGTAATTGTAATTTATACAGGGGGTATTCCCTTTATATTGGCAATAAGCCCGATCATTAATATAGCTCGATCATCAAAAAGAGGTAATTATCTTTAAAGAATGCCATTCGTTTTAATGTCTAGAAATCGTTTAGAGCCGCCACAGCAACATCAGCTATCGGCTATTGGCTATCGACTATCAACAATAACCATATAAACGTGAAATTTCCCAAATAGAAACGCATAATTTCCAGTCAATCCAATATTTAGCAATCATTGCCGGCTACCTACAAGATCATTTATGTATCTATGCATATGTATGCATGTGTGTGTGTGTAGTATGCCCCCCCATGGATATTGGGTTGTTGGGGTTTCGGTGTTGATGCCAAAGATGCGAAACCCAGCATTACGATGCCGCTGGCAGAGTCGTTACACTTTTAACGATTTCCCCCCCTCTCTCTCTCGCGCTCTCTCTCTCTTTCGATGCATCGTAACCAAGCAAAATCGCATTAGTTAATCCGACAGAAACATATGCAAAAAGAGAGAGGAAGAGAAGCAGAGAAGCTCTAAATTGAGTGAATGAAAGAAGTTGCCCCATAAGCTGTATACATATGTATATGCATATGTAGCTGTGTATCTGTGTATCTGTGCAAGTATGGAAGTATGATAATTTCATTGAATTGAATATACAGTAGTAGTGCATTCCCGTAGGTAGGTAGCGCTGGCCCCACTCGCGCTGCTTATTTAACTATTACCACTTCCTTCGCCTCCATAGTGGGGGCACGCTGATGGTTCTGGGTGATTTATTGTTTGTCATACGCTTTGAAATTGCGCTTTAAATTTTGCACCGCTTCCAACTTGCAACAATTACATGGCCATGGCCATGGCCATGAGCCAGGCCACTTGCATTGTTATCTTTTTGCATGGTTAGAGTCGAGTCCCTGTCCTGCCTACTAGCTGCTAGCTGCTGGCTGCTCTCCTCTCCCAATCCGCAATCCGCAATCCCCAATCCCCACCATCGCTATTGACTATTTTTTTTCGCGCTTAAGTTGTCGTCGTCGTTATATTCCTTCCTGTCTGTGCCGCAGTCGTCAGCGTCGAATTCCTGAGCCGGTCTCCGTCGTCGCTTGTCGTTCGTCGTTCTGTGATTTATAAAAGCACAGACGACGACTTTAGACTGAGGCAGAATGAGTCTTCGACGCTGGGCCCCAAAGAATTTGCAGCTCCACACACACATGCACACGTACTCACATGTACATATGTACATATGTATGTGGGCACACTGAGCGAGCGAGAAAGAGGGACGGACGGACTGGCGCAGGCAGGCACAGAAAGCAAGAAACATGAAGAAGCTTTTAACGAACTCTTTTCATTTGTACTTTGGTGCATAGTACGATGACAGAGTTTTTCCCCGACTCGTACTCCACTTCTCTGATACCCTGTGCGTCGAGCAGACCACCTGAAAACTCGCATCAGTTGTTAAGCCAGAAATATGTATACACTAGGGGGCAATCGTCCTGCGTAATCGCTTCGCACGTGCGCCAACCCTCGGCTCACTCGCTTCGGCTGACTTCGGCTCACTTCGGCTCACCTGCTCCGCTTTGGTCGCGCCGATATGAGTAAAAATCTATATAAAATCAAGGAAGTGTTTGAAGCAAATGCCTTTCCAGAATAGGGTATCCACAGGTTCGTCCCCCCCTCCGCCCCTGCCCCTTTGTGGTTATGCATATGTATCGCTCCTTTGGATCGTACGCGTATAAGCGGATTCTTTAGGTATCTCTTTTCGTTACCTTTTGATTTCCTTCCAGGTTGGTTGTATTAAAATTTTGCTAACAAAAATTTGTACGTGTAGAGCAGGGTCTCTGGATCTTGAGATGTCTTTTGCTACTACTAGTGTGTACTGCCAAGAGCCGAAACATCTGACGAGAGGTTCCTGAGTCTCTTCTGGCATCGACAGCGACATCGACTCGGGACTCGACTTGGCATCGGCATCGGCATCGGCATCAGCATCAGCATCGAGCTGGATGCATCGTTGAGTTGAAGAAGTGATGACAACACCGACGTATGAGCAACCGAGTTTGTGCCGCATTTAAATTTCAAATTGGTTCGTTAACATGAAGTTAACATATCTGCTAATTGCTGATTGCCAAAGACGCTTGCAGAGCAGAGCAACAGAGGAAGAGTCGAGCCGAACAGAACGGAACGGAACGAAACGGAGCAGCCCGAAACCCCAGGAGTGTGGAAGCTAAGGGGGAGATACTCGCACTCAGATACAGATACTCGTATTCGGTTAGTAGCTACCAATGTAGTCTGGGGCCAGTATCTTGATGCCTCTGTGCAGGCAGGCAGCCAGCCAAGCAGCCAGCCAGCCAGCCAGCCAGCCAGTCAGCCAGCCAGCCAGCATCGAGCCAAGGCAGGCAACGGCAGTCAACGGCAGCATCCACAACAGTAACAAGAACAGAAATAACTACAAGAAGAGTGTCAGGTATATTGCAGTTTGTTGCATCGTCGTCCTCTTTGCAATGAGCGTATCTAATAGATACTTGCACACGCAGCAGCAGCAGCACTAGCACCAGCAGCAGCCACTACTCGCAAAACAACATCCAGCATCCCCGGAAGCTTTTACTTTTGGCCTTTCATATGGAAATTTGATGTTGTTGGAAAGTTAAGTTCATTAAGTGTTAGTATTTGAACCTCTGCCAGACAGCCTTGCCATCGATACCAATCTCTGCAGCTCCTCATCCTCTGGCTCTGGCTCTGCCTCGCCTCTTTGCGCCTCCTGTCTTCTGTACGCTGCTCTTGATGAACAAATTCAAGTGGTGGGCTTGGCCCGTTCCCGTACCCGCTCCCCCAACCCCCCCCGTCCAGCATTGGGGAACACACGCACGCATAGCAGACACCTTTGATAAGTAACCAATTGATGTACACACGCCCATGGGTGGGTTGGCACATGGAAAATTGTATTGGAAATTAACTGACAGAACTGCCGCGGGGAGGAGAGATCAATATTTTCAGAGTCCCGAGAGTTCTTGAGGTGTGTGGGTATTGTGGGAAATTGCGAGTCAGTCCAGTTGGCCCCAGCCCCAGTTCTAGGCTTGCTAGGCATGAGATCCCTAATGAATGTAATAAATAATGATCTATTTTTATTTACCAAATATTATTACGCATATCTCAGCAGCCAGCAGTGCATTTTGACTGGTGTTTGCCCAATCTAGTTCCTGATTTCCCAAGAACCAATGCGATTCTCCCATCTGTCAGGCATCCCCGGCACTGGTGCCTTCCCACGGATTGCCTTCCGCCATCCCAAGGCCACAAATAAAAATACATATAAAAAAAAAACATTCGCGATGCTGAGCGAATATCGAATTCACCCGCAAAACGAAAGCGGCGAAAAAGCCAACAAACAAGCCAGTGAGCCAGAGAGCCAGAGAGCCACCAAGGACTGCGAAAAAATTATGAAATATGCAAAGCAATAAACAATGTTAAATCAAATAAAAAGACAACTTCATATGCAGCTCGGCTCCAAAAATCGAATTCGATTGCAGCTTAAACTTGGCTGCGACGATTGAAAAAAAAACAACAACAACAAAAAGAGGACAAATAAACGAAAATAAACGAAAATAAAAACGGAAAAAAATATCAATATTTTATGCTTTAAGCATTTGTTTGCTTAGAACGAGAGCCCCGAAAAAAACTGAAACGAAACGAAACGAAACGCAAGGAAATCCACCAGACGATGCAGAACGGAGATCAGAGTTGGACGCGAGAGTCATAGTTGGAACACATGGCACTCTTGGAGCCAGCTCCTCGCCAGCCAGGCGGATTGGGTTCTCTCGGGCCCCGACCCCCTTCGCCCCTTCGCTCCCCTGCTCCCCGCTCCGAAGCCGTGCCTACTACTGTTGCGGCTGCCGGTTCGTTGTTGTCTAAATTTATGATTATTGCCCTGCCAAGCATCTTACGAGCAACGGCAGAAAAAAAGAGAAAAAAAATACAGCGGCGGACTCAATTCGCCTTGACTCAACCGAAAAAAGAAACGAGAAAGGAAGCCCAGCCTCGGTAGTCGACGCTTCAGATACCCTTCCGGGCCGACCCTTGCCCAAGGGGATTTACCATATTGTCTGATATCTGCTATCCTTGGTCCAGAAGAATTAAATTTAACTTTTGAGAAGGTGCACACAAAAAATACCAACATTAATTTCTAAATATGTAGATTGTAAATGTTTAATTGATTAAGCTGATTTGCAAAGTTTTAGTTTAAAGTTTTCAAAGTTTCTATCTGGCAGACATTGCCATAAAAATACAAATAAATATAGAAAATATATTACATGCCGGGTCGGAATATCCTTCCGCTGCCAGAAAATAAAATGCCCTCTATGCAAGGGTACAAAAAGTGCATCGAACATGTGGGGGGGGCGGGTGGCCAGGCCAGGCCAGGACAAGCCAACACTGTGGTGAGCCGGAGCCGGAGCGGTAGCGGGTCCAAGTGAAGTGATTCTGCAGTTATAAAAATTGGATTTTGCGCGCAACTTAATCACATTTTCGCCTTCAACTCGAGAGACTCTCAAACTTGCGAGTGTCCTCTCCTTGTGCTCTCCCTGCTCTGCCGCTCTGCCGCTCTGCTGCTCTGCTGCTCTGCTGCTGATTTCTGCTGCTCTCCGTCTCCGTCGCCCGTCGCCCGTCTCCTTTGCCATTTCAGCTATTTTATTGCCGTCGACCCATTGTGACGATTTTTTTTTCCTCCGTGCGACGACTATGTGTGTGTTTGAGCGGGGTCCGCTTAGAGGTTCCTCCTTGTGTGCCGGGCGAAAATTTACGATTATATCGAAATCTGATGGTTTATACGCCAGACTCTCGGCGGCCAAAAAAACATACTCCCATAGAGAAACTACTTTGTATGGCCAACTAGAGGCTGGAAGATTTACGGAAAAAATTAATTTACGATTCCAGCGAAAATCGAATTTCGTAGTCGCAGAGCAGACTCTTCTCGGCGAAGACCGAGCCACCGCCAACAAAGTTTTATTCAAATTACAATTCCGTAATTAATTTCCATCCACTGCAAGTCGATTGAGGCGCATGGGATAGGAACCGTTTAATTTTGTTTAACGTCCAGCGTTGATTAACCAATAATAGAACCAGTAATGGACGAAACAGACCCCGACTCCATCCAGCACAGCCACTTGCGTGATCCAAGGGAGTCTGTTTGTTCACACATGCAATTGAATTTAGCTTATAAGTTAAGTGAATATATTTTCCAGTCTAGATCGGATCAACTTGGGAAGAGGATCAAAGAGGATCGATCATTTCGGTTGGTTTTTCCTCATTTGGGGAGGGACGAGTTGTAATTATTATACAAATCAGAGAGAGAGGGAGAGAGCACAAACGTAACCCTAAACACGTAAGCCGATCCCAAAGCGTACTCTCAATGGGGAATAGAGAAGTATCGTAAAGCGTAGTACTCGCATAAATGAATAAAATAAAATATTAACAATCTAATCCAATAAAAAAGAGTTGTAAATGTGCCAAGCGAATAGCACAATAATCCGAACAAGCCGCAAACGAGAACATTACAGTCATCCCATCCCATCCCATCCCATCCCATCGAAATCCCATCCTTTCATGAGCTTAGCTTTTGAGGCTCCTTCTGCTCCGCGCTGCTCTGCTCTGCTCTGCTCTTCTCTATGGTGTTCTGTTGTGCTCGATTTCACAATAAAACGTTGGCACTTGAAGGTTTTAACGTACATACTATATGTAGCTACGAGTATGTGATAGTTATAGCTGCCATATATTTAGATAGTGGCGTCGGAGTCGGAGTCGTAGTCCGAGCCCGAGCCCGAGCCCGAGTCCGAGTCGGAGTCGTGAGAATTGCTTGGATGAGCGGGGCTAACGGTTTATGCAAAGCATGGCTTCATCGAAGTGCCAATTAGCATGCACTAAAAGTGCAAAATGCATTCGCCATAGAAGAATAGACATTACATTACATATCGTCGAGCGACGGGGCACGCATTGTAAAACATGAAAGGAGAATCCAATAAGGGAACATGGAACCTACTCTTACTCCACCTTCCCGAACCAATCCCGAATCCAATCCCCAACCCCCTTCCCAATCCCAATCCCAATCCCAATCCCAATCTTGAGCCAGTGCAAACCGATGACTGGCTGACCATTTAAATGAAGTAACGACTGAGTACGACGAGACTTTTCGGGCCATGTAATTGAAATGTGCGACTCAACCGAACCGTACCGAACCGAACCGAACAGAACAGAACCCAACTGAACCGAGCGAAACAATAAAATTAGTTTTCATGGCGTCAAGAACAGCGTTTGTCCAGCAATTTTCCGACTAAAAACAAGCCAAGAATTCAATTTAATGCATTCGAGTCTCAGAGTCTCCTTCTTTACTATAGACGTACGTAGCAGTACCAGTACCAGTACGTCTACCAGGCGCAACTTCTTCTTTGCTTTTATGGTTGCCAGGCAAGCGCATAAAAAGGTTATCGGCATTTAAAAGGGCACCAATAAAAAGCCAACCCAGGCTATTAAATAGCATTATTTACACTCAGGGAACCAACCTCGTCCGACCACTGTCCGCTGCTGGCGTCGTTGGCGTCGCTGGCGTCGCTGGCGTTGGAGGCGGGGCGAAAGTGCGTGCTGTGTCCGCATAATTGGAACAGTTCTTGAACAATGATAAGCATTACCCACAGAGACAAGTGCATCGCTTCGCATCCCATCCCAGCCCATCATTTACTAATGCAGGGAAATTCACATACTACTCTCACATGGGGCTGGGGCTAGGGCTGGGCTGGGATTAGAACCATGGCGTGCCAACGGAAGCCTTTGGGCTGCCATGATCAAAAATATAGTATAAATACAGTCATATTTTCATAATTGGCCATACTGCCTTCGCTGGGCAATTATCATAATTGCATAATTTTCGTTCTAAACAAGCCCGAAAAGAAAACATATACAATACATGACAGGCAGTCAATGAGAGGGTTTTTTTACACTGCGAGAAATCGACGATCTAAACGATGGAGGTCTCGATGGTGATATTAGGATCATGGATCCATCCTCAAGTCCGACCCGATCGATCTCAACCGATTGGGACCGGTTAGTCATATTGAAAATTTCTCTCTCTGCATGAAAGCTTAGCTAAATTTATATGTTTACTGTTGGATTTATGTCTTGTAGAGGCAGACGTAGACGCAGACGCCGGCGCAGCAGCCGGCATTCCCGTCTCAGCATCAGCTTCAGCTTCAGGTTCGGCTTTGGGCTGGGCTGGGCTCGGGAGCGGGCTCGGGCGCGGGCGCGGGCTCGGACTCTGGGTTGTGGATCGGGTTACCGCGTGTCCAGGAAACAATTATCCACATGCTAGTTTAGCCGAGTGCGAGTGGGGGAGACCAACGAGAGAGAGAGAAACGCTGGCTACGGAAGCGACGCTCGATGGCCACCGGTTTCTCGTGTCGGTGCATGGGAGCAGAGGGGAAGAGAGGGTAGGGTAAGACTGCGTTTCGTTTAGCCTCCGGGATCCAAGCCGAGTCCCACTGCTAGTCGAGGGCCGACTCGGAGTCCCGAGTCCGGTTCGTCAGCTGCGCTTGCGCGTTTATTCTCTGTGGCAGAGTTTGACGCTCGCCGTTCGCCGTTCGCCTGTTTTCGGTTTCATTTTGGGACAGCGAAAATGAGCGAGAGGCGGTTGATTCAAATTAGCCACGTCTTCAAAAAAAAAAAAATACAAAAAAAAGAAATAATAAAATACGAGTATCAGGCAACAAGACAATGGAATGAGCAGGCGGTGCCCGGAGGCGTGTACCAGGCCAAAAAGACTCAACCAGCTAAGCAGCCAAGCAGCCAAGCAGCCAACCAACCAAACGAGCCACAACTCCAACTTGGACTCCTCCTGCCCGTTGTCCGTTGTCCGTTAGCCCGTCCGTCCGTCGCTCCGTCTATATGTGCATATGCGTTTCACTCGTTGATTATAGGGTCGAAATTGCCGGGTTCAACAAGATTATTAATGTGCGCCAGCTTTTTGGTTTTCGTATACGTGCATCCAAGCACCCAAGCACCCATGCACTCGTATGTATGGGTATCTGTATCTGTATCTGTATCTCTGCTCTTGTGTTTGTGTGCGAGTATGGCATGGCATGCAACCCTAAAATAATTTACCTCTTAATGTTTGTTTACTTAAGGGCCGAAAAGCAGAAACATTCGAATGATAAAAATTAAAATGGACAACCATCCAACACAACACCAATGGAGGGAGACACCAATGGAAACAACAATGAGCAACACCAACAAATCCTCAACACCCACACTGTTGGAGAGTGCGAAAATAATGTTATAAATACTTCTGATTTCCTACCATCCGATACGAGTACAATGTACAAAACTCTTTTGCGTTGGCCGGTCAGTCCCAGTCCCGGCCCCGGTCCCGTTGCCGGTGCTGGTTCGGGCCAAAACACAACAAAACCGAAAAAAAATGTTTTTTGTTGAGATACATATGTTCATATGCTGACATATCCGCAATGTGGCAGCATAATATAAATTGACATTGACAGTTGACATTTGTGGTACATAAATGTTAGCCCAGACCCGTTCATATATCATGATGACCATCAGCTTCAGCTTCAGTTTTAGCCTCAGCCTCAGTCTCAGCATCAGCATCAGCAGCCAACAACAGCAGGCGGCGGCGTCTTACTTATAGAGTGACCGTGTTTTTGTTGCTTTCTTTCTTTTTTCGCCGTTTGTTATATTTTTTTGTTTGTAAGTTTTCAAGTTAATTTGTTGTTGATAGGTTGACATTTTCAATTGGGGCAAACAAGACGTTCGCTGCATGTGGTGCAGGAATACAGCCCACAGATGAGATGAATTCGAATGGAATTGGGGACTGGGGATAGGTGACCGCAATTCGAGTAGAGTGAAAGAATTCTGTCCAATATAATTGTATACTAATTAGGAATGATATCCAAATTATAAACTATGAAATGGTAAGCTTTTGTCTGATTACTAATTGGTATTATTGATCGTACTGAATGGAGAAGCTATGTAACATGGGTACCTCTCCACTTTGATAGTGGACTGGGACTATGTTTGGAAACCTCACCATTGAGCTGATCAGCCAACCCTCGGCTCACTCGCTTCGCTCGCTGGTCCCGATATGAGCAACATATCGGATATTACTTTTGAAAAAACATTGGAAGACTACTTTGGTAAATTGCTGTCATGTATTGCGGCCCTTCCCCGATGGCCTGATCCTGAGCAAACCATCGCTATCTCTGAATTTTCCAAATGGATTTCTTGGTTTCCACGAAAAGTGATCTTGGTGGTAAGAGCACGTCGGACCATAAAGACTTTTACTTTATTGCTTCCCTTGCCCGTCAATTGAATCAAAGCGGCTGAGTGAGAACGATCAGAGCCAAATATCGGATCAAGCCCCTCACTGGACTGATCTAATTAGTATGCCCGCACATACCTGCATATAAGCAGATACATGTATGGGGCCGCGTCCCGAATCCCAGGGCCAGGATGACGACAAGAAAGACAAAAAAGGGAAAGATGGAACAGAAAACCTGTGGGGAATAGAGCCAAGGAGTCTGCTCCTGCCGAGACACTTTGTCTGAGCCGAGGAATATGTTAATTGGTTTTCTCTTAGTTGGGGATCGGATCGGATCCCTTATCGCCGTTGTGGCCGCATGTTGTCCATTATTCAAATACTATTGTCTTGATCCTTTGACCCGCGGCTAGAGCCGCTCCCCAGTCTTTTATGTGCCGCTCGCCGAGCAGAGGAAAGCGAAGCAATGCAAACTCAATTTGATTTGACTTTAGATAACAATCAATCGTTCCGTGATGGCACCACGAGTTAACTGAAAGGCGGGGGGCAAAAAAAACAACTCCACTCGAAATATATTCAAATGAGGCATAGGTTATGTTATGTTATGGTAGAGTAGTTCACAGTGCGCGACACCTTGCGGCATCTACACGGCTCGGGGCAACACGCACATGGCATTCAACGCAACAACGCACACACACAACACAACGCAACACAACACCAGACACAACACAACACAACACAACACGTATCATCCGCAACAACAATGGAACATACTTATGCTATAGCCCCCCCTACTCCCGAAACCCTTTCGACGCCCCCTCCCTCCCGCGCACCCGTCCACCCGTCAAAGAGTTG
The DNA here is from genome assembly GCF_003286085.1 of Drosophila persimilis. Lineage (NCBI taxonomy): Eukaryota > Metazoa > Arthropoda > Insecta > Diptera > Drosophilidae > Drosophila > Drosophila persimilis. Next base: position 5,034,639 of record NW_020825312.1, read on the forward strand.
CAGAGGTAGAGGTGTTCCACATCCACCTCCCCTCGAAGCAGTGCTCTGTTCCCGGGGACTACGACTACCCGACCATGGTTATTGTTATTTTTTGGTGCTTCTTTTCGGTTATTGTGTTCTTGTTTTTGCTGTTTTTGTTATTTTTGTTGAACTTGTTTCGTATCGTAAATTCAATAATTTTGACATTTTATTGCATTTTTATTACGTTTTGTGACATCATTAAACGTTTTTATGAGTTTTCTTTGTCGCTCTGTGCTGCCCTCGAACTTGTTTCTGCTCTCTGCTCTCTGTTTTCCGTTTTTTGGGATTGTTCATTTCGATTGTTGTTAGAGATGCTCTTCAGGCGAGAGAAAGAGTTGTGTGGGTTCAGTGTTCAAGTTTGTTTGGGTTGATGGACGCTGTTGTTCTTGATAGGATTTGATATAGATTAGGAGTCAAGCATTAATGTATTTTTTGTTTTTTTCGTTTACCCTGGAACTACTCGTAATTCATGGCTGAGTGATTTGTCTGTCAATGAAACTGGTGAAATGAATCAAGGGTACGAGTATACATCATTATGAGGACTTTTTTGACCTTTTATAGCTGGAATACAATTTTTAATTCTCCCCAAAGACTCCCCAAACAAAAACAATTTTCTTAATCTTAAGTTGAACACTTTTGTGGGATTTATGTTTAGTAAAAATGAAAATACGCTTCCGAAAAGAGTATCCACTGACCTAATAATTATTTCTTTTGCTTCAACCCAGATAGAGCATTTTCTCTTCGATGTTTTTTCCTGCGTGGGGGGTGGGGGCGGTTCACATTTCGCTCCCGGGTCATTATTCTTCGACTGGCCCTCGATGTCAATAATAAAATGGTCTGTTCCTTAGATCGAGAGTTGGAGAAGGAACATGCATACGATATTAAAAGTTTGTCTTCCGCGACCTTTTCGGACTTGGCCCTTTTCGGCTAACAGCCATGAAATTAGACACACACACACAGGCACACACATGGGACCTGGGACCTGGGAAATGGGAAAGGGTTCAGATGGAAGAGGTCAAACCTGATGGTCTGTTCGAAACTTAATTACCTGGGGCAGGTTCAAATTGAACTTCCCTAACAAACAGCTGACAGTTAGGCTACACCCGCGCAGTTAGATATGTAAGTCCGAAATGAAGGAGGAGGGTTCCCAACTTAATGGCTGATGGTTTTCGATGCTCTTCGATTTTCTCATGTGTAAAATTGTTGTAAGACCCATTCCCATTCCCTGAACTCCCTTCACTCCCCCCACTCTATCCAATGTGCACTCTGTTGTTTTGTTAATTTGTTTAATTGTCTTGCATTTTCGTTTTTGGGACTGACGAGTCATGTGAATGAACATCTTGTGCGGTTCGCTGAGGTGAGCCGAAAGCAATGAACCCTAAAAACGCTGCACATCCGTCTAACTGAACCAAAACCATTGTTGCCATTGACTCGCGTTGCGTTGCGATGCTCCGCGTTTTGTTTCGTTTAATTTTGAGTTATTCAAAATAGTTCCAAAATGTACCCATTCAACCTCCTGTGGGTTCCATTGTCCGACAAAGTCAGGGATGTACATGGCAACAAGAGGCAGAGAAGAAAGGCACATCAGGTGTACCTAAACAGTTTCAGAAAACGCTAATGAAACTCTTCAAAAGAAAACATTTTCTTTTGGGAAATACATACATATTTCAACGATCTCGAATCGATCGTGGGTACGTCACGGCTGGAGATGGATCCATCTTTTGTGTGGAGCTGTGAAAAATACCAAACAACAAGCGGCTTAAATGGCGCTCTTTTGTGGGCCCGGGCCCCAAAATAATACAATAATAATAACAATACAAAGGGTTTCGCCCATTCCCATCGCCCCCCATCTATGAAATTATACAAAGCCGTGAATAAGTAACATGTGTATACACTTGTACAATGCTATCGGGATTTCGATATGGTAATTCATGACTTTCAAAGCCTTGAATGGGTATTTGATTGAAGAAATAACCATCTCTGTGATTTTCGTGGCAGTAACAGTGGAAAATAAGACATATTTGATCAAAGTGCCAAAGACCGTCATGATAGAACTCTTCTTTCATAATAATTCATAAATTGTTGTCTACTTATGTATGTATGTATGTATATGTATGTACCTGGACCACCTACCCACCTACCCCTACTCAACACCCCTACACCACTATCACTCCCGCACTATCCTGAATTCTAATTAATACAACACCTCTTTCCAGCAGATATCCATTCTCGCATTCATTTTCAAGCTTTTTATCATTTGTCAGTGGAATTGGACAAATTAATAAATTTTCATGGACTAATGTGGACAGTTGAGTGAAAAATTGGACAGTAAACCAGGCTCCCGCCTCAAGTTCCACCCCTTGACTGGATAGTGTGTGTGTGTGTGTGTGGAGTAGGACCCCTATAACTATGCTAATTATGTGAGATATAGAAATGAACTAGAGCAAGGGCATACTTTAATAAAAATGTTATAATAATTCACTTTTTGAAGGCATTTATTGGCCTGGCCGACACAGAGGGAGAGAGGGAGATAGCGAGATAGTCAGGTAACCTGAAAGGCTGCACATGCTCAATGGGCGACATGTGACGATGATAGTTATGCTGGGGTTGCTTTCGGCTCGGTTCGGTTCGGGTCGGGTCGGCTCAGGTTCAGTCTTGCTCTGTATACCCTCCACAGCCAAGACACGCAACCAAATGGAACTGACAGGGGCATGGGGATGGGGATGGGGATGGGGATAGTGAGAGCCAGGAACAGCATAAATTTAATTTAGTCGGCCGGTCGGCTGTTTGCGCCTAACAATTAAAAGGCAAACTTCAACTAGAAACAATTTTCAAGATGAATACAAGAAGATAAGCGTGTGAGAGGGCGACGGCGACCCGGGGAGAGAGAGAGAGACTAGAGGAGACGAGGGTCGCGCTGCTTTTGGCATTTACATTTACGCATGGCATGCATTTGACGCCCAGCCCTGGGACTGGGTCTGCTGATCGTTGCGTTGCGTTGCGTTGCGCCGGCGTCTTTCTCTGCGCCACGATCGGTTCTCCTTCTCCTTCTCCGTTTTCCTTCTCCCCCGCTCTGCGGCGCGGTGCGCTGCGGTGCGGTGCGGTGCGGTCGCTAGCTCTGCTACAGTGACACAGCAAATGCGTGTCCCTACTCGAATACCTGACGCAAAAAAGTTAATAAAAATCATTTAGACAAAAGAAACTGAACAGAAAAATAGCTGACGGACGGCGAGAGGGACAGGGACAGGGACTGGCACTGGCACTGGGACTGGGACGGACAGTGGAATTGACTGGACCCGAGAGCAGTGTTGCAGTTCAAATTGTGTGTGAGACCGTTTCTCAGCTCGTTTCTTAAGCGCTTCGAATTTACGGAAAAAAAAATAAGTAAAAAAGTGTAGAAAAATGCTGAAGCCATGGAATATTAATTTGGGGCAGGTAGAGATATGCAAATGAATTCGTTTGAACGTTAATGAGTTGAAAAACGCCTCCTGTCTTTGTTTTTCCCCTCTTCCACTTATCTTACTCTTTCTGGAGCTGTCGGTTCGCTACTGAACTTCGGCTCGGCTTGGCTTGGCTCGGTTTGGTTTGGTTTGGCTTCGTTCACTTCAATATTAATTAAAGAAAAAGATTTTTCGTCTCGCTTTTATTTTTCTGCTACTCATTCTCTTCTGGCCGCCGCTGCCGCTGTCTCTGTCGCTGTCGCTGCCACTGCCACTGCCACTGCCGTCGTCAGCATTTTATTTCCTTTAATTAATCATATGCAATTTGGAGTCTGAGTCTCAGATCTCTAAAGGTACCCGGCCCCAGCCCAGCCCTGCCCAGCAAAGACCGGACCGGACCGGACCGGGTCGGGCCGTTGATCCACTTAATTATTTAGCAATTTATTCTCACAATTGTTAACAATTTTTTGTGGTGATTCCCTCGCTTTGCACGTTTTGCGTAGTTTGGTAGTCCGTCGCCCGGCTGCCGTTGCTTTGTTGGTTTTTCCACAGTTTTGTGCCATTAAACTAATGAAATTAGGAGGGCGAGAGGGAAAAACTATATGCTGATAAGACAAAACTATTAAGGTTTTTTATTCTCTATGGTCGGTTTTTTTTTTTTCGGCGGGTAATTAAAGCGTAATTAATGGCCGGGCTCCCGATTCGATATGGTGGGCCGCAGCCTGCCTGCCCGCCTCTTTGGGTGGTGTTTGTGTTGTGTGCGATTAATCAAGATCAATTAAAAAGAGTTCAAACTATTGAACTTACTCGTACATTTGGAAAAAAGACGTTCCATGGGAAGCAAAATACTACAAAACCCAAAGACTCTGCCTGCCATTCATCATGATAGTTTTAGGGCGGAGGCAGGCTGTGAGGCTGAGGCTAAGGCTGGCCCTGTGATTGGAATGGAATGTACTCGTAGTGTGAAGTAGAGCGGAGGATATGCCTTGTTTAATATGTAAACATTCATTCAAACGTTGCGTCATGGACGATTAGGGGTCCATGGACACGGATCGTAAGGGATAAATAGAGGTCACGGTACCGGTTGCAGTCTTAGTCCGCAGTAATTATCTTAACGTAGTTAATGCCTGAATTTAAACGGTTTTCTTCAGGCAGAAGGCAAGGCAAAAAACAATCAAATCACATCAGAGAGTGAGCGAGTAAGAAAATGCGAAATTTTCGGGTCTGACACAGTAAATGGGAATTTACTGGGAATGGGAAAGATGATATTTATTTAAATATGAATTATTTGTATTTATATATTTTTGTATCTAATAGGGGGAAACAGGAATTCTGAAATCCGTGAAAATCTTATCCTTATAAACAAAAAAACCTCTCAACACGCTTGTTATTTGGTATTGAATACCCCTCGAGCTTAAACCAATCCGAACCTATTTAAATTCCAAATAATGTTTATCCATCGGGGGGACAATTATTTATCCACGTATATTCACGAAAATCGAAACGGCCAGTGTATTCTAACTTTAAAAAATCCAATTTATAACGTAGAGGGGCGAAATCGATAAATTTGTGCATTTTATTGTGCCATCATGTGTTGTGTTCGGCATTTCAATTGTCATTTAATTAATTAATCGACTTTAAAAGTCTCATTTCAAATGTTTATCACTTATTAAAAATCTATGCGAAAAAAAACATAAAAGCCAATGACAAAATGCCGTGCGACAGGCGCGTAAATTTTCCATCAGCCATCAGCCTGATCACATAAATTTCTATAGATATTTGGCAAATAAATTTACTAAAACATCAGTTGGCTCATTCCCTCAGTTGGCTCATCTCGGCTCGTATCGGATTCGGATTAAAGTTCCAGTTCCAGTTTAGATCGCTTGGCAGTGATAAGCTGGGGGCGCTGCTGATGGCGTTGGCCACACGCATTAATTTTGCTTTTGGCTTTCATTAACAAAATACACCGAAACATGAAGACAGGCGAAAACAAAAAAAAATAATACAAAACTTGGGCAGAAGAAAAATGTTTCTTGTGATTGCGTTGGTCGGGGGTTGGGGTTTGGTCCGGCATGGGAGGGAACCTGCTAAAAACTCGGACACGCCACATTCGCATTCAAGCCTCGGGCCTGGGATGGTAGCGTGAGTCAGCGGGGGCGTCGTGTCACGGGACCCTAAATGATATATACGAGTATATAGATGATTAACTAAAAACTATCGCTACTTTTTCCCTCAAACATTTGACATACCGCTCACGATGCCATCTCTGGACATCTGAGCCTGTGCTGGTTCGCCCGCTGTTACTGTTGGTTTGTCTTATGAGTTGTCTGACGCACGATGACGTTTAAATTTCAAATGATTGATTCCCCGCTGGCAAAAACTTTGATTAAAGCCGCGCAGCAGCCACGAAACGAGAGACACGCCCAGTCCCAGTGCCAGTCGCAGTCGCATTCCCAGCGAAGTAGAGTTTTCCCGCCGATCCCGATCCCCCGAACCAGCATATCTTATATCTCATATAGAGGCAAACTGGATAACCTGCCCATAGACAGATGTAGTGGCCGAGACAGTCTAACATGGCAGGCCTATTTGCGTGCTTAACTATTTTAATTAAAGAAAAGACCAGCCCCAACGGGCCAGGCCAGCGTTCAAAATATTTTGGTGGCTGTGTGTCAATCCCTCCTCCTCCTCCTCATTGCTGCCTCCTCCCTTGGCATGTTTTAATTGCAGTTTACATGTCTATTAACAGGCATCCTCCATCCATCCGTGTGGCTTGGCTGCAACTTTGTGGAAACTATTTTTCTTTCTCTTTTCATTTCTAGTTTTGCCAACTTTTTAATTTCAACTGTCATCAGGTGGGTAGCTGTAATTGACAAGCTGCTAAATCGCCCCAAAATATTTCATTACAAAAGTGGACACACATACATACATACATATACTATATGTATGTATGGAGGGCGTGGAGGAGCGGATCGGACCGAATTGAATGAGTTATCAAGACGCCCTGCATCAAAGCCAGTAGGCCGCACAAAATGCTCAAATTTCGCCTACTATTCTTGGGTTTCATACGGAGAAGTGAATACAAAATTAAACCCACACAGGAGGGGGTAGATACGTGAGTATCTGAGGGTGAATTTGATTCAATTGAATCGATTGCAATTAGATGAAATTATTCGAAATAGAGGAAGGTCTCCTATTAAGAATAATCGATTCGATTTGAAACGGAAACCAGAATGAGATGCACATGATATAGTCGTATTTTATGTTAAAATAAATAAATTATCAACCAGTTAATCAGTCCATCCCAGTTAGCCCAGTTATCCTAGCCCTGCCTACTGCATATTGAAGTACATATCTGGTCATTGCAGATGCATCGTCTTGCGACCACTCCATTGGTTCCGACGGCGATCAAATACAAAACTAAAAAATGTATGTAAATAACTAATAAATAGTAAATAAAATGCGAATTATTTTTAATTTATGCTCACAATTTATTGGGATTCAAGAAATATCTGAACCGAAAACCAACAAAAATATTGTATGAAACTCCACATTTAATAGCATTTTCGATGGGTAATAATACCCAATCTCGAAACACAATATTTTCCCAACGCAACTCATTAGCCTCCGTCTTTTTTATTTAATAAAAGCATTCCCCGAAAAGTAAAAAATACTCAACAATCGGCTGGTGACCAACTGAGGCTTATGCCTATAATAAATAAATAAGGTATAAACATACCAAAAATAATTCACGAACGGCTGAGTCGCAGAAAAAAGGTGTCTGAAAGGAATACGTATTATTTGCACGGGAGAAGTCCCTCGACTTGCTGCCGTTTGTCACCAAGGTCTTGGTTAATGGATGTGGTTAATTTTTTCTTCTTCTCATATAAGTAGTACGTTTATATTGTTGTCTTTACGTTTAATATATGTGTGTGTTGGTATGTATAAATGTTTTTCTGTTCTTTGAGAGCTACCGAAGAGTCGGAGTCGGAGCGTCTGCTGTGAGAAGAAGCGTCCACTGGCGGCGGTCCGGGCCGGGCCATTCAAGGTGCGATCGAGATCTCCACCTCTTCTCTCTGCTTCCTTGACTTTTGTCGCCTGGTTAAGTCATTGGAGGCTGCCGGCAACGGTTGGACGGACGCTGGGACCCTGCCACCGACGGCGGCCTTCTCGCCAGCCACTTCACAACTTTGTGCGCTTATCTTAATTGTTGCTCGCATATTAATTTCGTACCTGCTGTGCTGACAACCGGGCCAGGCTCCCCCTGTCCACCTGTGCCCCTGTGCCCCTCTCCTCGACTCGCCTGGAGTCGGTTACTGTGGCCAAGACGCGTTGTTATCTGCCCTGCCCCACTATTCCCATCCAATATAACACACCAGTCCGGTGCAGTCCAGTCCAATCAGTGCTCCCATTCGATTCCCTCTGATGTCGCTTGTCTTACTTTATTGTTGACAAATTAATAGATTGTGTGGTCCATATTAACACGTTTACGTGTTGCGCTTCCTTCCGGCCACAAAACGAGGCATTAAAAATGCATGAGCATTTCGTATCAAACTCCGTACGGGGCCCGACGCTCTGATTAGTAATGAAATGTGTCCGGTGCGACTTCAGAAAATGAATTTTAATGGACCTCGACATCGACGTCGACATCGACATCGAAATCGACATTTCATTTCATTTCGATGCATTTATAGCTGACTTTAATTAACACCAAAGAAAGCCGTTCGCTGAGACCCTGGAAAGAGCCACAAGAGGGGCAGCAATGCCCGGAAGCAGCTCGCGGATCCGATAGCCGGAGGGAGCATATCAGATCCACACTCTTGTACATATTTGTTTATCTCTCCAAGATGATTGATTACGATTGTGAGCGGACTCCGATAAACGACTTGATTAGCAGCTGGACTAGGGTGCTAGTATCGAGGCGTAGCCCCGGAGACGTGCTTATCGTCACGATAATTGCGGCAGTTGCCCATTGGCGCCTACGAACGCAGAGACGTGCTCTCTCCGATCCAAACTAAAGTGCAGTAGGCCCCAATGGAGGCTTGATTCCATAACAGTCTCCAACAATGTGCGTACATCGAATGGGAAATTGGATTGATAGGCGGCTCAAGCTACCTACGAGTATATATCGGAAATCTCCATCAAAGCAGATCGATTGTTCTTTTGACAAGGACTAGTGATTCAGCTTATTTACCTCAGCTAGGTAATATCTCGGAATTGATCGGATCCCAACAAATACGAATATCTTCAGAATGGAAGAGCGGCAAGGGCCGCGGCTCTACTTTTATAGCTTATTTGTGTATATTTTATACAAAGACTCTCAAATTCGGAAATATAATAAAACATAATACCATCTGGAGTGTGGAAATGGGAAGGGATAAGGAGGGGAAAACCAGGAAGCAGCCAACCAGACCAACTCCCTTAAGTGGCATTCGGTTTTCATCAGCCTCTTGCATAACTCTTCTCTCATGCACAGTGCAGCATACTAATCATCGTGGAGAAAAATAAATAGGAGGGTGCCTCTTCCTCCCGGACAGCATTGCAACACATCGAAAATCATCCGGCGATGATATGTGGATAATGGCTTTCTGTGCACCATCAACAACAGTTTATCTTGCCCTAACCTTCAACCTTTATAGCGGCAATCAACGTGGACGTACGAGAGTACATCCCTCTACCCTTCACTCAGCTGTTCAACACCTTGGCGAACGCAGCTGTAGCTGGAGCTGGAGATGGAGTCGGAGTTGGAGTCGGATCTGAAGTTGAGTCTTGGGGCATTTGGCAAACTAGAGACGGGCCGCCAAGAGTGTAGACAACTTAAATCAAAGTGCTAATTTTAAAATAACAACCCTGTAGACAGCCTAAACACACAGGCCAGCTCCAGCTCCAGCAACAGCCAACGACTTGAGGAGAGACCTACCTCTACCTCTGCCACTACCTACCGCTGGCTCTGCCTCTGCCTCTACCTCTACCTCTACCTCTCGGTACCCTTCTCTTGGGGTCTCATATCGGAAAAACGTTTACGCGAAACTGCTTAACTAGCTGCCAACAACAACAGCACCAGAGAAACGGGGCCCAACAATTGGAGAGACAAGATGAACGGCACGAAACAGGATGTTGGAACGTGGGGCAGACATTTGCAAAGAAGAAACGGGTTAGGGGAAGGGTCTTGGGTCTTGGGGAGCGATTCCTTCGCCGTCCATGATGCTGATGTTGAGTTATCGCGGGTATATTAATTTTAGCTGCCGTTGATGGTTCCAGGGCTTCCAAAAAAAAACACAACAAAACAAAAACAAAAAAATAAAGAGCAAAAGGAATATGCTCGTATAAAAGAGAACTCTTCGCACATTCACAGCTTCCTTTGTGGGCCGCTGTTCGGCTCATTCTAATTGACGAAAATCAGAGAAAAATACAAACAGAACTGAACAGAACTGAACAGGCAGACGGCCGGTCAGAACAAGAGATCCAGAAAGGAAGATCTCGTTTTCGTCTCCGGCTGAGGCACGTAATTGTTTGCACATATTTCTGAAACACCAAGTTGGAGCCAATCTCGAATCGCTTGGCTCCTTGGTATGCGCTTCGTCTTCGCCTCATACTTGGCCGTTCTTAGAAAATTGCCGTCTTCCAGTTGGGACAGCGAATTGAAATGAAATGATGATCACGGGCACTGGCACTGGCACTGGCACGGGCACATGGTCCCAGCCTAACCTGGGGAGCCCTCACCACCACTGACTTCCCACTCTCATCACGGTTTTGTTTTGTTTTGTTTTTTTTCGGTGATTTTTACATTGAAATATTTCTCTCATTGGGGCCAGTGCGAAAAATGCCACAGAGCAGGAGGCAGCAGGAGGCAGCAGGAGGAGGAGAAGGATCCTTTTTTCCGTCTGTGTATGGTTTCATACCATTATGTATCTGTATCTGTATCTGTATCTGTATAAACAATAAAAGGAATATTTGTTTGCGTTGCTGGGCCTGGGACTGGGTTCTGGCCCTGGTAGACTTGATTTATTATTGGGTAACAATTCATATGCCTTTATTGATATTTTTCAATTCCTGAACGTCCCAGCGCGTGTGAGACACAATAAATTTTGAAATAAATTGGATTTCTCAGTTTTAATCAGCCCAAACAGCAAAAATAAATATCAAGCAAAGGGCAGGGCCCATTGCGCTCTGATGACTCCAGTCCCGGCACAGTCCAAGACGCCACAAGTATAGCGCTGACAGTCGGATCGCCGATCGGAGATGGAGATCGTGTTGGTCGCTTGCAGCTTCCAGAGGCAGAACCAGAGTCAGAGCCACAGCCAGAGCCAGAGCCAGAGCCAGAGCCAGGGCCAGAAAAAGCTGCCTCTGAAGTGAAGCTGAAGCTGCCGCCTAGGTATGCTGGCGGCCACTTAAACGATGTGCAAAAATAACCCACGGGGGATGGGGTTTCTTTTGTAGGAAGTCGCACTGGGGATGCCCTGGGAGACTGTTTACATAACATGTTTTTGCTCGGCTTTTGCGGATAACATTTAACAGTCAATGAGTACTTAAAAAGAGAGAAAAAGCCCTTAAAACTGAAATGGGTTGTATAAGAAAATTGTATGGTTTTAAAGGCCTTTCACTTTAATAAACACTTCTTATAGATTGCTCTTCTCTCGTAATCTCTGCTACGTAATTCTCTACTCGGAAAGACATGCAAAAATTGGGGAATTCTTTAATAAGGCCTCGATCCACTATCGAGTCCTCTTATCGATAGAGGACGATAGCAGATCAGTGTTTTCTTTTTGTTATCTCTTAGACGCTGTTACCAACTACCTGTCTGATTAATTATACCCCTCTTATCCCATTTGCCATTGCTTATTAAAAGTGCGTTGCTTTGCGTCCTCGGCGCTGTCCGTCCTCCTATCCTTGGCCGGACTGTGGACTGTGGACTGTCGACCGTGGACCGTGGGCTTTTTGGGTGCAAAAGCCGAGTGAAGAAGTGTAAAAATATGCTGCCAATGTTGCAATTTATTTATTTATTTTCCTATACCTTTTTGTTGCTGTACAAAAATGTACAGACAAGCCAACACAAGGCGAGGTGCTTGGAGCTGGTGTTGGGGACTTAGAGGAGCAGCGCAACGTGTGCACATTGTTTATTTCACACACTTATTCGGCCGCGGGCGCTACTGTGCAGCTCGCCTCCTGTGCCTCTCCCTCTGCCCCAGCCCCAGCCCCAGCCTCTGCCCCTGCCGCTCCTCTATGGGTTAGCTCCAGTTCTGTTAGCATTCCCATTGCCCCAGCTCGGATCGGTACGCTTCACTGCTTCACTGCTTCACTCTTCGAGCCCGAGTCTCAGACAGATTCCCAGCCAGAGACCAAGCCAGGGCCAGGGCCAGGGCCAGGGCCCAGCAATTGGCTTGTCTTGTCGTACGTTTTCCTGCTAAGATTGGCGACGCCATGTAGTTAACGCGTTCGCACTTTCCTCCTGCCGTTGCCGAGGCTGAGGCTGCTGCTGGCTGCGATGGCTGCTTGAGTCCACTCCAGCCCCCAGTCACGGGGCGACTCGTGTCCAGTCCATTGAGTTTTCATGCCACGCAACTGCAACTGCAGCGAAATTGGCTAAAAATGACACTCGTTTTCATTCGGCAAGCGGACAGCCAGAGGGGCTTCTCTGTTGAGAGAAGTGCTGCTTATGCATACGTACATATGGTATACGTACGGGTATGTTCGAGGAGAATGGGTAGAATGGGCAGAGGTGGGCTTGGGCATGATTTCTGATTGCCCATAAACACACAAAAGTATTGAGTTTTATCAGGCTTCGGGCTATATGGGAATGGTGGTGGCTCATCGGATCCCGGGCCTTCCACTCCGAGCTGGACATCCCATCCCATCCCATACGATATAGTCACCAGCTTACAAAAAAAGCAAAAAACACCAATTGGCCATTCTTTTGATAACCGGTGGTGGCTTGCTTGGGGTTTCGTTTCGTGCTGAAAAGTTGATTTGCTTTTGCCATCTCTTTCGCTCGGAGGCTTCAAGGATTGTTCAAGCAGAGGGACAGCAAGGTGGTGGATCGGTGGGGCCAAGGCTTAAATATGAATAGGCTAAAGTTTTATCAGCGCCATAAAAAAGGAATGCCCGATAATGTTTTCTACAAAAATAATCTTGGTAATGCTGGTGTTCTTAATTGGCTTAGGGATTGGATTGGAATTACTTCAAGTCTTTAATCTTTATGGTCAACATACAGGGAAATCGGTAGATAATATTATAATTTAAAATTGCCTGGTTCCAACTCGTAACGGGGACACAACATTTCGTACTACATCGTACATTTTATCTAAACTCATAATTAGACTTTACGATAATACTATCCGATGATATTTCATTCTAACAAGCCCAAGCCCTTCCTCGCCTTCCGCCTTCCGCCTTGACGAACAAGAAAAACATGACAGTTTTTCCCACTGGCCAAACGGAGTGGAGTGGACTCCGACTCCGACTCCGACTCAGAGTGAGACTCAGGTTGAAATACCCAAGGCATATCATGCCAACACCATCGATTTATGATGGTCTGTGGTCCCCTGGCCTGCAGTCCGCTGCGGTCTCAACCCCTTTTCATTTTGAGGAACACGTATAGAGTATTTTAAGGTAGTTAGCCGTTTTGGTGGCATGGATTAAGATTAAGACCGGGTGCTGTTCTGTTCTGTTCTGTTCTGGGCTGTGCTGTGCTGTGCTACATCAAATGGGTGTGAAAAACGCAAATTACAAAGAATTTCTTTTCTTGTTTGCGGGCTGGTAGGGGTTGGTAGGGGGAGGATGGAGTACCAGGCCCTGTAGCTGTAGCTAGCAACAGGAAACTTGCCACATAGCTGCAGTCAGTCGAACTGGGCTGGAGATGGACATGGACATGGACAGACAGTCGACGACGGCAGCGACTAACTAACTAAGGGCGTGTCAGGTAAAGTCGTTCCCCGTTCACTCCCCCTTTGTCCGTCCGCAGTCGCAGTCGCAGCCTCGTCCTCATCCTCGTCCTCATCCTCATCCTCAGCGTCAGCGTCAGTCGTGTAACTTTGAAATATGTTGAGCGTGGTGCGATAACTGGCCAAGTAACTACTTGTGGCTTGCCTGCCTGCCTGCCTGCTTGGCTGCTTGGCTAACTTGACCAACTGGAAACTATCCGGCAACAGTCTTTTAGCCGGCCGAGTGGGGAGGCAAATGCATATGCATATTTTTTGCCATTTAAGCGGCATTTATGCAGCTTCGCGTGTTGACAAAAATTGTTGGCTGCTCGTAACTCAATCTCAATATTTCAGCGCCCCAGCCCCAGCCGCAGCCCCGGCCCCAGCCGGCTCAACGGAGCCGCGCCAAGCCGAGCCGAGGCGAGCAGAGCAGAGCCAAGCGTTACATTAAAACGTGACTTTGACAGTAGCAGTTGAGGCCTCCGACTATAGTAACAGCAGCAGCAGCAGCAGCAATAGCTGCAGCAGTGGCAGCCACAAAAACGCTGTACGTGCCCCAAACACCAGGAAGAGTCATCGTCATCGTCATTGTCGTCGTCGCCGTCGCCGTCGCCGTCGCCGTTGCACTCCCATCGATGGCTGCTGCTGTGTGACATTCGTTAAGCAAAATATGTGTCATCCTATGCTAGCAGCTGGAAACGGGAATGGGAGTCGCAATCGGAATGGGTAGGGGATATTAGTTGTCTGGATAGGGCTACATTCAAAGATGCCTATGGCAGGGAAAAGCACCTAATTATTAAGATTTTACATATGGGTCCACCGATCTAAGATCGCAAAAGTAGATGCAGCCAATGATCTTTGGGACTGCCAATAATGTACCACATATCACTTTTCTTGTAATGAGTAAAGGGTATCAAAGACGTTTGTACTTAATTCCAGAAATTGGAACTGCAACTGGCCTGGGCCTGCCTGATCTATTGGGGGGTTTTTTTTTTGCGTGGAAAACGTTTTACAAGCAGAACATATTTTCGTGGTCGATGTCGTCTACTCTTCTGCCTGCCTGCCTGCCTGCCGCCTGCCTGCCATGGCTGATTGCATGCATATTAGCCAAGAGCTTCAGTGGAGACTGGAGCCAAAAAGTTGATCTGTGTTCTGTGGCATCAAAAGCTAGCGTTCCCCTGCCTCTGCCTCAGCATCGGCCCCTGCGTCTACCTCCGCTGCCTCCGCTGCCTCCGCTGCCCGTGGGTCCTGCATATTTTTGCTACTCTTTTGTTTTGTGGCAAAAGCGAAGCAGCCAACAAGACACGATTTTTAAAACGAAATCCATGTTCTTGAGCCGTACTACGTACTACGAGCAGATCGCACTTTATTCTTTTCATTTCTCCTCCTTTTCTCCTCTCCTCTCCGTGTCCCCAATCCCACTCTATGGAGGGAATCTCGCGGAGAGACGGCTAGCTGGGAGGGAAGCGTTATTTATAAAACATGTTTGAAATGCAAAGCATGCGACACGACGAAGCTTTCATGCCCTATACACAAGTGCCGCATACTTGGAATCGCTCAAAGATTATTCAGTTTTTCCGTTTTTCTTTTCAGCTGTTCGGCTCCTTCTTGCAATGGGGGGAAAATCTCTGGCGGGGACTCCTCCGGACGAATCTTCGAGGCACTGTCTTTATTATTTATTATAAGATGCGTTTATTCATATTTTGTTTCAATGAAAGCTGTCATAAATCAATTATTCAATTTGTTAACACTTCAAACTCTGATATTGTCAAGATACCTTGGTTGTGTTTTTGTTCTTGATTGATTACTTGTCAGTTGCTAATCATTGAAATGTTCGGGCAACTGCACAATGGGACAAACAGCCGATCTCGCGGGCGAAAATAAACAATTTTCCAGCACCTTTTATTCCTTGTTTTGTATAATATAGTTTTATTGATGTTTGAGCTTTTAAGGATAGATTATAAAAAAGTGAAAAAAAAAACATTTTAAAAATAGTTCCTTACCTTATTATCATTAAACGTTAAAAAAATAATTAATTATAAACTTTGGAAAATCCGTACGGATCTAGAAATCCGCAAATGCGCCGTAGTCTTCCTAAAAAAGAGATACATATGTATTACGGGCGGTCTCTAATCCCAGATATGGTGGTCGGACAGAACCGAAAAGCCCCAAAGGGCAACTCTGACTAGCCAGAAAACTAACTGCCGCACCATTGAGCAAACCATTTTTGCATTTGGTGGCATTTTCAATGGTCTCATAACCCGGGGCCAGACAATGCATGTCGTCGCCGTCGTCTGCCGGCCGGACCATTGGAGCGGAGCTCCGCGGAGGCTGTCTATGTGCGTAACAATTAAATCGTGTAGCTTCTTTTTCTGTCTGCACAATTTGGAAATGATCGGTTTGCCAGAACCCAGCCATGCTGAGACAGAGGCTGAGACTGAGGCTGAGACAGAGACTGAGGTGGGTGCTGTGCTGTGCTCACAGGATACTTGGATTGGATCGGGATTGGGATTGCGTGGCCGATGCACCTAACTTCATCACGATCCGCGACATGGAAATAGTTGCACACACACTCCTCCCAAAGGCGGCTTCGGCGGCGCTCTGTGCCTGGGCCTGGGCTCGGGCCTTCCTGGAGTGGGAAGCGTCACATCACGAAGTCGACGCCAACGGCAACCAGAAAGCGGTAACTGCAACTGCCACCGCCACCGCCACCGCCACCAGCTTGGCTGGCTGCCCCAGCCTCTTCTGGCAGCATTCGAGGCGAGTTCTTGTGCTTTGCATATTTAGCAAACACATTCCCAGTGCTCGTAACGAAAAACGGTTTCATTGTTGCCGACAACAACATAAAAGCTTGCGCTCCTTTTGGTGGCCAACACAGACACACACACACACACACACACACATAGCCAGGGAGGGAGACTCACACACACAGACGGATAATAACAATCGACACAGCACAGCACAGGCCAGGCCAGGCCAGAACAGACCACAGAGCTGGCTGGCTACGAAGGAGAAGGAGAGACCCGTTCAGGCCGGGACCAGGCCAGGCCAGGCCAGGCCAGCCCAGACCAACCGACAAGAAAATAAGTTGAATAAAATTATTGTGAACACGTCTCGTTGATTTATTGTGAAATCGCGCATGAGTAATGATCGCATATTTGGGTATGTATGCTTGTTGTTTTATCCAAAGAGAAGGTCGCTTCTCGCTGGCTGCGGCTCCGGCTCCGACTCCGGCTCCGGCTCCCCCACTCAGCTTCACTCCAGCTTCGAGTCCACACTTGGACATAGGTTCCAAACGTCTCGATTGGGGGACAGTATAATTTTTTTTGGTTATTGCTCATTTTCGTATCGATGCGAGCACTCGTACTCGTACGTATACGAATACGAATACCGGTGTTTCTCTTGTTTACATTTTACCACGGGCTGTGTGCTCTCTATTGTTGCTCTAAATGGCATCGAATGAGTTGAAAATTTGTGTGTGCTGTCGTTTCGCTGCTCCTCCAGCTACAGCTCCAGCTCCAGAAACAGTAACGTAACACACAAGTCGTACAGCCATGCCATGCCTGGATCCCCCCCATTCGAAGTCGCACAGGCAGACAATGAAACATATTGATGGGCAACTCCACGGGTGGAGGGGGCCCGGTTTCAGTTTAATTAATCGGCTCTTATAATTGGCAGGTAACTAGCGAGAATACACCCACCCAAAGCAGATATTCAGACCGATCATTGCGTAACAATCAACGACGATGATGGGGCTGAAATGGTTCTTTGACTCCTTCCCCCACCGCCTCCCGCTTCCACGAGATTTTTGTTTGGTCACGGGATGTTCCTGTGTTACCTTTATTTTGGGATAACTATTCTACCCAAGATAGCTTAAAAAGGCAAGGAGAGAGATGGTGTCGGGGTTCGTTCTTGCAGATCGATCGTTCCTGGGGTAGCCCTCCAGTGTTCTTCCTTACTGAATCCTCAATCCTCAAAAGATCTTAAAGACTAAAGGAGCAACTGAGCTAGAGTCCTGGTCAGTTGGAACCAGGGTGTAAGCTATGTCATTGCATCGAATGGATCGCCCAAAATGGACTGAATGTGTCTGATCCGAAAATTTCGGTATTTTTTCTCGCTCACTCCTCA
The DNA here is from genome assembly GCF_003286085.1 of Drosophila persimilis. NCBI lineage: Eukaryota > Metazoa > Arthropoda > Insecta > Diptera > Drosophilidae > Drosophila > Drosophila persimilis. Next base: position 5,052,145 of record NW_020825312.1, read on the forward strand.
TTTGATTTTTTTGAAGAGAGAATGAGACAACAGCACACAAATTTGCTAGTTTTTTTCTTTTCCTTCTGCCTGAAAATACGTTTTTGTAAGTGTGCGTAAGTTTTCTTGCTTTACGCTGAAAAAAATATATATTTCAGATATTGTAAGAGAATTTTCTGGGCACAATAAAAGAAGAAATGTGCATAGCCACGAGCTCCTTATTCTGTTTTGGGTAATTTCGCACTCGGTTCTTAGTGATTCGGGTTGTTCCGAGACTGACTGAAGAGGGAGGATTCGCAATGATCGAAAGCATTTAAGAGGCATGAGTAGAGCTGGCATTTTATACCGAGGATTCAGGCTGGGATCAAAACTGAACAGGGATCAAAACTGCGCAGGCTCCTGTGATATTAAGTTTGTTTCAAAATTTTCCAACTTTCAAATCGCGAAATGTGGAAAATCCCTGTATCTGGTCTTTTGTACGTTCTTAGCTACTTGATATCTTGATATTGAAATTGGAAATACACTTCTTTTGACGGAACGAAGAATCATATCTCAGGATGGGAAATCTCTTTCCCAGTGATGCTTAGCTTTCAAGGGTGATTTTATATACGAAGCCTGCACTGCATTTCACTCTTTTCATAAAAATGCACATGTACGAGTATATGTATAGGATCTCGTGTAGCTTGGATCTTAATGCCTTGGGCACGTGTTGCTGGCCAAAAACGTTTCGATTGGTTATATCATATACGAGTATTTACTTAACATTTTTCATTCCAGGCAGAAGTACCATACCAAAGAAGCTAAGAGGGAGATGGCGGTGCGGCGGGCCGAAGAAGAAGAAGAAACTGAGGCAACTGAGGCCTATCTTGTACGAGTGGTACGCATGAGGCTGTTGCTGTTGCTGTTTCTGTTGCTGTTGCGGACCAAAACTGATGATCGCGTGCCAAATGTGCATGTTTATAAACATATTTCTCAGTGCCAGTGCCCCGCATTGGCCCCTGCCCGGCCCCCAACTCTCCAGTGGCCAATGGACTCCCCTCAATAACTCGGGGTTGGCTGTCCCATTTGGATGATCTTGCATTTGATCAGTCGCTTTGTTGATTGCTTGAAACTTGTGTCCATGCAATAAAACACTCAAAATGCCAACTTTATTTTGGGTCAAAGCCGGCCAAACACGCAACGTTGCCTGCCGGATCTCGGATTGGGATTGGGATTGGGTTTGGGGCCTGGGATGCGATAAACTTCTGGTTTGTTTTTCGGTACCTTCTTCCCACTTCCCGCTTGCCGCTTTCCACTCCCTCGTAACTTAAATTGTCTGCGGGTAGGCAAGAGATTGGGTACGGTACGGTACGAATCGAATATTGCTTTTGGGTTTGACCTTTCTGAAAAAATACAAAAAATACGGAAAAATGTGGAATATAAAATAAAATTCACACAAATTTATAAAAAGGCAATGGACAACCTGGAGACCTGTAGAAAATGGGTTATGAATTCCTCAGACCTAACCGGAGCGACTACCAACTGTGCATTTGGAGGAACTTTGCGCCGCATGCGTCGCATATCTTTGACACAATCCGTGGCGCCCACCCGTTGTGCTCTCGAGGGCAACCTTTTCTCTTCGCGATCCAACCCCCCCTGCCCTCTTTTGATCTTCCACACCGATCTCCAATTAAATTAATTCATAATGAACAAAATTATTAGAGCCTAACCCGCCGGAGAATGTGTTTACCTATGGCCCTTGTGTCAATAGAGGCTGGCCTGCAATATTCGTTCGAACAGAACCGAACACTATAACTACTCGTTGGTACACACACATATATGTATATACAACCACAAATAAAACTCTACAAGGGCGTTGTGAATCAGTTCTGAAAAGAGCCAGAACAAGACCCAAACTGAGGCTCTGAAACCCATAGAGAACGGAGAACCCGAGGATTAATAGCCGCGCTGACAGAGAAAATCCTGCGGTTGTAATTTTTATGACCCTTCCTTTTGGATCTGTTCTGTTCTTGTCTTGTGGCTCGCTCTTGTGCGCTGCAATTAGAGTTTTGTTCCACATGAGCCGCAGCATTAGAAGGCTGTTCCTTACTTGGAAGAGAGACGATCGTAAAAGAGTTTACAAGGAACTCTGCCCGCGGATCATTAGTAACGTAACCCAAGAATGGTGCATGGGTTATGGTTAGGTTAGAGATGGTTATTCGGTCGTAGATCATCGGATCAAGGGGATCATTGGTCTGTTCTTAGGGCTTTAACGCTGGCCTAATTAAGTCCACAGACAATATGCAATGATCTGCCGCTCTTACTGCGAACAGATCTATGGAGGTCTATGGCTAAAGTCAACAAACAGTTAAAGCAAGGTCGAGGCGCAGAAAAGGTCTGTATTTGTACCTGCGGAGGAACGTATTTCCCAGATCTATAGGTTGGATATCGTATCACAAAGGAAAAAGAACAGACGATAGCTCCCTATTAGCTAGCGATGATCTGTCCAAGTTAACCGCATCTTTAGTTCGTGTTTGACACTACATACTCCAACTACTTCCAACAAAAGAGGATTAACCTCATGGATCATGATCCGTTGAGTACATGGAGGATCCTCCATTCGATTTATGGTATCCCATTTTCGTTCTGAATTTATTCCATGAGCTCCCCGAAAGCTGGTCCAGTAACCTACCTACTTCCCACAACAAAACACACAGGTCTCAACATCTCAAATGCATTTCTCTAATGTTTACACACACACACACACACACACCAGTTTGTATCTGTGTGCATTGCCACAATATTTCTAGCTCAGAATCAAAAATATGTGGTATGATAAATTATTTTTTGAGGGTTCTGACAGCGAACAGAAATCTCTCTAAAAGTCATGCCCATTGCAATTGGCCTGGAACACGTGTTTGTTTTGGCTTTCTGGCTCTTCTTCTTTCCTTTTCCTTTTCGTTTCCTTTCCGTTCTCTAAATCACAGCTTTCACTCATGCGTGCAACAGTCTGGTCGTGGCATGGTGCATGAGGCACAGTCGAATCGAGTAGGGGAAATGCGCATGCGCAGACGCAAATGTTGCATGGTCAGGGACTAGGGCTAGGGTCTGGGTCTGGGTATGGGTCTGGGTCCGGGTCTGTGTCTCGGCTAGGGACCAGACCAGAACAGAACAGAACAGAGCTCGGGAGCCTCGACAATAACAACAACTACATGACATAGTGCCTGTCGTCTCATTAGGATTAGACCCACGTTATTTAATTGCATGTTAGAGATTCCTGCTTATTTATAATGAGTTAGTTAAATACACACACGCACCCGGCAAAAGAGGGGAGGAACCGAACTAAACCGAAAGAGATGGAGATACAACTAGAAGAGCAAACGAGAGGGCTGTAGGGACACTAAGAAGATGATTAATGGCTCTCTCTCTCCGGCTCTTTCTGGAGGCTCTCGCGTTAGGCGGGTCCACCAATTCCGTGGCTCGCTAACAGTTGTTGGTTTTCCACATGAATTTATTTACAAATAAAATTATAGCCTCAAAGTCAGGGCAGCAACAACAACAACGAGGGAGAGCACTGTAGGACCATTTAAACACCCCATAAACAATTTGCCATAATTTTGTTGGACGACATCTCGGCAGCGTCGTTCAACGTTCAACGTTCGGACGGAGACGGAGACGGCGCTCCCTCATTACAAAATGACGGCAAATTGCAATTTTCAGTACCAGCATGCCGATCCATCCCATCCCATCTCAGAGTCAGTCTGAAGGCCCTCGGTCCCTCGGTCACTCCGTCCCACCGTCCCTCGGACCCTCTGTCGCCTCTGTCCAATTCCAGTAGCCAGTGAACGATGGAACGATGTGACAATCAACGCGCACGTCCACGGCCTGATGTGATGTGATCTGATGTGATGAGTGCGTCTATCATATCGTCAACGTGCGTCGTCGTCATCGTCATCGTCACTGTCAACCGACAACATCATCATGCAGGAGCCAAGGTTGGCCAGCCAGCCAGCCAGCCAGCCAGCCAGCAAGCCCCTTGATCTTGATCAGCCTCTGGAAGAACCACCTCATCCACCAGCACAGTCCCAGCCTCAGCCTCGGCTCATCATCGTCATCGAAATTGTCATGTCACGAAAGTTAGCTCCCAGCTGCTGCTCCTACTGTAACTGCTACTGCTACTGCTGTTACTGCTAACTTCTGTGGTTGCCACTGCCACTGTTGCCTGGACTACGACTACGGGCGGCTTTAGCTTTATTGTGGTTCTCATTTTTTGTCAGTTGCTTGGCCCTTGCCCCACTGGGTATGGCTGAATTTCGATTGGGTTTGTGCCAGCTACCAACTAGCATTGGATGGAGATTGAGATACAGATATATGTATGCATTTATAATATACATATGTATCACTATTAGCAAATAGATCTTCAACTATCAATGTGTGATATCGTTCAAACTTAGTTTTGAAATATTATTATTTATCTCCCTGTTGGAGAGTGCTCCACTATTCGCTTTGTTCGGCCCCACCTTTGTGTGATCTCTCTCCTAAAGGATGTAATTGTTGCTGGAGTTGCTGACGGAGCCACCGCTACTGTTGCCGCAGATTTTGTCGCTTAAATGCCTTTTAAATGCAGCTCCCCACGGGAATATGCCGTCGCCAGTCTGACTGTCTCGCTGTTGTTGTTGTTGTTGTTGGTGGATTCTGCTGCTGCTGCTGCTGTTGACATTGTGATCAACGATAGCGGCCTGACAACTGATGGCAATCACTTGTCGCGCTTCAGATCATCCGCGATCTGCGGCAGAGAAAGAGGCAGTGGCAGTGGCAGAGGCAGAGGCAGCAGCATCATCATGCTGTTGGTTGGCTGTTGGCTGAATGTTGCCCCATGCCTTGACACAGATTTGTTGGCCAAAGTTGGCGACAACGTCGTCGCCTTTTTTGGTCCAGGCGTCTAAGCCAGCCGAGTCTTATAAAAGGATCCACTCTGGCCTGGCTCCTTCTGCATTGCTGCCTGGTGCGGTGCGGTGCTGTGCGGTGCTGTTGTTAGCCAATTGACAATTGACGCAAACATCAAAACTGTCTAATTAAAAACATTGCCACAATGCGTAACAGAAATCAATGGGAATTGGAAAGGGGAACGGGGAATGCTGCCGAAGATGATGATACCGACAAAAGCATTTTGACTTTATGACATTTGAAGTTGGATCTGAGAACTCCGATGGAGAGATGGAGATGGAGATGGGGATGGGGATGGGGGAAAACAAGAGCGGAGCGAAGCGATGCAGCAGTTGCTATTTATTGTGTAATTTTTCTACAATTTTTTTGTCGGATCTCTTTTGCGTGGTACTGGCTGGCTGTGTTGGGGCTCTTCTGGCTAAATTATGGACTCTACGTGGCGGACTATAAAACAACAATGATTCGTATAAATTGGAAACATTAAAAAAGCAATCAAAAATGTTTGGGCCAAGGCAACAACAGCAACAGCAACAGCAACAGTTTGCGGTCTTCTCGGGTCAGTTTAACCTGCGCTGGCTGGCGTGTTAACCTGTTGCCTCTCCATCGGAATGAAATTTCAGCTGGTGCAGCTTCACACGAAACGAATGTTGGGGAAACTCGATCTCGAGAGAGGGAGATGGAGATGGAGATGATGATGATGATGACGATTGAGCGGCGATCGAGATGTGTGCTACGGCGTCGATGGGGCAACGGCAACCGCCAGCCGCCAACCGGCAACCTCACTCAACATTTTAGCCTTAACGCCTTGACGGAGAAGCAGCAACAATACCCGTCGATTGTTAATCAGTTAGATATAAAACAAAATAAAGAAAAAGAAAAAGAATCTTCACCCAAAAAGCAACCCGAAAAAAGAACAACGAAATCTCATCGCGTATCTACGACATGTTAATGATGTTTCTCCCAACTTCAACTCCAACTCCAACTCCTACTCCTACTCCATCCCATTCCATCCCATCCATCGAGCACACACACAAGAAAGTTTGCTTTGTCGAGGCCCATGGTATATTGTAGTTCCTAGAAGTTCGGTGAAGTCGCCTGCGCTCTCGATTGATGTTATTTATGTGAAATGTCTGTGAAATTATTACCCTTTTCCCATTCCAGGCCGGGCAGGAGAATTTATTTTATTTCGTTTGAGTTTTAATCACTTTTAATTAGGAACCCACCAACAGAAAACCCAGTGGAGGAGGAGAACAGAAACATGGTAATTTAATCTCCCAGAGATCCAAGGCTGATCTCAATCTCGACTCACTTTGACCACTCATCAAGTGGTCTTTGAGATCGACTTTAAAATGCGATTCGTGTTGATTGTCTCGGTATTTGGTATTTTGGTGTTTTTTTTTGGTATTTCGGGGATTGTTATCGTAACAGATTTGACGCTCTTATGTAATTTGGTCTTCGGTCTCTTTTTTTATTGCATTTAGTTGCAAATAGATGACATACATACCATAAGTAAATGCTAAGAGCTGAAACCCTAGGTCTTACCAAGTAGTTGGAAGATCACTCGGATTGACGAGCTTGGAATTCGTTTGTGTTTGCTTGGATTTGGGAAGTGCTTTTAAATTTATAGCGAGAAATTTCTGTTCAAATTTGTATGTATTTTGGATTGTTGTTGGATTATGTTAATTCACTTCGAATATTCAAATATTGGGAGCTGATACAAGAGTCTATAAATTAAAAGACAATTCGGTCTACAGTTTAGATACGAGTGCTTTAGATAAAGAGGAATACAGTGAACAAATATCAGTTAGATACATAAGTAATTGTTTATTCTGGTTCTTGAAAGTCGTCTATTGAAAACTTGCTTCTTCTTCTTCTGGGAATCGAGATCCCGAGCCACAATAAGAGTTTATTGAAAAAGGCAACCGTATAGAGATAAGCTGGATTCTTTAATCTATCTGATCCCTCATTTCCCATGACTGCCCTAACTGTAACTTTGAGAGAGAAATATGGAATTTGGGATCTTTGTGATCTGCATTACGCTGATAATCACAGAAAGGCTGTTCTTCTAGTTTGATTGAATCAGATCAGCTATAAATAACTCGCCCTCTGACTAATTCAAGTCTAGCGTCTAACAGAAGCGAAAAGACTTGCCATTGTTCTCTGCTCTGGGGGTTTCCGCTTCCTTTCTTATAACGACACGAGTCGCCAACTGCAAAAAACTTTATGAATGGAAATACTCGTCTCGTGGAATAAATACAGCCAAAGAATTCTGTCGGTCCGTCTGTCTGTCCGTCTGTCTGTCTGGTCTCTGTCATTTGCCATTAAAATGAGTTGACTTATAGTAATTTGACTAATTCCAATGGATTGCATGAATCAACTATGGACTTCTTATGCTAATTCTCGAATGGGGGTCCCAGGCAGGTCGAGCCAATTGTTATACAACGCCCCAGCAATGTGGTAGGCTCTTTTTAATAGACAGAACTAGTTTCTTATTTCTTATTTCTTATTTATTATGAGATGGGCTGGGCTGGGCTAACTCTGACTGGTGGCAGGGTCGCTCGTTATTGCTAGTTTGCATATGTACATGTGTGTACTCTATATATGTACATACATACGTACATAGGTAGACAGGAGTAAGAGGTATGGATGATGTTCGCTTCGATTCAAGGTTGTCTGGCTGTCGTTCCGTTGTCCGTTGTTTGTTCATCAAATTATATAGGGCCCGAGAGCAGGACGGCTGGCTACCGACTACCTTCTTTGCATTGAGTATCCTTTCCATTCGCTTGCCCTCTGGCACAATTCAATTGGAACTCCACTCCACTTCACTCCTCTCCTCTCCCGACCCCCGACTGCCGACTCCCGAGTGTTCTTTGGCTGTTGTTTGCCCTTACCCGTGTCCATGCCTTACGTCGTCTATGGTCTTTTTGCTGTGCGTCCAGTCGGAACGCAACAGTCGATCTCCCTGCCTCCCTCCCCCCCGCCCCCCTGTACGAGTATTACCTCCTGTCTCCTGTCTCGTGCTGCCAACTTTTTGGAGAGCGTTGTAGGCAAACACTCGCGAATAAAAATATCCATAAGCTCTTGAGCTTCTCGCCTGTCTCAGTGTTGGGCTCGGTGTCTCTGTGTGTGTCGTGCAACAAGTCGGACAACCACTTTGACTGCGAAACTCGAACGAACCTCGAACGCGGACACAGCCACCGACACAGACACAGACACAGACTTGGAGTTGGACTGCTGCGGAGGCAGCTGCAACGCGTTTCGATTAGTTGCCACAACGCGGCGGCTGTCTGTCAGTCAGTTCACTCAAGACCTAACCCGTCTCGACTCCAGGTTTAGACTTGACAACAAGTAAGAAGGTTGAATGCGATATTTCTGCAGCGGCATACCCTGTACTCTGTACTTGGCGGAAAAAAAGACAGCCCCAAAACAACGCACTTTGTTCTTCTTCATCCGTCTGTAATAATATCAAGTTAGGAATATATTCGGTACAAGTATCTGGTATAGACATCAAATAAATAGGTACGTAAATCCAAAGTCATTAAAAAATGTTGATGGCACAGACTGTTACGTACATCGATCAAGACACAATATACCCTTGTACTGTTATAGCGACTACAGGGTGTCAAAAGCGAAGCAAACGCTGACTGCGGACCGACTGCGGACGGACGTCTCTGCTGACGCTGTCTTGTTAATTTTTTGAGCTATTTATTTTGATGTTTTCGCTTTTACGCTCTCGTTAAGTCGCCCAGACGCAATGCCAAAGTTCTTTAGTGCCTGCAGAAGAGAGACAACAAGCCAGAAGAAAGGGAGGAAGGAGAGAAGCTAATATTCTGCTGACCGTCGCGAATCTGCCAGGGTGAGTGGGTAGAGCGGAAGAGAGCGGGAGGGTGGGAGAGCGGGAGCGGGAGCGAGCGGCAGCGTTGCCGAGCTTCGTTTGTGTGTGCAGCGTTGCATCACGAGATAGTTACGAGAGATATGCATACGAAATTGGAAATGCTAATTAATATGTTTTGCACAGTAGATACGAGGCGATATCCACGACATCCTCGGCCGCGGCTCCTCTGTTTACATAAGCGTTAACTGCACACAACACCCACACTCTCACACACTCACACAGAACCTCTGGGAGATTATTAAATTAATTTTTATTAGGCGTCAAGCCATAAAGAACAGCACAGCTGAGCCGACGACACTGCCGATGACTCCTTAGATGGACGTCTGGATGGAATGGAATGGAATGAAGTGAAATGAATGAGGGAACGAAATGAAATGAATGAATGGCAAGCTCACATGACAACGCGCTATAATTAAGAACAATGGCAACTTATTCAACGCCGGACCGGACCGGACCGGACCAAGCGAGATGTGCCAGAGTTGATTTGTCAGCGGTGCTCGGTTCTTTCTTTTGACACTTGATGGATTCCATTTCCGTGACATGTCATCGGCAGGGAATGTACGATTAGAATCGTAATTGCAAGAAACCGAGCGGTACAGCAGGCAGTACGTAAGTATGGAAAGTTTGAGTGAGAAATAATTATATTCGTAATGCAGGTATAGCTATACATAGTACATACATAGAAGTTCTGCGGATTCTAGCATCCTGCTGATCAGTATGATATTAGATACAAGATTACCTATGGCAACGCAACAGTGCCTAGGATTGGCTTATGTTTCGCTGGGTTATGCAAGTTCGGGCACCGGCACCTGTTCCCCAATAAAAGGAAACCGAAAAGAAAAGAAACTTCCTAATGCAACCAAAAAGGAAGTAGGTCCTCAAAGATCTTCCCAAGAGATGGCAACAGATGAATTCAATCAGCTAATAGTGATCTTTTCCCTTTGGCAACTCTCAAGAGTTTCCTCTTTCCAATCCACTATTCGCCGGGGTCATTGTCTTTGGACAAATACCTAACAAAATAAAAGAAAAAGCAATTCCAATTACAAGACAACAAACGAAATTTTCGCAAGCAGTGGCAGCTGGCAAAAATATCGTACGGGTATCTACAAAAGAATCATGGCCCATGAGTCATGCGACTGTGACCCAATGAGCAATGTGCACAGCACCCACAATACACAGATACACACACACACACACACACACACAGAGCGATGGCAACACTGCAGTGCACTGGGGAAACTACGTACAAGACAAGCGAAACAATTACAAAGAAATATAATTTGCGCAAATGAAAGAGAAACGAGAACGATCAGTCATTGTAGGGAAATGTTGCCTCAACTTCCCCCAACTGCACCCGACTCGACTCGACTAATCTAATCTAATCAAATCAAATCAATGCTGGTAGGACCGCCTCTCGTATACGGTTACGTTACCGATTCTCTCTCTCTCTCTCTCTCTGTCTCTCCTGTCCCCCGATACTCGTAGAATGTGCAATCGTAAGCCTATTCAGGCTCTACCAGGCACTTCCTGGCTTACACCAACTGGCCTGATCGATCGATCCAGCGATAAAGAACTCCATAAAGCGGAGAGCAGAAAGAAGAAAGATGAAAGAAAGGTACAAGGCAGGAACAAACAATTGAGCGAGGATTGTAACAAAATCCTAGCCGAAAGATATCGCTGCAACAACAGCAGCAGCACCAACACCAATCTGTTTACTTAAGCAGCTGGAGAGGAGTAGGGGCAGGACAGAGACAGGGATAGGGACAGGGACAGGGACAGGGACAGGCGACCCCTGGCAAGACCAAGATGTTTGCACGGTCAACTTTCAACACAATTTGTAGGCTACCTGTAGTTTGCTCATACGGAGGCTGGGTGCGGGTTTCTTGAGAACAGCCACATCCATCCCATCCCATCCCATCCCATCCAAAGAAGCTGCTGGGCTAACTGGCTGACTGATACGCATCGCCTGGGATGTGTTTGGTTAATCAGCACCTGTCCCAACGACTCAACGGGCGTCGTCGACAGGTACAACAACAGCACAGAGAACAGAGAACAGGGCACAGAGCTCTGATCTTCTTTGCTTTAATCGCCCGGATTCCAAACATTTTGGGAAAGTTTGAAAGTGCGGTTACAGCATATGGGCCGATCATGCAAAAATATCTGATTCAAGCACAGGCAGACCCAACTGGAACTCCATCTGGAGCTCAGACCGTTCCTAACCAAAGAATAATGAGTAAGCCTCAAATGCCAGATCTCCCTTCGATCTCGATTGCCCAGCCGGTCCCAAGGCAAAAATATAACCAAAACAAATAAGAACCCATCTGGACTATGAGTTACCCTCAACTCATTAAGCTCATAAAATAAAATCTACTCAAACACACATTTGTTTTACTTATACTGATTTCATTTGATCAGTTGATAATATCCGTATACCTATAGTACATTTAAAATCTCTTATATTACTTAACCCCATATGATCTAAGTGCATCTTTGTTCTAGAATATAGAATATATATTCTTTATTGGAAGGGCAATGGTTTCTTTTACATTTTACACAAAATCTACGTAAGCTTATATACCCTTTGCACTGTCCTCGTACGGGTACGGGGTATTAGAAAACCGAAAAAAACCAACTGTTGCGGCAGCTTTTGCTCTCATAAATCAAGAAAAATCAGTAATTTTTTGTTGTCTGCAAATATGTGTGTGTGTGGCTGATCGCTTATATCAAACTGACATTGGCTGAATTAACAATTGATTTCAATAATTTTTTATGATTATTGCATTTTTTCTCGGGCTTCGATGCGAGCAAAGTAGAGCCGATCGCGCAATTCAGCAAACTCATTCGCTCTCTCTCTTTGCTGAGAGAGCGCGAGCACGCAAGCACTCAATGAGCACGCACACAGCAGCAGCGGAGCATCGAGAGAATCGAAGCGAGGCAAGAACTAGAGCGAGCGATGGGTGCATCGGCAGCGGCGGGGAGCGGGTAAACAAACAAAACTATGCAATGCAAACGCAACGCATAATGGCACAGTGGGATGAATGCCATCGAATGGTGTGCGGTGTGGCAAGGTGTCCTACTGTGTGTGGCAAGGCAGGGTTTGCATAAACAACTGGCCAGATGGAAAGCGGCGGGAAAGAGGAAGTGAGATCAATAGATGGGCAGGTGAACTTTGCTTGGAGAGACAGAAGGTCACATCAAGTAGATCTAATTTTTCAACAAATAACATTAAACAGCGATGGGCAAGAGAGCTGAAAGATACAGAAGACAAAGATAATTTTGTGAATATGAAAAAACTGTTTGATGAATATCTAAAAGAAGTATGGCCACACAAGTATATAAAGGAAAGCAGATAAAATCGCGTCAAGATAAATATAAATATTTTCTATACAAATTATTAAAATTTAATTAGAACTTAGTTTACTTTTTGAATAAAAAAGTCTTGTTATTTTACTTTTAGGCGATTTGACAGAATATCTGATTTGGGTTCTTATTTAAATTTTGATTCTGTAACTTCTCAGTAAGGGGAAATTCATGTATATTTAAATTCTTAAGAATTTTTCAGTTGTATGTTTATGTTACATACTCAAACTTTCCATATATATTTCATATTTGAATGTAACTATGTATGTATGCATGTATTTTTGTGTGTAAGGAACATATTGCTAATTCGATTATCCTTAAAATTTGCTGTAACCTTGACATTTGTTGAAAATATTCTCTCACTTGCCACCTTACCAATGTCTGTGCCCCACTGTGCAGCTCAGTGTGTCTCCCCCTGCTGACGGTTTCGTTGAGCGTCAAAGCAGGCAAACAATTCCAAAGATACATTGACACTCGTCACACCGGTTTTACGAGTTTCTCCCGGCTGAATTGAGTTACTTTTCATATTCAGCAGTGGAAATAGAGAGAGAGGGAGAGAGAGACTGTGCTCACGGCGAGAAACACTCTCCCAGAGATATCAATTCTCACTCATCCGCCAGATACGAAAATACTCGTACCTTGCAGTCTTCTGGTTTACTGATTACTCTCTCTGCCGTCTGCCGCCTGCCGCCTGCCGTCTGAAGTGCTGATGTGCTCGCTGGCCGCTCCGAGAGCGATCAATTGAAAAACTGACTTCGAGCCGAGCGGACGCGCGTTGTCGGAGTAGAAGAGATCGAAAGAAGAAGCAGCCGCGGCATGAACCAGAATCGAGTGCTTGAAAGTTTTTTTTTTGAATGAAATTTATCAAACCTAGACGCTCTATCGCCCCCCACTTGGATTACGGTCAACGCGAGAGCAACAACGAAAAATAGAAAGAAATCAAATGAAAAAATAGAAAAAGGCGAGAAACATAAGAAAATTAAATTAGATAAATCGCCGAGGAAAATTCTGATGTGTTGATGTGAGTGCTGTGCTCGGCCCTCGGAGGCGATTGTGCAAAGATCTATATAAAAATAGAGAAAAGGCAACTTGAAAAATCCCATACAAAATGGGCCACAAATAATCGGGAACCCAAAGACCAAAACACCAAAATCCCCCCACATAACCAGATAATCAACATCCCAGGTTGAGTCCTTGAGTCGAAGGGACCCACTACCATCCATCCATCCATTCTCACACAATGCTGGCCTCCAGCCACATGCTCTACGTCCTCATCGCCAGCTGCGTGATGCCCATCTTTGGGGCCGCTCTGAGCAAGACGGTTCTGTACCAGGCCCCGGACGAGTGCCGCTGGTCCGGCGGCGGAGAGCACGACATCACCCTGGTGTGCCACCTCCGGACGATCAACTCGGAGCTGGAGAACACCAACTTCAGCGTGATCCAGCCCCACAACACGGTGCGTTTGCGGTTGGAGTGCAACGATGCCCTGTTCTTCCAGAGCAGCCTCAGTCCGGACAGCTTTCGGTCGCTGGTGGAGCTCAGGGACCTCACCATTGAGTACTGCAAGCTGGGCAACCTGACCGACGGCTCCTTCCGGGGTCTGCACGAGCTGCGCAACCTCACAATCCGCACGCACAATGGGGACTGGTCCACCATGTCCCTGGAGATGGCATCCAACAGCTTCGTGGACTTCAGACAGCTGGAGAGGCTGGACCTGAGTCTGAACAACATCTGGCTGATACCCGACGGCATGGTGTGCCCGCTGAAGTCGCTGCAGCACCTGAACGCCTCCTACAACAAGATCCAAGACATCAGCAACTTCTACTTCAGCGCCTCGCTGAGCTCGCGAAAGGCGCGGGTGTGCGGCTCGACGCTGCAGAGCCTCGACCTGAGCGCCAACAAGATGGTCAGTCTGCCGTCGGCCATGTTGTCGGCCCTGGGCCGGCTGACCCACTTGAACATGGCACGCAACAGCATGAGTTTTCTGGCGGACCGAGCCTTCGAGGGTCTCGTCTCGCTGCGTGTTGTGGATCTGTCCGCGAATCGACTGACCTCGCTGCCGCCCGAGCTCTTCTCGGAGACCAAGCAGCTGCAGGAGATCCACCTGAGGAACAATTCGATCAACGTGTTGGCGCCCGGGATCTTTGGGGAGCTGGCCGAGCTGCTGGTCCTCGATTTGGCCAGCAACGAGCTCAACTCGCAGTGGATCAACGCGGCCACATTCGTGGGCTTGAAGCGGCTCATGACGCTGGACCTGTCGGCCAACAAGATCAGCCGCCTGGAGTCGCACATCTTCCGGCCCTTGGCCAGCCTGCAGATCCTCAAGCTGGAGGAGAACTACGTCGATCAGTTGCCGGCGGGCATCTTCGCGGACCTCACCAACCTGCACACACTTATCCTGTCCAACAACCGCATCTCGGTTATCGAGCAGCGTACTCTGCAGGGCCTGAACAACCTGCTGGTGCTCTCCCTGGACTACAACCGCATTAATCGGCTGGACCAGCGATCTTTGATCAACTGTAGCCAGCTGCAGGACCTCCACCTCAATGACAACAAGCTGCAGGCGGTCCCGGAGGCCCTGCTGCATGTGCCGCTGCTCAAGACCCTCGACGTGGGCGAGAACATGATAAGCCAGATCGAGAACACGAGCATCACCCAGTTGGAGAATCTGTACGGCCTGCGCATGACGGAGAACTCTCTGACGCACATCCGGCGCGGGGTCTTCGACCGGATGAGCTCTCTGCAGATCCTCAATCTGTCCGGCAACAAACTGAAGACCATCGAGGCGGGCTCGCTGCAGAGAAACACCCAGCTGCAGGCCATCCGGCTGGACGGCAACCAGCTCAAGTCCATTGCAGGCCTCTTCACCGAGCTGCCCAACCTGGTGTGGCTGAACATCTCGGGGAATCGGCTGGAGAAGTTCGACTACTCGCACATACCCATCGGACTGCAGTGGCTGGACGTGCGGGCCAATAGGATCACGCAGCTGGGCAACTACTTCGAGATCGAGAGCGAGCTGAGCCTGAGCACCTTCGACGCCAGCTACAATCTGCTGACGGAGATCACGGCCAGCTCGATCCCCAACAGCGTGGAGGTGCTCTATCTGAACGACAATCAGATCGGCAAGATCCAGCCCTACACGTTCTTCAAGAAGCCCAATCTCACCCGTGTCGATCTCGTGCGCAACAAGCTGACGACACTCGAGCCGAACGCACTGCGGCTCTCGCCGATCGCCGAGGACCGCGAGATACCCGAGTTCTACATCGGCCACAATGCGTACGAGTGCGATTGCAATCTGGATTGGCTGCAGAAGATCAGTCGCGAGTCACGCACCCAGCCACAGCTCATGGACCTCGACCAGATCTACTGCAAGCTGTCCTATGCGCGCGGCGCCACCCATGTCTCCCTCATTGAGGCCAAGTCGAACGACTTCCTATGCAAATACGAGTCGCACTGCTTCGCCCTGTGCCACTGCTGCGACTTCCAGGCCTGCGACTGCAAGATGGAGTGCCCCGACCGCTGCTCCTGCTACCACGACCAGTCGTGGACCTCGAACGTGGTCGACTGCAGTCGCGCCTCCTACGAGCACGCGCTGCCCTCGCACATACCCATGGACGCCACGCAGCTGTACCTGGACGGGAACAACTTCAAGGAGCTGCAGAGCCACGCCTTCATCGGCCGCAAGCGCCTCAAGGTTCTGCATCTCAACCACTCGCGGATCGAGATCCTGCACAATCGCACATTCTACGGGCTCCTGGAACTGGAGGTTCTGCAGCTGCAGAGCAACCAGCTGAAGGTGCTCAATGGCAACGAGTTCCAGGGCCTGGACAACCTCCAGGAGCTCTACTTGCAGCACAACGCGATAGCCACCATAGACACGCTCACATTCACGCATCTGTACCATCTGAAGATCCTGAGGCTGGACCACAATGCCATCGGCTCCTTCGCCGTGTGGAACTTCCTGCCCAGCTACCTCAACGAGCTGCACCTGGCCGGCAATCACTGGAGCTGCAACTGCGAGTTCATCGACAAGCTGCGGGATTACATAAGCCGGCACGACTACGTTGTGGACCGTCCGAAGCTGCGCTGCGAGTCAGGGGGGAACAGCTCCCAGCAGATGGCCATATACGCCAGCACGGACTCCGCCCTGCCCGTCGTGCAGTGCAGCCAGACCCTGCCCCTGGGGCTGGACAACAGCTACAACTTTGCCGAGCAGGCGGGCGGGGAGGGCGGAGCCCTGTCCGGCAACATGACGTCCACAAAGATGATACTCAACCAGCCGCCCAAGCAGGACTACATCCCCATTCTGGTGGCCATTCTCACGGCCTTCATCTTCATCATGATCTGCACCCTGCTGGTGTTCATCTTCCGCCAGGAGATGCGCGTCTGGTGCCACTCTCGGTTCGGGGTGCGGCTCTTCTACAACGGCCAGAAGGATGTGGACAAAAACGAGCGCGAGAAGCTCTTCGACGCCTTCATCTCGTACTCCTCCAAGGACGAGCTGTTCGTCAACGAGGAGCTGGCCCCAATGCTGGAAATGGGTGAGCACCGCTACAAACTCTGTCTGCACCAGCGGGACTTCCCCGTGGGCGGCTACCTGCCCGAAACCATTGTTCAGGCCATCGACAGCAGCCGGCGCACCATCATGGTCGTCAGCGAGAACTTCATCAAGTCTGAGTGGTGCCGCTTCGAGTTCAAGTCCGCCCATCAGTCGGTTCTGCGAGATCGCCGCCGCCGCCTGATTGTCATTGTGCTTGGGGAGGTGCCCCAAAAGGAGCTGGACCCCGATCTGCGCCTGTATCTGAAGACCAACACCTATCTGCAGTGGGGCGACAAGCTCTTCTGGCAGAAGCTGCGCTTCGCCCTGCCAGACGTCTCATCCGCCGCACAGCGCTCCGTCGCAGGACAGTCCTGCCACGTGCCCATCAACCATGCTGCCTACCATCATCACCACCATGTGCACCAGCAGGCCCTTCCGCTGCCCCTGCCCCATCCCCATCCCCATTCCGGCCACCATCATCAGCAGCAGCAGCAGCAACAGCAGCAGCAGCAGTTTATGCTTCCGCCTCCCCCCCAGCAGCCCGGCAGCTTTCGCCGCCAGCCGTCGATCCATCAGCAGCAGCAGCAGCAACAGCAACAGCAGCAGCAGCAGCAGCAGCATCAACAGCAGCAGCAGCAGCAGGCAGCCTTGCTGATGGGCGGAGTGCAGGTGGGTGGACCTGCCCCACCACAGATGATCCCCCTGGCGGGTGGAATCCAGCAGCAGAGTCTGCCGCTGCCACCAACGCAGCCCACGCCGGCTTCGCGCAATCTTCACATGTGAGTGGGTGAGAGATGGAGAGAGATAGAGATGAACGGAGAAAAATAGCTGAAATAACTGGAGATGAAGCGAGAGTTGTGTAGAGAATAGTCCTACTCGAACCACTTCTAACACTGGGCTTAATTTATGTCTTTTTTTTAATGTAATTTCGAGCCACAGAAATCAGGAAAGGTACTGAAAGATACTCCTTTGAGTTGGAAAAGTGATTGTGGCGAAGCATTAGAATGGCCCCACCTCACAGACAGATCTGTATTAAAACTGGTTAAAATTGTATTGTGGAGTGGAGTTACAGCAGGTCTGAAATGAAATGGGAATTGCATTCAATATGCAAATGGTAGCGTTTAGCGATAAAAGCCTAGTTACCGGCTGGAATAGAAAAGTAAGAGAAAATTGAGTGCGGAGAGAGCAGGAGCAGCAGCAAGAGTGCAACAGCAACATGCAACAGCTATAACAACAACAAAAGACAACAGTAAAATACCAAGCCTCTCTGAGGCAGTTCGTCCCCGTCCCCTTTCCCGCCCCCTTTCCCGTACCCAATCCCAGAGCCAATTGTTGTTCTCTGGCCCTGTTCGGTTCTCGGTTCTTGGTTCTGTGCTGTTTTCTTACGGCCAGCTATTTTCAGTTTCCTGGCTCGTAGCTAGATTCAGAAAATTGATGTTGCATGCAGCACAAGCACACCAGCAAAAACTAGAACCACAACAACAACAACAACAACCAGTCAGTCAGCAGCAGCAGCACCAGTAGGAACAAAAGCAGCCACACAGCTACACAGCCGCATAGCCAATACCCAAAAGTATTTCTCTCCGTTTCTGTGTGTTTCCCTTAGCCTTCTCCTTTATTTTGTTCCGTCTTCTCCGTCTTCTACGTTTTCCATTTTCTCTGTTTGCAACGCTCGCTGCTTAGTTCATCTTAACTGCTGCATTTTGCCATAACAAGCTCAACGTGTGTAGAAAATATCCATGCATCTGTAGTTGCACTGCTACGAGGGCCTGTATCTGTATCTGTATCTGTACCTGTCCGTCTCAGAGTCGCACAGTCGCAGAGTCTCAGAGTGTGTAGCGGAGAAAATAGGCAACGCAAAACATCAGAGAATTCATGTCTGGCCAAAAGAAATTGTAACAAAAGCAGGGCCAGGGCCAGAGTCAGAGCCAGGGCCAGGGCAGCCAGTTCTCCCAGACATCAGACATCAGAGGACACACAGAACAGAAAAGAGCAGAAAAGAACAGACCAGACCAGACCAGACCAGGCCAAGACCGTCTAGAAACAGTTGTTATTCCTCTCGTAGGTGCCCCGGCAGCTGGCTTGAAATTGGGTTTTTTTTTTGGGCCGCAATTATATGTGCTAATCAATGACAGGGAAAGGAGAGGCAGCAATGCAACAAATTTCAGTACGTGGGATACAGATAAAGATACACAATTGTTTGGGGATAAGAATCAGAAACATGTGTGGAGAGTAGAAGCGTGTATTCCCTTGGAACATTAGAACAGAGCTCTTCCTCCGCCCACTCAATCTCCATCTCCCCTTAAAAGCTCTTCAGGTCACGCAATGTCTAGATTTGATTAGAAATCAAAGAGCAGTTTTTTCTCCATGCTAGTCAAAGATTTTAAAGAAGAAGCTGTGCGCACTCGTAGTCACAAAGTCGAATCCAAGCTAGAATTTGCTGGAGGAAAACCTCAATTTGTGACCTTGCTGGGAGAAGAAGTTGTCCTCCAATCTGTTTCCCAGAAAGAAAGAACGAAAAAAAGAAAGAACCAAAAACCGAGTGGGTGGAGAGAGATCAGCACGTGTGCTGTTTTGGCCCCCAAAGTTGTGCCCGAGCCAACATCAGAGATAGCCACGAAGGAGGGAAAAAAGAAGGAAAAAACACTACAGAACCGAATGGAAGCGATTAAAATCTACCTTGTTTGCCGTTGTTTGTTACGCCTGTTTCCTGTTCACTCTCTCTCCATATCCATCCACCTACAACTATCTCTGATTCCACTCCAATTGAAAACTGCATTCCAAAAACAAAAAACAAAAAAACCAGAAAACCAGAAAACTAGTTAACACAGCAGCAGCAACAACAACAACAGTAACAACACTCTCTAGAAGGATTCACATTCTGTTAAGAGTTTAAAATCTAAAATTGTACATACTAGACCTTACTTGTTTAATCATTGTGATATTTTTTTTTTTGTTTTAGCCCTAAGCTCTAATTTATATTATGCGAATACCATTTTCCTACCAATCTACGTTTGTATGTATTGTATGTATATTTAAAGGAAACTTATCCTCATTAGATAGTCTAGACCATAAGATGATAACCGAAACGAGAATGAAATGAAAGAGAAATCGAATCCGAATCCATATCTATATCCACCCCGCCTACAAAAAATACAGCCATATTAATTCTATTAAATTGAGAAATTATTGTACATATATACAAAATGAGGAATGAAAAATGACAAAAAAAATAAAATAAACGGATTGTATGAAGAAAACAAATAAATAGAAATAAAAATAAAAACGAACAAACATAGGTCGACTGATTACATGTGTACTATATATAAATATGCATAAGTTTTAAGTACGATTTACTCGCCTATTGTTGTTAATACTTTAACTATCCAGAAAACAGACAAATGTATGTATTTTTTTTTTTTAGTAATTTTATGTTTTTTTTTTTTTTGTTAGTTTATAGCTAAAATATGAATTGGAAAATTAAAACTGATACAAATATATAAACGACAAAAAATTGATAATTAATTCGACTCTTTTTATTCACTCAACCGCATTCCTCATCGTCTGCCGAATATTTGTTTTTGTTATCAATGTTTTTTTAGCATGCTGCTGATAAGCCACAAACTACGAGTACCTTGCCCTTGCCTTGACATTTAATACAGCCAGGGATTGGCGTCTGGCTTGGACTGGCCCTCGTTCTGCTTATGTCAGGGCGGAGTGGTGTTCTATTACGTGCCGCGAGCAAATTTGCAAAATAAGTAATGCTCTGTCGGGGCTCCGAGCGGGGGCTGGTAACGGGTATCGAGAATCGGAGATAAGAGTGTTCTATTTGCTCGATTCTTTGGGAAAGTGTATTGTGTTCAAGCAGAGATTTCTACGCCCGAAAAGTGTTCAGCCTACCCTCGCCACACGCACGCGGAGCAAAGGCAAACCCATCCATCCATCCATCCCACGATTGCTCCATTTGAATTAATTTTAAGCACAAATAAACCTTCTACGTCCCCTCTCCATCCACTCCATCCACTCCAACGACCGAACGACTTCATATTTTGCCAGCCTAAGATGCGACAATATCTTCCCATGCATATTTTATAGATACATATAGCAATCGTATCTCTCTTTTGGTATCGTTTACGAGTATTTCTGGTAGTGTTGTTGTTGTTATTCTGGTGAATGAAAGGAGAGGAGAGCAGAGCAGAGCCCAGAGCCCAGAGCGATATACTACTATACGTGTACAATATTTCGCTGATTCCGCTGGCCGGACGTCTGAGAAACACTTCAGCTCGAAATGAATGAATAATTTTTATGATCAATTAAATGCGCAATAAAATTGATGGGGGCCCCACCAAAACATAAATTCACATTGCTTAAATTAGCAAATTTTACAATCAATCATTAGCGAGCCAACGAGCTAGCCAACAGCCTTTGATGTGCAACGGCCTGGCAGAGACAGAGAGAGAGAGGGGAGAGTATCTTGTAGACAGCCCTACCACCAGAGAAGAAGTTCAAGCTCGGGCTAAACCTTTTTCAATATTTTCGTTTTTTTTGGTTCGATTCTTAACGGTTCGGGGAGGAAATTGGGAAGGCTTTGCGCAAAAAGAAAGAAACACGTCAAATATAAAAAACTTTTCCTTGCTTTTACTTTCTCTTGGTACCCATTGGCCCTACTCTTGGCCTGCTGTCCTTTTTTTATTTCCCCCCCTTTTTTTGTATTTTATCAATTTTGCCTGTGGGATTTGTTATAAAGTAACGGAAGAGTTAAGGCGGTGGTGGTGGTGGTGGGAAGACGTTGAGAGCCGGGGCAGACTTTGGCAATCCACGAGGCAAACTTTCAATTGAATTTGTATACACTATCTGAGGGTATTGATATGTTGTTGACCAGCTGGTTGCCACACTAGAAAGGAGCATTACCGATCCTTAGTGTAAACCGCTCGATCAGAATAGTATGTATAAGAAACCACTCACAGGAAGTCCTTGTAAAGACAGTTGGACATTAGTGATATGGTAACCGATAGAAGCGGCTGCTTAAGGAGAGTGGCTCCCGAATCAGTCATCCTTTATTGTTTTTTTTTTTGTTCTGCTTCAGTGCGGTTAGGGAAAGTTTAGAGGCCTTCTTTTGCAGGGTGGGCGGGGTAAGCCTTCTGTTTTGGGAGGGCAGGGCTGCGAGGCCAAACAAAGCCAAGGAATCGGCATAAATATTTCGGGTTACAAGTCAGTTTAGTGTCGAAAAACGGCCTTTTATTTATAGATTGCCGTGCCACGGACTGTAATCTGCCAGAACTTTCGCCAACGTGCATAGGCCTTGCCAGGTTTTTCCAGGGGTGCGGAGCTGGATTACCTGTGTAGGGCAATTATAATTTAATTTTACAAATTTCTGAATTTATTTTTGATTTATTAATACTTACAGATTTGATTTTACCAATAAATAAATCTGGAAAAGGGGCAACTTTATCGCAAAAATTATGCCTTGTTTTAGGCGAACCGTTTTACCAACTGAACCGCTCCTGCGCTGCCTGCGCCTTCCAGTCACACCGAAAGAAAACCTTCATCAAATTTTCTCCGACTGCAGCTTAGAACTTTTTATTCGACCTGTCTTGCAGTGTTTCTTAGCTCCTGGGCTCAAAGTCAAATCAAAGTACTTTGCCCCCTCTAGGGCTCGGTGCTAATGCCTAAACCATCAGGCTGAACTTTTTACCATCCATCAAAGGGATACTCGGAAGGGAAAGTGAAAGGAGGTGTTGGAGAGACGGAGACCTTGCCAAAATAAAAACGAGGGGGAACGTTGTGAGTTGCTGCGGACACCGCAACTCTACAGATATACCCGATACTAAGTCAGTATGGCTCTCCTCCGGCAGCGCCGCTAATATTAAACGACACGACAAAGAGTGCGTGCGAGAGAGACAGAAAATCAGTCTGAGCGTGACGTCGGGCGCTGCGTAGCCACTGCAAATTGATTTGTTCCTTTTGGCTAAAAAAATGGTCTGATCTGATCCAGATTCAGCAATCTAATAGATATGGTCATTATCTATGATTCTGCGTTTTTAGTTTTCTCAAATCTGCAATATTGTGGATGCAACAGATTTTCGTCCTTTGTGGGGGCGGATGGGGGTGGGGCGAAATTCTGAGATATACGTTTTATAGTGACATCTTAAAGGAGTGTGTGCACCAAATTTGGTTACTCTAGCCTTAATAGTCTCTGAGATTTGTGGTTGCCTCAGATTTTCGTCCTTTGCGGGGGCGGAAGGGGGTGTGGCGAAATTTGGACAGGAAACGGTCAAGGTCCGATATCACAGGAGTGTGGATACCAAATTTGGTTGCTCTGGCTTTTATAGGTTCTGAGATCCTTGAACTCATATTTTGCAATTGGCAAAACCGACCATGAAACCTGTGTGTTAGAGTGAGACAGAGCGAGAAAGAGTGAAATTGTTTTCGTGATTCTGGCTGTAATAATTATACGATCTGGTTCAGATTTTGCACTCTAGAAGATATAGTCATCTTCTACGATTCTGCGTTTTTAGTTTTCTCGTATCGTCGAAATTGTGGATGCCACAGATTTTCGCCCTTTGTGGGGGCGGAAGTGGGCGGGGCAAAGTTTTGAAATATTTTTGGAGCAGTGACATATCACAGAAGTCTGGATCCAAAACATAGTTGCTCTAGCTCTTATAGTCTTTGAGCATTAGGCGCTGAAGGGGACGGACAGACGGACAGACGGACAGACGGACGGACGGACAGACAGACAGGGCTCAATCGACTCGGCTATTGATGCTGATCAAGAATATATATACTTTATAGGGTCGGAAACGATTCCTTCTGGACGTTACACACATCCACTTTTACCACAAATCTAATATACCCCAATACTCATTTTGAGTATCGGGTATAAAAATCAATCGGAGAATTATAAATCAGCCACAGCAGCGGCACACTGGGCACAAAAATACGTATTGTATATGTATTTTCGATGTGCATCTTGGCAGGCCGTCAATTAGGCAGCCCCCCCGTCATTGCACCCACCAATTGCCTCATTAGACTCCAAACGAATCGGGAGTCATGAGAGTCACGGAGGAGAATGGCATCCAATAGTCCGGCATGGCCCGCTCGGGCTCGGGTGTATAAATAAATATGCTTTTATTGGAAGACGACTACAACTGTTTGCAATAAAAGCAACATTTTTCTTAATTTCCATTTCTTGCTAATTTACCAGCCATAAATTGCCCGCCCGTCTACCGTATACCCCGTGGGCAGGGGCACACTAGGGGTGGCGGCGGTGGTGGTGGTGCAGAGAGGTGCTGAGGGGCAGATTACTGAACCGAACCGAACCGAACCGTACAAAGAGCAGAACCGATCGACGGTAGACACATAAAATTGACTACAAATTATTGCACATTGTCAAAACAACATTGGTTTGCAATTTTCGCGCTTCAACGCAGATGCAAAGAGATAGTCACCAGGTAGTAGGATCAACTCTGGGAAAGAGTATTCCGGAGCCACGAGTACTTACGGCTTACCATGGACTGAAATGAGTTTGAAATGGGAATGGATCGTAGTTAGAGAAAGTTAGAGGAGTTGTGTCGATCATTCGTATCATTCCCACACGTGAACGTAAGAGATATTCTCATACATGTTTATTAGAACAAGAATATAGTGCTATATCTTTACACGAGAGGGCAAGTCCCTGCGCACTTGCTTCGTTCGTGGGCCAACCCCCGACTCACTCGCTTTCCTCGTTCGGCTCATTTGCTTCGCTTGTGTAGCGCCAATATGAGTAAAAGATCGGACGACGACGGCCCAACAAATTTGTATAGTATAAAGATGTATAGGATTCCCTTGCAAGCCCGCATTCTATCTAAACCCAGTCATCCCCATTTATATCCGGATTTCGATCACATCCGCTCGATAGAGCATACAGCTATCGGCTAATGAATCTACGGTTTTTTACTATACATTTTTACAGTTACCGTCTATAATTTGCGCTGCAGAGTTTCAGATGCAACTGTGAAATGGCAAATGGGCTTAGGTTTATTATCGACGACTAGCCTCGTCATAATCATCACCACATCCAATATGAGCGTTGGAAGAGGAAAGGACTGCATACCTATGTGTGTGTGTGTATATACGATGGGGAGACGACATTGACATATTGCTGGCCGATTAATGAGCCCACAAGAATGGGCATGGCCATGGCCTGGCCCGGGCTGGTCTCGGTCTCGGTCGGAGTATCGTTGATGGTTTTCATTGAAATAAATGACAGACACTGGACTGTTGACGCACGCGTTGAGGGAATATTTGATACCCTGCATAAATAATAATCATTTTTTACTTCCCCTTGTCGATGCGATGTTCCTGCATCACTTTTGGGGACTCCGACCTGACTCTGCCGCAGCCAGAGCGGCAGCCGCAGCCTCAGACTTTGGCTGCCTTGCATAAAAGCAAATTTGTATGCGTTTATCTTATCGCGATCACGTTGCATCTGCGAATGGTTGGAGTCCTCTTGCAGACACGTAAGTTTCACGTATTTTCATGCACGATTAAAGCCTTAATTTCGACCCAAGAAACTGGACAACCGAGAGAACTTCCACAGATACGAGTATCTGCTGCTCCTAATTAATGGTTTTGCATCGGCTGCTTATCGCGCCGGACGCATCGGGATCGTCTTCGTCTTCGTCTTCGTCCTGGTCCCCGAACAGGGGCAGGGCAGGGGTCCGGGGTCTGGGGTCTGGGGTCTGGGGCAGAAGGGTTTCCCCGTTTCCCCTGAGCACCATCACCAGCACCATCAGCAGCATCAGCATCTCTTGTCTGAGCTTTGCTTTGCTAAGTGTTCGGTTGGGATCTACCTTGGCGGCACCTGATCAAGGAAAAGAGATCCGATCCGACTCGGACTTGGAATCCAGTCTTCAGTTTTCTGTTTTCAGTTTTCAGTCTTCAGTCAGCGTAAAATATTTAATATTTTTTCGCAGATTTTTTTGCTGCGATTTTATGAGCTGTAGCATTGCACATTATTGATAATTCCGATATGAGCATTGAACACCGGCTGGAGAGGGCCGAGCCGATTTAGGCCGACGATATTTGCAGGGGTGTTGTCAAGGCAAAATGCCTGACTCGGACACGGACACGGAGTCGGCCTCTGTCGGACTCTGTTCGGCCTCCAGCCTTCTCTGATAAGGCGACATTGTCTGGGGTGTTGCGAGTCTTGCGATAACCATCGAATGGTAGTAAAGAGAAAGCACGGACAGAAGGCAGAGAACGCAGAGAACGCAGAGAAGGCGGAGAAGGAGATTTTCTGACTCGACCTCGACGTTTTAGCGCTCGATTGGCTAACTGGAATTTGTGATCGTGGGCACAGATCTTCCAGCACAGCACGGTTCTGTTCTTGTAGGAAAGGTAAAGTGTTTGGGGGTAATATTATTTTGGGCATTGCTTTGGGCCATAATTAGCCCGGTACGTATGGAATAAATTAGAAAATACCTCAACTGTATCATCTTTTAGGTGGAATAATCGTTAAAGAAATGATACAACTTTTCCCCAGCGATTTAATTGTCCGTTTCCATCACCTTCGGGACATCGTTGGTCGGTTGACTCATTCAGCTTCAACAATTGATTGGCTTTCGATGGTGACCATAAAACCCAATTCATTTAGCCATAATGTTGACACCAAAATGCAGTTAACAGCTTTAAGTTTTAACTGGAATTTACGTAAATGTCTGTCTCCGTCTACCGCTCTCCCGCTCTCCCGCTCTCCCGCTCTCCCACTCTCCCACTCTCGCTCTCTCTTTCGCTTATTCCATTTAATTTCGTGTCGCGTTTGTTTTTTGTTTCGTTAGGCCAGCGGAATGCACAGAAACTTGGCTGGAACTGGCACTGGCACTGGCACTGGCACTGCGACCGAGACCCGTTGCCCAGTGTTCGAATTCGGCACGATCAAGCATCGCGATCAGCGATCACCGATCACCGATCAACGTTCGTTCTCAGATGAGACCTCTTCTTTCCATCTTCCATCTGAGGTTTTGTTTCTTTATTTTTTGCGTTAACATTTTAATTGATCGCTTTCAGTTATAAACAAGTTGGCTTTTGATTTATGAGCGCGTGCGTGCAGCGACAGAAAAAAAATTCAATGCGTTTTAGGCCAGGCCGCAGAGCTGAGAGCTGGGAGCTGAGAGCCAAGAAGCGACTCGGTCGGGCCTGATGGGTTTCTTTTGGTCGTCATCATCATCATCAGCGGAGTCGAAACGGATGATCATGATTGGTTCGGTTCGGTTTGGTTTGGTTTGGCTCTGGCTTTGGTCTCAGTTTGGTCTGAGTTTATGTAAATGAACATCGGGCTCTTTCAATAGCTGTTGATGATGTTGTGCCGCCGCGACAATGTCTCTATTTCTCTAATTTCGTATTGGAGTAAGCTCCGCCATCCCTCATCGCCTCTGGGTCCCGGTACCGAACAGAGCTGATTTTTAATATTATTTGTCTAACGGTCACGAGCATTTTGGCTCTGGCTTTGGCTTTGGCTTTAGCCCGGCCTTTGTCTGTGGTTAAACTTCAAAATTGTGTGTAAGAATTTCCCGCATCGTTTAAACCCATCCAATGTTGTTGCTGTTTCGTTGGGCCCCACTGACAAGCAAATAAATCACAGACCCAGGCCCAGTCTCAGGCCCAGGCCCAGTCTCAGGTTTTGAATAACCATCTACATCGACGGGGAAATATCTTTACATTTCTCTCTCTCTCTCCAAAGAAGAGGCGACAAATGTATTTGTTTTATCAGCTATTGTTGTTACCAAAAGGTTTATTTTCGGTTTTTGTCGATGTGAACTTCACTTTCTTCTTCACACGATCCGAGAAGAAAAATGTTTGTTGAAAACGAACAAGCATAAAATATAAAAAAAAACCAAAAACACATAGCTTGAGAGATTTCACTTTATTTAATGAATGGAAGTGGGAGTGGGGGGGCTTTTTGCGGTTCCAGAGTGATGTCAGCTCTGCAATAAATCAACGCATATTCCCTCCCAATGAGTCAGCCTTCGAGTCGGAGTCGGAGTCAAAGTCGGAGTTGGAGTCAGATTCAATGTCCAACCAAATGAGATCCGTTCGTTAGTAGCTGACTGGAGAGGAGATCGCCCCAGCGTTCGTTTCGTGTTTCGTTTCGTTTCGATTTGATTCGATTCAATTCGCTTCGATTTGTTTATAGAAAAACAAACACTTGGCTGGGTACTTGAGAGCTGGGGCTGGGGCTGGAGCTGGAGCTGGAGCTGGACTTGGGAGCTTTTGCTGGCCATCCGCCGCCGTCCACTGTCCGCTGTCCGTTACGTTACTCATGGCTGGCTAAGTGGGTCGTGACTTTTCAAAATGCAAACGTGTCGTAGTCGTCGCATCTCTACCATCGAGCTGTGCATTGCTTAGTTGGGTTACTTATGGGTAGTCCCCAGACCCCAGTCCCCAGTGCCCCCACTCACTCTATTTCTTTCTCTCTCTGTCTCTAGAGTCTAGATATATAGAAGAGGCACAGTCACAGTCAAAATCGGAACCCAAATCCAGACCCAAAGCGCACACGTACGGAGTACGTAATGAAATTCTTACCTCAAATAGCACTTAACTCCAGTTTAAAACGAGCCAAAAGTGAATGGTACTGACCCCAAACCGTTGCACGTTTGTCTTAACACTTTGTTGTTTGGTTTGTTTATTTTTTTGTTTCGGCCTTTTCTCTCTGTTTTTTGCTTTTTGTTTTGTTTTGTAGCGGGCTCTCTTTTATTTTTTTTTGTTTTTGTTTTTGTTTTTGGGGCCAAAATAGAAAAGTTTGGCGCGCTGCAAATGGGTAGATTGGGGGGAGCCGAAGCCCAGAAAATTTGTTTAATTGAATTGAATGTATGAAAAGTCAGCGGACAAGTCAATGCAGTTGTTTCCCCTTCCCTTGGCCGGAGGAGCAATTTGAATTAGAGTCTGGGTTAACAGGGGTGGGGGACGGGACCCAACATGCGAGCTCATTTAAAGTGGAAGTCATGAAGGAGGCCGAGAAACGGACGCGGACACGGACACGGACACGGACTCGGGCCCGATCACCGATCACCGAAATCGCGATGCCGCTCCACTCCGATCCTCGATTCTCAATTCTCAATCCTCGATCATGGTCATGTTCAAGATCAAGAGTTGGCTGTGCCTGTGCCTGCGCCTGGGCCTGGGCCTGATCATGGCATTGGCATTGGTCTTTTGAACTGCGGATCACCAGTTGGTTACTTGTACGAGTACTATACGATTTTTGAGTTTTGTCGCATGACAATTAAATGCTTAAATGAATGGCACAACACACGATCGGCGATCAGCGATCAGCGTTCAGCGTTCAGCGATCAACTATTTCACTGTTAACCGTTCAGGCTGTTCAGCGTGTTCGGGTTCAGCCGTCGTCATTCATCACTGGAGGGAAATATTTGTCGAGGATCATTTTAGAAAGCAAATTATAGATGATCCTTGAGTCATGAACTTTCGAAAGCTGACAGAAGAATAAATAGTGTCTCCCATGAGCAGCCGATCAATCGGGACCAATCGCAGGGGGTTGGGGGCCCCAAGCCCCAAGGCTTGCACTTCTTTCGAAATATCTGATCCGTGCACATTTGAGATGTTATGGTGATCAATATATATGATAATAAGCAAATGATCTCTAGTTTTCATCAACTTAATATAGCAGTATTATGATAATATGGCATAAAATGTTGATTCGAACGAAAGGCTTTGATGTGTTGTAGGCTGGTCAGATCGATAAACATAATTATGCAAATCCAGATGCTAATTCAATGGCAGTCGGAGAGATCTAGCAGACCAGATGGAACACCTGATACCGAAATAAAATGAAAATGAAAATGCTCCAACGAGTTCCGCTCGGGGCAGAAATAATTTATGAAGTTTATGACAAATATGATGACGGTCTAGGGCAATTCCTGGTTGCATTTAGTAAACCTCTTTGAGTCAAATATGGGACTTGGACTGGGACATTGCCATTGTGTCTTCTCTTGACTGGCACTGGGACTGGTACTGGTACGGGGTACGGGGTACCGGGTACGGGTACGGGTACTGAGACGAGTCCAAGAGTCCGACGCACATTTTTGAATGAAAAACGAAAACAATGCCATTTACAAGACACTTAACGAGATGTCGAGTGAAAGCCAAAACGCTCTCGGTTGTTACTGTTTTCGATGGACGAATGGAGGAATGGAGCAGCTATCATCTAGAGATGGAGACTGGTGGACTGGCACCTGAACTGGGCACTGGGTACTGGGCACTGGGTACTGGGTACTGGGATCTCCTCGTGATACGATATGATGGCCATTCGCTGATGCTGATGCTGTGGCTGTTGCTATTGCTGTTGCTGCTGCTGCTGCTGCTGATGACGATGATGATGACGCCGCATGTGTATGGAGTGTATGGAGTATATGGAGTGGCGTGGAGTCGACGGGATTGGAGTGAAGGCAGCAGCTCTGGCACAACGCACACATTGCGGTGGAGTGGAGTGTAGTGGAGTGGAGTGGACAAAGTGACGTGGCTTGTTTTGGCATACAAGTGCACTTCACTTGAGTTTCGAGTCCAATCTAAAGAAGCACAAGTGAGCGTAGACTTTCGGTCTAGTGTCTCCTCTAGCCACTCTTGACGCTTTTTTCGCTTTTGGATTGGATTGGGATCTTTTCTTTTTCCTTTTCTTTCTTTTTTTTTTTTACTTCTTTCTAATGACAGGCAAACAAACAGACCTGCAGATCTGTAGACAGAGGCTACTGCTGCCTACTCCCCACATACTTTCTCATGAATTTGTTGTCAGCGCTGGCAGAGTGTGTACAACAAATCGAGAGACAGAGCAACGGAACAGAAAGAGACGGAGGAGGAATAAAAGATTTATGGCCAACCATTCACCAATTGTTCAAAAACGTTTTAGGTCGAGTGGAGAGTGGGGAGTGGGGAGTGCGGAGTGCGGAGTGGGGAGTGCGGTGTGGGGAGAGCAGGAGCTATTGGCCTAGGCGACAACTAGGACAAAGCTGTTTTTGGTCACATGATTCAAATTATACATAAATGCAATGCCATTTTCCAGAATAAATGAAAATTTAAATGTGCAAGCACACAGACATATGCACATCCATCCATACAGGCACACTCGTACGTACGTACGTACTCTCGCAGGAAAACAGGTTAAATGGTTAACAAGGCAGCGAACAAACGAGACCGAAGTGGAGGCAGAGTCCAACGTCAGGTATGGCTATGGGTATGGCTATGGGTATGGGTATGGGTATGGGTATGGGTACGGGTATGACATGGGATTTGGTATCCTCCCCTCTCCCTCTTTCTCTGGGCTCTGGGAGAAGATTCAGACGCATGCGCGTTGACCGCCCGCTGCGCGTACACATTCTGAGAACTTTCCACTTCAATTAATAACTAATTTGATGTGTGCCGCACGGATCGCAGTGCGTTTTATCGATTTGGACAGCGATCAGCATTTGGAGCACCAGCACCAGCAGCTCCAGCTCCAGCTCCGGCTCCAGGAGGAGGGATCTTTCCGGAGCCCCTTAGATGTTTGTTCGCTCATTCGATTTGTGTTTGCCTGAAGTTTCGATTCGAAATTCGAAATTGATTGAGAAGGGTCTAGGCGATATGTGACAGTGAATATATGTACATATGTATGTATGTATCTATGTATGCATATGCATACGTTCATGCATTTGTTTGTGTGCGGCTGTGAGAGAAGGGAAGACGGGAGGCGTGAGAAGGCATTAGCAAGAGAGATTATCTATAGAAATGATTGCTGGATTGCTGGTTGCCTGGGCATAGGACAGGTTACGACACAGAAACGGGATATTCATTCAAAAATTTAATTCGATTTGTGGTTGACTTTGAATGGCCTTTCAGATCGGATCAGAAACCATCGCCTTAGTGGCTGGGAAAATTGGGATTCACACAACTCTTCCGCACTTCCGGGAATATTTCGATTCACATATTTCCATACAGAGCTGATATGTAGATTAGTATATGGTGTAGTTAGTATTCATCCACAATCCTGGCTTATTAAAACGAAATATCTCCATAGAATATGTATATTCTTTGGGTTCTTGTTTGGTTATCGCGAATTAGAAAGAGGAACCGAAGTACGACCTGCAATACACTAGGAATTAGACACCTCTCACTCCATTATGCATCAGATTGTTATTCCATCCAGCAATAAATATTGAAAGTGATTCCATGATCCATCTGACATTGGGAGAAGCAGAACATTCAACTCGAAATCTGATCAATTTGGCATATAATAATTATGGCTTATTGTAGTCGCTTGAATGGATGGATTCGTATTCGCATTCGGATGTGGATGTGAATGTGGATGTGGATGTGAATGCATGTAGTCTGTGGTTTCTGTTTCGCTTTTCGCTGCAGTCCAATGCAATTTCTGTGGGTGTCTTGGTGCTGGCTGTACGAACTACGAACTTATCGTACCGCCTGCCGCGCCGGTGAAAATAAATCAAGGTCTAAATACCCAAAGCTGAAGCTGAAGCTGAAGTTTAGGCCCCCGTCCGAAAAATGCCTTTGCGTTCGCTTTTCTGCTTTTCTGCTTTTTTGCACTGCAACACTTCAACAATAAATAACCAAGTCATATTTTTCACCTCCGTTCCTGTTGCTGTTGCTGTTGTTGTTGCTGATGCTGATGTTGTTGAGTCACTTCCTGGTTTTTCAACCCACTGAAAGGGGCAGAGTCAGGGGGAGTGCTGGGCACATTAACGAGCATATTACCTACTATCTCGCCAGACTAGAGAAATATGCAAAACTGTTGACCGTTCCGACTGAGCTCCAGCTCGGAGTCAGAGTCAGAGCTGGAGCTGGAGCTGGAGCTGCAGCCAGAGTCGAGAGTCGAGAGTCGAGAGCTGCAAATCATTAACATCTCTTCCAGAAAGCAAACCACCACGAACATATTTTGCACGTGACCTTATTTCCCCCGCACTGTCAGAATTGCTCAGATGCAGATGCAGCTTTGGCTTTGGCTGAGGCCGAGGCTGCGACTGAGGCTGAATCCTGGAAGTCGGTGGGTTGGGGGGATGCTTAGGGGATGGGTGCTGGGTAGCTGGGCATCTTGCGGTTGGAGCAACATCATTTTTCGATCACGTTTTAAGTGTCTTGCGCCTTCGTCGTAGTCTGAGTCTGACTCGTCGTCTTCGTCGCCGTCGTCGTCGTCGTCGTCTTCGTCGTCGTTTTCTAGGCAAGTTAAATGATTTAAAACCAACAACAAAAAATATCGTGCCAAGTGCTGCATATTGCACGTAGATCTAAGCCGAGACCAGGGCTCCTCCCTCATGATCCCCTTCCTTCGGCGGCAGTCACTCAATCCGTTAGACGTCGGAGGCCACGTAGCTGTGACTGCGCTGATTGCTGACTATCGATTGCACTGAGAGAAACGGAGACCTAATCTGGGCTTTCAGCTTTCACTTTGAGAAGATTCCATATGTCAGAAATCACATTATAAAAAGGAACACAACCATATCTTAATTAAATATTAGGTTTTTAAATACAAAAAAAGCAAATTAAATAGAATTCTCTTTGAACTAAACACAAATTTATTGAAATGTATTAAAAGTATTACATTTAAATGTAAGAACTGTTAAATAAATATATTATATATTTAATTTGTAGGAAATAAATTTAATTTAAATATGAAATAAATATTTCCAATCTCGGGGCAAATATAATGGCATCAATATTTAAATATTAATATTATTAAAAATTGTTTTAAAATACACTTTGATTTACAACTTTTCGGAGCTCAGGGCTTTGTTCTTTTACTTTTGATGGTATTTTGAATATTTTTACAGTGCTTTCAAAAATATTTACTATTTTACCAGTTATTTTCTCTCAGTGAAACTCTACTCACTGTCTAACAATGTTATTTTTTGTTGTATTTTGGTTTTTTTGGACGCGCTGACTAACAACAGTTCAAGCGCGTCATACTCTCCACCAAGCACCCCCAACGCCAGGCCCCTACCCCCCCCCTGGTTAACCCTCTTCCCCACTCTCTGTAGGAGCAGTGACTAAACTGCATTATCACGCCTCTCCATTGCATTATTGGCAGCGCCTTCCTCCGTGGCTCCTTTCAGGCGATCGCTAGGTTAAGGTAAAAACAAGACAGCCCAAGTCCCAAGTCCCAGTGCCCGTCCCGGTCCCCGTCCCCGTCCCCGTCCCCGCCCCGGCTATCGATCCTAACTACATACTTTGGCCGCTAAGCAGGCAGAAAAATATATGTCCGACAGATGCGATGCGCATACTTACTACGATTCGTTGCGCTGCTCACAGTTAGGTGTCTACTTAAGCAAGAAATCAAAGATACAACAACAAAAACAGCAGAAATACAAGAAAAAATCATCAAAAAGCTATACAACCGAGAGAGACAGAGAGAGAGGCTCGAGAGAGGTAGAGGAAGAGAGAGGCTGGCTGGCTGGCATATACTGGCATCTGCATCTGACTATAAACCGCAAGTTAACCGAAAAAAATGACGTGGCAAATAAAACAGAGCGAAGTCGCAAGAAGGCTGATGAGGGTACGAGTATTGAAATTTGTTGAGGGGGGTGGGGGGTTTACTGAGAGAGAAAAAGGGTACTGAAAACTGGACATTGAGATCCGCACCAAAGTTGGGGGGATTCGTCTTCCACTGCTTAAATTTCATTGTGTGGTGTGAATGTTATGGAAATTTGTTTAGCTCTGCATACAGGAAAACCAACAAAAAAAAATCACAAACAAGAATTGCACGAAACTTTTCAGAGAGGTTCCGGAGTGGAGGAGGAGGAGTGGAGGTTTCATTTTGATTTTCACACCACAGTAACGAAAGCCATCTTCCTTTTGCTATTCACTGGTCTGGCCTTCTGCAGCAATTGGTCGCCAGTGACAGCTTTATTGGATTCCGATTCCGGAGAGCTATTTAGCTGCAAGAATGCTGGGAAGAAAATGATTTGTCAGCCACGAGTATGAGGGGGAAAAGTTGGAGTTGGAGTTTGAGCTTGAGCTTGAGATTGAGATTGAGTTTGAGAGAGGTGGAACAGGTATGGTGTGGTATCCATCCATCCGCCTAATGCATTTTTCCATTCAATAAGTTGGATTTAAGTTTTCTTTCCGCTGATTACAATTGGTTTAGCCAGCTGCTGATTGATTGAGAGATTGGGGGGACGGACTCTGTGCCTGTCTCTGCCTCTGTCTCTGTCTCAAGGAGAGGTGAGGGCGAGGGCGAGGCTCTTGAAGAGCTAAATTTGATGATGATGAAGATGAGTGGAGTGAAGTGAAGTGGAGTGGAGTGGAGGAGACAAGTCCTTTAGTTCAAGACTATTCAAGTACTTAGCCAAAGATTTCATGCGATTGTTATTTATTCTGCCTCTGCTCAAGTGCATAATGGCTGGAGGGGCAAGGGCCTACGGCGATGGGAGCTTTTGAAGTTTAAATGCAACGAGAATGAATCCCAAAGGGAATCCACTCTAATCTTATCCTGATACATTTATTAAGAGTGCGTTATACAGGGGACTTCAATCCCTTCTGTTTTATTCATTGATCGTGCTACCAAATTGCTTTTCTCAGGCGATTAAATTGCAAGTGTTAATTCTTGCGGTAAGCCCATTGTTAAATTGAATTTCCGACAGAGTTCTTATGAGCTGCTGCCCTCGACCTCGACCCCCTGCTAATTTGAGCCATTTCCTCAATCAACTTTCGGTGACCTCCGATCGCATTGTTCACACTTATCCAAAAGCCAAGAGAAGGTGTCTGGTAGCGGCTGGTGCTGCTGCACATCCTTCAAGGCTGTTAAATCAATTTACACTACGCCGCAAATCGAACTGTTCCTTTCCGAACGGCCCTTCTCTCCGTCTGTCTCCTGTCTGGCATAACTCTGCCTTTCGTCTTCGATCGTTAAGCTCCTGGCCCCCACTCTTCCTCCTCCTCCTCCTCGTCCTCGGTCTGCTTCCAGACAGCCCTGCCGTCTCAACAGTGCTCATCTTTGGGTATGCTGGCAACGGCAGCAACTTAATCGACATCGTTTTCACATTGTCAATTGTCTTCAGCCACTCTGCATGTCCGCCAACCGTCACCCAGGCCCAGCAGCCGACAACAATGGGTCCAGGTTCAGGTCCAGGCACCCGCCCTCCGCCCCCAGCCCCCAGTCCCCAGTCCCAGCAGCCTCGGCCCGAAAAAGCCAAGCATGGCATTCTTCTCTTCACGTTGAGCTGAGCCTGTCTCTCGGCTCTCGACTTCCTGTCAAAGTTCAACAAACCGCCCCAGCGAAACAAACAGCAAAAAAGGCACTATAATTGCAGTTTCCATGTGTGTATGGAAAAAGGCGAGCAGCAGCAGCAGCGGCAGCAGCAGCCCATGGATCAGTCTCAGTCTCAGTCGCAGCACCAGCATCCATGGCACAGCACAGCAGCAACAGGGACGGGACCGACCGGCAGAAGCCTTTGGATCTGCCTACGTTTCGTTAATATTTTTGCAAATTTTCTTAACCTCCACTTGGCCAGCTCCTGCCTGCTCTCCGGGGGAGAGTGCAGCATGCCGAGTGGCATGCAACACTACCAAAAACGTACGTACAACGATCGTGTTGAACTAAAAAAAAACCAACCAACAACAAAAGCTCTGCCTGGGTCGCCTCCGTCCATTGCATGTGTACGTACGCGCAGACTAAACCAGTTTGCAGCTAACCAGCTCCTCATTCAAAGGCCACAGTGGAGATTGGCACATGGATGCTGCCCAGATGATGAGATAGAGAGAGGATAGAGCAGGACAGACACTTTTCCTATAAAATAGTCTCTTGAATGGCCAAATATGATTTGTATTTATGATGGATTATATTTCTTATGCCATAAGTCATTAAAGAAACAAATTGTACATCACTTCAGCGTCCAAGGACCGTAGATTAGGTTAGGTCAATCCGGGGATTATCTGGATAGGGGGGTATGTAGCACCTCAGGAGTCCTCAAGAATCGGGGTGTTCTATAAGTTATATTTTTAAAATCACTCAATAAAGATTAATTTAAATCAAGCTTAAACTATATTCTTCAGCTATAATCTCCAGAGATGTTCTTTGATATCCAATAGTGAACACCTGAGTGGGGCTCATCGTAGGGAGCTTCCACTGTAGACAACCTGGTGAACGGTTGATCGCTTTTGCTGCTCCAACGGATGGCTGTGCGATGTGTGTGCGAGTGAGTTCTTCCATGTGTGTGGTGTGTGCTGTGGTGTGGTGTGGTGTGGTGTCTTCTTGTTATTGTTGCTGCCTTGCTGCCTTGCTGGCTTGCTGCTTTGTTACTTCGCTGCTCTGTTGCTGTTGTGATCGATTGCTGTTTGAGCATGCAAATGTGTAAAGACGCCTCCGCCACCAACCAACAACCAGCAGAAGAAGAAACCGGCTAACTCGTTTGGCCTGGCTCTCGGTATGGGTTTTGGGGTATGGGATATGGGGCCTGGGCCTGGCTCTGGCTCTGGCTCCGTTCTGCTCTGCTCTGGGCCCAAGTGTAGAATCGGGGAGAAATCAGAAAACCGAAACAGAAACGTGTCCAGCTGCAGCGACAAAATGCTAAATATATTTGTAAGTTTTCTATTTGACGATCAACTGGCATTGATTCCTTAGCAGTTTTTACTCGTATACTCTTGCAAAAGGTACTCCAATGTTAGGCATGTGCTTAGAAAAAATTCAAAAAAATAATACACGTAAGAGCATGAGTAGCTGAATCGATTTAGCCATCTCCGTTCGATGCCTCCGATTAAGCCGATTTAGCGAGGGTGCATATTCGTATACCCTACACTCCTTCCGTAGTGTATGCTTTGGTATGCATTGGATCTTACTGGCTCTTACTGGGCTCTTGGGATCGTGAGATGCTGGCAGTTGATTTTTGATGAATTTATTAAGATTTTTCTCTGTGGCAAAAACTTCTCGACCATATCCAAAGGGGAAGGGGAAGGGGATGGAGAAGGAGCAGGAGACCTCTAATGAGTTAGCGGGAAAGGCGAAAAGGCGAAAAGTTGAAAAGTTACCTGACTCGACGGCAAGCAGCGAAGGCAACAAATCAACGCCTCTACGCCTGATCTATGATTAGTGTCAAGTCAAAACCATAGAGTCTTGGTCGGGTCAACCGCAGTTTCTTGGCCATTGATATATGGATGTATGTGCGGCCTGACCGCGACCACACAATTTCTGTATTTTTGTTTCGCCATCGATCTTCTTAGAGGTCCTCGTCCCACCTCGTCCTACCTGAGGCTAAGGACACCACAAATTTCCAAGCAATTGGCCGTGTCTAACAATGGTCGAGGCCAGAAAACGTTTTAGACCCTTTGGGGCAAAAGGAAAACAGAGGGACTCCTGCCAGGCGTCTCGAAATGGGTCCGTCCTCGTCCCCGTCTCCGTCCCCGTCCCGTCACAGCATGGCAGCAGATGTTGTCCTTTTTTTCTTTGCCCTCTCCCTTCGAACTGGACTGGGTTAATGTGACCTTCTCGCCCTGACAGCTGTGTCTTTGTACCGACGACGCGGCAATTTTCTTAGCCTGCATTTTCCTCTTTTGTTACGCAAAAAAAACGAAAGGAAAGAGGCAAAGAACAGAACGTTTGTTTACCCAAAACACACACAAAGTGTGTGGAAAATTGGAAAATTGTCTGTACAATTGTAAGGCTTTCGCTTCCTTTCCTTGTCCTTCCCCCCCACCCACTCCGTGTGTGTTTTTGTGTTGTACGTATTTGTGATTTATTTTGATCGATCGTTCCTACGGCTTAAAAACTCTTTATTCTGTTCGGCTCAGCTCAACAGTTCTCTCTCTCCGTTTCCCGTTGTTTACTTAGAGAGTCTTAATTTTGGTCGGTTTGCATTCTATTGGTATAAATACCCCACAAATAGTTCCTGAAAATTGCACATGTCCGCACACAAAGATTGCAGAGGTCTCTCCTAAGGACACGATTGAGTGTTTCAAGGCATCTTTGTTCAATGCTACTCTGAGCCCCTCTGTCTCCGATCGCTTTCCCATGGACGCAATCCAGGTGGGCTCTACAGCCGCTTGATATATGCCAAACGATCGACCACTGTGGCCTACTCGCACAGTGGGCGAATTGACCAATCTAGCACGAAAAATCCCTTAGCTCCAAGAGAATTTAAGTTAGTTTGCATTCGGGAAAAAACTAAGATTCCAGTGCCAAAATAATAACTAAAATTTTATGTAAAATGTTTTCATTTTTAAAGAGCCATCTATTATATTTCCATTGTTAGAGATTCCGTTATACAACATTCGATGGACAACACTGCTTGCGAGTCCCATTGAAGATCATTAGCGAAGACTGAACTAACAGAATAACCAGGTCTTAGAGGTGCCATATTCTGCAATATTAAACGACATTTAGAGCAATATTAAACGACATTTTGAGCAGGACGAGAGTGCTATTTATAAAGCTATTTGGGTTAATACCACTTAAAGCATGATTTCCACCACATAAACTATTTGTTAGTAGATACACTAAACTATAAAAGAACCCTTTTTAATTGGAAACTATGACTTTTAATTTAAAATCTGCGAAGTTGAAAAAATGAACAGAATATGTTATGATTTTTTAACTAAAATTAAAAAATCAGTAATCGATGGCTCCTTGAAGAATGGTAAATAGATACCACCAAATAGGTTTTGAAATTCCACATATAAAAAATGGTTGTTTTTTCCGGAATGGCCAAATGGGCTGTGAAAATGAATACAAATTTCCAACAGCCAGCATTGGGAATATGAACTTGGTATTACGAGCACTAGAATAGACTCCATTTCTAGTCGTGACTAATAAAGAAAACCAAAATTTATACTTTAATTTCTATTGTAGTCTCATTATTTACCACTGTTTCTGTTTTTATTGTTGTAATATATTTATATTGTGCTTCCAAGTCCAAGTCCAAGCTTAAGGAGTTTCGAGAGCTCAAAGCGCTTGTAATTTTTGTTAATTTTTTGAGTTGTTTCTCATTTCTGGTGAGTTCTCATGTCTTATGATCTGATCTGAGATCGGATAATTCAACACATAGCGAAATATATATCGTTTCGTTGGCATTTCTTTGTTGTTCTCCCTATCAGATCTTCGGGATTTCCTCTGTCTTCTTTTCATTACTGATCTCCCCTCGTGTTGCCGCCTTTTCGCATCTTTTCGCTTTCCCAGTCCTGGCTTTAATTTTGTAATTACTATAATACACAGCCCCACGAGCTGTTCTGGACTGTTCTGGGGAGCTGTTCTCCATTGAGAGGGATAGCTGGGTGTAAACGACTGGCATCCTTAACGGCTTTCGATGCTCAAACAACTGCGGGGCAAAGCAGCAAAAAGCAGCAAAAAAGCAGCAAAAACCATGATGAATAACCAGCAGGAGAGGAAGAGGGCCGAAAAAGGGAGAGCTCGGGTGAGACAGAGAAAGAGAAAGAGGGAAGTAAAACATTATTGAAAACTAACTGCTCCCTGTTTTAATATAATTTTAAATTTCTTGCTGCTCATCGGGCATTGTGGATGGGTGTGTGTCTTGGCTAAAGCGCAGCGTTTACTTCAAATAATTATGGAAAATGCCAAGCGCAAGGGGGGAGGGTGATTGTGAATGTGAGTGTGAGTGTGAGTGTGAGTGCAGTTTCCTTTGGTCAGTGGTCTGCCAGCCCCAACCCCAGCCCAGGTGGGCATGGTCATGGTCATGGCCAATGAGCTAGGATGAAAAACAACAAGATCATAATAACCAGCTGCAACGGGCGTGCGTTAGGCGAGCAGGGAACGGTCAGTGGCAGTGGCAGTGGCAGCAGTAGGGGTAGGAGTAGGGGCAGAGAGGCAGAGTTGCGGTAACAAGCGCTAATTATCGACAACAAGCTAAAACAGCGGCCTACAATTCAGCTGAGGCAGAAGTATACGTAGAAGCAGCAACAGAAGCGCCCTACGCAACGATCTCCTCGCTAGAGGCCACGCTAACAGAGGGGGAGGGGCAGATGGGTAAAGAAAAGCGCTGCGCGGATGCAGCGACTTCCATAGCCATTAAAATTTACACAGGTAACGCAGCAGCAGCAGCAGCAGCAGCATTTCAGCCTCCGTCTACGTCGTCGTCATCATCATCACCATCATCATCATCGTTGTCGGTATTCATCGTTGGCCTTTCTCCCATTTGGCGCAAACTTGTTAACTTCTTGGCATGGATGGTCATCATGCAAGCCTCGCCAGAAGCAGGAGTTTGAGGAAAGAGACAGGCAGACAGCCTGAGAGCGAGAGCGAGAGACCGCGGCATTGAGTGTGTACGGACAGGACAGCACATGCATGCAACGTACACAAGCAACAAGAGCCGAAAAGCTCCCCGAATGTGGAATGCTCTTAATCAATTAGTATGGGCGCACTTTGAGCTAAAGAATGCGTTGGACATATGTCGAAAGGGATAGAAATAAAGCCTCCTGTCCACCCACTTCCCTCGTACGCCAGCTCCCGGCTCACTCGCCTTGTTCAACGGACGAGTATACATACGAGTGCGAGACTGTACCTCTTGTACAAGAAAGTGTCACACACATCAACGAGCACATGATTTTAAAAGGATCATTTAGAACTCAAGCTTATATTGGGATTATACCGTTCTTTTAAATGGCAATGGACTAAAGAGAAGACTTGAATAATATTCCCAAAGAAACCTGGCAATTTTGGATTTCTTTCAAGAATCTGCATTGATCAAAACTATTTCGATTCATGTGGCCAGCCAAATTGAAAGTCCCTTAGCTCTCTGCAACAATATCTGCCTGAAACTTGAAACAACTCACATATTCCTCATCCCATTCAATCCCCGTTCCAGTCTTGACGACCAACTGCCATGTCATAATCAATATGCCCCATCAACATATCAGGTGTATAACAAGCAGCCGCGGGTATGACGCTCTGCCACTCTGCCCCTCTGCCTCTGCCTCTGCCAGATGAGGCAGCATGTATTGGTTGCAATTTATAGTCGCAGGATCGCTTACAAGCCAACGAGTTGGTAACGCAAACCGGCGGCACTCATAGCCAGTTACTGCTGTTGCCGCTGCCGCTGCTGCTGCTGCTGCTTCTTCTGCTGCTGCTGCTGTCGTTGTTGTTATTGTTTGTTGCATGGGCGCTGATTTTTATGCTCGGACTTGCGGCCAGTGAAGATTTCCAACGCAACTGATGACGGAGATGGAGATGGAAACTACGACTGGGACCAAGACCAAGACCAAGACCGAAACCGAGACCGAGACTGGGCGTTAACTGCGAAGTAATTGCGTTTCGGCTATGCAAGTACATAAATTGGATTTGAAATATGTACACATGTTGATGGATTCCTATAGCCAGCCTATCCATGCTATGGGTACCTGACTGCATGACTGACTGACTGACTGGCGGACAGTCGGTCGGTGCCAGGACTGCCGCTGAGCGCTGGACGGCATGGATGGTAGGAAAAGAGAAAAACATCGAACCATTTGTCTCTTGATAATTATCATTTCAGTATGATAGCATCAATTTTGAAAAACATTTGATGATTTCTGCTGCGTGTGTCGGTCGTTAACGAGATCTTGTCGAGGCCTAGGCCGATGCCGATGCCGAGGCCTGCCTGGCAGATGCGCCTCAGAGGCACCTGCAAACTGCTGATAAGTAAATACTTTGTAGGAAACAGAAGTCACGGGCTGCGCTGCACAGCTTGGGATCTAAATATGGGTTACCGACAAGTGCATAAGAGAAGTACGGGTACATAAACAGATGAATAGAATTGAGTTACGGCTCTAGCTTCAAAAGTCATCAAAAACTGTTGGATTTACAACGCTAAATCCCTCAAAGCTGCCTTAAGGATCTCCCCCAAAACTAATCTACAGCTCAGTGCAAGATCGGTCTGCAGGCTTCTGGAATTCAATGAGAAAATCGACACTTTGATAGAGGATTTATGGAACTATCGAATTGCCATATAGCAAATATCAAAGGGGACCAAAAAAGTTCTGGAAAGTTCGTTGTACGGAAGTTTGTAATAGAGAACGTCGACTGTATGTAGATCAGGGCATATATTTCCCCCACAAATGGTTTTCTATAAGTCTAATTGACTTTCCGTACTCTTTCGAACAGCCCACCCAAAACCCCTCTCAATTGGTCCATATTTCATGACCAAAAATTAACCAATAAAACAAAAACAAATGATAGCTCACTCACACACACACACACACACACACAGAAATACACAGAAACAAAATGTACGACTTTTCCCAATAGCCCAAGCCATAACATATAAAATCCCCCGAACATCAGCAGCAATAGCAACAATTTCCCCATAGTACAGCGTACAACGGTACGTATGCGCAATATATTATATTTGTGTTTACCAACCTGAAACATGTGTAGCTATGTACATCCGTACCTACAGATACTCCACGTATGTATATGGAGGGGGGTGCGAGAACGGGAACACATGCAAAACAGCAATAGAAACACAACGCAACAGAACACAGCAGCACGAATCGTACGAGTATGTACTAGATGTCAGAGATAGCAAAGGAGAGTAGAAAGAGAGATATACATTTCAAAATTTATTTATTTACATTGACATTTTGTGCTACTTGCGCACTTTTCCACCAGTGCCCCTTTAGCCCCCTTAGCCCCTTAGCCCGTTAGCCCGTTAGCCCCTTAGCTGCGAAGCTGTTCACTTGAAAAAATGCTAACAAAGCTTTAACCGGTCCTCACGCAGAGCTTCTCAGACTTCCCCCTACTTACGGCTCTCTAGCCGAGTCCAGCCGAGAAACAGAGACGACAAATAATATATTGACTCAACTACAATACGGACATTGTCATAGCACCCGGAAGCGGGGCGAGGGTGGGGGTAGGGGTTAGAGCAGGGCTGGCTTGAGCACGAGAATAGATGGAAATGGGACTCTGAGGATGAGATATAAGCAAAAAGGGACACAGAACGGAAGAGGACCGGGTCAGAGAGTCTATTTCTGCACCTGAATTGAGTCCTCGTCCCCCTCGTCCTGCTCCTTCTCGTCCTTGGCAAGGAGCAGCAAACGGACAGGAAAGCGGGTAAGTATGTTACGGAAGCTAAAGAAAACCCAGGACGGCATGAAAGCCATGTAACTGCAGGGATTTATAGCCTGCTAAGGATATTTTGAGATATCACCGATTTAAATAGTGGCTTATGCCCATCGATCCAGAAGCTACTGAAAAATGTTCACCTTGGAAATG
Source organism: Drosophila persimilis (assembly GCF_003286085.1). Taxonomy (NCBI): domain Eukaryota; kingdom Metazoa; phylum Arthropoda; class Insecta; order Diptera; family Drosophilidae; genus Drosophila; species Drosophila persimilis. Next base: position 5,096,020 of record NW_020825312.1, read on the forward strand.
AGAGAGTGGAACTACGTGCCTTGATAATCGAATTAATCAGCGAGTTTGTTATACAAATAAATACCCAAAAAGCTTACCCCTATCTATCATCGCGAATCTGTAAAGTATGTAGGTATCCTCGTGCATAGGGAGGGGATGATGGGGTAGGTCAACCGATTGAGTCACACGATTGTTTGCCAATGGTACTAAGCATGCCCCTATTTTCTATATTCGTATGTACTTACAAATTTGATATTTACAAGTCCATCGAGCAAAGCTTTCCTCCTCCTTGGCCTGCTTTCTTCTCATTCTAATTCTTCCCTCCCGCTTACCCTTTTCTCTGTTCGTCCCTTCCTGTCGTTTCCTGCGCCCTTGTTCTCCCATTGCCATTCCCATTCCAGGAGCAACAAATTCAAGAGTTCGCTTAACAGTTTTATTTGTCTTTGGAAAACTTTTGTTCCTCCCCTCAAACCCCTCCACTCAAACCCCCAACCAACCGCACTAGTATCCTACTACCCACATATACTCCTACGCACACTTGAATGATTTCCAAGGCAGGGGGAAACAATTCTGGGGTGGTACGGTATGGGTTGAGGTATGTGGACAGCGGAGGGCCATACGTACGCCAACTAAACTCAAAGTCAAAGTCTAGGTCCTGGCCAGGCCAAACCGGGCCTGGCCCTCTTCTCCGCCCCCTCGCCTCACCCAATATCTGGAGCACTTGAACAATTTGTAACATGATAGACGGAAAGAAAAGGCAAACAAATCATTGATGAGTGTGTGCCTGTGTGTGTGTGTGTGTGTGTGCTACTGGCCAGTGTTGATGTGTGCGTTGTCAGTTTTGTTTGTGTTTTGCTTTGCTTTGCATTGACTTCACCGTACTGGACCGGACGATTTCTTAGGGATCGGGATCGGAAGCGGAATCGGACAGGAGGAGCAGCAAAGGAGCATTGACTGGCTGTTTGTCTAAAATATTTGTAGGAAAATTGCAAACAAAAGCGGGACAGCCAGCGCCCAGCAGAAAACAATATGTCAAGGGGGATATAGTGGCTGATATGGGGGGTGGGGGGAGGGGCTGAAATTGGGGGAAAAACAATTTCTCCAGCTTTTTATTGTTGGTCTTTTGTTTTAAGCGCTCATATTGAAAATCAAACAATGACGGCCACTCCACTGAAAGTTGAAGCATATGAACTATATTTTATGGGGCAGAAAAAAGCATAACAGAGCATAGCAGAAAAAATGTGAATAATATAAACGGCTATAAAAATAAATAGAAAATCGAATTGCTTTTAAATTCATTCAGTTTATGGCATCACATTTGATTGAATTCGTAACCAGTTCCAAACAAAGTTTGAACAAAAAACTCAAATAAAGCGACAAAAAAAAACCGAAATTTTAGTTTTCGAGTTTTATAGTTTGACGCTTTTTTGGTAACTGGCTCGTTGGTCTAGGGGTATGATTTCCGCTTAGGGTGCGGGAGGTCCCGGGTTCAAATCCCGGACGAGCCCAAGCTGTAAATAGTCTACTTTTTGAATTTTTTTCTACCATATGGGTGGGTAGGCACATATCGTTTTTCAATACATATTTTTGGCTGCTAATTCGAATAAATATTTAATTATTTACTAGCCGGTTAGCTTTCGTCAAACTTTGGCATGTTGCTTTTATGACAGGCGGAATTCGCTTTATCCTTTGCCAAAATATCTTTTCGGCCAGATTAAAAATTCCCCAAACACAATGACCCCCGCATTTGTTGTTGCTGTTGAACATGGAACATTTTATGCGGATTGGATCAAAAACAACAGCAATTCAAAATCAAATTCAATGTCCGCCATGGCCAGGCTCGCAAAATATGACAAAATATGAATTGCACATTGCACAATAAACAATAAATTTTCATGTGACCCGCACACGCAAAAATTCAGCTGCAACCGCAAAACAAAACAAAAAAACCACAGATAAACGGAACTCACCGAATATTGAATACCCCATTAGCTGTACAAATTTCTATAAAATAATACTGAATTGTGAGACGTTAATGTACACTCGAATTTTAATTGCTAGAAACCAAATTCGCCCCAAGTAATTTACTTGAATATTTTCTTTTAAATATGAAATCATAAGAGCTTAGGCCCTCGTAAGCAATGTGATTCTAGGTTACAGTTAGTTAGCATAGTCAAATTTAATTATTATTTATAAAAATCGTGTGGCTTTATGTAAAATACATGCATATGTAATATCTTTTACTACATCTACATATGCATGTCAGGAAACGTACAAACTACTTGACATAACGGGTCGTAGAAAAAGTAAATAAATCATAGCATACTTTCAGGCCAAGCACTTAAGTACTTGCAGAATACTGATCGGAATTGTTCTTGCTCAATCTTAGAAGAAAAGATGGTGTAATAATTTTGAAAAATTGGACCAATTCACTGATGTAAAGATAAATTTTGATTTGAATTTAGCTTGGACTGTTTTGAGTCGCTTGGACTGTCATCCCATTTGGCTCTGGGATGTTGGCTCTTATGAGAAAGTCATTGGTAAGAACCGGATTTGTCACTATGCAGTCAGTGTGACCTCCATGTGGATTCCCAATAATATTGGGAAGTACATATATGGAAGTTAGATCTTATTTTTTGGCGTCCGTCGGTGGATCTTTCCATGGAAATGTTCATCATCTTACTGGCTATCTTGCTTGGCCACCCATTATTCCAGCTCAGAATTCCAGCTAGAATTTCAACTATATAATCGCAATATTGGTGGATGCCTCCAGACGGGCGCTACGGGAGTTGCATCGTTGAGCTTAATGGGCTTCTGTACTGCTTTTATCGATGGCCGAATATCTCCGTTAATCATAGGTACTTATGTACGTTGTTCCGTCAGACTGCAACGTAAGCAAAGCCGCATGTTCCCGTGTTGCTTGCCACTAAACTGTGTACAGACACGTGTAGATTATCTTAGTCCGCATTGAAAAGACTTCCATTTCAATTAAGATCAATCAAAGTAATTACTTTTACTTTTGGCATTACTTTCTTATCGGCTTACCTATTGCAGAACCTGCTTGCAAACCGCATCACGTACCAATTATACCCCTAGAAATCAACAATATCGCCCTTCGTCGGCACAACTCTGGGGCATAACAATGAGAGGCTGCATTCTGTGTGTCATAAAACAAATTGGGTGGGGAGAACTGGTATTTCCGAGAGCAGAAAGTACTCCGGTTGCTGGTCGGCACATATTCCCGCACATACATGCACGAGTATGGTTTGGATAGAGCTACGGATTGGAGGCATACATTTATGCCAAAAACGTTCACTGGACATTGGCATCATCAGATGAAAAACAGGAACCAAACCGAACCGAACCGAACAGAGCCCAGAGAGCAGGCCTAGGTCGCCTGTCACAGCCAGACTCTCGGATCCAAGCCCTAGGAGGGGGCGATAGAAGGGTGTCGGCTGTTTGGTAAAAGCAAAACCAAAAGCAAAACCAACAAAACGCATTTCTGGTTGCATTGGGGCAGTTGTGTAGATTTGTGGCTAAAAGAGTTAACAGATAAAATCAAATATGCACTATGTCCTGTGGTGGCAGGCAGGCGACAGGCAGGCCACAAACAGGGGCAAAACTATGGGAGAGGGAGGGGGATGGTAAGGGGATGGGGATGGGGTTTGTAGAGTGAGTAGAAAGGGTGCACGATGCACACATTTTTGGTTCGAGAAATGCAAGCGAATTTATTGTTCGAGACGTTTGCATGCAACACAGAGAGAGACAGAGAGAGAAGCGGAGCGGAGCGGTGGAGGAACGGCAGGGGCGTTGGGGTTCTCAGGAAATGGAGGACGGGGCATGGGGAAGTGGAGATTGCACTGTATTTGGCATGACAACTGTGGGTAGGCGTGGCTGACTGGCACGCCCACTGTCACAATCACATTTCCCCTGCGCCACAACTTTCCCAATACCCAACACCCAAAACTAACCCCAACCCCAACCCCACCCCACTCCAAATAGCAGTGACGTGTGTGTGAAGAACGCACATATATAGTACACAAAAAATGGACAGGAAGAAGTCCGATTGACCTACTAAATTGCATTGGAAAGGAAGATATATAGGGTGGGAGGAGGAAGAATCGGATGACAGAGCAGTAAGAAGGGTTGCGGAGATGAAAGGCAGGCGTACAAATCAAAAGAAATTTTTGGCATTGGAACAGAGCGATTCACACACACACACACACACGAGGAGAGTTTCCCCAAAAAGTGTGTGCACTCGAATTACACGCAGCCAGACAGAGACAGAGACGGAGGCAGAAATAGTGATAGATACAGAGAAGGAGATGGAAGATACGGTATGTAGATTCGGATGGAAATTAGTACGGCAACGGACATTGGGGTCGAGCAATGCAGGCACAAAAGCAACGGAATCGATTGCCGATTTGAAAGGAACACAAGTACGGTGGATGCAGGACTTTCCGAGAAAAGAATTCTTGAAAAACAGGAGCCACAATAACAGGCACAGTTGAAAGGTGTTCCTCAAAGGGAGATGGACACACTGAGAGAAAGAGAGAGAGAGCTCTCCAAATTAATTAAGATTCGTAGATCTTAGATGAGTGTTAAGCATTACCTTGTGACAGTGTAAGTAATGGATCTGGAATGATATGTTTCAATCTAAGATAGCGATTACTTCTTTTCCCATTATTGTATCTCAAACTTTTCTCTGGTATTACAATTGTTTACCCCACATAAATACCAAAACTTTTCTTATACCAAAATTCTTGCCATCATATTTCCGAATGTTATCAAATAGTTTAAGGAACATTCCGTATACATTTTAGTCATCAAAGAGTGCTCTCTACACCCCCACCACCCACGAAACCCTCTGAGCAACCCAAATATTCCACTTGGTGGCTTCAGAAATATGTACATACAATGTACATATGTACGTACGTACATATGTGTGTCCCCATTTCGTTTGTTGTCTATTTTGTGTGTGACGTTAATTGTAGTGCATGGGTCAAATATTATTACTAATGCTACTCATTCTCTTGCCCATCCCCCAGGGGCAGAACATATGTGTGAGTGTGTGCAATTTAGCACTCTGTGGCATTTAAGAAAAGGGTGGGCTGGGGTGGGGGGGGCATTTAAGGATGTTGGAAAAATTATGTGCCACAGTACACACACACACAAGCCCCCAAAAAGAGCCCAAGAACCAAACCTTGCACAGCGGGTGGCACTGTGGCCAAATGGGGGTAGGTGTTGTGGGTTGGGGGCAGGGGCAGGCTAACTGCATTCGCCGTTATGGAAAAGAGCGTGCAAATTGGGGTTGGGATTCCTCCAGGAACAACAGAAACAACAGCAAAAACAGCAACAACAGCAACAAAACTAAATGACAATAGGAGCGCAGTTCAAGTGTCAGCCGTGGCCTCTTATTGTCACGCATTGTCGTCTGCCCCCAAGTCCCAGACCGCACCAGTCCCCGGCTCCCCTGCCACTGCCTCTACCAATGCTACTGCCACCCTGAATGCCCCAAGGAATCCCCACGAACACATATATGGTGGCATTTCCGGTCCTCGCACTGAATGGTGGAAAACGGGAATAAACAGAAATGGGATGGGAATGGGAATGGGAGGGGATGGGATGGGATGGGAATGGGTAAGCGCGCGCATGGATGGCCCAATGTGCTTTTGGCATAAATTATGAATAGAGCGAAAGGCGCGTGTATGTGTATGGGTGGCTGCAGAGGAATGCTATGTGTGTGTGTGTGTGCGTGTAAGAGTTTGAGTGTTTGTGGTGAGGAAAATGAAGTAAAAGTAGAGAATAAAATGAAAGCAAGTGCCTCAAGAAGGGGTCTTGGGGGATGGCAAATGCGGAGCACATTGAAAATCGAAAGCTATTCGCGGGAAACCGAAGAGTGCTGTACTCTAGCAGATATTAGAGATATGTATCTCTGTCTAGATAAGGGCACACATGGGTATCTCCAAGGAGAAGTCCACCGAGGCCTAAAAATGTAAAGTCACACACTTTTGTCCAGTTATTATTTTCTAAATATATTGAAACTAAGCTAATTTCACCAATTGATTTGGAATTTCACTAACTCAAGTTTCCCTAAGTCCAGTTTTTCTTTACTATTTTCTCCTATAAGAGTAAGGATTATTGATACAAGTTTTTCCTCTAAGTCTTTCTAATATATTCAACTACACAAAACAAATGGCAATTTGCCCAATGTCGGTTACCGGTATATTTGTTAGCCTTTATTAAGCCAAGAAATGTGACAGAGGTTTAAATTAATTTTAAAGAAAAACTACAAATCATATTCTCGTAGAACTATAACCATTTTAAAGAGATATGAAAAAAATGTATCAGAAAAAAACAACGTGCGCGCCAATTATAGAGCTTATCAAGAGCTACTCTATCACAGAAAAATAATTTTGAAATTCCGTGTTATAATGAACATTTTTTAAATAGATTATCTCAACTAGGCATATGCAACCTGATTTAGAGCTAATCTGTAGATCTAAGATTCAAGAGGATTCGATAGGATTCAATGAGACGCTGTAAATAGGTAAGAACAAAAATTTCAGATAGATTGAATTTATTTACGAATTTATCTGTCACATTTCAAATATTTGCAAAACCTTTGGAACTAATTTTATAACTTAAAAAATCGTAGCATACTTTTTGGAACGTTGGAATATTGTTTCTTAATTACACAAAAATTGTTGAACTGCTTTCGAAAAGCCTGAAGACTGCATAAATATGATAAAAATTATAAAATTGCATTATTAGAGTAACGATTATCGGAATTGGAATCTCAAAGTTCATGCGAAGCCCGAAATACTTTTCCGTCAAACAGGGGTATATGTATGTGTGTACATGCATATGTATGTAGGTATGTATGTACGAAAGAAAAACTGTCCACTTTCGTTCGGATTGGGTGCTGGGGCCTGAGCCGGGGCCAGGGCCGGGGCACGTTGCAAATGTGTCTGAGGCTGTAGGCGGCCACAAACGAGCTTGACTTCCTTTTGCTCTCAGCGAGAGAGAGAGAGAGAGAGGGAGGGAGAGGACGGGAGAGGGAGAAAAGCGAGCACAGCTTCAGCTTGTTTATAGTATCTCAATAATTAATGAGCTCTTAGGAATTTTTGTGGCATACAACGACAGCGAAAACGATGAGGAGCAGCAGGCTGAGGAGTTGCAAAAGCCAACGCCAACCACAAGGATGCTGCTCCCTTTGGTCCTACTCCAGCCCTCCTGCCCTTCTGCCCTCCTGCCCCACTCCCGCTGAAGGAACAAAGTCAACTGCCGTACCACGGATGGCTCGCCTTTGGCTGTTGCCACTGCCGCTGCGAAAACTTAATGTACAAATATAATTTGCGGCACACACAAACACTTATGTGGCTACTAACAGGGCCTCCACCTACCAACACCACCCCCACCCTCACCCCCACCCCAAAGCCTCCCTAACCAGCATTTTGTTAGCCCGCAACTATGCGCCACAAGACGCTTCAAAATGTTACTGGCATACAAAGCTAGTTAGCAGGATGGGAGTGTAGGGATGCTGATGGGGATGGGCGTGAGAGTGGGAGTGGGAAAGGAATGGAAGTCTTTGGTAGTTGTCACCCAGAGTGGAGCAGAGAGTTCATATTTTATGAATATAACCATATTATATGCGTCCTAATGCTTCTGCTGCTCGAGCTGGTCGAGCAAATGGAGAGACAAACCAGAGACAAACCAGAGACCAGGGCCACAGTCAAAGCCAGAGCCAGAGCAAAGCAGCCCTGCACCAGATGGACCTTTCACTCAGAGGGACAAATATATCAAAGGTTTGCTTGTTTTTTTGGCTGGCATGGATAGCAGTGTAGCAGCCGTTATATGCGAATAAGGAATACCCTGTCTTTACTACTTACTGAAGGCAATTTTTTAGTTTCGAATACAATTTTAGGACGTCGATCTATTGGGAAACTAATTTTTCTGGGTCCCAGCATACTCCGCATACCCCATAAAGCTGCGTCGAAAAAAGTGACTTGCGCTTCCTGATTACTTATTCATTAGTCGCGCTTTTAACGCTGCCTCTGCCCTCGACCAACGACCCCTGTCCCCATACCCCCGCCCACGCCCACACCCACACCCACACGACTCCCGGCGTACGATACATACGGTGTACTCACCACCCCATAACCTTTGCCGACAAACCTCTGTCTGCTTTTGATTTGCTTAATTTGTAAATTTGCTCCTCTTTCGCGCTCTGGTGTTCAGACCTCCCTTCGGACTCCTTTCCCTTCCATTCCCTTCCATTCCACTCTCATTTGTGTCATGCTATGTTTTAGATGCTTTTCATGGCTTTTAAATGCTTTTGCTGCTATCAAATTGACCAAAGCGAGAGATGAGTGCGAAAGAGATATGTATGTATGGTCGGAAAGTGGCTCCAAAGAGGCAGCGGCTGTTACACACACTCGTACGTATGCATTCAGCATATGTACATATGTATATGCAGTTACATATGTTTAGGTGCCATAAAAAGACACAATGGATGACGCATGAATATTTTATGGGATATTTTAGAATCTAATTACCGCGTAATATCGTCCAAAAGCAAAATAAAAATGATCGCACAGCTGGGACACACCTTGTGGGCAGGGACAGGGACAGGGACAGGGACAGGGCATGAGGGGGTGGCATAAAAATGCCACAAAATTAGCTCGACGCGTTTGGGGCATTAAAAGCGGTTACCAGGGTCCAAAAGCGTGAGCCGTTAAAATAAATTGCAAAATACACGCACAAAAACACACACACTGCGACAGGGAGTGAGAGCGAGAGAGAGAGAGAGGGTCACACCTACAGAAGCAAGGAAAATCAGCAGCCCCGCTAGGAGCGCAGGTGTACCCGCTTTCAGCGCCATTTATGAGAGGCCCACAAGTCACTCTTTTCTGCTCACTCCCACTGCACCCCTCCCCATTAACGGGAAAGTGTCATATGGATAGGGAGGCCAAGCAGAGAGAGAGAGATTGAGCGGTCCACAAGAGAGGACGCTCCTGATAATCGCAAAACACAATTTAACGCATTGGCGGCTACTTAAAAAGCGTCGCATGGCCAAGCGATAAGAACGAAAAAATGAGCGTGGAAGTGCGAGCAGTCGGCAGGAGGGGCGGAGCACTGTGTGAGTGGGACAAAAGCAGACAAACGCGTAGAGCAACGGGGCAGAGTGGAGCAGAGTGTGGGCGGGTCGGGCCTGGCCTGGCCTGTTGGTTGACCAAATGAATGTTAAACAGTTTCCGAGCCGAGCCTCTTCACATACAAATGCCATTCACAATTTTTTCTCATTTCCTTTCCCCGTTATATTATCCAAAGGGGGGAATAAACAGCAGCAAACGAGGCACGTGCATGCAAGAGAGCCAGCAAGGCACTTAAAGCCGTTAAACTGCCATTTGACAGGCACCAACACGCACAGCACACGCATCCACACACACATACATACATACATACGTACAGATACTCGTGTGGAGTTTAAAGGAGCAGCTACAGAAGGCAGGCACACGCACAGGCACTGGCACAATTGGAAAACAATTTGATAACACTAAAATGTGTAAATAATTGCACATAAAAGTGCGGCTTGGTATGGGCAATTGATTTCATATTTTATGCAAAAGCAAAGAAGTGGCCCTTCCCTCTCCCTTTTTTTATTCATCCTTTCGGACCACTAATTGCGCAAGCGTGAGCAGCTCGGCGATCGAAAACTCCTTAGAATGGCTCTTCGGATAACACCATCTGGGAATACACTGTAACTGGACTGCGTGCATCGTATAAGGGCATTTCCAGGAATAGACCGAGACCAAAAGCTGCAAATTAATTTAAGAATCAATTTCTTGTGTTATTAAAAACAAATTTGATTAAATGTTAAGGCGAAGTATTCTTATTTATGAATTTTTGAATATTTTTTTTTACCCTTATACTCATTTTGAGTATTGGGTATAACTAAAAATCCCAAATCCATCCAACAAATTCGGCTTAGTTCGTGAGTAAAAAGGATGTTGCATTATGTAAATTTATGTTTTAAAAACTATCAAATTTCACCATAAAATACCCTTCAAATCAAAGCAATTAGCAAGGCCTCTTTCTATGAATGTTACGATTTTTTTTAAAAGTCCTTCAATGTTAATTTTGTTGGGCTCAAGGTTCAATGGAATTGGGGCAGGATGCCATTGTTTGATATTCAGTTACAATTTGGCAGCTTAAGCAGAGCCGAAGTACCTCTCATGCGAGCATTGCTCTTCCCCCTTCCCCCGTCACCCACAGGCATTTGCATAAATTTATTATATCTTATTTGATGTCTCTTCTGCTGTACTTGTACGGGCCTGTGTGCCTCGCATTTTATAGCGACCAAACAATAATAACAACAGTTCTCCAAGTAAGTCTCAAGGAGAAAAATATTCAGCATGAAATCACAAAATCCATGCCGCAGCAAGATAGTGGAGGGGGGCCACAGAAAGAGAGAGCATGGAGAGAGCGCCCAAAATTCTACTACAGTATTTATTGGTTTATTTTATGATCCCTTTTGTTATGTACTTAAGGAAAATTTTACATTTATTGGTTTGAAAAGAACACAACACACGAAGTGCCGCACGACCTTGTTATTTGGGGTCCACAATAGTTGAGTGGGATGGGGATGGGGATGGGGATGGCGATGGGGGATGGAGAGAGGTTACGGCGAAAATATGATGGGTTCTTTGGTCAAGGATGCCATTTGCGGGGTTGTAATCTGCGAATTTGCTTATGGAATTATCTACCTCATTTGTTGCCCTATTTTCTGCTTGCCTGGATGCCATACACATATACCCCCACCCAATCGTACCCCCTTCTGGGTCCTTGTCCCTCGGTCATTTCATGGGCTATTCCAGGTCTAAGATCTGTGCCTTTGGGTCTGTGTCTCGGGCCGCATTGGCAGCTGTTTTACGCTCATTTAGGTTCTGGAAAACTGTTGACCATAAAATGCTCAAGTTAAGTGTGGAAAATGTTAAATATTCCCATAAATTAATATTACAAGAGTTGCCTAAATATCGCCCTTCCTCGGAGAGTGTCCCGTCCCCCAATCAGAGATGGAACCTTTGTTCAACTTAACCAGTTGTCAGGCAACTGCGCTCAAGTGTCAGTTAGATGCACATTTAACGGCTCCAGAGCTCCTTGCGACGACCTTAAACGTCTTCCCCAAAGTTCGTTTCCCGTTTCGACACATTATGAGGCTAAGGCTGAGGCTGAGGCAGCCGCCCATTCAAGTGTTTTTGGCTGACGTCATGAAGCAATGGCCTCCCCTTCTACTAACGCTTTGCCGTGGCAGCTTACATATGTACAAATATAGAGGGTTAAAATAAAGGTTGGCATTGGGTTCTGGATGGGGTTGGAGAATGCCAGAGTGCGAATTGGAGGAATGGCTTGGGTTGGGTGGGAGTAAGTTGAGTGTGAAGCTTAGCGAAGCACAAATTAAATCAAGGATTTGATTTCCCTTCCACAATGAAAATGCTTGATAGAGTGGGGGGGAGGGATAGAGTTACATTCTCATAATGAGCAATTTGTATGAGGACTGCCAACACAGACCAGACCAGAGAATCCGGGACTGAAACTTCCCAGTCACCAGCAGTTAATGGAATGATAAATCTCTTCATTACTTGCCTCTCCCCCGCCAGCACCAACTCTTTGTTAGTTCAGAAAAATGCTAGAAAAAATCCACTAGGCCAAATAGAAGGAGAAATCGTTTCTGTCTATGAAAGGTCGGAGTCTTAGATACACGGGCTGATTAATGATAAAATAGATTTTGAGCTTTATTTTATGGTGTTTTTGATCCTGATAACACTCGTAGTTGCATCGAATCCTACGAGTGCTATGTATGAAATTGTGTTGTGCTTTTAATGGAATCGATCAGAGATCGAAGGTGTGTAGAATGTTCTCCCCAGTATTTTCCTAAGAGGCGACTTACTCTTTGCTTCAAATTAAGAGATTAGTTTAAATTTCTGCCTAATGGGATTACCAAATATAATTTGTATTCTGCGGACATTTTGTTGTGGTTCATTTGTCCCACACCGAACCCTTCCATCTCCTACATGGTCTCGTCTTCCTTTTCTCGTTTGCCACTGCCACTGCCACTGCCCCTCATCTCCTCTGCTCTGCTCTGCCTTTGGTTTGATTTTTCGCTTCATATCGAATTGGAGCATTGATGCGGAAGTGGCGATTGCCGGTTGAGCCCCCGTTGACAGCGGCGGATGGTTACAGGATGTGTGTGCGAGTGCGTGAATGTGAATGTGGATGAGGAGGATATGCCTGACAAAACAGCAGTCCCAAAGTTTGCCAGTGTCCCGACCCACATCTCCCATTCACTATACTCCTTCTAGCCCCGCTTGCCCCGCCTGCCCCACCAGCTCCTTCCCGCTTAGACCTGACTTAAATGTTGTCCATCCTTGTAAATTAGCCTCAGCTTCTTCTTTTCGTTGTTTTCGTTGTTTTTGTTGTTTTTGCTGTTGCATGTTCTGTGACGCGGCATTTCTTTTCTTCGATAGAGGATGGAGAATTTCTCCTGCTTCCATGTCTTCTTCTTCAGTGGAATGACAGACAGAAAACATTATTTTATACGAGAATGAGCACGCTAAAATTTCACTTGAAGCAGGTTTTATGCTTCAACAATTTTGTGAAATTCAATTTATCCAAGGACATAAAATATACCGAACATACCGAATCATTACCCACACATATGTAGGAAAATAGCTTCTGTAGCACGTAAAATATCAGTTATACTCTCACATATGTATGTACTATATGTAGATACTTAGATACATTCATACACATGTACATACCTACCTACTCGTACTCGTACTCGTAGTCGTGTGTCAGGGAAATGTTATAGACGTGCAGTGACGCAGTCAAAGCCTCAAATGCAACATTGAACATTGAACGTCGAAGGAAGATTTTCTTTTTCCTTCGCCCTGTGCCATATTTGTCTGTCTGCGACCATCCTTTCGTTTTCCCTTGGATTCGATTCGATTGTCTCTTAACTGTCTAGTTACCCTCTAGCTCTAGCTGGAGCTGTAGCTGTAACTCTAGCCTATCGTAGCATCCAACAATATAACATCAAAGTGAAGATGCAGGAAGGACCCAACACACAAGAACTCTAACGGAAAGTTCGGATGGATTGAATAAAGATAGACAGAGATACAGATAGTTAGACGGAGGGTTAGATGAAAGCGATTTCGCACCTATGAGGGGTAGACTTTACGTGAGATTTTTGGGACTTCGCTCTCTTCAGCTATCCTCAGCCCACACACGTAGAAGACATAAATTTTACTTTATGGTTTGTTAACGAGTTAAATTCGAATCCAGAGCGCTGAAAAGTTTGTCATTTGTTTTCGCCTCATTGGGTGGGGTGGGTTTGGGCGGATGTGGGGCTCTGAGGATAATCAAAGAAAGTCCTCAGCGTGCTGGAGTGTGGAGCGTGATAAGCATTATAGTTATAGTTATATGATGCTTCACTGGAACGGCAATGGGACCTGGGACCTGGGACCAGGGACCAGGGACTGGGACTGGGACTCAGGCAGAAGCTGGCGTCAAAACGTTAATGGATTTTAGCTTTTGTTTTCCATAGAAAGGTGTCACTGATTGTGGGGCTTGAGGTATGGTAGCTCTGGCTGATGTCAACAGAAAGTTGGATTTGAAGTGAAGGCTGGAGAGGGAGCAGGAAGCTGAGGAAGATGGCACTTGGAACTTCAGAAGGCAGGGGTAATTATAAGGTATGAAGCGATGAGAAAGAGAGGCACTAAAATGTCAATTTAAAATACACGAATCAAGAATTTTAAAGAAGCTTGCAGTAGTAATGCGGATTAGAAACTAAATCTATATAGTCTTCTGAGTGCTCTTCCGATAGTTTCTGCCCTCCTCGGGATTTCCTTTTCTGTACCATTGAGAAGAGGTTAAGAATAACGCGCTGATAATTGAAGCTTATGAGGATGTCCCGAATCAAAGCTATTTGCCCCCAGTTCTGTATCCAGATATTGAACACTGAACATATGACAATGTGCATCAGAAGCAGCAGCAGCAGCAGGACAAAGGCCAAGAAAGAGATTGTGAAGAGGTTGCTTTGTGTTTGCCGCACGAGAGGACATTGGATGTGTGCGTGTGTGTGTGTGGTACTGGCACATGGCAGACATGGCTCGTCCTCGTCCACATCGCCGCCTCCTGCTCCTGCTGCTATGACTGCAGCAGTCGAAATCAAATTTCCAGCGCGCACTTTGCGAAATCAAATACATCATGAGCGGAGGGGTTGGGGTTGGGGCTTTAGGGGGAGATATAGGGTTGCGGACTGAAGTATGAAGTGTTTGCCAAAAAATATAAAATGGGCACCAAGCTCAAAATAAAAAAAAGGAGAAGACGTGCAGGCGGAACTACCAGAAACCCAAGAAAATGATTCACCAAGGAAAAACTACGTTCATGCATTGTAAAATAGATTTTAGTTTTGTGTAAAGGGAGGGGCCAGAAGCGTTGCCAGACATAAAGGAAAAGGAACTGAGAGACAGAGAGACAGAGAGAGAGAGGGACCCAGCCAAGTGCCAGATGATTGAAGTAAGCGATGTCTCGGCTGTCTGCTCTTTGCCGTCGCACTGTATCTCTCCTCTCTAACTGCTCCGGGGCTCCTGGGGCGCTGGCCAAAGGCAACTTACATGTTTGCTAACAAACAAATGCAGGAGCAGAAGCAGCAGCAGAACGAGTATCACAGGAGCAAGAGCAGCAGCAGGAGTGGAAGACGCAACAGCGGGAGTGCCAGTACCACCATCAGCCAGGACATACACATACAGATACACATGCATACTCGCATAAGAAGGCAAACATCGCTCGAAAGCAAAGCAAATAAGGCAAGAAAAAATGCTCCTGCTGCAGCAGCCAAGGACAACCGACGACAAACTCTGCCATGTTTGACATATTTGCTTTGACAGTTCCAAGTTCCAAGTTCCAAGTGCACATTTTAGCCACGTTCCCCCATCAGCGACTCGGCAGTGGCCATGTTTCTGGGGAGGCAGCAGCAGGAAGCAGAAGGAAGAACAAATTTTGTATTCAATATGAAATAGCTTCTTCTTCGCTTCCCAAATAGCCACAGGTTCCGTTCTCCATTTGATGTTTTGTCTGCATTAACCTCTAATAAATATTAATGCAAATTAATCCAATTAAAGTGGCGTCGAAATTCTAAAAGACTTTCCATCATGCTCCACTGTATATCTGCATACAAATGAATATATGTACATACGGAAATGAGGGGTTCTTTAGTATATCCACCCCATATAGTAGGCCGGGCCGTGGCGGTAGCCGTATGCAATATGTGCATCATTTTGGTGGTGGCTATGGCTATAGCCATGGCCTGCTAATTTGCCAAATGCTAGGGGGATAAGAGCTGGGCTGTAACTGTGGCTGTGGCTGTCATTGTCCTGCTTCCAATACGCGCATTCTCCCCTTCGTAGACAAACAGGCAAACAACAGATTCCCCTTGGAATTGTCTTAATCAAATTTATGAAACGCTAATGAGCAGGCTCAGGGGGAAAGAGAACACACAGATATGGAGAAAGACACACACCCAGAGAGAGAGAGAGAGAGGGAGAGAAAAAGGGAAAGTATTAGTGAAAGTCCATGCTGGATTATAGCCATATAATACTCAAAACATCAGCTAAGCCATTTTGATCAAAACATAAGAAGAAATTTGGCGCAGATGTTCCTGAGACGAGGTTTAATTAATAGATGAATGAGAAAGACCATACCCAAGGTTCTCTGAGGCCGATGAGAGAATGGATCTCTAGATTTCTGACTTTCCACTACATTTGTATGTGCTCATACCCTACAATCCTTTGAGGGCGGATTCCCTGTAGCACTTCGTTCCAGATCTCTCCGAGTTCACTTCAGACAAACACTACTCCCCTATTCAATGAAGTTTCCTAATTTTGCCATAACAAATCGAACGAATTATGCTGAAGAAAAGAGAAAAACTTTCACGTCTCCCACACAAGCAACTGAACAGCAAATAAAGCATCCATCTATCATCATCAGCGCTGCTCTGGCTGCTCTGAAATCCAATCAATTACACGGAGAATTCCTTCCCGGTGACCTTTACAATGGAAACGTTTTGCTTGCTCGCTGACCTTTTCAGCGGTTATTAGGAAGGATTACCCTGAACTCCTACTTGCCCCATCAAACAAAATCTCTGGGAAATCGAGCGAAATATATGTATGACACACCATATAGGGAGGGAGAGTCTATTATTCGGAGCATAGCAATGCTTCAGCATTTTACAATTGATCTTTCCTGCATTCTTTCAACAACAATGCATAATATAATAATGCAATGTGGAAGAAGGAAAGCAAAAGTTGAGCTCCTCCGCTCATCATTAATATTCTAAAAGTTATGGGGCAAAGCTTTCAGCGCAACTCACGAAAAAAAAGAACGAAGCCAGAAACAGAGAATACAACTTTTTAGCAAAACCATAAAATGTTGAACGTAGTTTTGGCCGGGTCCTTGCCCCACTAGTTCTACCGCTCCCTGGGACCATCCAAACGGCTTGCCTTCGGTCTATCTTCAATTAATAATGGAGGTATTAAATTGTCGAAATCTCTGCGCCGCGATGTGCGGGTGGCGCCACCTAGAGACCTACATACATTGTCGGAAAGTGGCACGGCACACTGTGAGAAAATGCGCTAAAAATATGTTTTGAGCAGTCGTGAAAGAACCATTTTGAATTCAGTTTCAAATGAGAATCTTAAATCGATGTAGTTTTCTTAAAAGTGACCTTGAATTACTCAACAATCTTCTGCCTTTTTATACTTCTTTCGAAAAATATTTAAAATAAAGTTAGACAGTTTATTTAAGCCCGATAAATTGGTATAAATGGGACACGAATATATATATACAAAATATAACAGCCAGAATATTGAACAAGACACTTAAAATCGACGATCTGTGCACCAACCCCCGACTCACTCGCCTTTCTCGCTGGCATCGATATGAGCAAAGTATAGTAAAAGTAAAGAGGGATAGGGAATAGAGAGAAATTTCTGTTGTATTCGATGCACTTACAGGGAACTATCAGTTCCAGTGGAACTTAAGAATGCTCTTCCCAAGAAGTGTAGTTTCTTCCACTGTATTGAAGCACTGCAGCCAGTGCTGGTGCTGCAGCAGCAGGAAGCTAATTAATGAAAACGCTTTGAAATAATTATGCATAATTTTTAGTGTATACATTGAGCAGTTTATGGCTGAGTTATTACAACAGCTGCTGCTGCTGCTTCTGCTGCTGCTGCTGGTGCTTCTGTAAAGTAATTAGCATACGGTAGTATATACGGTCTATAGAAGGGGGTGGAACTACTACTAATGCTGATGCTGGAGCTGATGGTTGGTTTAAAGTTTTCGGGAAATTTTGTGCCGAAAAACCAAATCAAAATATACTTCCACGCCCACCAAAATCCTATCCTGACAACTACATTTCAAAGTAAACAAATGAGCGAGAGATATTTGTACGTATGGAAAGCTTCCCTTCCTGTCTCTCACTCCCACTCCCGCTCCCCACTCGCAGTCTGTCTCCCTTTCTCCTTCTCTTTGGACGGTCCCGTTCCTCTCTAGCTCTCCTCAAACTGGCACTGCACAACATGTTTTCCATTTCGAGTGTAAACAAAATTCTAATACGTTCAACATATTGCTGGAAAATTGCTTTCCTTTCGGCATTCGGCATTCAGAAGCAGCAGCCAGCAGCAGCAGAAGCAGGAGCTTCAAGGAGCAGAGGAACAGTGCCGAACCGAAAAGCATTGTTAACCAACAATAGCAACAACAGGAGCAATAACAGAATGAGAGGAGAGCAGAAGCAGAAGCAGAAGCACAAAAGTGAGAAGAAAATGAAGAGTGGAAGCAAGCAAAGGCTGAAGCGTGGTACACTCAGAAAAAAACAATTGATACTTTTGCTGATCGCACAATAAAAGGTCTCTATTTAGGGCCAAGGCTACCGATGCGATACTTTAGAATTTGTGCTCTTCATGGCTTTCAATGGCTTGATGGACTCCTGGACTTTTTTCTCTGTGTAGTGCTGTGGGTAAACCAAACCGATGGCAAGGCGCAACGAAGGAAAGAGAATGTCAAACTTTTGATGTTGCAATTTGTAATTCAAGCGGAAAACGAAGCGGACAAATTTTTTTACTTTGCTGCTTTGGTGCCCGCTTTTCCTCATCTTCATCTTCAGCTTTGGCTCCTGCTTCTTCTTATTTTTGGTGGTTTTTTGAATGCGTGTCAATGAACGAAATGCTGTGTGTATTTTTCCAGCAGCCTGTGTGTACCTTGGGCTGCCTGCTCGTCGATTGTGAGTATGTTTTATATTCAGGTTTCCAGACAAATGACTACAAGCCCCAGTCGAAATACATAGGAATTTTGCACCAAGGCTAAGAAGATTGGGATATTGGGCGCTTTGTGGCCAACGGATGATAAATTGTGATCGAAATACATGGCTAACAAATGTATCAATTGAATGGTTACATTTCACATTCAAAAGAAGTACCTTATCGGATAAAACTATTTTGAATATGACAAAAATTGGTCAAGGTGCTAAGAAACCTACTTCAGCTAAATTTAGTTCGCATAAAACTGGTATTCCCCCAAAACGCACCTCCTGCTGGGGCGCCACCATCGACAGCTCCATCTCCTTCTCATGCTGCTGCCACAGCGCACTCTGTCTGTCTTTTCTCAGTTCACATTCGAGTTTGCTTTTCATTTATTTTTCCACACACTTTGTGGCCGCCTCGCCTCAGTACGAGTACGAGTACGAGTATGTGGGCGTAATTGAAGCGAAGGAACAAGAAAATGTTTTCAATTTGAAAAATTGTTAGGAGTACGTACCCTGAAAATCGGAGCCAAATGAGGGTATCAAAATGGAAAGAGAGGAGTGGAGGGGAGGGGGGCAGAAGGGAGTGAAGAGCAGCGTACAAAGAATTGTGCTCCAGATTTCGATTCCGCCCGAATCCTTTTGCACTCTGTTGGTATCTGAGTACATTTTTACATTGACTACTCTCATTATTCTCTATTAAATTAAGGTCCTACCCGAGACCATTTGAGTCTAACGTTAATTGTTCCAAGATTAAGATATTTGTTCCCTTGCTCTTTCGCTTCTCTCTTTGATTATTATTTACTTAGGATCGCTTCGGGCCTTTCGGCTTTCTTCTCCCGATGCGGCTGTGCGACGCAGAGGAGTGCCGATCAATGGCTTAATGCCTGAGTGGAGGTTAAGGAGATTTATTCAGTTGAGGGCTGAGAGCTGAGAGCTGAGAGCAGCTGTCATCGGTGTCGGGGAGACCGTCACCATCTCACCCCTTTTTAAAAATAGAAACCCTAATTTTCTATTCATTGCCAATTTAAGTGCGATATAAATAATTTGGCATCTACCAGGTAGATGTCGCTGACTTTGATGAAGCACTTTCGAGGGATCGGATGGTCCTAGGGGAGGGTTTCAGTGTCTAACGAATACCCGTATGTGGGGTGCCATTTTTAGGTAACGAATTAGCAATTTGATTTGGGGTAGTCTGGCATGGATCCTTGCCACAGCGTTGTTTAATTGATTATGCAGAAATATTTCATTATTTATGTAGGGAAGTGGTTTCGGCTTTTTTTTTCGGCTTGCCCTTTAAAAAACAGGATTTGAAGGATGGTTTGAAATTGTTTAAGTGGCAGAAGTATCTAAGGATCTGAATTTTAGTTTTGTGGTACTTTTCAACCACCCTGCAACATCCGGTACACTATTTTTGTAGCTTTGGTTTATTTTAGAGCCAAAGGAAAATTTCTTGCCCTAATTTCGTTGAAATTTCTATACGATTCATGGATCTCAAGCAAATTTCTGACAAAACTCCCATCACCAAATCAGATTACGCTTAATGCCATCTTGATTGGGCCTTCGCTTCTGTTGCTATTCTCCGCTGCTAACCTTAATTTCATAATTGATTAAATTATTTAATTTACTTTGGAGTACAGACATATTTTTGAAGTCTACCCTGCCCTGCCCTGCCCTGCCCTGCCCAGCTCTGCACTGCCTTGCCATCTTCTGATTATATCGGCGAAGTCAACAAAAAACCTTGTTAGTGATTGCGGTAAATGAGATTAGAAACTTCTTGCTGGCTCCACCTGCCCCCCACCCTCCACTCGTGGCCTCGTTTACCGCTCTTCTCGCAAATTCCCCTGTTTGATTTTTACCATAGCAAAGATCCGAAACTTTTAACCTACAAATACAAATACACACACGCACACACGCACACAGGCACACACAAACTCACTCATATACAGAGAACATAACCGTAAATAGTTAGTTCACCTTTTACGTGCGTTAATGATGTTTTCTCAATCAAAAAGTTAAATCTTTCGTAGCGGTTGAAGGAGAGCTTTTGCAAGCAAAGTTTTGGGATAGACAGCGGCGTAGAGGGTGAGGGCGAGGGTCTAGATTGGTGTGAGGGTGGGGATGGGGATTGGCGAGGGCGAGGGCGAAGGCGAAGGCTATGGCTATGGCGATGGGCAGGGTAAGGCTTCGCGAGAGCAAGCGTATGGCGGGGGACTATCGTTTTTTGGCTTCCAATCGGACATGAAAAGCTAATTACAAGTAGCTGAAAGTTGTGCGTGTTTCGGCTTCAATGGTCCAAAATGGAGTTGGGTGTCGGTAAAGCAGTAAGGGAGGAAGAGGAGAAGTAGGAGGAGGAGGAGGAGAGCAACACCTGCTCAAAGAAACTTTGATTGGGTTTTATATATGATTTTGCAGTGGCAGCGAAAACAGCTCGTCGTCTCTTCGACCAAGTGTGTCAATAATTTTCATAAAAAAGATTATTGCATCTGCTCGTTGGAGACTTCCAAGTCTTTGCTGCTTTTCCATACAAATTGTTGCTAGAGTAGGTCTGGGATGGTTCGACTTACCTATTTATATCCCCTGAGCTTAGCAATCCAATAATGATGAAGGACTAGTATGCCCAGAAACAGATGGACAGAAAGATGGGCAGACGGGCATGGGCGAGTCAAGTTGATAAATATTCTATAATTCTGATCAATTAGGTCATTAGGTGGAAAGATGGCCTCAGCTCTCTCTATGTTGTTCCTTCTCACATCATAATTCCTAGCAAAATGTAGAAAATCACGCACTAACAAACAAATATATTCGTCCCCTTTGCGATACCAATTCCAGCGGTTACATATAATTACGAATAAAGTATATTTCATTGGATGAATAAGTCATAAGCTCAGATACATACATATGTACATATATGTAAAAGGAGAGCCGCGGCCCTTGCCGTGGCTCACAACGTTTCCGCTCGTTTTAGTTTTCTTTACTTTATTTGCGGCCTTACTTTAGTCCTGTGGTTTAATCGTTAATTCCCTTGGGTTCCAATTCTCGTTCATAGTCTACAGAACTCAAATTTGAAGCTCCCCCAAAACCATCCCGATACACTGATGCATTCAACTGGGTTTATTCATTTATTCATTTGGTTACTTACTTTTGTACTTCCGTTGGACTTTAGAGCTGGCAAGCTCTTTGGTTCAAAACTTGAATGCCAAAGAGTTTTGATCCCCAAAAGAAAGCGAGGGAAAGGGTGCAGGAGGGAGGTGGAAAAGGAGAACCAACCCAAACACTTACTTACAAAAGTATTTTACCGTTACGCTCTCCCCTGTGTCATAACAATGGGACTTCGCCAATTTCATGGCACCCAAATTGTTCTTAGTTTGGGGCTGGGTGGGGGTAGGGGTAGGGTATCGCTTGGGTTGGGAATTTTAATATTAAGCTAAGCTGTCTCTGCTTCTTCTAGAGCATTTTGAGAGTTTCTTGTTGAGTTTTCCACCCCTGCCGCGTGCCCAGCGAAAAAGTTTTTTTTATCTACAGCCAAATAGTTTTGGACTATTTCTCCATCAATTTTATTGGTAATACTTAGACAAAAGTTTATCCACATTACACTCACACACACAGTAGATAGGGGGGACAGTTGGAGTGGAAGAGGAAGAGGAAGACAGAACGAGAGTCCGAAATCCTTAAATGAAAGGATTCAATGCGTAAAGTTGGTTGAGTTTGGCCCGAGATTTCTTTTTTCATTTTGTAGGAATAAGAGAAGCCTTTTGTACATCTTTTCTTTTTGATAAATTTCCAAGTAATGCTTTTTCAGTGGATGCTGGCGAGGGATAAACTAATAAAATGGGTCCCAAATGCTCGTCGGCTTAATTTTAATTACTGGCTTGGGCATTCGTCTCCTCCTTCTTCCCCACCGACTCTATCTGCGGCGACGATTGAGAGTGCGGAAAGTTTTGCCAACTTGTAATTATCACTCACAACATGCAGTCGAGCATCCCTTGCCCTCTTCTCCTCCCTCATTCTGGTTAAACACCTGACAAACTGACAACTACAAACGGAGGGAGGTCCAAACTCCCCCACACATAGCCACACAGCCACCCGCACACACGTGTAGCTTAATTAATAGACATCACAAAGTGCTACACCGCTCTGTGGGGAGTACGGGTACCCGTATATTACCCGTGCCCCGAAATTTGACATGATGTAGCACAATTCTGGCCACAATAATAACTTACATTTTAAGCCAATTTGAAAATGGCAACACAAAAAAGAATTTCCATTTTCACAGTTAAATAAAAATTAATTACAACAATTTATCGTCGTCGTCGTCGCACCAGCCGCAAAAAATGTATGGAAATGCTGGCTTGCAGAGGCATCGACAGGGGGGTTACCCTAGACATTCCATATTCAAAATATATTACATTAGTTATACGAGTAGTGGAGGAGTGGCTTTTTATTTGACTGAACAGGTCTGAATATCCAGGTTTTTTTTTGTCCAATGAAAGAAGGCCCCATACATCACGAGAGCGAGGAAGCGAGTGAACCCGGGGTTGGTACACGACTATATACGAGTCTTTTTTTTGCCTAGCTCTTCCAACCGCGACACCTGTGGAACTGGTATGGAATTTGGAAGATACGAGAAGGAGTGATAAGGAGTGATCAGAGATAAATGATCATAGGGAACGAAGAAAGAAGTAAGCAGAAAGGAGTTTCAACAGATTAGTAAACCTAACCAGATATAAGTTGTTATTGGCTCGAATCGGATTAGGCCGAGTTCCACTGTTTCTTTTCTACTCAAATGATGCAATATTCCATTGTTGGCCCTATGGTCGTTCACAACTTTCTAAAGGGTACACAAACGAGAGCAGTTACAAGGCGAACAACCCTCGGGACAACTGCCCCGTCCAGCTTGAAAAGTCCTGTCCCCCATCTTCTCCACTTACCGCACCAGTCCAAAGCCTGGTCGTTATATGCGGCTTGCTGCTGTTAAAACGCAAATGTTAAACCCTTTCGGTAATGCAAAATAATTGCTACGGTTCGTGGTCCGAGTTTACCAGAGTTCCGCAGAAAAAAATTTCAAAAAAAAAACAGTACCGAACAGAACAGAACAAAAAAGAAAAACGTCAAAACGTAATATTATTTTCCCTCTCCTCCGCTCTCATCTCCCGGTTTCTGGCTACAGTTTGGGTTAACAGAAATTAG
Source organism: Drosophila persimilis (assembly GCF_003286085.1). NCBI lineage: Eukaryota > Metazoa > Arthropoda > Insecta > Diptera > Drosophilidae > Drosophila > Drosophila persimilis. The sequence goes on from NW_020825312.1 coordinate 5,119,550, forward strand.
AGCAACGGAAAAGTGGGCGTGTGCCGGGTTCCGTTTCATTTAGTTTTCAGTTTCCACCTAATTTACCCAATTGGGTAAAAGTGCTTTGTCATAATCAGCCCGGGAGCAAGGTTCGCATATCTAATGAATGAATAGAAGGGCCGTAGAAGGGTGGGGCCAGGGATCCGCTGCCTGGCCTGGGACCTGGGAGCTACAGAGACAGAGGAGGTGCTGGACCAGGCTCCACCTCCGGACCCGGCTTCGGCTCCGGCTCCATTAAGTAAATGTTCATGAATGAATGGGTCTTCGCCTTTCTCCGCTGGGCACATATTTACCGAGTTGCTAATAGGCTGTCACATAATTAGCCCTGAAACAACCTAAATCGGACCACCAGCATCAAAACAAAAACAAAAACAAAAAAGAAAATAAATAAAAGGATAGGAAAGGAAAAGAGTTGGAATAAAATGGAGAGACTGACATTAACATTGGCTTTGATGGAAGTCAAAGATGACCAAACGATAATGTCCAAAGATGTCCTAATGAATCTTACGGCAGATTCGGGGTTCTGGCCCTTTCCTGATAGCGCTGGGGATTAGGGATTGAGGTTTTTTGTTGTCCTTGGGGGAGAGATCTAGAAATCTGTTAGGAGTGTTTACTCCCCATTAAGATAAAGAGTGACGAATGAGATTGAAGGGAAGGGCCAAAATGCATATTTGTGGAAGCAAAAAGGAGTAAGGAACAGAAAGGAAAGATTATCCCACCCAGGAGTCGTAGAGCCCTAAATGATTTATACATAAGTCATGAGATAGAATGTCCATGAAAGAGTATCAAAATGTTTACCGATTATTTTCTTAGAGGTATCGTGAATGGTCCGGTCTTTTTCACCAATTTTCACCATAAATAAACGGCAAATTGCCTTTAAAACTTTGAAAAAATTCTCTCTTCTGATATCCCTGCAAATCTCTACTTTCCAATATTCAAATTGAAAATAAGAAATCCCTTAACTATCATTTAAAGATTAGGGAATAGAAAGATTCCTTCCATGGGCTAACCGGACCCGTGCATCAATTTCAGCTTGTTGAATGTGTCTTCCTCCTCCCTTCGCGCCCCTGCCAACCCATATCATTTCCAATAAACAGAGAGAGAGAGACCACCCCCTTCCAATCTTTACCTGATTTGAGGTAAAAATTCTCTGCGCCTTCCCAGAGGTCGCATTAGACAAAAAGCAAAAAGCCGAAACTGACTTTGAAAAATGGCAAACGATTGAAGGGAATCGCCTGACCGACCCGAGAACCCTACCACACCCCACTCCCCGCCACATACCCCCAAGCCAGGGGCTGCATAAAACAGTTTGCATTAAGCGCATTTTGCATGGCTGTGTTGCAATTAACGATGCAGAGCAGCTGCAATCAAGCAGCATGTACAAACGAGCATAAATATTTCTGATATAGTGATATAAAAGAACATACATGCACACACGTACATACATATACATATACATATACGAGAATGCGAGAGGGAATGCAATTCGATGATTATTGTTTCAACGCCTCAATAATTCTGAAAATGTTGTTTTTTCCCGTTTTCGAAAAATGGTCACAAAAATTAAAAAAAAAGGAATATACATATATATATATATGTACATACGTACATACAGCACAAACAGCGATGAAAGGGGGAGAGGAATCGAGCAAATATTTGTTGCAGCAATCCAAACTCTGTTCCCTGACTGTGACTTTGTTCTGGCCACGTTGTAAGTTGACCATGAGAGATGGCCATGATGACGATGATGATTGCCATGGCTCTCTGTACGAATGTACGTATGGACGTGTGTATATGCAGAAACGTGTATATGGCAATGGTCAATGCTAATTGCCAATTATGGACAAATTCGTTCGAGCGCGAAATTAAATTAACCCCTTTTTTGCGCCGATCCCTGCCTGAAATCCGCCCAAGCCGAGCACACAAAAATCCGCATCTGCAATCCTCGACCGCGTCATCAATCAGCCCCAGCAGCAAAGGAAGCAGCAACGCAACAGCAGGGCAGGCCACACGAGGCGACAAAACACAAACTACGCTATGTGCGAATATGAAATATTTATGCACACATTTCACAGGACTGTTGCGGCACGGATACGCGGCACAGCCGAATTGGTTGGAGGTTTGCCTGCTTCCTGATCCGCCATCAGATGAGGGAAGGCTCTTAATAAATATACAATTTATTATGGCCAGGTAATGGTTTCCTGGCCCATCTACTTACACCTGAATTTGGAGTGAATTGATCGCTGGATGTGTATCGCCGATCTATCTGGAATATGTTCTAGTCCCAATGTGAACCCAATCTCGTATAGAGTAGCCCCCATTCGGTAATGCGCAGATTCCAATCCAACAACACCTGCTTATGTTTTTTATCCGACCAAACAAAAAACCGCCGTATGCGAAACATATCGATCTGAAATTGTCAACTCGAAAGCCCAGAAAGCAGGAGGTAAAAAACGAAACCTATAATACCCCGCAAACACGTTAAGTGCCGAACAGAATCGGAATGATTCAGGCCCTCTCCTCTCCCCAACAAGTCAGTGCATTGAACGCATATAATACAAGCTTGTGAAACGATAGTTTTCCTTGAAACGAATGTAATTGCATTTAATTTTTGTCATGGCTTTCACGGGGCAGAAAGCCCTTTTAAGTTTTAACATTTTTAACAACAATTTTAACAACACGCATCGCGTCAGATTTTCAATGTTTGGTTATGACAATGAATGTAATACGGGGGGATATAATTCCCTTTTCGAGGCTGCTGCTCCTGTGGCTTGGTCTGGCAGCTGACACGCGTACATGGGTTGGGTATTGTGGTATGAACATGATTCGGATTCGGAAAATACTCGTCCTGGGCGCATTGTCTTAACGCATCAGCGGCCATTGTTGTCAATGAATTCAATTGAAAAGCTCCTCAAAGGGTAAACAACAACAAAAGACTAATCAAATGTATAGTCAATCGAAAGGGGGATTGTCGCAAAAGTATGACTAACCTTCTGCAAAGATGTGTATGTTTATGTATACGGAGAAAGAAACGGAGAAATTTTCCTTCGATTTCTTTCCATTCAAGGGGGGCATCCTCTAAGCATCCTCTTCTTCGCCCAATGCCTCGTCGGAGGCGGTACGCAGCACGGCCACCGTATAGCCCCCCGATGGCGATGTACGGATGTGAGTGCCCCGCATATTGAGGAAGCGCTGACGCATACGATCCCGCCGCTCCTGATGGCGCTGCTCGATGAGCTCATCAAAATCCACTGGCGAATAAATAGGATATTTATTCAGCTATGTGTGGGACTGCAGAAAGCTTACCACTGGCGGAATCAAGTCTACTGGGTCTACGCCGGCGTGGTCTGTCCTCCTCCGGACCATCCAGGGGCTCGGTGAAGGTCAGTCGCGAGATGTCCTCCCAGGTGGAGCGACGGCTCGGATGATAGTTTTCCGCGAAACTAGCGCTGCTGGAATGCTTGTCCAGCATATAATTGAGAAAGTTATCGCGCCCACTACGGTTGGTTGCAGTCGAGTCTCGGGACATATGGAATCTCCTTTGCTCCGAGTTAGTGGCTCTGTAGTCCAGTTTGGCCGTAGAGGCCTCGGGCGGGCCCGTCCGTTTCGCGTCGTCGGCATAGGGCAGCTCGTTAGGGAAGACTTCGTCCCAATACTGATCCTTGACTAGTTCCGGATGCTCCTGGTGCATCTCATCGACAATCAGATAGGAGACTGTCAAATTGCGATCTATCATCCAATTGAGCTGCGAATATGGGAGAGTACTGGAGTAGTGTTGGATGAATTATAGGTGGAGTGGAGTCCAAGCAACCTCAAAGTCGTCGTCGTCCTCGCCAAAGGGGTTGATCAAGGACTCGGCCACCTTCAGCCAGCCCATGTAGAAGAAGAACTGCAGAATTGTGAGGAAGGGAAACCATTGCTCGACTCTGTTGGGTGAGCCGCCAGCATCGGCGACTTGTGTCCACTGCTGGCCAATCACGCTGAACAGGAAGAAGGTGTAGGTGGCCAGGGTGACCACCTGGGTGTACACCAGCGGCACACTGACCCAGTCGTAGTACAAGAGGAATCCACAGAAGCCGCGGAACTTGTTCAATTCATCGATGATTGTTTTGACGGCATAATCATCTCGGATCTTGTTCTCCTTTCGGGCTCTCATCACGATGCTGGCGGCCCAGACGATGGGCATCCAGTGCTTGGGATAATGGGGGAAGGCGATGTCCATGTTCTCGATGATGGCCTTTTCGTTCTCCAGCAACAGCCCGGAGTCGATGATCTGATTGTAGGTGGGAAATCTCTTCTTGACATTCGGCGATATCATCGTGAAGACAATCACCTGGCACAGGCACACGTACCGCAGTATGGTGCGACGCATGGCCCGAGCCCGATCGTCGAACCCCTGGATGCTGGAGCTGACCAAGATGGCTATAGAGTCCGGCCATGGTATGGTCGTATACTGCTGCCACCAGCGGCCCATCACAATGGAGACATAGAAACCGAGCACAAAAGACAGCGGCAATAGGTTGCCGTGCATATTGCAGTAGTATACAATGCCCTCGAAGACCCTACAAGTTTTTGGTGTTTTTAATTAGGGATAGTTAGGATCTCAGATTATAAAGACACCAACTCTTGGGCCTTTGCGCTCATCAGCATTCGATAGGAGATGGCCAACAAGCAATACAGTGAAAAGAAGATGAACAGATCGATCCAAACCAGCTTGTAAATACTTCCGCGCCATCTAAGAGAGGGGACAGACTTAAGGGACATTTTTCAATCTTCCTTTTAACTCACCTGAAAAGCAATTTCAGAAAGTTGCTAATAACCTTCGAGGTGTTTACGTTGGCTGTATAGGTCACAGTCATAATTAAAGGAATAAGAATTCTGGATAGAAAGTATCTCCGAACTGACAAAACTATGAATCTTTTGACAGTCAAGGCAGAGTAAACTTAAGGCAGTAGACACCTCAAAAGAATGTTGCTTGAACTTCATTCACGACTAGTTCTCAGAGAAGACTACTTCGTAGGCTGCATCTATGTTTCTGGCCTAAATATGAAGAAACGAGCTTGCGTGGTCGACGGACATTTTCATGTGAAAATTTCAGTTCGTTTCGGAGATGAATTTTTTGTTTATCGTTAATCGATATCAAACGCTACCGTACAAGGAAAGCTTATGTGTAGGCTCATCGCAGAAAACACCAACCCTTTTAATGCAAACGACCATTGTGTCCAGTCCTAATAAGGCTGAAAGTGTCCTAGTCCAGAAACTTGAACTTAAACCCAAACTTTTGATCAGAATTATGCAAACAAAACACAACTAGGAGAACAGTGTGACCATAGTTGCGTGTTGTCTGTCCACACTCATTTACAGTACAGAGTACGCGTTTGGAGTTACGAGTATGGTAATTTTTATTGAAGTCAGTTTCGTGCAATACATATTTACTTGTCCTTTTTCTTGCTTATGTGACTCTTGTCTGTCTGAATTTCTGTGTCCTTGCGCGTTTGCCTGCCGTTGTCCTGCTCCGAGGCCCCACCCGAACTGGTTCCAGCGGGAGCTTCGCCCTTCATTAGCTCCAGCGTCATGGCAGCATGATGGATTTGACGAGTCATGCGTTCGCGTTCCCGCTCCGCCTTCAGACGGGCAAAGTCGTCCTTGCTTGTCTCGCGACTCAGGTGTTCCTCCTCGCCCAAATCCTCTTCGAACCGTGAAAAGTGTTCATCCGAGGAAACTGAGATGGACACAGAGCTCCTGCTGGGGTGGATTTCATGCGGGGCGAATCGGATGCGCAGCTCGTTCTCGTCCTCGTCATCGAAATCGGTCCAATCCGGCTCCAGATCGACGCTGTGAGCCTTGTACGGAGCCGTTGTCAGCGTGTTGATCTTGGACAGGTCCATCCTAGCTGTAGAAGCCTCCGGATGCTCGGCCCGCTGTGCCTCCGCTGCATAGGGCAACTCGTTTGGGAAGACCTCGTCCCAGTACTGATCCCTAACTAGCTCCGGATGATCGTTGTGCATCTCGTCCACGATTAGATAGCTCACTTGAAGATTGCGGTCGATCAGCCAGTTGAGCTCAAAGTCGTCATCGTCATCTCCGAAGGGACAGATGAGCGTCTCGGCCACCTTCAGCCATCCCATGAAGAAGAAGAACTCCAGGGTGCTGAAAAGCGGAAAGTAATAATTGATCACGTTCCTGTATCTGCTCTCGCCGCCAGACTGCTTATCGATCCATTGATGGCCGAATATGGCGGCCATGAAGTACGTATAGACCGCCAGGGTCACCACCTGCGTGTAGACCAAGGGAACACTGATGGTGTCGTAGTGGATGAGCATGTTGCAGCCAGCCCGAAACTTGTTCAGCTCGTCAATCATGGACTTGAGGGAGAAGTCGTCCCAGATGCGCCCCTCCTTCCTGGCGCGCGTCACAATGCTGCTGGCCCACATGATGGGCATCCAATACTTGGGATGCTTGGGAAACTTGGCGTCCATGGCCTTGATGATGTTCGCCTCGTTCGCGTTGAGCAATCCCGCCTCAATGAGGTAGTCGTAGTTGGGGAAACGCCGCTTAATCACCGGCGATATCATGGTCAGGACCATTGTCAGGGCCAGGCACACATATCTCATGATGGTGCGACGCATGAGTCGTCCGTGCTCATCCTGACCCCGCACCAGGGCACTCACATACACCGCCAGGGGATCTGGCCAGGGCACTGTGATGTACTGATTCCACCAGCGATCTACAATGATGGACACGTAGAAGCCCAGAACGAACGAGAGCGGTATCAGGGTGCCATAGCTGTGGCAGTACACGACAATGTCCTCGAAGATCCTGAGAATCAGATTTGTGAGCGGGCTATGTATACATATGTGGGTTGGGGCCCTATAAAAACTCACACTTTGTCACTTTCCCTGAGGACATAACGGTACAGCAGGGCCATGCAATAGAAGCTTGCCAGAAACGCCAATAAATCCACCCAAATAATCTTGTAGATACTGGCACGCCATCTGCCGATTACGGTCATAGATGCTTCAATGGACAGCTCTTTTCCAATAATCAAAGATATCTTACCTGGCCAACAGCTTCCAGAAGCAGCCAAAATGGCGGCACGAGGCCACCTCGGCTGTGTACGAAACCGTCATATTCCCGCTATTAGGTATTCCAATTTGAGAACTTTAATATAATCTTCGCGAGACTGAGACTGAGACAGAGACTGAGAATCGATTGTGGCAATACACAAGCACTTTGTGAGGCCATAAGCACAGCCAACTTTGGAATTAGTTTGCTTGGGGCAATTTTCTTACTCAAGCATTAAACGAAGGCAATCTCGGTAGGCGCGTCACATTTGTGGGCGTAATTATTTAAATTAGATCATTTATATTTGCCACAAGGCGGTAGACAACACATACCCAATTTTCCTAGAGCCCCCACACATCCAAGCATCCAACTCTTCCTCCTTTCATAAGTACTTGTACATTTACACACATACACACATACATAGATGTACATATGTATACTCGTACATGTAGTTGGGTCTGCTGGGAGGTCTGGGGAGCATTAAATAGGTGCAGTAAAATTTTAATACATTTTGGGTGGAATGGCAGTGAAATTTCCCAACTCCAACCCAAGGGAAAGTGTGAAGAACATTTTGAGCATCTGATTAGCATTGGAAGCGTGTAGTATTTGTTATTATTGCTGATACCCCTCCATACAGCCAATAAACTCGCATGTTGAGTAATCCACAAAACTGAAAAAGGTGAAAATAAATGAAAGCACGTGACGCATCGATAAAGTTTGATTCTTGGTCTAGTAATGCCTACAATCAGTTAAGAGATAATATAATACATACGATTAGTTAATATTGCTTGAGCGCCTCGCGATTCCGCCTCACAATCTTATTCTGAAATTAAGCATTTATTCGGCTTCTTCTAAGATATTTTTATACCTGGTACTCGAAGAGTTTATCTGTGGTGGATGCGTGTAACAGCCAGAAGGAAGCGTTTCTGACTACATAAAGAATATATTTTCTTAATCAGAGTCAATAGTCGAGTGGATAGAGCCATGTCTGTCTATCCGTCCATTCACCTTTATGAACGCCTAGATCTCAAAGGATGTATGTAAGTGCTAGAGCATCCAGACTTCTGTCATGTGACAAGTGTAATTTCAAATATTTCTCCGCCCTCTTCCTCGTCCAATGCGTTGGCACGCTGAGGTGAACGAAATATGGAACCATTATGCATCATACATCATAAAATGATATGTATGTATACTAACTGAGTATAACAGGGTATAACAGTAAAGCTGCGTCCCTTGCCACGTCACAAAACGTTCCCACTCGTTTGGTAATTTCTCAATTTATTGAGATAAGAGAGCCGTCCTACAACGATTAAGCCAGGGCCTCTACATATGTACATTTTTTTGTAGAATATATATCTTTTGACCATTTTTTTTTCCAAATAACTAACTTCATTGATTGTGATATCGAAAATGTGGATTGAACTTCAAACCAGAAAGGGATTTAAAGTTGAAGGAGCCTTATGAAAACGTAAGTTGGATACTTTTTTAGGCTTGAACAATATTAAATTTAAAAGACGATTTGAAACTTGTCTACGAGTGAATTATTTTTTATTGCAATTCATTCTTTGTTATCGTAGCATTAGTAAACTATCGGCTGCGACTGCTCCGATGGATGGTGAAGCTGTATAATTTTCGGAATGAAATTAAGGATGGCCAGTATTAAGCGGAAGTTCCAAAGATAAATATGTAAATACTGTATGTATTTATATGTCTGCATGGACATATGATATTGGGACTGGTCATGTTTGGAGTTTGATACATTTTATCCAGCATGCAATGTCCTGCCCTTTGGCAAAAAGTGTCTTTTCGAAGCTCACATTCATCAATTTAAATCGATCAATATGTAAAATTGACTGTCAATTGATTGATACAATTTTGTACAATTAACTGTGAGTTCTGAAGTCAATATGTTATTGTTTACCGATGATTTCCCGTATTAGTGAGTATATTTCCATGCATATTTACAGCTGCACATCGTATTTACCCAAATGTTTATTCGAGATTCCATTCTCTTCCTCTCCTTCTCTACTACAAAGCGCATCCAAGCTTATCAACCGACTCGACCACTTCACCCAGTGTATAAATTGACACTCGACAACCAATAACAACAGCAACAGCAACAATTCTAAAGCGCATCTATACGACTGTATTTGTGTGCGTCTGTGCGATATTATTTCATTCCCCTGTACACCGGTGCACCGGTAGGGTACTACGAGCAGAATACGGAATACGAGTATTCCGAGGCCTCTCCTCTCGTATATATCAGGCAGAATATTATCTTACACTTTCAGTTAACGTTATGCGCTGAAAACGTCAACAACAGAGAAGCAAAGAGCGAGCGAGAGAGGAAGAGAGAGTGAGAGAGAAGAGAGTACAAGGGAGTGATAGTGTGAGCCAATTACGGTACGTTTAAATCTAAAGCCGAAACGGTAGATCGGACATAAAGTAAAAGAAATCATAAAACAATAATCTTATCTAAAGAACAACAACAGTCTGAACAGTGCGGTGCGGTGTGTGGGTGTGCCGTGTCGAGCACAGGGGAGTGAGTGCGGTAAAATCTGTTGTGTTGTTTCTGCTATCGCAAAGATCATAAAACGAAAAAAAGGGAGACAACATGAGCAAAAACGGCATACGGCATGCGACGTCACACGGCGTGATTCAGAGCAGCGGCAGCATCTTCCCGTTCTCCCTCTCTCCCGCCGGACAAAAATACATACATATGTACATACATACATACGTATGCATATCTGCTAATTTTTTGCTGTTGTTGCATTCGCTCCAATTACAACCCAGATCATCTACCTCTCTCACTCCCCTCGCCACACCTGACTTAGGTGATCGTGGGGAGGGAGTCGTCGTTTTCGAAGTCGTCGTCTCTTATCAGTTTGCCTCGGGCACACACAAGCTGTTTTTCCACTCTGCGTCTCCCTCTGCCTGATCTTGGCTGGTCGACGGCAACGGCGACCGCGACGGCTACCGCTCTCATCCGGCTGAGGTTCGGCTTCGTCTTATCTTAAGAGTAATACGAAGACGAATTCGCGTCTGTAATACTAGTCCGACACCCGCGGTGGCCTGGTCAGAGCAGTCCAAGACAGAGACAGACACAGACGCAGATCGCCAAGTGTGTCAGTCACACGTTCTGTCCATTTTTCCATTATTGTTTTTTGTCTTGTGTGAAATTAATAAAAGACTTTCCATTCCGATATTCAGCAATAGGCTCAAATACTTTCCCATTCTGAGCTGGACACAATACTCTTAATTACAGAAAAACGCCAACGCCTGGTAAGTGTTTCAGTGGCTCATTCAGATGATAATTATATAAATCTAGCATAAGTTTCTATTCGACAAGCCCCACCTGTGCTCGTAATTATCTTAATGTGCAAAGAGAGGATAAGTATAATAATAGAAATGCAAACAAAGCTGGGGAAGATACTGTCTTGAGCATCCGATGAGTGGGTGGGCGAGTGCCTAGCTTAGTCACCTGCTAGAAACATAGGAGCCATAGGCGCCGGGCCACTGAATAGAATATGTAATAATCTTCAACAAATATCCAATTTGTCATTCCGCTCCCTTGTCTTGAATTGTTGGCATTCTGCAAGAAATAGGGGGACATTTCATTCTACAAATCTCCTTCATTCGAAAAAGTCCATAAGAAACTTCCCCAGACTTGAGTTCAGTCTCGTCCCTGCAAATGGTATGGTAGAAAACCTATACGATACGGCTGTATAGGTTGCTCTAAGTAGAGCAATCGAGTTCGAATTTGATGCTAACAATAGCCTCGTCTCACCCCGGCTGGGGCTATTATTACGATTACAATTTGAGCTCAATTATTTGCATATAATCGTATAATCGAAAGCTGCGCCAAGATAAGACAACAAGACATTAGACACAACACGAACTCGCAGTCGTACATAGATCGAAGTGCATCATGATCTTGGTGTGTACATACCTCAGCTAAGATGGGATTTTTTCGCTTTCCAGCTTCAAGGTTTAGTGAACTTATCGCGCATCAAGAGGGAAGGAGACGGAGCGAGAGATGGTTCAACAGCTTTCGCCCTGGAAGGTTCTGACACGACGGAAACGTATCCAGGCCGATGGCAGTGAGGGCGAAACCAAGCTGAACCGGGTGCTGGGACTATGGGATCTAACGGCATTGGGAGTGGGCTCCACTCTGGGAGCGGGGGTCTATGTGCTGGCCGGACAGATAGCCAAAGATCAGGCGGGTCCCTCGGTCATGATCTCGTTTGCTATAGCCGCTCTGGCCTCGCTACTGGCAGGTAAGGACGCATCTTGAGATCTCTGTTGTCTGGAGCAACTTCATTAACGTTTCGTTCTCCGACTTTAAGGTATTTGCTATGCAGAGTTTGGCGCTCGGGTCCCCAAGGCAGGATCGGCCTATGTGTACAGCTACGTCTGCATTGGAGAGTTTGCTGCCTTTGTGATTGGCTGGAATCTCATCTTGGAATACGTCATAGGCACTGCCAGTGTCTGTCGAGGGATAAGCCTGTATCTGGACTCCCTCCTGAATGATACGTTGAAGGAAACCTTTGCCGAGGTGGCCCCCATGAATGTCACATTTCTCGGAAGCTATTTTGACTTTCTTGCATTTGGATTGGTGGTCGTGTTCGGTGGTATGTTTCGGAGAAGACTCTCCTCAAATTGATTGCTGATCGATTTCTGACTCCTTTAGTGGCCCTGGCCTTTGGCGTGGAGACCTCGGCAATGGCAAATAATTGCATCACTTGTCTGAACATCTTTATACTGGGCTTTGTCATCATAGCCGGCGCTATCAAAGGTAATATTTTGTATTCTGCGAGTGACGGAAATCCCTGAGAGTATTACTAAATTAATTACCCAGCTGACTTCACCAACTGGACTGTGGACCCATCGACTGTGAGTGCCAATGCCACAATTGGATCTGGGGGTTTTTTCCCCTTCGGTTTCGAGGGGACTCTCCAGGGCGCTGCCACCTGCTTCTTCGGATTTGTGGGCTTCGACTGTATCGCCACCACTGGGGAGGAGGTTCGCAATCCCCGCAAGAACATCCCACAGTCGATCCTGCTCTCCTTGCTTATAATCTTCCTGTGCTACTTCGGCGTCTCCACCGTATTGACCCTGATGCTGCCTTACTATCTGCAGGATGCCAATGCTCCGCTGCCGTACGCCTTCGAGTACGTGGGCTGGCCGGTGGCCATGTGGATCGTCACGGTGGGTGGACTGATCGGACTCTTGGCCAGTCTTTTTGGGGCTTTGTTTCCCCTGCCCAGGGTTATGTACTCAATGGCGCAGGACGGCCTGCTCTTCCGGTTCCTGGGAAAGGTGAGCCCGCGATTCCATGTTCCTGTGACCGGATCGATTGTGGCCGCTCTCTTTACGGCCGTCATTGCGGGCCTGTTCGATCTGGCCCAGTTGGTTAGCCTTCTCTCCATTGGCACTCTACTGGCCTACAGCGTGGTGGCCATTTCCATAATGCTACTCAGGTACATGGAGTACTATGAGGCGGAGGAAAACCAAACGCGGATCGATAGTCGAGCTTCGGAAACCACTTCATTGACCTCCAGGGCGGAGCGTTTCACCTGTGGGTCGGTCTGCGCTCAGCTCTTTAACGTTCATCGCGTTCCTGAGCCAAATAGGATATCGACTAGAATTGTAGGAACGCTGACTGCACTTTTCAGTGAGTATACAAAAAAAAAAAAACAAGCAGTATCTAAAACTAAAACATTGATATGTCTTTCAGGTCTTATTGCCTTGGGTCTGGGCCTGTTGATTATGCACGCCTATTCCGCGATCAGGTCCCAAAAGGCGTGGGCCATAACTCTGCTGGTGGTGTTGATCGGGATGATCTGCCTGGTCCTCCTGCTGATCTGTCTGCAGCCCAGGGAAACGCGCAGTCGACTGTTCAGAGTGCCCTTCGTGCCAGTGGTGCCGGCCATCAGCATCTTTATTAATATCTACCTGATGCTGCAGCTGGACACCTGGACATGGATACGCTTCGGGGTGTGGATGATTGTGGGTAAGCTTGCGATTGCTGTGTGCTTCATTACTGCAACTACAGCAACTACTGAGCATGTGGTAGAATAATGCGACTAATGCATGTCACTTCTTGAACTAACCCTTTGTATTAAACACACCGTCTGTACTAACACACATAGGTATACCCATATTCCTTGCATGCTGGTATCTTTACGACTGTAAGAATCCACAGAAACGCAACCCCGATCGCTTGGCCTACTATACGGCCCTCAAAGGACCTTCGACAGCTGCCGGTAGTGCAGATAATGCAGGCAATGGTCTGTCCAAGGAAAGCGTAATCACCCAGGACACTCACTGGAAGAGCAGTTCCTGCAGCAGCCTGGATCGAATACAGAACCTAAGCGAGCTGGGGGAAGATCTCATCGAGGTGAAGAATGCCAATGGAAAGATCTTCTACGTGGAAGACACCAAGAGCGAGAACTCCACCGCTACCCTGGGCGGGACTGAATCACCCTCTCGCGAGGATGAACAGTCCGTTATAGCAATGCTCGATGATGTCCTCGACGCGGAGGACATACAGCAGCAGCAGCTGGAGCTAAACCAGCAGAATCACATCTTTGAGCGCCACTTCAGCCTGGACTCGGAGATGTACCCGAGTGTGATAGAGACCGTCATCGTGGCCACTGTCCATAGTAGTAGTGAGGACGATGAGGTGGTCAGTCAGCAGTCTGTGAAGCTGCGGAAGTATACGCACGATGAATGCCGAGTGTTTGCTCAGCAAATGCTCGATGAGATGTTCAATAGCGTGGTCTTCTTTGAGCAGCTTGAGGCAGCCTTGGTGGCCCGAGAAGAGGCCGTACTAGCGGAGGTAAACGATTCAAGGGATACTATTAGAGACACGCCAAAGCTGAGGCGGCTCGCATCCGAGACGTCCCTCAGGTCTCAGGCCTCCTCCATCGAGGATCCCATGCATTCAGACAAATTTAAAGACCGCTTGAGTCACATCATTATGAATGCCAGTGCCCACAAGGTAAATACAGCCATGAGGAGGAAAGGGGAGCCCGAGCCCGAGGCCGAGACCGAGCCTGAGCCAGAGGAACCTGAACCAGAGGCAGGACCAGCGGGAAGGCCAGAAAGGACGCTGCTAAAGCAATCGAAAAGTGAAACCGATGTGCGTCGGTTAATGCTCAAGGCCATCAGCGAGCTGAAAATCAACCATAATGAGGATGGTAATGTTGGTGGGGACTCCTCAGATTCACATACCGCCCACCGCCACCCCTCCACATCCACGTCCACATCGATACAGTATCCGAACAGCAGCCACGGTAACGGCAGCGGCAGCGGCAACGGCAACACGGCTGGGCTTATACCTCGGCCACCGAAATTCGATCCAATTCTGTACAAGACCATCAACAGCATTAGTTTGCGCAAACAGCGACCCAGTTTGAGCCAACAGCATGTTGTGGATGCCAAGAATCTGGTGGTAGCAGCAACTGTAGCTTCCTCAACGGAACTAGAGCCGGAGCCGGGGCCAGGGCAGGGGCAGGGGCAGGAGCCGCAGTTGGTCCCATTCAAAGCGAAATTGGAGGCCATATTGCAGCGCGGACCCTCTCACCGCACCCAACAGCATCCGGACCCTGTCCGTCGCCAGCGTCCGCAGTCGACCCACGCTGAGCAGGAGACAGAGGAGGCGGAAAGCTGAATGGGGCTGGGGTGCTGTGCGGAGTGAAACCAAAGAGTGTGCAATATTTTTTCTTTTTTTTCCTAGCTGAAAGTAGTTAAACTTCCATGTGGACTGTAAAGAGCTGTAGATAAATAGTTGAATGTCAGCAATTTTCGATAGTATTAACAATGGAATTGTAGTGTTGTAGATCTTGAGATCTTCTAAAATCTCTAAAATACCTTCTATAGGTATATATGTATGTATATACATTAATATTTTTTTTCCTTGTATGCTGATATGGACGTTGTATTGTGATGGTAGAAAATTTAACTTGGGGTAGTTAAATATAGAATAACACACACTACCCGCACAATCCGTAGAGTCCTTGTCACGGTTATCATACTGAAACTAGTCGTAGACCATAAAATATATTTAATAAATTAAAAATGGTATTATAAAGGTGAAAGCAATTAGCCAAGTGCATGCCTGAACTGTTTTGTCAACAAATTTAACTAATTATATACATATGTGTATACAGGACTATCCATATACTTTCTGTATGGCCTGCCCAACAGCTACAGAGAGCTGCGACGACAAAGGGCTGGCTGGCAGAGACTCAAGTACAGCGAACGGCTCTGAAAATGGTATTTCCTTCCGAAATCAAATAATTATAGATCTATGAAGCTATATCTACATACAATATGTGAATGGATCACTAAGATAATATGATAAATTGTGAACAATTTGTTGGTTATAAATAAATGAAACTACATACATAGATGTAATTAATTAAAGTCAAATGTCTTACCTGATTGGGAGAGAAAGGACAGAAGTGGAAGAAAATAAATGTCGAGTTGCAGTTGCTGCAGCCGCTTCCGGAATCGAACCCCGGACGATCGTTCCGAGAGTGTGTTGCAGTATTAATAACCCAATGAATTGGGATCGTTCATTGTCGTTTAATTCCCAGTGGCCTTGTCTCAACTGGTCGTATCTCCCATGGGCCGTGCACTGGCTGACTTTGATAAATTAATTTATTTCGGCTGATCGTCTCTCTGAGAATTCCCCCTCTTCCCGGTTGCCCCTGCCCTGCCACGAAAAACCCCTTCCCTTCCCTTCCCAAAACGTTTGGTATTCCCTTTTGCTTTTGCTGTTGCTGTTGCTTTGATTTTGATTAGTCTGAAACATCCCCTTGGGCTGGGGCTGGGGCTGGAGCTGGGGATGGGGCTGGGTCTGAGGCTGTCTTTTGTAGTATACTCGTACGTAATGCCTTCCTGCCCCTTTGGCCCTACACTTACACTGTCCTGATTTATGCGGACGTTCGTTGGGGCATTTCTTTGGTTTGGTCAGGTCGCTCGAGCTGTTGATGCCAGTCTAGAGATTTGTCCAACCACAAGCCGAAACAACTGGCGACTGTTTGGCGACCCATCTCCTTACCAGAACTGGATCAGTCTGCTGTTCGAGCAGCATGGAATGCCATGCTATGCTATGGTATGGTATGCTATGGTATGGTATGGTATGGTATCGTATTGTTCTAGGGCGAAAGACGACGTTTGTGCTGCGTAAGTGTAACAAATTGTAATCGTATTTGGCGGGGACTTTGTCTGGGGCGTGCCCCAGAGTCTCCCCCGCTCTGTGTGTCTGAGCGGAGCTCCCCTCGGCGTGCCCTGCTCCCCTGTGCCCTATGCTTTGCTTTATTATTATTAACTTTGTTATGGGCCAGAGAGGAGTTGAAGAAGCTGCCTCAGAAGTCGTCCGGTGGTTGTTTTGGTTGTTTGCTACACTTGCTCCCTGGCTGTCCGCCCCCTTTATCTAGCCAACCGTTCAAATAGTTTTATGGCATATTTATGGGCGCCAAAACTTTAAGTTTCTTTGGCTAAGACTTTAAGACTGTCGGCAGGGCAGTCAGGTTGCTGGTTTTGGGGGGTGCCGAGTGTGGACGATGGTGGGGGTTGGTGTGGGTTGGCGTGACCCCGGAGAGCATTGACTCTGTGGGGCTCTGTGACAAATCGGCAAAGGGCGAAACTAATTATTGTAAAGGGAGAGACAGGGAACGGGAGACAGCTCATGATATTACATTCTATTGCGAGTCCACCGAGTTTTAAGGGTAAATACCAGTACGCATATGAATATTTAATACTCGCCTGTAGTTGTTTTCGGGCGGCAAAGGGGGGCTGCAGAAAAAACAATAGATTCGAAATGAGTAAAGAATATAAGAAATCAAAGAATGGACACAAATCTAATTCAATAATAAATCAAAAGACTCAAGGATTGACAAAACGATTTCCAGATTTCATTCCCATACCATTCCGGATCGTCTGCAATAAAAAATCCTCATTAATCCCGAAGTAAGGTTGTGTTTTTTCAAAATCCTTTTTAATGCAAGTATTTGAGTCTGCAAAAGCATATCTAATACTAGTGTTCGGAGCAGCAGCTGTCAATAGATCTAAAGATATCATCTATATTCCCTTCTAATATCTTCTATTGGAATCCATCAATGGAGAGATCATACTCGTAAATGTGGAGCAGGATTACGTACTCTCTTTGGCTAGCAGAAGCTTTCTCAAAGTGAATATGCCATCCACAATTCTCCGATGGCTGCCTGGCAGCGTTAACATATTAGGACTATGCTATGGAATCGATAACGAGAACGAATCTATTTGCTATATGGTCATATATGACTACGGAACCAGCAGACATGACCGGGACACACTTTGACCACTTTGAAAATGAAACTAGTAGATGTAGGCTTGAGCTTAGTTAACTTCCACTCCCAGGGCTGGGGACACTCGTTTGAAAAGTCTCTTCTCCAAATGAGTTGGACCCTCCACCTGTACTCACTCAGTGATCATCTCTTGTAATATTCAGCTCCCCTAACTTGGGGGCCCTAAGTACATTTTCGTCGCATGGAGTGCACAGTTATTTTTGAAGCTGTTTAGTTTGCCATTATTTTTTTTTCTCTTTTTTTTTTGCTGACTAAAGCGGCTTTTCCATATTCATAAAAATTGCGAGTTTTACCATTTCCTCTGTCCATGTCCTGGGCGCATTCGGAGTCCACATACACACACAAACGCCAACAAAAAGTAATCCTCTTAACGTTGCAGGACAATTCTCAGCGTATTCGTTTGACTATGGTCCAATCTCCCTGATTTTCTCATACGTATTTTGTTTTGCTGAATTGTTTCGAAAATTAAAATATGTGACAGAGGGACAGGGGGACAGGGGCACGGGGTAAGCGGGGAGGGTGCTTAGCCAAGAGCGGAAGTGGTCAGCAGGTAGAATACTGTAATTTCCAGTGCTGCAGTTGCAGTTGCAGCTCCAGCTCCTGCTCCCTGCTCCCTGCCACCGACCAAAGTCAATGGCACTCAACAAAAACATTTTGTCAAAACAAGGAAGGCGGCTGCTACTGTACGCAAAGTGGATCAGTTGATTTGTCCGGAAAAAATCCATCTGTAGTCAGAAGTGACAACAACAACAGCAGCACCGTACCCAACTGCAGCACAGATGCAGGCAGAACAGAACCGAACAGAACGGAAGTCTCTCACAAAAAAAAGGATTAGCATTTTGGTGTAGCTGTTTTCCCAATCCGTCGTGACAACAGGACCAGCCACGGATATCGTCTATGTCAAGGTTTGGGCTTACAGTGGATCGAGTCCCTGCTGCCTGTGGTCTGTGCCTACGCACACACACATATGCTCGCCGGGGAATTGAGTTCGCTGGAGATTAACCCATTGATAAATTTCCTGAGTGGATCTGGACCTGAATCTGGTTTGGTTCCAATATTAGGCCCCTAGTTAAATAAATGAAACCAAGGAGGAATCCATTGAGTGAGCGGCGATCAGTCGAAAGATAAGCGATTCACATCAAAGATATTCATAAACTGTTTATAGGGTTAGGAATTAACCTATTAAGGAGGTCCACTTTATCTATAGATTAGCTAACAGATCGAGAAATGAATTCATTACTACTTAGCTCTCTTAAAGGGTTCTGCTTAGGAGGATTTCAATAGACTTCGAACTTTTCACTTGGATCTACATATGTCTAAAGGCTTATGTTGGGATCAGATCAGTACAAAGAACATAAGGTGATTATTGTTTGTTTTGCAATCCAATCTCTGAACGTTTGCGACCCAGTCAATTCCAATTGAACATTTCTTGGCCTCTACACACCTTCTTTAGTGGTCCAACTTCTATTGTTTCATCATTAGAACTCGCACAATCTATAAGACACTTTGGCAATTGTCAGTCAGCATTTTTTCTTGATTTTCATTACAGTATTTCGCTGGATGTCTCAGCCCTCTTACCATACAACAAACAATTAAATTTTATTCAGCCGCTTGGCTCCTTCTATTCCTTGGGTGCTCAACATAATTGCTCCTTTGTCATTTCCCACAACACAAGAAGGAACAAAAAAGTAGAGAATAGAGCAGGAGAATAGGGAATAGAGAACAGAGAGAAGACGGGAGACGGGAGAGAGTGAGAGTTGAAGAGGAAAATAATACGCTGTTGATTTTCAACTCGACTTCAATTGATTCTTTCGAGGTCTCTCCTCCTTTTTTTCTCATTCATCTTGTTTGGGACAAATGGTGAGTGCTGGCCATAACCTTTGCTACTCCGCCTTCTTCATCTTCTTGTTCTTCTTCTGGAAATATATATATTTTTTAAAATTTGTCCCTTTCTTCTCCATCATTCCATCATATTTCGTTGTATCCTCGGGCATTTGAAAATTTTTAAAGAAGAATAATATTTACAAAGCGGCGCACAATAGTAGGGCAGAGCAGAGCAGAGCGGAGTGGAATGGGACGGGACGGGACAGGACAGAGCAGGACTCTAGGATAGGGCATTGTTTTCGCATTCAATTCCCTGACAACAAGCATTATTGAGAATCTGAAATGTTTCTAATGCACAAACAGACACACACACACACAAACACGAGAACACACACACGCACACAGACTCGCAACCGCCCTCTCCATCTGGCTGTCTGTGAGTGTGAATGCGCTTAGAATGTTAACCAAGCCAACCAAGCAATTCAAATTCAATTTGCCCCATTATGTGAGGCCCATTGTTCCTGGCTAAATTCTTCGGGGCTGAGAGGCTGAGAGGCATTGAGGGGCATTCAGAGAGAGAGAGAGAGAGAGCGAGCGAGCCAGGCCAAGACTGCAAGCCAAGTTAAGTGCAATACAAAAGGCAGTCAGATTAAAAATGTGCAAAAGACACCCGAGAAGGAGACATTGAGAGAGAGAGAGAGAGAGAGAGGGAGGAGGAGTGAGAGAGAGAGATGGACGAAAGGGAACCACTCTTAAAGCTAAATGAATGCAATAAGTAAATAACAAAATGTCGTTACCATTTTCTGACGCACTCACTCTCCAGCCACATTTCTCTTTCCTTCCATCTCTCTCACTCTATCTCCCTCTGATTCTCTCCACATCTTTTCAGCTCTCCAGAACAATGGGAATGTCAGCATTTGCAGTTGCAGTTGCATTTGCCGTTGACATCCTGGCCTGGCCTGCCCTGGCCTGCCCTGAATCCTGAATGCAGACAACCCAACAGCAACAGAAACAGGAACAAATTCTCCCTTCTCACAGCTGTCAGCGTCAGCGGCAACAAATTGCGCGCAAAGTTCGTATTAGAAAAGGGGGTGGTGGGGTGTGTGGGTGGGGTAGGGTTGGGGGTTGAGGAATAGTGGAGGTGAAGTTGTAAGTAAGTACAGGAATCGGCCTATCATTATGTGGGAGCCAACCGTGCAACATGCGACAGCTGAATGCACTTTTTAATTAGTGAAAAATGCAATCGAATAAAGATCTTGGGCTAGATTTATAAAGCCACATCTTATATGTAAATGTTATATGAATGGCTTTGGCTAGAAAACTCAACGTTGTAGTTTGCTGTAGTCTTGAGTACTAATTACTCCTGGAACGTTTTCCAACTATATCTAGATGTAGTCTTTTCTACCGACACTTAACTCTCATTTTCAAATCCCATGTCTCCATTTATAGTTTGTGGTACGAGTTCTGTTACAAAACAATCCACCGACTCTATAGTACCCTTGGCGTGGAGATATTGAGCTTTCGTTTTGGGTCCGCATTGCGTTCGCTCATTTGCCAGCGGCAGTAGGAGCTTCATCATCGTCGTCCTCATCAGGAGTCATCATCAGCCAGCAGCCGGCAGCCGGCAGCCAGCAGCCAGCAGCCAACAGCTAGCATTCAGCACATCAAGTGGCAATCATATTAACTGGCTTAATTGTCAACACATAGCCGGGGGCAGGAGCGGGAGCAGAGCTCCCCTCCTTGTTGCGGGTGCCAGTTTGTTAACAAGTTGCCAGGAGCTGTTAATGGTTGCTAGTTTGGGGGGGGGGGCAGTGGGAATGGGGAGCGGTGGGGAGTGGAGGGGAAAGCGTGAAGCCTACAATTCCTGATTACAGTCACAAATGTGCGAATTACAAATGCTCATTAGCCGCAATTTTTCGACACTCAACGTGTGGTTTGTCATTGGCAATATAAATGGGAACCGGAAAGGGAAGTTGAAGGGGCTGGGGATGGGGAAAGGCCATGGTTAGTTAGTAGTTAGGGACATTTTTCCGTGCTTTCGGAAGCGCTAACTAATGACAAACACACCCATGACCACCCATCACAATCCTAATCGGACCCCAAATCTGGGCTGAAGGACAATCGCCATTCTCAATTAATTTTTAGTGTCCCGAAACGCGTATGAAGTTTCGAGTGCAATATTTGAGGGGAGCGTAGGAGAACGCGAAATGGCGCCACGTGCCAAATGACAGAATAGGAATGATGCTGCTGCTGCTGCCATGGCACTAGTCAACAAAGAGATTCATCTTTAACCGCCAAATCCAAATCCGACCACCCACTCAGCAACAGCGACAGCAACAGCAACATCATCGTCATCGTCATCATCATCATTCGCCATCAGCGTCCTGTCTTGTCTTCGCGTACTTGTCTCTGTCAAGATGTATGCAAACTAATCACACGCAAGCATTTGATGCGTTTAACACCCACACACCCACACACCCGCACAGCCACACACAATTGAGAGAGATACACACAAACATATGTACGTGTACATACAGACTGTTGGTTGATGGTAGTCCTATGTACGGATAGATAAAGATGGGAAGAGCTAAGTAATTGCGTCTGTCAGGGGGACTTGCTAGGAGTTTTGAATGAAGTATACGACAAATCGGATACACTATATGGAATTTAGCTGTTCGTTATATGTATATCTTGGCTAGGCCAAAAGTTTTACTAGATAAATATGTATTTCCCTATATAATAGGATGGTCTTTGATTATTTCGATTGAATGAGTAGTCCCTACAAAAATCGATGGGAGAGCTGATCATTATATAATAAATATTCTAGATAAGGAAATTCCACAGATCTCAACAGATTATTATTATTAAACAGATTTTTTGCTTAATAAATGCAGGAAAGAACCTTTGTGGGAGGGTCAGAAATATTCGTATACGGCGAATGGGATAGTGCTTCCGAAGCTGTTCATTTGTACGTATATTATAATGTTGGTAATTTAAACATTTCAAATCAAATCTAAACGTCAGCTGGTTAGCAGCTGCGACCCTTTCGGGGGGCCAAGGGGAAAGACGTACGAGAGAGAGAGAGAGAGAGAGAGAGAGAGAGAGAGAAAAGGAGCAAGAAATAGCTGGATGAGTCGCCAAATGGAAATTGTCAGCAGCATTGAAATGAAAGTGGAGATTGGAAAATGGCAGCAACAGCAGCTCCACTAGAACCAGAACTAAAACGAGACCAAAGCCACAAGGCAGTTTTGATGAGAAGCAGTTGGCTCTCCTCTCCTCTCCGCTCTGCTCCGCTCGTCTCCCACGACCCCTCTGCTCCGACACGCTGCATAATAAATCGACTTGTAAATGCAATAAATTTTCTATTGAGCCGCCCCCTCCGGCAGAAGGGAAGAAAAGGAAATGAATTTAAAACGCTTTAAGCCCAGAACCTGAAATCTAATGAAGTAAGCTCCCCGAAACATTTGTTTTTCCCTCTAAAAAACGCCAAAAATGTCCAAATGTGTAGGGCAAGTGGTGGGGAATGAATAGGGATAGCGGTGCGGAGAGGGGGGGGGGGGGGGGAGGAGCGGAGGCGAGGCAAGTGCCAGGCGAAAACAAGAAAACAAATCACGTTTTAATTTTGTTTAACTAAATACGAAAATCGCATACAGAACACTGTACTGTAGAGAAAGAGAGAGTGCGGTGAGGAGGTGTAGGTGTAGGTGTTTCGGGTCGGCGGTAGTGTCTGCAGTGGGAAGAGGAAGGGGAAGGGGAGGGGAATCACCCGCCTGGTGACGTGCAACTCTCGACGCCATTTTGTGCGCTGTCATGCCATACACAATTAAAGCGCCCAGGATCTAGGAAACCTCCACAGTAGAGTGGAGCTATGTCTATCCCATACAAGTATGTGGGTCGGGAGGGTAGCCGGGTGTCGAGTTCGGGGGTGGATGGACTGGGGCCGGGGCTGGGGCTGGGGCTGGGGCTTGGGTCAGGAATAGGGGCCACCGGGGCTCCCTGGTAACGTCTAGCTCAACGTCTAGTTGTAGGGAAATTAAATTAAAATTCACTTGCACGTAAAAAGTCTGGGCCAATTGGGGTACGCAAGGAGCATGGCAAGCGGGGCCACAGCAGAGGGGTGCGGATTGAGTTGAGTGGGTATGAGGAGGGAGAGGGGCTGGAATTCTGTCGGTTAAGTTAGTAAGTCAGCGGGTGATTGGAAAACTGTGCAGATATTTTTTGTTTTTCGAGCGAGTGGAACAACAAAATTAATTCGTCGAGTTTGAAATAACAACTAATAGAAAAGGAGAGGTGGTGCAGCGAAACAAAACTACGCTAATGATATACACAAGTTAAAATTTCAATAAAATAATTCAATTTCGCGGGAGAATTTTTCACAGAGATTGCGAACGCGAGTGCGAATGATTTCAGCATTAAAAGAGCTAATGAAATGCTAAATTAGTAACAGAAATATGGATAACTGAGTCTTAAACTGGGGGTTTGACCGATTTTTATGCAATTATTTTGAGGATAATTTGTACGTGGAACGAGTAAAGCAAAAACATGAACGAAATCATGAACTACAATTGGAACGGAGACAGACCTCCCCTAAAACGCCAACAAGTGTATCGAGCATTTACATCCACTTTGTTTCTTCATCTCGCACTCGAGTACGAGTCAAATATTGACTATTCCGCTCATACGAAAGTTCTGATTGGTAAAGCAAACAGAGAATGTCCATTCTTTGATTCAGATGGTTCATTGAGCCAGATCCAAACCCGTTCCTGAAGCCCATTCGCACAATATATGTACTAATACTGAGGTAAATGGTTTGCCGGACCAGCTAGTTTAAGTTTGAAATATTTCTCTATCGTTTGCCAGCCAATGCGGATCATAAAATTGTCAGCTAACTTATTACTGTGAAACATTGTTTCTCGAAGTACTTCATGTACATCATCACCGATCGCATTATCTCTAGGGGTCTGCTCTTCTCTTCTCGACTCCCTCGACTCTCTTCAGAATCGTTGCTCTATATCATTGCCAACAAGCGGGACTATTTTTAGTGAAGGTCATGATAAATGACACCAAAAGTATCAAAATACAATGGAAACTACTCAGACGAAGAGGAAACATGCTCGCATGTGACAGCAGCTGCCGCTAAGTGCCCAGCGTTTGGGGGCGTTAGATTTAGTGCCTGAACTATGATACATATGCAGATTATTCCAAAGATAAGCGGAAAGTCGAAGAGGAAGGGTAGTGGAGCTGCTGCAGGTCTCGAGTACAAGGAAAACCTTTTTCCTCAACAGTAACCACAGAAGGACAGACTTATGAGCGCGCTTCACCTTGGAAGGCCCCACACGGCTGTCAGCATCTTATTGAGCGTACATAAACACATTAGCTGCGGTCGCATCCATGGGATTCAGATACACCCAAGGCCGAGAGCTCAGTGTTGCGGCAGTCCCTTTGGTCTACACAAACCCGAAAACTATAACTAATTTCGAAACAAGAGAGACAGAGAAAGAGAGAGACGAGAGACGAGAACAGGGGTAGAGACTACAAGCAAAGGATAATTACTGGAAAAAGAGTGCAGCATATGGCAGAGTTAGAGCAGGGAGAGGCGGTGCCGAGACCCAGACAAGAACAGCCATATGGCCCAGAAGCGGTTCCGTCTCCCAACTCGTCGATACTCAGAGTAACAGCAGGGCAGGCAGGCAGAAAAAACTCTTCCTATTCGCTTCGCTTAGGTTTTCTTAAAAGTCATATCCTGGAGCCGTCATTCCGTCAGCTGACTGTCGCTGGGATCTATCATGATCTTGTTTGTGCTGGCCCAACATCATCCAGATTGATAAATAGATTTCTTGTTGTTTTCTTTTTTTATTTTTTGGGATACGCATCAAATTAAAGAACCCGAACTTGTTAGATCGATACATGAAAGACTGTTAAGTCATTCCCTAAAAAACACACGAGGATGCTTAAAATCTAGTTAAGGGAATTTCTTTGTAACATTTTTTACTTTCTACGGTAGGCATATGGATTTTGATCTTTGACAGAAAAGGTGTGAGGATAAGCGCAGATATCTTTCTACGTATTTGGTCGGAAATCGAGAGGAAATAAGTTGAACTTATGGTGATGATATGAGATGAATGGTGAAAATTGGGGCCTCTCTGGCCTCTCCGAAGACTCGTTGACAGCATCGATTGTTGGCAGTTGATCCTAAGCCGATTATGCTGCAGCTTCAGTTCCGTTCTATTCAATCTCTTAAGAGGCCATCACATGGTGCAGCAGGCCATCTTAAGCATGAGTGGATATAATAGGATCTATGACCTTTTCGAGGAAGGGCGGCACTCGAATACATGGGCTCGGCTTTGCAGGCCGGCTGTTGTTGACACAACAAGAAATTTGAGAACCAAAGAAGTGTACAAGAATAAGAATAAGAATAAGAACACAAAGTGGATCACTGCAGTTAGTAGGAAACGATTTCTACGGATAGGCTTAAAAAATATGTCATAAAATATATCGTTTGGCTTCTGGTTTCATTTTTGAGCAAAATAAGTAGAATCGCACCCCGTCCATCTCATTATTTAAACATCAGTTTAGCACATATCAAACATTTCAAAGCTTTTCGTTTCACAAATTGTCAATTGCCATTGGCCATTGGCCATTTGCCATTGGCCATTGGCCATTGGGAAAATAATAGAATTTTGCTTTTTGTTTCAGTTTGGTTCAGTTCGGTTCTGGTTTTGCATTCTCATCTCGTTTTGTGGACAGCAAAATTTGATAATCGAAACCAATTGAATTTTGTTTTTGTTTCTCTGCTGCCCATTTGAGAGAGCTCCAATCACAATAACCGAAATGTGTATGTGTGTCTGTCAAAACGTTATTGGTGGGCCAAACACAACTCACAAATGTGTCAAATCGATAATTGGCAAAATATCATTCTCGCTTCGGTCCGGTCCGGTCCAATACACTGATGGTGTTTCTGGATGGGGGGGTGGTGGCAAGCTCGAATATCACAAGACTCTCAAGGACATTGAGGCAACAGTTGACAACACTTACGGGCTTACCCATCCCCTTGCACCTCCCCTGCTAAAACCCACCTATGCCACAACACACTGCAGATATTTCCGACCACAAACGTTGATTTCTGGACAGGTTTGGAAAGAGTTTAAGTTGGGGCAAGGGCCGAGCTACTACATAAATCGAATTAAGTGAACACACAATGAAGGAGGTACTTTAGTGTCCTTTTAAGGCTTGTGTGTCTCAGTGTGTGTGTGTGTGTACTTTAAATTTTGTCTCAATGTGTCTGTGCCACATACAAAATTCTACTTCATTTGTCTAATTCTCATTCTGAAGGGGAGCGGAGAGAGAGCGACAGATACAGAGAGAGCAAGAGAGAGAGAGAAAAGGAATCAAGAGGACACAGCACGCACTTCTTGCACAAATGAAAGTAAATCCTTGGCCTAAGCCTGGGCAAGAGTTCTCCATTCGCCTGTGTGTGCGTGTGTGCGTGTCTGTGGGTGCGGCGTAGGATAATCTGCATTTGAATAAGAGCATTTTAGTGTTTTTTCAAACTATATATGTACACACATACATATCTATGTATGTACTCGTTTGTCTCCTACTCAGTCCTGAGGGCTATTTCTCCATGCGTGTGTGTGTGTGTGTGTGTGTGCATGTGCCTATATAGGACACCCTTGTGTTGGCAGGCCATCAGCCTTTTTGCTGTTTTCTTTTTGCAGCTTTTTGTGGATTCCCTTCACAGAGAGGCTAGACTATTTTTTAAAGAGGTTAGTAACTACATATTGTAGTTCTTGAGATGCGTATGAAAACCATGAATTTTTGTT
Source organism: Drosophila persimilis (assembly GCF_003286085.1). Taxonomy (NCBI): domain Eukaryota; kingdom Metazoa; phylum Arthropoda; class Insecta; order Diptera; family Drosophilidae; genus Drosophila; species Drosophila persimilis. Next base: position 5,146,641 of record NW_020825312.1, read on the forward strand.
TTTAATTCGTCATCAATATGGACCAAATTAGCATAATATATTATCCCACATACTTACTAGCCCATCCTTTTAATGTAAAAATGATTGATCTTTATTCTTTGTCTTGGATTTAATCACTTCTTTCAAAACTATATTTGTAGATTTGTGTTTTATAAGAACATCTGGTTTGTCTCTGAGCTTTTGGACACATATATACTAAATTATATCCTCGTATTCGTACGAGTATATCGGCGATTCATCACTCCCTTGGTGGGATCTTGAAAATAATCGATTTTTTGTGGAATTGTTTGTGCGAGTCTGATTTTTAGAAATCATTTCAGTGAGGATTGGGTGCCATGCGAATTGGATCTGACAATGTGGGAAATTAATACAATTTGCCTGATTTGCCACTGTCGGAAGTTCTCAGTGTCTGCCAGAAGATAAGGATTTCTTTTTCTCCGAAAATCAAAATCAATTTAAACGATTTCTGGTGTCATCGTCATCTGCCTCTGCCTCTGCATCTCCCTCTCTATCTGCCTCTCCCCAGCAGCGAAAGAAAAACTTCTGTCAACTGTTGGCGGCCTTGATACAGGGGAAATTTGGGAACTCCAGTCCCCCATGGAGGAGAAGCTTAAACTAATTGATAAAAATGTTGCACGTCGCCAGAGCGTACGTGTGGAGGAGAGGGTATCTGATGGGGGATTTGGTGAGTTTGCATTTTTGTTGGTTTTGTTTTTTTGTAATTTATGTAAAATAGCAAACAACGTGTAGGTCGCAATTTGTTGTGTGCCTGGGTCACACTTCCACTTCCACTTCCACCTCTCCCTCCCCTTCCCCTTCCCCTTGCCATGCTCCATCCCTCCAGCAACTGTAGGCAATCCCTGACAACGCCGCATGTCTTGACTTTTAAATCCAAATGTATTAAATTTCCCCAGTACAGAGAAGAGTCATGGCCATGGAGTTCCTACTCCTGCTCCTGCTCCTGCTTGTGCTCCTGCTCCTGTTGCCGCCGAGGATGATGACGAAGGTGAGGATGATCGAGAACAAAATAAACGAACGAACGGCAAAGTGCCATTGACGGTGCATGTGGCATGTGGCATATGGATGTGGGTCTGTGTTCTACTCTCAGGTTCTGGGGCCTGGATTGCTAACCTCTATTCCTGCGATGTTGCTTCGGCATCTGGCATGGCAGCAATTATTCAACAAAAGCTACTGACAATTATGGCACACCAGTCATACATACCGCCAAAGAATGTCATATCCTGCCACCTTCGTTCCCCACATCCCCGACGCACAGACACTCACCCCCAAAGCCACACCCACGCCCACACCCACACACCCCATTGCTCAAATGATGTTGTGAAGAGGGGTGGATGGTAAGGTTGTGAGCGACTGCTCTCGAATAAAGGCATTTGAATTGGTGGATGATCTTGCCTATAAAGCCAGTAGCTCTAGGCTCTCATAGAGACAATTCCTTCAAGAAATATATCTTAATTGTTAAATTTGTTATCTCTTTTTACAGCTCCCTTGGAGCTACTTGGATTCCTACTATCAACTGCGATCGAAATGCCTCTGCAACTGGTGGCACAACCCTCGCCAGCGGTGGCACAGAGTGCACCTACAGGGAGGGTAAAAGCTTGATGGATAGACACACACACCTGGATGTTGGACTTAGAGGAGAAGGCAAAAGCAAAGTACAAGTAGCAGCAGCAACAACAACATCGGATAAAACAGCCAGAGGCTGGGCGGGAGAATGGGAGGAGGTGGTGGGTGCACAGCTGGCACTGGGCCGACTCCTGCTCCTGCTCCTGCTTTGGGGCAGCCCCCGCAACCCGTTTTCTAGATTGTCTGCGTATGCAAAAATATAATTTAACACACATTTGCGCAATTAGATTCATTCGTGCAGGATGAGAGGAGGGACTCTGTGGGTGAAGAAGTCGTGTGACATACAAATGAATATCTATGAGTGTTGCTGGGAACGTGTACTCGTACATGGGTATTGGTGTGGATGTGGATGTGGATGTGAGTGCTTCTTGCATGTGTGTAAATGTCACAATTTGAATACATAAAATGCAAATAACGGTACAGGAAAGGACCCAGGACCCAGGACCCAGGACTGGGACTGGAACTCGGACTCCCCATCTCCCCCTGTTGTTCTGAATTTCTTTGCGGGGAAAAAAAACGCATAAATTGCTTCCAATGCAGAGACATCTATTAAAAGGACATAAAAAAGCATAAAAGCGGAAATGATGCATGGGAAGGAGGCATAGGGCATGGCATGCCCCAACACTCAACCCACCTTTTTCAGCAGTTTAGCGCAAAAAAAGGGAAAGTGAATGGCTAACCCGCAGGGGATCCTGTCTATGCCTGCCTTGTGCGACCTGCGACCTGCGACCTGTTGCCCCACATATTTTTGGCTCTGCTAATTTAAGCATTGCAACTAAGTCACCTACCCCCCAACCTCCTCCTGCCCCCTAAGGCTTCTGCTCCAACCACCACCACAAATATATATAATAAAATTTACAGACTTGCAAATGCTCCCTAGTCCAACTCTCAGCCCGGGGTCTGGGCTGTGGGCTCTGGGCTCTGGGCTCTGGAGTCTACGGTACGTGGGTTTTCTGGCGCTTCTGCATGAAATATGCTTGGGCAGAAATGCTTACAAGTGTAAACCACAGCCTAGGAACGTGTAGACCTGTCAAGGGCTGCAGGTGTAAGAGGCGGTAGCCCCCCTCCTGCTCTGTAATTGTTTTTTATAAAATTTAATTTATGTGATTTTTTGCAGAATGAGAAGAGAGATGGTTGGCTCCCTGTGCACTGCACTTGAAACGCTCTAACCAATTTCCAGCCAATGTGTATGCGACATTTAAATTTATTTTCAGAGAGAAGGTCTTGTATCGTGACCATTTTAAGATCAAAGCTAAGAGCTGCCTTAAAACGTTGATTAGTACAGGCAGAGGGGTGCCTGAGGGGCCTAAGAATAGAGATTGGATAGGTAGGGTATTAAGGGATCGCAATTGATTACGGATTACTGGTCATATTTGTGTACATGGCAGAGTCAGATTGAATGCTCCTTGAATGTAAGTACTTATCCGTACTTATGTATGTCCACGATTTCCTCGTTTCCTTCAATTCCCAAAGGAACACGTGCTTAGACATTTTTTGGATCCGGCGGCGGATGATCATGGGATCCTTGCTTTCCATACTTTCAGAACTCTCTGCTAAGTAGATTCCAAAGTCCATCTGATAAACTAGGTGAACCTTTGGATTAGATGAAATGATTTAGTATTTATTGTCCGGAGAGAAAAAACATTTCGTAAACCTTTTTGTACATTTATTTCGCGTTTTCCTTTTCCCCTTTCCTGTATTCTTTCAAGACGAACCCATCTTAACCTAGTCTAGGGCATCATTCGTTGTCGCTGGTAAAGAAAAACCCAAAAACAGAAAAAAAAGGATGAAGAAATAAATGAAATTTAATTGCCCTGCCTCATGGCACCCCTACTATTTTCTGGTTTTTCGGAATATTTTAATTAATTTCCCTGAACGCCAACAGCGCCTCCACCAAAGCACAACAAATTTGACTTCTAATTGCTCTGCCACCCGTTTGAAGGGGGGCAGGGGGCATAGACTGGAGATCGAGTGAAAAAGTTCTTTCATGTTATTTATTCACTTTGATTATGGCTGAAAAATGTTGACGGCATACCATCATCGGTTGGCTGCCAATTTAATTGTTTCCATGACAGAGGGAGAGCCTGGAAAACTCTTGCCGAACTCCACCAGCTCCAGCCCCGACCCATTTAAGAAAAAACCAGCCAATTCCCCGACAATTGAGAGGTACACACATATCTGAGGCATTATGTGGGAGTCACAGCAACCGCATCTTGGGGCCGAAATCAAAGTCAAATACTTCGGGCTCCAAGCTCCAACCACGACGCTTTGCTCCACCTGAACACGGACGGGAACACTTTAATAGAACTCCCTGCTCACTCCACCCATCCCGCTCTCATCAACTACTCAGAGTACGCGTATATGTGCCTATTGTACACTGAATATTTGCGGTTGCAAAGGTGCTGCCTGGCCTTGCTCCCAGCTTCTGTTTTGGGATAAAACTTGCCTATAAAGTGTGTCGAAAATGTAAGAGCCTTGCTGAACCCAACCACCCAAAACCGTGCACTTAAAGACACAGACAAACGAAGAGATCGGATGTTAATGTTTTTTAATTTGTACACACTCACACTCCACTGCGACTGCATCATCTTTGGACTTTAGTCTAGAAGGGTTTAACTCCCAAGAACATTAATGAGATGATTTAAATGGGACTTGTCTCAGGAATCTCAGCATATTCGTTGGATATTGTTGATTTGTTTGTTTGTTTTATTGTATCATACATCATTACCTTGGAACACTTCAATGCTTTGGCAATTTCCCGGCACAAAAATAGAATATCCATAAGCCGGGCAGTGCAACGCACTCCGCTTCTATTCTGAATGTTTAGGCTTTGTCTTATGGATGTTTTTATATCTCAATTTAGAAACAATAATTACTTGCAATAGTCTAAAGCCAAACCACTCTTAGAAAACGTTATTTTTAATATTATCTGTCCCTATTACTTTTCACAGCCCACCCTTGGGTTTAACCCAAGTTAAAAATAATTAAAATCACTTCAAAACTACAGAAAGTAGTCATTTTATAGAGCCTTTGCTGTACTGTACATCGATGGGTATTATGCGGAATGCATTTTTCTATACTTGGCCGAGAATATTGCAGATTGTTGTCAAATCACAGTGATGAGGGATCTTCGGAGAAGATGTTTAAGTTCAGGATCTGAAAGACATTCTTATACGAGCTAGAGATGTGCATTTATGGGAGAAGGAGGGAAAGAGTCCCTAGGTAGATACATGTAAATGTGCTTGTGTCTATATTTGAATAATATTGGATCTTTGTATCGAAACTGTGTATCAAAACCAGGTTTTGTCTTGATTTTGGAAAACGGCGAGCCCGCAGTGTTTCAAAACTTGAATTGCATTACCAATGAAATCCTGGGTTTCACCATAGCTAAAGAAATACCAAATCATCGGTTTGTTGTACACAGGTGTTTTTCTTGCCACAGAACCATCGATAAAAATAATTTCCGAACCACTCTAGAGGAACGTTTTAATGCGCACATAAAAATTATCGCCAATAAAATTGAAAGTATTTCGAAAACAAGAAATAAATACAAAAAAAAATCCACAGAAGATGATAACAACAACAAAAATACCGACAAATTGTTGAACGAAAAGTAAGTCACGAGGAATGCAAAAAGGGAAATCAAAACAGAAGCAGATGCAGGAGCAGGAGCGAGGAGCGAGGAGCAGCATTCTAAGGGGAGCTGCAAAAGGTGCAGCGGCAGGCACCCCTCACAGTCAGTGTCAAAAGTCAATGCACTAATATTGTTTTGGCCCAATGGAAGAATATGCGAATGGAAATTGACGATATGGCGGCTGGCAGTGATGATTATACAGAAATTAATTTATTTTGCTCGTAGTTTTGAACGAATGAAAATTATTCCGAAAAATGTCGGACTCAAAAAATGTGTCACCGTCACCCCATCTTCAAAAGAGAGGAGACAAACATTAGAGTCAAAAACAGCGAAAGAGAGAGATAATATAAGTGAGAAAATTTCCCGTTGTGACCCAGTGAGGCACAGAGAGAGCGCAGGAATTGTGCTCTCCGTGTGGTGTGGTGAATTTTGGGCCGAGAAAACTCACCATAGACAACAGCTGGCGCTCTCGCACACAACTTCAGAAATATATGTACGCACACACATGCATATATTGAGGAAAAAACATTCTTGGGATAGGGATCCTTTTGCTTTGGGTCGTCACAGTTTTTCTGGAGGAAAATTCGTTGTGCACAGTATGCACCATGCAGTGCATTGTGTGTCGGCCTCCGTCGACTCTGACTTCGCGTTGGAGAGTTTTCTTCGTCGCTTTTCGCATTTCAATACATCCCACTGTTTTATCATTGTCTCAGCCTATGATTTAATGAGTTTTCCTTTTGGTGTGAAGCGGTGTGTCCTGCGGAGCGCCTGTGACACCTCAGTCGACTGCCTGCTGTGCATAATGGCCTTATGGTAGCTGTCACACCGCTCGCTCATTCCATTCGAATCTTAGTCAATCCAATCCAATCGAATCGACTCGACTCGAGTCACACTTCACGGCTGCTGGACAGGGCACACATACTGATTCCTCAGGACGACCGAGCCAGAGGACAGGACAACAATGAACAGAGTGCCCCGTCTTGATTGACAGTTAAATGTCAAGCTAAACAGTGTGAAATCTCCAGGATTGAGGACAAAGGCAACACTGATTGCTAGGCGCAGTGCCAAATGCCTTCGTATTGTGTTCTCCCTTCCCCGTCCCCTTCCCCGCCCCCTTCCCTGGCCAACAGCTACTACCACAGCCTTTTGTTTCGATTTCAATTTTCGCTAGAGAAAAAATCAACCATCAACCATCAACCAAGGTACATTGTACATCCATACGAGCATAGAGCAATGGATGTATGGATTTCCCAGTTACAAGTAAAGCCAGATTGAATCGTTAGGAAATTGACACTTTCTCTCCTCAGGGGTGCGAGTCCGCTAAATTTCTGAAATTTCTGATATTTGTGAAATTTGAGAAGGTGTCCTGCTCTGCCCTGCTGTCGTTTCTGTTTCTGTTTCTGAAAATTGTGTTCTATTATTTGTGGAATGTACGGGAGAACAGGGGACGGGACAGAGTGCTTTGACAGCGGGCACAGACCAAAAGTCAGAGGATGTAGAAGTCCTTGCAGCAAAAAACGGGGAGAATGCAAGAAATTAATTGGAAAAAGAAGGAGAAGAATTTATTAACTTTTGTAACGAATACATATCGTATGTTTAAATACTTTTTATTGTATATTTCCGTTTCCCCGATCTGAGGATCGCTCTTTCACTTTCAAATGTATTTATTCTATTTTTCCAATCTATTCAATTAAATTGATTCTGTACTTTACGCGTATAATTTCTATATCATCTATCATCTATATATACCTATATATATAGTGTTAAGATGTAGCATCCGCTTCCCACCTGATCCTATCTGATCATACCTTCAGACTGGTGCTTCCAACTTCCTTTGCTTAAAAATTGTGTTCCCACAGATCAAGAGTCCGATAAAAGTTGCCCACTTTTGCTAATCCGAAGTTAGCCATCTCATCTTCTTAGTTTCCCTTTCAGGCCGAAACCAAGCCACTTTTTGTTGGGTAAACAGTAGTAGAAGTAGCATTTTCCACACTTTTATCTGAGATTGAAGGGGACATGCGGCAAAAAGAAAAGTGAACTTATCTGCAAGAATCGCTGCACTGCCTGCCTGTCTGCCTGCCCTGGGGTTGTCATCTCGATGAAGATATTATCTACTTCTATATACATAATATTCCCACCACTTCTGCATCTTTCAATGCAAAATCCAATAGTCATGCACACAATTCACAATTGTGAAAGAAGATTGAGGGATTTAAGGAAGGGAGTGGCAGGCAAGCACTTGCGGATGTTCAAGATTAGTGGTGGTCCAGTTTGTCCTTCTCTATTTGCTTTAAAAGGACATTTTGCAGCATTGCCAATGGCAATTCATCTTCTCTGTGTGTGTCTTTGGCTCTGGCCCTGGCTCTGTCTCTTGCTCCGTCCTTCTTGGTTTTTTTTTCGATTGAGGAATAAAAAATTTGTTTGTCAGTTTGCTGATTCCCAAATGTCTTTATGAGCCCTGTGCATTGTCCTTTTCCCTCTTGGCTGTCATTGGAGCGGAAGCAGGAAACACTAACATGTAGGTAAATGTCAAGTCAGCCCAGTTGGATGCATCTTTTCTTTTCGCTTTGTCATGACCGATATTTCTCTCAATCAAATGGCCATTGATTGTTTACATTTTGGCGTATTTTGACAACTAAATTGGTGGCTGGCCGGCCAATGAGTAGACCCGGAGCAGGACCCACAACAGGACATCGCATCATCCCACCCAAGTCGAGCACCCACCCAGGCAGACCTGCTCTTTGTAAATGAAATGCCATACAAGAAAGATTGCCCTTCTGTCCTTCGCCCGCTTCCATCGCTTCCATCGCTTCCCCCGCTTCCGTATGAACTGGCCACATGTCCGATTTCCGGTTGCCACCTTTTCATAACCCACAGATCTGCGGCCAGGCCAGACTTTTTTCCTGTGTGCTTGTGTGTGTGGGCCGAACCGAACTGAACTGAACTGAACTGTGGACTGTCTTGAAGGTCGACTGGGCAATTACTTGGCTGGCTAATGCCCAAGCCCAGGCCCATGCCCAGGCCCAGGCCCAGGCCCAACTGCTGCAATTCAAACTAACGTTTTTTCCCTTCCACCACATCCTTCCTTGAAATGTCCTTGGCTTGTGCAATTTTCTCTGGGCAGAATTGTCATTATGGATTTCGGTCAGACCACATTCAAGATTTGTTGCAATATTTGTCTCTGCGGCAAGCAGTCCACTCTGAAACCTACTCTAGGCCCTGAATGAGATACGTTTAAGGCGCGGTTTCTCACCAATAAAAATTAAAGCGATACCTATTGCTATTTTAGTTCTGCTTAGAGAGGTAAAAGAAAAGAATTATGAGAGGGTTAGCTACGAAAACACCCATGCCGCTGAGGAAGATCAACTTCGAAGTATCTTCGCATCAATAAAGAACATTCTGGTTCCGTGTTGACTGAGAGTTCCAAGGAAATCTTCATTCAAACTTCTTTAATGTTATACTTTCTCATATACTTTCAGTTATTGTTAATTCGGTGACCAAGATACATTTTCGATATGCTATTCCTACAAGTGTATCTAGAGGCTTATCACAGCCCCTTCTCACCCAGCCACCATGACAGACAATTTTTATCCTGTCCGCCACTTTTTGCCGTATCGTTGGCGTATAGTCGGACTAGTCAGAGAGAGCCTAGCTAAATTTTAGCTTTAGTTTGCTGCTAATGAGCAATTCATGTCAATTGCTAATTAGTGCGTCGAAGATTTCTATCTGCCTGTCTGCCTCAGTGACTGACTGACTGACTTATCTGGCTATTTTTATGGCCGAAGCTCAGCGCTGGTCTCAGGGCTGCTAGAGACCAAGAGCGAGACACAATGGCCAAGAAATTAGCAAACCCAAGGCAAGATAAGTCAATTAGGTTCGGCTTTATAGCTGCTTCTGCTGCTTCTGCTTTTGCTCTGCCTGGAAAACAAAAGACCAGAAAAACAGTGGAGCAAGAAGCGCAAAAGAAAAGCCGAAGGAAAACCAAATCAAATAAAATGAGGCCAAATAAAGGCAACAATTAATAAACGCAAACAGAGTGAAGAGAAAAGAGACAAACGAGGAAGACCACGACGAGACGAGGAAAAGCTGCCTGCCTGCCTGCCCCAAAAAGGGATGCAGAGTGGACCTTGGAATGGGGATTAGCATGGTGAGTGGGTGTGGGCCTGGGTTTGGGTGTGGAGGGGGATGCTGACGTGTATGGGCAATTTAAGCTGGCATTGGACAAGCAACTGACAGGATGCTCCCTCTCCCTCTGCCGCTCCCGCTCCTGCTACATCCTTCAGCTTCTGTTACTGAGCCTTCGTGTGGTGCGTTTGTCGTTCAATGCCCCCAGAGACGCAATTGTAACATTTAATTGTGATTTTTGTCCTGGATAGAAAAGAGACACCATCGTACGCCATCGGTCCCCATCCTTGCTCCTGTCCCTGTCCCTGTCTCTGGCCCTCTCTGAGACTTCGAGGTAAAGCTGCTTGGGCGCCATCAAATATGCAACCTTTTTTGTGCTGCTTCTCCACCCACGGCAGAGATCTGAGAAGAGACGAATCCCGGGCCCACTCTGAGTGAAAGTAATCCGAAATGCTGTCATTAGGCCGAGTCCAGGCAGCCACAATTAAGATTGACTTGAAAGACGTCCAGCCGTCAGGATAATACCATTGTAAGGACACCCAGGAGCAGGACCAGTACCAGTACCAGAACCCGGAGTCGGCTATGAAACCAATCCAATCTCTCTGAGAGTTATGGCTTTGTCGAAAAGTGGACCAGAGCCTCGCTCCTTATCTGGTTGGTCATTTCTCATAATTTTCCACAGCTCGAGAATTATTGCAAAAGTTAATATTAATGACGTTGATGAAAATCTTGTCATTCGTGTTACCACCAGAAAAAAAAAAACCACGTAAGAGAAGTAGCCACACAAAGAAAAAAAAAACAGAAAGAAACCTTCGTTATGGAGCACATAAATAAAGGAGCCGAGGCCACGGCCAGGACCACGAGCACGAGCACGACCAGGACAAAAGCCAGAAGCGTTCGCCAAATTGATAACCACCGAAAAAGACCAGAAAAAATATTCCTCCTTGGTTGCATGTGCCGCCTCGCACCACACAAAGGATCCGCAAGAGCAACAAAAACGTCGTCGCCATTTACATTTGAAAGAGCCGCAGAGCCCAGAAGGCGATGGAGATGCTGGAGAAGGTGCAGGGGGAGGGGGAGGAGGAGCAGGAGGAGGCTTATTAGACTTAGCTGCTGTTGGCTCTGCTGCTGCTGCTGCTGGTGATATAATTTTAATAACTTACATAATATATTCTTTTGTGTGGCCGGGGCCCATAATTGTTAGAAACATTAGGCAAATCATTAGCCCAGCCAGAAGCGGGGAGCTTTCGCTGACGCAATTTGCTAAAAATGTTTTTCTGTTTGTGTTTGCTGGATGTGGGGATGGGAATGGGGATGGGGATGAGGGGACAAATGCCTATAGAAGCAGAATATCCTATACGTATATCGGGGAAAACTTTCGGGATAGTAACTTGTAGAGAAGGCGAAAATTAGTCATGGTTACCCATTGAAATCAGTTTCAAATGATGGCTGGCAGCCTATCCATCCATCCATCAATAATTCAGCGATTCTGGACAAATCTTTCACATTTCAAATAAACCGTGATATTAGGAACTTTTGGTGAATGATGAGGGTTCGTGCTGTCCCTTGTGAATCTTTTTAAAAGGGAGAAGGGGGATAAGCAAATGTAAACATAAAACCAAAATATATGTAATCAAAATAATTAGAAACTAATGAGTCATACTCATAATGATAATACGACAGCTTAAATTACAGTTCAACTGATTTTATTATTCATCATTTGTAAATAGATTAACATATGTAATTAGCCATTTGTATGTACCCCCAGATATAGGCATATACTAAACCATCGGAAAGCCAATTCGATAATCTGTCTCTTCCTTCGGAACCCCCCTGCCAACCCAATTAGCAACACCCTAATAATACTCTATGCTCTGAGTGCAATCATCATACCTTAGCCAACTCGTTCCTATCGTAACCATATTTTATAAGCTCTGCCAAAATTTCTAGGACTTTAAAGCCAGCAACACTGCACCTAGGGCCGTACACCCACAGAGGCCCCATAATCGTATCGTTATCGTAATCGTAATCATCATCGTTAGCCTGATGAGAGAAAGAGAGAGAGAGTGAGGGCTTTCTCGTTTTTTCGTTGGAGAGGAAAAAGAAGTCATCAAACCGCAAAAATTGCTACATGAGGCGCAAACAAAACAGTTTAATTAAAATTATTATTGTAATTTAATGGAATGTGAGGAATTATTATTTTTATATGAGGCCCAGACACACAACAACTCCGCCCACCGCCCACCGCCCACCACCCGCACCCACACGCACACAGACACACACACTCACAAATATAGCACACACACGTGGTAGTGGAATAAAAATAAATTACATTTGTATGAAGATTGTCGCTGGCTTGGCCCATGCACATCATATATTTTCATTATCAAAGCAGAGACAGAGAGTCCTCGACGGGGGACGAGCCCAGAGAAGGAGCCGGAGCCGGAGCCGACTCCCGATTCGGCGGCAAAAAAAAAAGGATACGAACGGAGAAACAACAACAACAGACAGCAAAATAACAAGAAAAAAATGCCAACGAACGCCAGCTGTTTGATGCGATTAGAGGGAGAATGCAGAAAAGCAAAAGAATACGGGGAAGAAGTACGAGTACGACTACGAGTACGAGTACGAGTAGTTCTCACAGAAACAGAACGGAGTCCTAGCGACATCCTCTCCCTCAAGCAGCATCGCTGCCGCCATTCGATTCGTTTGCAGTGAAGCAGAGCGAATTTCCCTTCAGGAACAATTTCCTCTCGAAATTTTCCCTTTGTGCAGACCGCCAGCCATCCTTCGGCCGACGTTCTATTTAAGTGAGAGCTGCGCACGTTGCGGCAGTCACTCGACTCTCAGAACTCAGACGGCGCGCAACACACACGAAACGTACGGGCCAAAGACGCTTGACTCAACCTCAACTGCATGGAAAGCACGCACACACACACAGCCGCACACTAGCACCCACATAAATAGGTTCAGCTCAGTTCCGTTTGGTGAATGTTGTGTTTTTTTTTTGTCGGAGAGAGAGATACTCCTACTCGAAGTCGTACTCGTACTCGTAGTCGTGCTCGTAAAGTGATAATAGCACACGCGCCCGCAGAAAATTAATATTCATCGAAGGTTCCTACATCAACGCCGCGTCGTGTAATAATTACAAAACCGAAAATTCTCTTTCAAAAGTGCTCGAAAATGTTTCGCGAGTTGTAGCAGCCCGGACCCAGATCCAGACCCAGAGAGTTATACTTATATCGGGTATATACGAAGAAGAAACGATACGAAGTTTGGCCACGCCAAAAATATAACTATATTGCGGGAAAGCGGAAAAACGGAAAAGCGGAAAATAATAAACTTGAAGGCTCCATTAGACGCAGCAGCTGAAGAGGAAGTCGAAAATATGTGCGCTGACTTTTTTCTGGCCATCCAGTGGAATTGATTTCCTTTCGATTTCCCCTCCACACCTCTCACTCAATCACTCACTCACTCTATATATATGAGTTGTATATAGGGAACGGAACCAACCTTCTTCCCAAGTCACACAGAACCAGCAATTGCTGATCCACCACTATGCTGATCCACTACTATCCCTGGTGCCTGCTCGCCGTGGCCTTCAGCCTGGCCCAAGAACAGCCCCAGCAGCAGCAGCAGCAGCACACGGAACCCCTGTCCACCAAGCACCAGCAGCAGCAGCAAGCCCACTCGAATGCCATCATGGGCGAGGCCGGTGTGTCCAACACCCAGCTTCTGCAGCCCTCCAGTCCGGCCAGGACGCTGCGTCCCCTGTCGGAAGGGGTTCCCGGTGCAGGTGGCTTGGGGGATCCCGCCCTGTACGATGCCCCCGATGATTGTCACTTCATGCCCGCTGCCGGCCTGGACCAGCCAGAGATTGCCCTTACCTGCAACCTGCGGACGGTCAACAGCGAATTCGACACGACCAATTTCAGTGTGATCCCAGCGGAACACACGGTGGCCCTTCACATCCTCTGCAACGACGAGATCATGGCCAAGAGCCGTCTGGAGGCGCAGTCCTTTGCCCACCTGGCGCGCCTCCAGCAGTTGTCCATCCAGTACTGCAAGCTGGGGAAGCTGGGACGCCAGGTCCTCGACGGACTCGACCAGCTGCGCAACCTCACGCTGCGAACCCACAACATCCTCTGGCCTGCGCTTAACTTCGAGATAGAGGCGGATGCCTTCGCCGTGACCAAGCAGCTGGAACGACTGGATCTCAGCTCGAACAACATTTGGTCCCTGCCGGAAAACATCTTCTGTGCTCTGTCGGCCCTGTCTGCTCTCAATATGAGCGAGAACCGCCTGCAGGATGTCAACGAATTGGGCTTCAGGGACCGCAGCAAAGAGCCCTCAGCCACAGGCTCAACGGAGTCGAGCTCCTCTACGGAATCGGTGAAGCGTGGAGCTGGTGCTGGAGCTGGAGGAAGTGGAAGTGCCAACAGTGCCAGCAGCTGCTCTTTGGACCTGGAGTTCCTCGATGTGAGTCACAATGATTTTGTCGTGCTGCCCGCGAATGGCTTTGGCACCCTGCGACGCCTTCGCGTGCTGGCAGTAAACAATAATGGAATCTCAATGATTGCCGACAAGGCCCTGAGTGGCCTGAAGAACCTCCAGGTGCTCAACCTCAGCTCCAACAAGATTGTGGCCCTGCCCACGGAGCTGTTTGCGGAGCAGGCCAAGATAATCCAGGAAGTGTATCTGCAGAACAACTCCATCAGTGTGCTGAACCCGCAGCTCTTCTCGAACCTGGACCAACTGCAGGCCCTGGACCTGTCCATGAATCAGATAACCTCCACCTGGATTGACCGCAGCACATTCGTGGGTCTGATTCGGCTGGTGCTGCTCAATCTGTCGCACAACAAGCTGACCAAGCTGGAGCCGGAAATCTTCAGTGACCTATATACGCTGCAGATTCTCAACCTGCGCCACAACCAGCTGGAGAACATTGCCGCGGACACCTTCGCGCCGATGAACAACCTGCACACGCTGCTGCTGTCCCACAATAAGCTCAAGTACCTGGACGCCTACGCCCTGAACGGGCTATATGTGCTGTCGCTGTTGTCGCTGGACAATAATGCCCTGATTGGCGTGCATCCGGACGCCTTCCGCAACTGCAGTGCCCTGCAGGACCTCAATTTGAATGGCAATCAGCTGAAGACGGTGCCCTTGGCCCTGCGCAACATGCGACATCTGCGCACCGTGGACCTAGGTGAGAACATGATTACCGTGATGGAGGAGAGTGCTTTTAAGGGTCTGGGCAATCTGTACGGCCTGCGTCTTATTGGCAACTATCTGGAGAACATCACCATGCACACGTTCCGGGATCTGCCTAGCCTGCAGATCCTTAATCTGGCCCGAAATCGCATTGCTGTCGTCGAGCCGGGTGCCTTCGAGATGACCTCCAGCATTCAGGCCATCCGATTGGACGGAAACGAGCTGAGCGATATCAACGGTCTGTTCAGCAATATGCCCTCCCTGCTGTGGCTCAACATCTCCGATAATCGTCTTGAGAGCTTCGACTACGGCCATGTGCCATCTACGCTGCAATGGTTGGACCTGCACAAGAACCGCCTGTACGCCCTGTCCAATCGATTTGGCCTGGATGCCGAGCTGCGACTTCAGACTCTCGACGTAAGCTTCAATCAGATTCAGCGCATTGGTCCCAGTGCCATTCCCAACTCCATTGAGTTGTTGTTCTTGAATGACAACCTCATTACCACCGTGGATCCGGACACTTTTATGCACAAGTCGAACCTCACCCGGGTGGACCTGTATGCCAATCAGATAACCACCCTGGACATCAAGTCGCTGCGGATTCTGCCTGTTTGGGAGCACCGTGCCCTGCCGGAGTTCTACATTGGGGGCAATCCCTTCACCTGTGACTGCAACATCGATTGGCTGCAAAAGATCAATCACATTACGTCGCGTCAGTACCCCCGCATAATGGACCTCGAGACCATCTACTGCAAGCTGCTGAACAACCGCGAGAGGGCCTACATCCCCCTGATTGAGGCCGAGCCCAAGCACTTCCTGTGCACGTACAAGACGCACTGCTTTGCCGTCTGCCACTGCTGCGAGTTCGACGCCTGCGACTGCGAGATGACCTGCCCCAGCAACTGCACCTGCTTCCACGACCAGACCTGGTCCACGAATATTGTAGAGTGCTCGGGCGCTGGCTATGCGGAGATGCCGCGGCGCGTGCCAATGGACACCACTGAGCTGTACATCGATGGTAATAACTTTGTAGAGCTGGCGGGGCACTCGTTCCTGGGCAGGAAGAACCTGGCCGTGCTGTTTGCCAACAACTCGAATGTGGCCCACATACACAACACAACGTTCAGTGGACTGAAGCGTCTGCTGATTCTGCATCTGGAGGATAATCACATAGTCTCTCTGGAGGGAAACGAGTTCCACAACCTGGAAAATCTGCGGGAGCTGTATCTGCAAGCCAATCGTATTGCCAGCATAGCGAATGGCAGCTTTCAGATGCTGAGGAAGCTGGAGGTGCTGCGCCTCGACGGCAACCGACTGATGCACTTTGAGGTCTGGCAGCTGAGTGCTAATCCGTATCTGGTGGAGATCAGCCTGGCGGACAACCAGTGGAGCTGCGAGTGCGGCTACCTGGCCCGCTTCCGCAACTACCTGGCCCAGAGCTCCGAGAAGATTATCGATGCTTCGCGTGTCAGCTGCATCTACAACAACGCCACGAGTGTGCTGCGGGAGAAGAACGGCACCAAGTGCACCCTGCGGGACGGCGTGGCGCACTACATGCACACGAATGAGATTGAGGGACTGCTGCCCCTGCTCCTGGTGGCCACCTGTGCTTTTGTGGCCTTCTTCGGACTCATTTTCGGCCTATTCTGCTACCGACACGAGCTCAAGATGTGGGCCCACTCCACCAGCTGCCTGATGAACTTCTGCTTTCGCTCGCCTCGTTTCGTCGACCAGCTGGACAAGGAGCGACCCAATGATGCGTACTTCGCGTACAGCTTGCAGGACGAGCACTTTGTAAATCAGATTCTGGCCAATACCCTGGAGAGCGACATTGGCTATCGCTTGTGCCTGCACTACCGGGACGTCAACATCAATGCATACATAGCGGATGCCCTGATCGAGGCTGCCGAGAGTGCCAAGCAGTTTGTGCTGGTCCTGTCCAAGAACTTCCTGTACAATGAGTGGTCCCGGTTCGAGTACAAGAGCGCCCTCCATGAGCTGGTCAAGCGCCGCAAGCGAGTGATCTTCATCCTCTACGGGGACCTGCCTCAGCGGGACATCGATCTCGATATGCGGCACTATCTCAGGACCAGCACGTGCATCGAGTGGGACGACAAGAAGTTCTGGCAAAAGTTGCGCCTGGCCCTTCCCCTGCCCCATGGTCGAGCCAACAACAACAAGAGGGTCACCGGCTGCCTGGCAGCCCGCGCTCCCTCGGCCAACATGTACTCCTCGTCGCATGAATACCAATCCGGGGGGACTACTGCCGGCGGTGTGCCTGTGCCTCCTCCTGCGGCTCGTCTGGCCGACAAACTCTATGCGGACTGCAGCAGCAACAACTACGCCACGATCAACGAGTGCGGCGCCGTGGGCAGTGCCAGGGGCGTGGGCTACAAGCCCATTCCCACCTCCGCCTCGGCAGCCGCCGCCGCCTGTAAGTTCAACACGATGCATCAGCTGTCCAAAAAGCAGCGCGAGCTCAGTGTGGGCGTGGGGATGGCCAAGACCCTGGAGCACCAGCACCACCATCATCATCCCCAGCAGCAGCAGCAGCAGCAGCAGCAGCAACAGCATCCGAATCGCCGGAGTCAGCATGAGTACGCGGTTCCGGCGTATGTTCCCAGTGGCGCTCCAGCCTACGACAGCGTCGACTACGCCAAGCAGCAGCTGCAGCAGCAGCGCAGCAACTGCGAGTGCATCAGCCTGGGGACCGGTAAGCGCGTCCTCGCCAAGAGCTCCACAGCCGCAGTGCTGCCTTCCAGCTTCAGCTCCAACTTTGTGCCGCCCCTCGGTCCCACTGGGGTGGCCGGTGCCTACAACTGCAAGAAGCCCTGCAACTGCAATGCGGACGACGAGCTGGTCTGTGGCTGCGGGGGCCTCGAGAGCGGAACCCAGAGCAGTGTGACGATGAGCAGCAGCAGCAACAACAGCAGGCAGCCGGAGCTGACGCACTACGAGTCCAATCTGAGCCTCAACGAGCTGGACGACAACGTCCAGGCCGGCAAGCCACTGCACGATCTATGGGCGTAACGGGGAGGCCAGAGCGGCAGGCGGAGGATGTGGCAGAAGGGGGGAGATAGGAGGCAGAGACAGACTGCGAAACCAGTGAATTTATAAAGATTTAATGAGAAACAAAACGAAAACATACGAAAAACCAACTCAAACTGATTAAACTGATATTGGGATAGCTTATGGAATACAAAATGGATAGGAAGTTAGAAAAGAATACTTTTTTTAGGCATGGTTTGAAACAGACTGATACTTTTAGTTCTTGAATAAATTTAATGTTGAATTATTCCCTGTAAATAAAAAAGATACAAATACCTTAAATATGATAAATGATATGATGATAAAATATGATGATATAGCCACAAAAACGGTTTTAATTATCTAAGTATTGTACATAAACAGCGACACATAAACATAGCGGAGAAATCCAAAAAAACAATTTTTTTTTATGATAAATACACAATTACATACATGAATATATATATATAACATAAAATATACATATATATGAATACCATTAATATATTTAATATAAAAACAATTTTTTTTTATTAAAATTAATATAAAAATAATATTAAAATTAATTAAGCGGAGCGCTAGCATCGTGGCCTTCGGCACACATATATATATTCTTAAAAACCATGTTAAATAAAAATAAAAAAATAAGTATATGAACAAAACGAAACGAAAGATCTAATATATATTCCACCACCCTCCACAGCATTATCCGCATCATCCGCATTTCCACAGACTCATCCCATCATTTAAGATCATTTTCCACCGTTTTGCAGACAGATTCCGACTCCCTGCAGCATCAGATATTCAGGAAAATTAATTAGCATGTAAGGAAATTGTATGATAAAAATCAAACAATGCCATTGGAAAACAAAAGCAGAGAAGCACAACCAGAAAAACCCGCGCTGCAAACAATAAAAACTCATAATAACTGCTATGAAAATATCTACATATAAGCGTACGCCCAGCCATATATACATAAATACATATACATTATGATAATAATATTAATAGTTGACACTCAACGAATTAAAAATAAAATTACACTGCATCATACTCTCGTGCGCACTCATTTTAACTCATGTCCTGGCAGGGCGATAATGATGAGCCGACGCGCCGCCCCGAGTCCCGCCCGCGAATCAGCCGTTGATAACAATTAAGTTCTGAATAAAATCCAAGCGAAAGAGAGTAAATTTAATTGATTACGGCCTGGCCATAATAGCTTATGTTGTGGGTTAAGTTAGCCAATGGGTACCCTTTGGGAGCGAGAGGTATGATGAACGCCATGACGGTTAAGAAACTCTGGCTCCGGCTCCGGCTCTGGCTCTGGCTTAAGCTCAAACAATTTTTGTTCTTCGAATCCTAATTGATACCTATTCCTAGGGTTCGACTAAACTCCCACAACTCTTTTTCTGTTGTGGTCTTCTTTTGGTGGTTATTTTTTGTTACTTTGAACAACTTTTTTGTAATATTTAGTTTTTAAAATAATTTGTTGCGCAATCATCTGTAGATGCTGTCGGGTAAATTGAAAAGAAACAACAAATAAATAAAACAAACAGTAAAGTGAAAATATTTTTTTTTTTGCGGAAATGTTGTTCGCGGCCCATACAAAGTATTTAATAACATGCCATTAAAATAACAAAAGCAGTAAAAATAGAGCCACACAACGGCAGGTTATTGATTGAAAAGGTATCGGAAAAATCAGGGTAGGAGGCGGACTATTGTTTTCATACAATTTTTGTTTGTTTTAAAGGCAACAACAACAAAATACACATGAATAAATTATATTCTTGAATGTCTGACTGCAGAATGTACATACATAAATAAATAAACCTAATGATAAAAATAAGAGAGACATTTTAAAAACTAAAGTGAAACGAAACCCAGAAGAATTTATTGCGAAATTAAAAAACAAAAAGCGAAAGGCAAAAACCAAAATGGCAAAGAAATACACTTGAGATACTAATGATAAATATTCACTAAGCATTACAAAATAAAAGCCGAGCAATAAACCGCAACAAGGATATATTCGAAGATTTTTTAAGTTTTGTAAAAACAAAGGAATGTAATACATTTAAAGCTAACCAAATTGACTCAAAAGTTATAGATAAATTAAAAAAGCAAAAGCCAGAAATTATAATAAATTATCGTTAAGCAATAAATAAAATGCATTTCACTTCAAGCCCAATTTTTAATCACAATTTTTTACAAAACAAAAAGATAAAGCAAAAGAAATAAATAAAAGATACCATTTAAAGTTGAAACATTTTCAAGTCACAATTTACTCATTTAAATAATTCATACAAACACTCATACAAACATCAGAGGAAAGGAGCAAAGATATTTAAAATAAAATACTTTTTAAGGTTTTTTATGTTCCTAAATAGCGTTTATGCAAATTAATAACAATTTCTATATATAAATATCTGTGCAAAAGTAAAGAGAGGCATCAAAAAATATGAAATATATCCTTCATTTGATCATTCAAATTTTTGTTGTTTTTTTTTTTAAGAACATGGCTCATTATTTAGTGCGTAAGTGGAAGTATATTTTAAACAATCGCAAAACTAACTAACTAAGCGAGTACGGAGGTGTGGAGGAAAACAAATATACTTAATGCAGTCAAAATGAGACACAGACGGAAACGAACAAAACAAAAAACCAGAAAAGTCAAGCAACAATAATAAATAAATCAACTTATTTCAAAAATTGAAAAATATAATGTAATTTTTTCCCTCAAGGCGGGCTACACATGCACATTTCGGGTGTCCAATATTTGTATTATCCTATTTCTAAAGCGAACTATCATTTGTTATACTCCCGAAGGAGGTATTAAACCTTTGATCATAACATTTAAAAGCACATCAAGAAGATTCTTGGAACCCATAAAGGATGTTCATTGATGGTCAGGGGGACAGGCTAGCGTTCCAGCTGTAAAAGAAGTTGTGCACAAATTGTTTGACCATTGGAACCCTCGCGATGCATCGATGGATTCCACCCTATCATATATGTATGTATGTATGTGACCGCAATAGTGACGAAATGTTGATGGTCGGGAGTGTCAAACTCCTGTTGGATAGATATGAATTTATTCATCATTTACATAACTTCGGCGGACCGTCCTGACACTTTACAAATTGACAATGAAATGGATCAATTTAGTGCACAACATTTTTTTGTCTCCTAAAAGGCTAAGCTCTTTAAAGACCTTTGTGCCTATGTTCTAGGCGATTACTAAAACAGGATATGGTTTTCTTTAATGATAGTAGTCCTTAATAAAAAGCCTTTAGAGACTGCTACTGTTTCCCAATAGCTGTAATTTATGTGGAATACACCGAGCTAGTGCTGATATCGAGAATTCATATGCACTTTCCAGTCCCAGATCCGTAACAATAATACCTACATACATGTATATATGTATATGTATGTTGTAATAAACTCGGGTAGACTGAATCATTTACGCAACTGAAGCATGCTTGACCTTTCTCTCGCTCTCTGTTTGTCTGTCTGGGAGAAGGGGAGACCACGCTCCACCCACTTGGGCGAGTGTTTTTGAATGCACTTTGAGTGCATTTCGCGTACCACTTAATGCAACCGCAAGCCATTCATATTCATATGAAAAGTACTCGAACGCACACACGAATTATTATATCCGCTCCTCGCACCGCGGACGCCTCTTTCGTCAGGGCTGTTTGCCCTGTTTGTCCTTCCGGTCCTGTCGTCCCACAGTGCCGAGGTGTTGGCACGCCCTTTTACACTGAATGGCGGACTGCCGACCACACCCATTTACGGTGGAGTCATCATTGCAACCAGATTACACGGAGTATGCGAGCGGCTCAATGCAGGATTAAGCCAACAAATAGAGAGATAGGGACATACAAATACTAAATTTAATTTCATATAATTGCTTTTCCAAAGTCCATTTAAATTATATTGCCTACGAGTGGGACCAGGACCACGACCAGGACCAGAACCAGGACCAGGACCTGGACCAGATCCAGGGCTTCAACCGGCGCGCCGGTGGTGGGCCGGTCTTTCCATTGATGCATATTTATGGCATACGCAGACAGTCGTCAATGAATTGGTATTCCTCTGATTTGTTGTTGCTGCATTCCTTGGATGCGGTGCTTGTTGCAATTGCTGCATTTGCTGCCGTTGGCATTGCCGTTGCCAGCATTGCCATTGCTGTTGCAGTTGCCGATGCAATTAGACAGCATTTTCCATCATCGACAATAATTTACAGTCACGGACATATTTTTTGCAGTTTATTTTAATGCTGTTGTTGTCAATATTGGCATTACTTCAGTTTATTAATGCAATGCAATTAGTGAAAATTTGTCAGTTAATGGCATCCACCAGCAACCAAATAAATAATCGGCCCCCTTTTTGGACGCCCACAATTTTAATGCATTTTAGCAATAAATTACTACTGCACACAAGCGCAAACAAACACCAGATTGTGCACAAAATAATGCATTTTCTATGGCCGAAAGCTCATTAATAAATTTCCAAAATTAAAGGAATTTTATTTCTATTTATATCTCTACACACGATATATGTGAATATTGTAATGTATGCATAAATATCAACGAACTTAATTTTTTTGGCAAAAAGTCAATTGCGCAAAAAACTAAATAGTTCCACGAGCCGAGGTATAATAAAGATATCCTAAATGGAGAAAAATAAATATTATAGAGAAATAATAGTAGTTTTAGTATTAAATTTCAGAGTATTATACCAAAAATTATACAAGCCAAGCCAAGCCAAACCAAACCATTCATGATAACATCTGTCCTCTTTTTTTTCGAACCATAACTGTCCATCTAGTATATTTGAAATCCCTCAAAAATAACGTTGTCCACTCGCCTTTCATTCAGTTGAAGGTGCAAAAACCATTCATTAATTTGATTTGAATCTTGTTCAGAGCTGGCACTCTGATGAGGTCAGAATGAGTGACCTCCACTTCCACCTCCACCCACAGCCGGTGCTTGTTTAACAATTCTCCTTTAGTTTGAATATGCACTATATACTCGTACTCGTAAGGACGTATATTAATCCGAAGGAGCTGGGAATAATTATGTCATGTGCTTATGTTTTATGCTTGCGTTTGCTTAATTGTGAATTATAACCTCATAATTTAGGCCGAGCGAAAACAGGCAAAGTGGATTGAGGTAGGTTGGGTGTGGTTTGGTCGTGTGTGTGTGTGTGTGTTAACAGCATTTTAATACTCTTCTAACCGGAGCGGGGTGGGGTTTGGTGGGCTGGCCATACATCAAGCAAGCTGCCACGCCCGGCTGACGCTCAAGGTCCTTTTGTGTTCTCAATAAAAATCTCATTCGCTGACGCATAACTTTTACTTTTAATTAGTTGTATTATCTCCCTTGTTGGTTGCTAATTGCTTTATTGCTCGACTTGTCTTTGTTCGGTCCGCCTCGAATTGCCGTCCTCTTGCCATTTCTTCGTCTACTCCTCCTCCACTGCTTTTGATATCAGCTTTGTTTTCCTTCTTTTCGTGTCCTGTCGCTTAATTTGAAATCATTTTGTCGCAACTTTATCAGCAGCCGTACCAAGCAGGGTCTTCCATTTTCGATTGCTCCCATTTCGATGTCCTTGCGGACAGTTATTGATTTTTTAGTCTTCTTGTCTTTTGGCTGTAAAATGAAAACCAAAATCTGCTGCCATCAAGTCAAGTCAGTTTCTGGCAATTCATACAATTCGCCTGACCTACATGTGTATGCACCCTGCTCCCTGCTCCCTGCTCCCGCTCCCTGCTCCCGGCTTGACTCTAGACTCCGGGGCTCAACCCGATGGCCATGTGTCTGCTAGCGATTCTTGTTGTAAGATGGAGATGTACTCGTAGATGTAAGTTGCGGGGAGATGGAGTAGGATCTGGGGTCTGGTCTGGTCAGGTCAGGAAAAACAATAAGATTGAAAATGAAAAGAGCCAACGAATAACGCTTTCAATGCTCCATAGGAAGATTTATTATGAGATGGTACAAAATGGGAGGTCTTCTGGTACAAATTCCTTGGATATATTGCAGTATCTATACAGATCTTTTACTTTTCCGATGAACCATTAAATAATTTCCATTTAGTCTGTATGCATATTTATTTCTATAAGATTGCATTGCTTTATGGCTTTATAGCGCGTGATATATCGAGCAAAACATTTCATAAGCAAGCCTTTTCGACTACGAGTATAGTAAAACCTTTTTGTGTCTCAGCGTGCTCATTCGTACTCATACGAGTATTAACTAAAATATAAATATTTTTTGGAGCAGCAGTATCTGCATCCCTGTGTTGGGCCTCTCAAAGTCTTGGCTCGCGTCTCATGTTTTTCCGCTTGGCCCACCCCCCACCAAAACTGCCATGGAAAAGAATTGGAGAGTTGGCTCTTCTAGGGGCTGGGGGCTTGGGGTGGTTCGTCTTCCATGTCACTTTTAGTTTTTAGTTGTGTCTCGGGCATCCGTTTCGCTTCAGTTTGCCGTTTGCCGTTCGTCTGTTTGTTTGTTTGTTTATTTGTTGGTTTTGTTTGTTGTATGCTTGTCTGTTTGCTTTGCTTTGCGTATGAGTGCGTTATCGTTGTCCTCTGCCACGCCCACATCTGAGCGAGTCGCTGGGGCGGATAGTCGGGGACGGGATGGGACAGGCGACACAGGACACAGGACAGGGGACACGGGAACTGGCTTCGTACTCTCATTTCATTCACGAGCAATTTATTCGTCCATTAGAGCAAGGACGAGCAGCAGCAGCAGCAGCAGCAAGACAGGACAGGAGACCCCGGCTTGGCCCCTTCTTGGATTTCACTGTGAGCGTGTGTGTGTGTGTGTGTGTGCTCGTATTAGAGAGTGTGCGAGTATCTGAGTGTGTGTTAGAGTGAGTTTGTTTTGCTTTTATTTATTCCCTGTTTTTGCTTGTCCGTTGTCTTGTGTCCTCTTTGTTTCGCTCAAGTGTGTGTTAGGATTTCCCAGCTCCTCTTACTATCTGTCTCCGTTTCTCTCCCACCCCCACCCCTATCCCTGTCCTCGTCCCGTCTCCCTCTCTCTCTCTCTCTCTCTCTCTCTTTTGGAATTACTTTCTTCGTGTGTGCTTCATGTGGCGTTGTGTAGTGTCTAAATAAGTTGAGAGTCAACTTACAAAGTAAACCAAAGATTCTTAATTGGAATTTTACAAATTCGTTTGTTCACTAGCGCTCTCTACGAGAGTGTCCTTCTCCACGAGAGAGAGAAAGATGAGCAGAGAAGAGTGAGAAAGGTTTTCGAGGGGCCTCCAGATCATGGAGCAACTGTATAAATAACTAATACGAGTATGTGTGTACATCCGAATATTGAATAAGGAATATGCTGCTCTTATAGGATTGATAAAAAGTCGGGAAATTGTCCAAAAATATGTGTGTACTTGGCTACCCGTATCCTTCTAACTTCTAACTTCTACCGTCTACCTTCTACCCTAACCTATCCATCGCGCTCACATTCGCTATACAGACTAGAAAGGACCCCTTGTCGCCTCGGGGGAGAAGCGAAAATTTCTTCAAGGATTACTGATTCGCAGCATCTTTTGCAGTTTTGTCTAATTTCCAAAGAAGGGGCGACACCGAACGGGGTGGAATTTTAAGTATTCAAGGGTAGTTCTCTGCCACATTCTTCCCCAAGATAGACTTGGATTTACACCAACAAAAAAAGGGGGAAGGGGAAGGTGCAGAAGCTGTGGCAGGACCAAGAACAGAAGCAGATGAAAATGGAAATGTGTGACAGTTGAGGAACTCTATACAAGGATTGTGATTGATTGAAGGATTGCCAGCCATTGAGACTAAGCTTCTCTTTCAGTACGTATTTGTGTGTGTGTGTTCGTGCATCTGTGTCGGTTAGCAAATAGATTAAAAAAGGTTATTTGTATGAAATTTGATTAGGGTAGGTCAAAGAAACTAATCTGATTAGGACTGAATAAAAAGCAGCACATTTGGCGCATTTGACGCATTTGAAGCATTTGAAAAGCTTGAGAACTCTTCACAACTGAAAGCCGTAATGGAGACACATGTTACGGTCAGACCTATCAAAAGGAATCTATCAGTCATCAGACACTATCTTGGATATCTATATCTGACAGTTTTTTCCAGGTATTTATATGGAGACGAAGTGGGTCTAAATATGTATATTTTATAGCAATCACTTGAGCTTTAATTTGACCAAGATCAAGGTCCGTCCTTCGATTAAATCCTATTCTATTAAATTTGTAATTCGAATATATCCATTCTTAAGTTTTTAAAGATTACCCTCATTTTAAATATATTCTTGAGGCCCTTCGCCTTGGAAAAGCCTTCATAAATTTGGCCATATATCATCCGTAGATCAATCACCGCTGATGTCAACCAATTACTTCCAAATCATTCAAGACAAACTCTTCCTAATATCAAACCCTCCTCCGCTTCTACTTCCCAAAAATTTAAGTCATTAGCAATCTGAGCCATCACCCTCATTAATATGGGAGGAAAAAAATTAAATAATAATACAGCAACTGTCATATTCTATGATTCATTTAGACCCCATCCCTATACCGACCCGTCCCCCACAGACGAGCGAACAAAATAGGAGCCGCAGCGGCAATTTTATTTAATTAATTTTTAATTCGAATTTATTTAATTTATTCTTTTTTTTTTGATTCAATTCTTCTTTTCCAACACACATATGCAAAGCCCATCAAAATCAAAACGTTTTTCAGCCCGGATATTTATAATTTTTTGTTTTGTGAAATGAAAAACTGAACTCTGGATCATCCATCATCATTGCAAAGCCCTCCCCTTTCCGCCCCTTCCGCCCTTTCCGGCGGTTCTGTCTCCTGTATACGAGTATATAATTTAAACAAGGCGGAAAAAAATGTCAAATGTCACAAACACTGGAGGGGAGAACTATGTGGTCTGGAAGGCTCGAAGAGTGCCTTCAATTAATTCTTTTTTCAAATTTATATCAATTTATAATTTTTTCCCCCTTCGCTGTGATTCGCTTGATTAGGAGGAGGTTGGGTTCAGGATTTCCCCTATACCGAAACCGAGCCAAACGAGTTGAAATTTTAGATGTTTGTGATTAATTGTTGTCTTGAGTTGCGGGGACCCATATACTATAAATCTATGTGTGTGTGTGTGTGTGTGTGTGTGTCGACGGCGAAGGGCCGAAAGGATAATGATGCTGCGGCAAACTGTGGTAGTAAGTCGAAGGAGTCGCGTTAATTGCAGGGCTTCTGGGTAGCTGGATGGCTGGGTACTGGGTGTGCGGTTCGGTTCGCTCATGGCCCGGTGAACGCACGAGTTATGAAACTGGCATTAGGGCTGGAATGAATGTTCCCGTGACTCGGGTTGGCCCAGACCCAGACCCCAGACCCCAGACCCCAAAGCCCGGACCCTCGCGACAGCCACAACAGTGGCCTTAACTGGGGCTCTGATGCTCTGGTGCTCTGATTACGTACTATGCGATTATGATTTTGTGAAAAGGATTAGTTGCATACTACGCTGAAGTAGAGGAAACCTCCAGCTAAGGGATCAGAGATAAAGTAAG
This sequence comes from Drosophila persimilis, assembly GCF_003286085.1. Lineage (NCBI taxonomy): Eukaryota > Metazoa > Arthropoda > Insecta > Diptera > Drosophilidae > Drosophila > Drosophila persimilis. The sequence continues at coordinate 5,173,830 of NW_020825312.1, forward strand.
TCAGAATGGTCGGGTAGGAAAGAAGAAGAGAGGAGACGAAGGGGCAGCCAGGATGGTCCAGACGAGGAGCTGGCTTCAGTTCAGTGGCTTAGGCAGTCAAGGCTAAAATCCTAGAAAAATATATATATATAATTTAAGCTTCCCCTCAACCCCATTCGGATTGAAGTTCATACCCAACAACAGAGAACAAGAGACATCTGTTATGCCAGAGGATTTCTGTACAACAATTTGCCAGTAATTATTGCCCGTGTATAATCTTTATTATGGCTGTTTCTTCAGTTCCGTTCCGTTCCCCATTGTCCCCCCATAAACAAAGGGGGGACTCCTCCTCTAAGCTGTTAACAATACAGTATTTTTTGTGTGTGGGAGTTTTTTGTCTAATTTTGCACGACTTTTGCAATACTCAATCTGGCGGAATGCTAAGCGCCACCAAATTCTATCCGGTATTAATGTGTCAAGAGATACTCATATGTCGCAAGATTTTGTAGGAAAGTGAACCTGAAGAGAGGAAGAACCTACTAAAAGTTACTCCTACATATATTCTGTAAATAGTAACAGCTGTACGTAACTTAAGACTCGTTCTGCCCCGAGGCAGAATTCTCTGCACGCACATTTAATAGTCGGGACCGCCCGCATTCCTCTATAAATGTTCCTCCATAAACAAAAGACTGCCTCCCGACAAGTTATTTTGGAAAATAGCTCACGCAACAATGAATTCAATTAACCCAAGACTGCAATTTAAGATTTCACACAATAAGGGAATCGATCTAACACCTTTTATAGCCGAGCGAAGCCACAGAAGACAACCACATGAGGGGGGCAATACTCGTATCAAAACTGAAAATAGGAAATTATTCACGCAAGGATCTTTCAGCGGATCAAAAACTTCTAAAGCGGAACAAATTAAATAACCCTCGTATATTGTAGATGTACAAAAACAATAGATATCCCTTGGAGATACGTTAGACGTTGCGGTTTTGTTGTCGATTTCGATTTCATTTTTACCTGCAACCTTGACTGGATTGGGCTGAGCAGAACGGAATACAGAACACGAAACAGAGAACACAGAACACTGAACACAGAAGAGACCCTCCTCAAACGTCAGGGACGTCGACGCTCGTCATTGTCTCTGAACGAGCGACTCCGCTGGACATTGATGGTGGTCCTTTCTACACTCCATGCCCCCCTCTTGCCGCAGAAGGGACTCCTGGGCATAATTTGTAATTTCCGACACGTCAAAGCCGCCTGAATCTGAGTCTCAGTCCGAGACAGGGAGAGCGAGACTCGAGCTAGCTGCGAGCAGGTGCAGGTGTAGGTGGAGGTGTGCCCCAACCCCAGTCCCAGTCCCAATCCCAATCCCAAGCCGAACTCACGCACTTTCCCCGCACTCGAGCCAGGAAGCAAAGCTGTGCCAGTCGAATATCTAATGAGGAGAGCGGGAATGGGGCTGGGCGGAAAGTGTAGCCAAGTCTCCACTCCTCATTACGTAATGAAAACGCGTAGCATTTTCCGTTTCAGTTTCGGTCCGATCTGAGGAGAGGGCGCATGTGTGCAAGCATTTACAAGCTTTTATTAAATTAAACCGTGTAATAAGGCGCCCAGGAACTTGGGACACGCATATCAGTCCTGTCCCGGTGCCCCTCAATCACCGCCCTATGGCTTTAAGGCCCCCCCTACCAACCACCTTTCCCCCGTCTTATCAGTTTGTACCAAGGCTGAAATCGCTGTAGAAAAAATTTCATGGTAATTATGACAGTGTGTGTATGGAAATTTTATTTTTTCTGTTCCAAGCTGGCCTGGGTAAGGGCAAAGGTGGGGCTTGCGCGGTGGGAAAAGGTGAAAGAAGCGGAAAGTTGCCGGGAATTGAGAAAATATCTCAGATAGAAAAACTGGGAAAACATGTGGTTTGAAAAAATCCATTCAAAATTCATTGTGCATTCTCTATAGTCACTTTCGATGGCTTTTCTGCAACAAATTTTACAGCATTTACAATTTAAAACATTTAACATTGCAATTTTGTGGAATACTCTTTGTTAATGATTGAAAATAAGGTGTGTGGTCTCTGTGTGTCATAAGCATAAAAGGTAGGCCATAAAATGCTCGTCATTAGCATAATCTGAGCCAACCCCAGCGCCCACCCCAGTGCACATTATCATTAACTAGACAAGCCATCGTTAGAATATTCTGAGCCGAACCAAAATTATCTGCCCCCAGCATTAGGCCCTATATGAATGTTCACGCCCATTTGATCAATGCCAACTGGATGACTTGACTGACACATTACTTAACTTCCGCTTCCTGACGTACCCGTACCCGTACCCGTACCCATACACAGGAACAGAGAGAGACAGAGAGCGAGAGAGAGAGAGAGGTAGATACTGTAGATAATTTCACAGTTCTTTGGACAGGGCCAAACACACGCACTTCTCGCATCCATCCATTCTCGCTTTTTGGGTAGAAAAAGTGAGCAAAGGGAAACGTAGCAAGGCGCCAAATGTCAGGCAAATTAAATTTAAACGCAGCGCAACAATCCATCATCTGGTAATTACTGCGTCAACACGCCACGAACACACACAGAGACTCATAGATACATGCATACCGTGCATACATACATACGTAGATAAAAACTGAGACAAATAGAGAGGAGGTACCAAAATCCTTACCCGCACCCACACCCGCACCCTCACCCGCACTGGAGGATGATAATGACTTGACTTGTCATAGCTTCCGCCAAATTAAAGAGATTTGTGCATTAGGCATCTGCCTTAGGATTATCTCAGACACCCACACCCACACCCACCGCTCCACTCCACTCCGCTCCGCATCTCTGCTTTAGCATTGATTAATAATTTCTTTCTCTTTCGCTGGATTTTTCTTTGGGAGTCGGGTTCTTGGCTCAGCAATTAAGTTCTTGTCCCACTTTGAGGCGGCAACTGTAATTGACAGTCTGCCATTTAGTTTTCAGCAGAGGAGGGTACGGAAACAAAGAGCGGAAGAGCCGTCGAATCGATGTCGAAGAGTCGTGGAGAGTGCGGGGGGCGTTGCCGCACTGTTGAGGCCTCCGTAATGGAATATTACCAATGGGGTGGGTTCTGGCCAAAAATCATATGTATACGATGTGTATATGTAGGTATAAGCACCCTGTTTCCCAATTTCTGGGCGTTCATTCCGATCAACATATTTCAAGAGTTCTCGGTCCTCACAGCAGGCGATCCATCCACACACTCCTGGGCGGTCTGTCCACAAGTAGGTAGGACAGAGGCAGGAGGCAGGAGCCAGGGCGGAGAGAGCTACTGGGGGGAGGCAACAACAGTTGCCAAATTACTTTCAGCTACTAGCGACAGCTTATAATTATGTTGATGTACAATGACGAGGCGTGGAAGGGTAGAGGCGGAGTAGACCAAACCTCTGGATGCACTATGCCAGAGTCGAAGATCAGTTGCTGATGGACCCAAGATTGTAGATTGTATGATGGTAAAACTTCATCCGCACAAATTCTGGCATATCACACATCTGGCGCCGTTTCTAATTTTCGTTTCGATCCATGCAAACTAAACGTCCCACAAATTTGCAGTGCATAAGCTAGCCCTACAGCATCAGAACAACAGAACTCCACCCACACGCACTCACAGCAGGACATGTGGCGGCTGTGGCAGCAACAGCATCGCACAAAACTTTTGGTAAATTATGAAATTATAAACATGGCCAGCATAGTCAACTTTTTACGATACATACGCACCCAGAGTCGCATCCAGTGCCAGTCCTAGACACATACGAGTACACACACTCGTCTACGTTCGTTCATACGAGTACGAGTATGTTACATGGAAAATGTCTGGCCGAGAAAAGTAATTTAATTGTCGCAAAAATGTCGAAAACAGCTTTAGTGCTTTGCATTACCAGAACCAAAAACAGAAACAACAAACACAACGCATGAATAAGATGGAGAAATCATAATAAGGGGAAATTATAATTACAAGTGCTCGCATGTGGTTGAGTCCCGAACCAAGTCGAGATTTATACATAAAAATAAAATACGCACACACATATGAACATACATACGTATGTATATGATTAAAGTTTCCACTTGCCGGAAAAAAGCCAGAGACCATAAGAGAATAATTTTATGTTGAGTTCAATAATTAATATGCGTCCAAGGTTGTTTATGGCCGAGTGTAGGTTATACGATATTTAAATGTGGCCATAAAATGTAGAGAAGTTTGTGGAACGAAGGTGTTCCAAGAAACAGTTTCATTATAAATTTATACTGTGGCAACCGTATCGAACATATTCATATTTCGTTCTCTACGTAAACATGTACATCAGATCAGTCCTTTGATTCCTTCCTTTGATTCCTTGGATATGTCCCTCTTTATTGGTAAATTTTCTCCTACGAGTATTAGGCCAACTCCCAAAAGTATGCTTCGTGAGAGGCAGAGTAGATTTCGGTTTCAGCGGAAAGACTAATACCGGAACATTTCCCTCGTTGGGTATCTGGTTTGATATGAATTTTAATGGCCTTGTGCATGGTTGAAACGATTTATGATGCGCCACGCACGCGGTTAATTAGACACAGCAAAAACAAGAAAGAAAAAAAAGAGGAGCGGAGCGGAGCGGAGAGGATAGGATAGGGGAGAAATTGGGGCCACGCCACAGCTGAGATGGGGCTGATGCTGGGACTGACGCTGATGCCGATGGGTTGCTGGGGGTTGGCCTGTTTTTGTTATCCTTTTCAATGTCACACAAACACAGACATGGTGGAAGACTACATGCGAGTATAGCAGCGCATCATGTGTTTTATCTATGGCGCTCAGATTTCAGTTGGCGGAGGGTGCTTTTGGCTTGGTTAAGTTCTGGGGAGAGTTTACTTTCGTAAACCCATTCCACATCCCGTTCTTGGCTCCGCGGCCCCGGCCCCGGCCCCGCCCAAAGGGAGACATATACCCTCGAGTTGTTTTAACGTCAACTTGCTGCTTGTATCATTTAATCTTTAATATCCTTTCTTAGCGTCGACTTTGGTCTTTTGGCGTTCATTCGATGTTCTTTTTGTTGGTCGATGCTCGCCGCTGTTGTGTCCTTTGTGACTTTCGCCTGACGCATACAGATACATAAATACTTCAATGCTTCGCTTCGTGTGGGTGAAGGAAAGTCTTGCTTAGATTTATCACTTGCCTGTGCTGTACATACATACGAACAATAAATAAATGTAGACATGTATTTCTCTCTACTCGGTACCCATAGTGTTCAAGGATATATTATTTGTTTGTAGCCATACAGGTAAAAGCATAAAAGGCAGAAGCATAAAAAGGTGATCGAGTACTGAGATATACGACACTATTTTCATTGCAAATTCCAGATCAGATTAGCGTCACGTTTACTGAACAGACGTTGTTCCACTTATTTCACGGGTTGTTTGGATAGGATCGTTTATCCGACTACGAGGTATCTTATAGTCGGAACCTTTGCTATGCTACTTGTTTTTGTTTCTTTGCATCTACCCATGGCCGCCACATGGCTTGGCATGCTCTGATTCTCATCTTCATCTCCCATTGTCAAGAATTTGTTTCTTTGTGTCTGTGTTTGTGTGTTGGTGTTTGTGGCAGTATCTGTATCTATGTGTGGCATTAACAGGGAGCAGGCAAAAATATCTTTATGCCTCATAAGTTTAATTTGGCGCAAATTGTTTTTATTTGCCCAGTCGCCAAAGCCAAACAGCAGCAAAAACAACAACAACATCAAGTTGGCACACAACAACACACAGACAGACAGGCGGACAGACAGACAGACGGACCGACAAACAGACAGACGGACAGACAAACAGACAGACGGACGGACAGAGAAGAATGGCAGCCGAGAATAGAGTTGCCACATGCATGTGTGATACAAAATGGCGGCCCTGGTTTTGTTTTTTGCTGGCATTTCCACAAATTCTTTTTGAATGTCATTAGTATAATTGAAAAAGCTATTGGCACAAGGCCAACAAACCCCGAAAACCAACAAAATAGCCAACCAACCAACAAAAACGGCTATGGAAACCAAAAAACGAACTGGTAAATGTAGTCGATGCGACACGCGAAATCCAATAAAAATTTTAGATACAATTTTCAGTTAATTCTGGTTGCTTTTTGTAGTCTAGCGGAAAGTTTGGCGACTTTGGCTCCCCTTGATACCGCTATGGCCACAGCCCAAGGACACAACAGCCCGCAGCCCGTAGTCCGCAGTCCAAAAGACACCCAACATGTGCATAAATTTTGCAGTTGACATCCAGCAAATGTACATGGGATATTGCTTAGAACAACCAACCACATGAGTTATAGAGTGTATAGAGAGAGCCAAGCTACGAGTGTTTATGCAGAGATCGGATTGCAGCACAGAGATATGCAAAGTATCGAAAAGTATCGTGTCTAGCCGGAAAGGACTGTCAGTCGGTCACTTGAAGAAGGTGAACCGGAAGTGTTCAGCCATTGCACAATGGCCAAAACGCCCGATATTTTGGCAGAATATGCAATCACACACACAAAATAAGATTAAACTGTATACATACTTACAAAATAGTCTGAAAGTCTTTTCTGTGGTTTAGAATTGTGGCGCAATTAACCGCGAATAATGAGAAATTTTACACTTCTGTTGGGACTGTTCCTTTGAACTAAAATCGAACTGTAAACATGGAAAATATTCGTACAGGTATGCTTAATACTTAATCGTTTTGTAGAGTATAATACAAACCTTTAGGTTAAGCAAAGAAGCACAAAATATATGGTTTCCATTCAGACCTCTAGTCTTTCTGTATGTAATCAAAACGAATAATCAAAAAAAAGCTAACTTTATGAGAAAACAGACAGCTGAAAAAGGGACGTCACAAGAATGTTTTGAGATGCAAGTTCAAATATGGGGCAGGGCACATAAAATGCAAGTGCTTCCAGTTCATTCATTATGTTTTCTCTAATAGCCCATGCCAGTTTTTCCCCCATAATATTATTTGAGATAAATTTCATGTAAATAGTTGGTTACCTTTTAAGTTTATTACCCTCCATATCAATTGATTTGATCTTACGGACCCTTGCGTATATTTATAACAGAGACATCGACGGGAAGCTGAGCGGAAATCAGAGTACACATGGTACTCCATATATTCTTGTCGCCCCATCCATTGAATTTCCTTTCCTTAAAATGTTATGTAAGCTCAATAAAACAGTCTCTTTTTTCTCCTTCTGTGTATCTTTTCTGGCAAAGTATCGTTTTGCTAAAGCTCTTACCTGATTGTTTGTCTTGCCAAATGTCTCTCTTCCACATACATATGTATTCTCTTTACTCTTTACCCCTACTCTAAGAGTATCTGTGTCTTTGGCTACTTGGCAAAATATTTCTCAACTATTTTCTATATTAGAAAACAGAATCCACACTGGGCAAAGGCAAAGTCTATGCGGCCACAGACAAAGGTGCAACTACTCGTACTCGCATGTGGGATGTGGGTTGTGTCTGTGTGTGTGTGTTCTTGATATTTATTTGAATCTTGACTGTCTCTTGGGCGAAACACACGCACATACACACACACACACACGGATGCACACTCTCGCACACAGATACAAAATATATACAACTACATCAATGCTTATCTTCTCTCTCCATTTACCGAGAAGCGAATTTTATTTGAAATTGAACTTGTTTTTGCGCCAATAAATTGTATAGACAAAGTATTTTGATTGCGTTCGGGTGAGTGGGGTTATACTCGTATTATACCAAACTCGGCTACTTCAATACAAACCTGTGTTCTCTGTACTTCCGGTTCACCAATGAAGAAACAACAACAACAACAACAAGAACAACTAAAAACCTAAAGCTAAATGCCAAAGCAATAGACTAAAGTAAACCAAGGGTAAAAGAGGCCAAGCCTAGAAGTTGGGGAAGGAGGTTTTTATGAGGTTAGCAAGTTTAACTAAAAGTTGTATATTCTCCTTCTTCCATGTGTGTTTTTCTCATTCATTTTATTAAGGAAGGTACGAGCACAGGTGAAAGGAACAAAAACTCGTTTCAGCAATTCAAATAAATGCCACCATTTATTTGTTGGCAGCCATCAAAGGAAAAGTCACTGTACTAATTTCTCAATCGAAACTGGGAAAAACTATCCAAGAAGAAGAATTGCATGGGCAAGGGGTAAACGGAAAACGGAACGATTATATCACAGGCTGTTTGATTTAAAATTGCAAACAAATAATGAATAGAAAAATCTACTTTACTACACCACCTTTAAAAATATGCAAAACTCTACTGCCTAACTGTGTCATATAATTGTACTGTTAAATACTGTTAAATAAATTAATAAAATGATTGTCCCTATCCTGTACCGCACTTTATTTTAGTCCATAATTTTAAATTAAATATGTTCCACATTTGCTTTTCAGTAAATATTTTTGTAAATTAACTTAAAAATATTACTACCTATTTATTTACCTCCAATTATAAAAATTTTGTATATATAATATGTATTGTTATTCAGGCAGAAAATAAAAAAAAGGAGTTACGGATACTTTTTTTTTTAGTTAGCTTACAATTTTTAACGATTAATATAAACATTATATTTACTGTTTTACTTATGTTTAAAGAATGCGATTTATTTGAAAATAAAACGATAAAGCACACACGCACTATCAAACACGCGGCTTCCATTTAAAGCCAATTTCACTTCCATGCAGACGGACCTTGATTTTCTGACTAACTTTATTAAATACCCTTCCATTGTGAAATATCATGTTTTAGGGAGGAGGAAAAATAAAAGCAAAAACGAGGGGGAACGTTGTGAGTTGCTGCGGCGACCGCAACTCTACATTTATACCCTATACTTAGTCAGTATGGCTCTCCCCCGGCAGACGCCGTTAATATTAAGTGACACGACAAAGAGTGAGTGCGAGAGAGACAGAAAATCAATCTGAGCGTGTCGACGGGCGCTGCGTAGCGACTGAAAATTTATTTCTTACTTTGGGATATAATATTAATCCGATCTGATCTAGATTCGGCAATCTGATAGATATGGTAATTTTCTATGATTGTGCGATTTTCATCTTCTCGTATCTTCAATATTGTCGCCACCGATTTTCGTCCTTATCGGTGGCGGAAGGGGGTGGGGCGAAATTTTGAAATATACGTGTAGTAGTGACATATTACAGAAGTTTGCATACAAAATGTCGTTGCTCTGTCGGCGCTCATAGGGACGGACAGACAGGGCTCAATCGACTCGGCTATTGATGCTGATCTAGAATATATGTATATACTTTATGCGGTCGGAAACGATTCCTTCTTGACGTTACACACATACATTTTCCCCACAAATCTAATATACCCCTATACACATTTTGAGTATCGGGTATAAAAATAGTTAATTGCATGTCAAATATATTAATGAGGAGCTGATACTTTTAATAGACACAATACATGCATAAAGTACATAAGATGAGAGTTCTCTCAATGGCAAAAAGACCGTCAAGTGTTTTCTGCAGACTTCTGCAATAAAATTCTCTTGTCCGTCCAATCTTAGAATATGGTTCCTGCGTTTGGTCTCCTCATTACCAAAAATATCAAGATATTCTCGAGTCTGTTCAAAAACAATTCCTTATCCTTATGCCCTCCGCAGACCCTTCTAGACATCTTCCTTCTTCCACTGCCCTCATCAGCCTTATTAGTATTGCTATCCCGTCCCGACTAGGCACTACTGTGCTCTTTGCGTAGCCATCACGCTGTTTTCCTTTGACACCTGTGCTATCAAGGTAAAATCTAGTCTAATGTATGTTTTAAGTAAACTTTCATCAATCTTGAAGTGTGTCAGAGAACTTGCCATAGCCCGCTTGTAGAGTAATTTATATTGTACGAAGTTTAATAAAATAATAGAATATATCACAATAAATTTCACAATTTTCTCTGGGTGACTCTTCTACCTGGCGAGCCCTCTCTTAAAACATATGATTCATTGATTCGCCATTCAGTCATCTAAAAACTTAGTACTAGAAACTGAGTAGTAGAATATCAGGACTGATTTTTAGGTAGAAATAATCCACAAACGAATCCAAGATCCTCCAATATTTATTAATTTTATGAGATTTTTAACCCAATCAAGATAAACTTGGGACTTACCGCAAACTGATAAGCCCATTTAAATAGATTATAAATTAAACAAGACTGCTGAACATTACTGAAGCTCTGCTTCTGCATCTTACACAAGCTGACCCAAATACTAACTACTCATGAATGCCATTTACTGTCCATCTATTAACTATCGGAGATAGCGTCAGGAAGTTTTCTGCTTGTGGCTCTAAAGCTAAACAGCGCACTTATCTTATCGACCAGGAGCAGCTGTAGCAGAGGGCACAGCATCGCAGCATCATCATCATCATCGTTCTCATGCACACTTACATCGAAAAGTACACCAAAAACTATAACGAAGGAGCAACATTGGGGAAAACTACTCGGCAAAACTTGGGTAGAAGTATACACAGATCCGAAAAGGGGCAAGGAGGCAGAGGGATCCATAATAATACTCATTTGGATCATTACCGCATTTTGAAGGAGGAACAGGGCCAGGCAGAAAAGAGCTCTTTTAAGCAAGCGATGAGAGCGGAGTCGACTCTTCCTCTTCGATTGGTATGCCTGCCTTTTATACTTTGTTGGCCTGGTGCAAACAAACAATCAACTTTGGATAATTATTGCACATCAATCACTGCCCCAACAGAGAGCAGTCCTTAGTTGCTCCTCGAACAAAGCACAACTGGGAAAGGAATGGTGAGGATGTACCAGTAAGAGTACGAGTACGAGTACGAGTATGGGGTCATGGGCAGCACTTTCAAGTTTTGGACTGCAGCAAGAGCCCTGAGGTGCTTTTCTACTTCAGCATCCCGAGTGCCGCATCCCGCAACCCGGCCCCATGCAGCTCTGCCTCTCCTTCCAGCATTCTTCTCTCCGGCCTTCTCTCTCTATCTGCATTGGCGAAAAGTTTTCTGTGCGGTTTTTGCGTACATTTGTCTGATTTGGCAGTCATCATCAGACGTAGGACAGCTCAGGCACACCTCCCAACAAACATCATCATCATCAACATCATCGCTGAGCCAGTCGGTCCTTGTGCTGGAACTGGTGCCGGTTGTGTGGGGCTCCTGTCCTGACATGTCCATGTCATCTCTTCATTCAATTCGTTGCGAACTGTTTCGTATACAAATTTTCGTGCGGCAATAACCGCAATAATGCTCACTCTCTCTCTTAATCTCTCTATCCGTCTCTGTCTTTCGCCATGGCATTGATTGTTAGGTTGAATTCGTATTGCATTGGGCTCTCTTTCACTCTTTCTTCCCCTCAATTATAGATGAGCCTTAACCAATGCCATGCCAGAGATATCAAATCATTGAAGACACTCATAATGTTCGCTTGCCATCTTTACTCCTACATTAATGCCATATGGTAGGCACTGTGGATAAAAACAGAGATGAAATCAGGACAGAGATTCTTTCAAAACATGTGTACATGGAAATTTCAATGAAATCGGTTTTGTATTTCTTATACAAACATACATATGTATGTGTTGAGTAATTAACATATGAACCTTACGATTAAGAACCTATTTTTATGCGCAAAATTGTATTCTTCATGCCTGTGCCTACAAGGTAACAGTTTCGCATAGTATAGCGATCCCACGTGCATGGCCGGAACCACAGCTGCATACGCTGCCGATGCTTTGGGCTTTAAATTTTATTTTTTTCCATTACAAAACCATTTAATATAGCCTATTATAAAGTCATATTTGCTCTGACTATGCTGATTCTGCAAACATTTTGCAAAAATCCAGAAAGATTCTCTGAAGATTCCAGTTCATTTCCATTAATTTCGTAAAATTCAAGTAAATCCAAAACAATTCTACGTATGTAAGTATTTTTAGCCGCATAAGTAAAAAATCTTTCTAAACTCATTTATTAAACAATTTTAGAATACTTTTGCGTTTAAACTGATTCGTTTTTTATTTAGGAGCACTTCAAGTATACGTGCTAAATGTTTACTAACATTCCTGGACAGTACGAGTATGTACATACATATTTGATTTTTGAACCTTCTGCCTGATACATCACCATCGCATTTCCTTGCAACTACTGCTTCCAACTAACATTCCAGCCAACAAATTTGTCATTCCTTTTACGGCAAAAAAAAGTTTAAATACATTACATCCCCTTACCGCAACCCGAGCTAAAACTTTCCTCAGTGGCCCACAAACCAAATTAAAAATTAAACTAAAAAAAATAAAATAAAAAGCAGACCGAACTGGAAACAAAACTTTGATCTAGTTGCTAAACTATTTGAGTAAAGGCAGCGCACAGCCCTTAACCCCTGATCAAAAGCAAAATAAAAACCAAAGCTCAAACGCACGTCTGTAGTTTATTAAATTTGTGGCAACACTTGGATTCAGTTACGTGGGGGAGACGGGGACCCCTCTTTAGGGGAGGCACGACAGAACACTTTGGATGGTTAACGGACTGCCCCTGACATTTCTGCGCCTCGACTCGGAGTCATAAAATGATTGCATGCTCTACATAGCAAAGCACACAAGACCAGACTGCCATACACTCTCATTCTGGCATATATATTTACTTGCAAAACACTTAGCGGCAGGTAGAGTCATCGAGGAGAGAGGAGCAACTACACAGAGAAAAATAATTGTAAGATGAAACAGAGATATACTCGGGTTATACGATGGGTTCCAAATCTAAGAACAACTTTGTAACTTTCCATAATGCTAACATAATGACCTTCGAACACATTTTTAATGGTTCTAAGTTTTCTTTAAGCAGTAAAGATATTCCTTCTCGTGACATTTCAGTGAGCAAATTAGAGTAATTTTCTTTGATGGCTTTTATTACAACATTTTAAAACTTTTATTTTTACCACTGCTACGAGTACTTTTGTATACATTCTTTATTGCTATTCTAGATAGTGTTTCAGTATTTGTACTCTTATTGAAACGTTATTTATCTCCATCCATATTAAAATTTCTCTTGATGCATAACGGGCGCTGGTTTAGTCTTTGCCAAAAATCCCAGGCGTCACCATAATAATTTCCAGGCCAACGTCATCAACATCATCGTCATCGTCATCGCCAGTATCCCCATCATGATCATAGCTTCGCCCAACATTAATGATAACATGCCGTTCCTACCCGGCTCCTGTCCCTGTCTCTGTCGCTGCACAACCTACCTTTTGCTCCCTTCTTACTGGCCCACCCTGTGTGTGTGTGGCAAATATGAAATTTATAGTTTTATGATGACTGCTGAGTGTGCCACTGCCAACGCCTTTTACGGCTTCTGGGTTCAACTTAACTTTACGAGCCAGCGCAGCCACCAAGCCGAGAAGAAGGATCTGCTCCTGAAACACCGCCCGCCCTGAATCACCGCCCGCTCTGAAAACACCTCCTCCTAGTGGCATAAATAAAATCATACAACTCGGTTCATTCTCTTTCTTTTGGGTCTCCGTCTCCACCACGTTTATTTCCGCCTACTTGGGCGCCATTGCCATTGCCGTTGCCGATTGCTATTGCTATTGCAGTAACCCCTCTGTCATTGCTGCTCTCCAGCTCTCCAGCTCTCCCGCTTCTCCACTCACTATATCAAAAAATGAACCTCCTTTTGCTCGTTGCACCAGCACCAGCATCACGACCCCGTATCCTACTCCCCACCACAATTCAGCAAAGCAAAAGTTGGAGTTTTATGGCACGAGAGAAGGTTAAGGAGCAGTTCCAAGGGAGGTACAAACTTGGCAATGCATGCCGCAAATATGTTTTTGATTATTATGACTCTTCGAGATTATGCAATTTTATGAATATGAATGGTTTATGTGTAGGTATGGCGCGAGAAATGAATTGCATTTCCACAGCATTTCCACAGCACGGTCTCGGCCTCGGTCCCAGCCTCTTTTCAGTTCGGTTTGGTTCCGTGTGCTTCTGCCTGATGACGATAACGACGTTTTGATGCTTCCATGGAAGAGAGTACGGCGAGAGGAATTTAGAAAGCCTAGCATGCACTCCACTTGGTTGTGCCTTTAAAAAGATTTTAAATTTAAATCGAATTCTCCACTGTCGACACTGTCAACGGGCATGAGTGACGCATTCAGACTGAGAAGAGCACACCAGAAGCAGCCAAAGAGAGGAAGGATGGGCAGGAGCGGCAGCAATGATAGGGGCGTGTATCCTAGTGGTAAGCGATAAAGCATGGAGTGAGTGGTTTTGATGGAGAAGATATAATGTCACTGGCATTGCCGAGAGCCAGGCCAAGCTCCGGCTCTGGACTGGGGCAAGAGAGAACGGCGAGAACTGATTCGGCCATACAAAAGTCCAGATGACCTATTCAACTATATAAATATTCAAACAGTATGAAATCCAACCAAAATATTCAAAAAATTCGAATGCTAAGATAAGCAAGTCGAGTGGAACTTTTTGAAAGAGATGCACACATATGTAATTAGATTATAAAGAATATTTTGGAAGTTGAATTTTAAATTATTAAAAAAAAAATTAAAGACAAGAGATAAAATAAATTACAAGTCTTATAAAATCGATTGGAACTTCTCAGCTAATTTGTTCCCTGCAAATCATACCCTAATACCTAATCTTCATTGTCCGTCCAGTCTATAGGTATACGCCGCCAAAATGCCCTACATCTCCCCATCCGAACCATCTCACAAGCACGATATACAAACAAACAAACCAAACCAGATGATAACAAAAAAGAAGAATGCCAGAAAAAATGGAAGCGAAATGACTGCAATCTGTCGTCTCAAAGCTGATGACATTTTGAGTGAATGAACGAACAGGCCGAGCCTACGCCGCCACTCAATACCCCTTGCTCCTGCGACAGCCCCCACCATCTTTTGGGCCGTCCCGTTTTTTAACAAATTGGTGTGATCCCAGAGTGACGCGTCATATTCGCAGACACTTTAGCAGGACCCCAGGATCTGCAGGGGTGAAAGGAGCAGAAGTTGGGCCAGAGGCAGCACTGAGGGACAACTGATAGAGCGACAGCAGAGAAATTGCAAACGAGCTCAGTCGATGGCCCAAAAAACCAAAACATACGCAGCATTTATGGGGGAGCTCCACAATGAAAGTCCCAGTCCCTTCCCCCTGGGGGACGGTGGATGGTAGATGGTAGATGGGTAATGTGTACGGGGCTGCGCATATTGTTAACGCCCACTCAACTCTATGCCATTTTGTATTGATGGCCTGTCTGCCGCAGAGCTTTTATATAAAGCCTTCCAGAGATGTGGCTCTGCTCGGATGTGGCTGTGAGTGCGAGGCAGGGAGGTGTGCGGCCTGGGGGTCAAAGCCTTTGGCCCCATCCTATGCCAGTTTCAATTTTTTATCGTTGTTTTTAGTCGGGGTAAGCAAATCACTAAAAAAAAGATCACAATGCAGTTAAAGGCCACGCGGGAGATAAATTGAAAAAAACACAAAACAAAACAGCATTTGAAGAAACAAGAGTCAGAAAATGGGGAAAGTCAAATACCCTTTAAAGATTACTAACTATTAAGGGCTTCCATCTGCTCTTCAAGCATTGAGAGGCGGTGTATCACCTTTCCATTCGCACCTTTTGAGGACTGCTGGCTTACTTAAAAAGGACATTCACCAGACTTTTTGATACAATTTACATAATTGTCGGCTAATTTTCAGAGTGAAGGACACCATTTCCCTGCCGCACTCTCGTTCTATCTCTTACTATCTTTCCCGTCCAGTGTGAGGCCTCCAGACAAAGCGATGTTTTTTTCCCGTTATTAGGACATTGACGTGCAATGGCTGCTCCATCAAGTGGCCCAAGAGACATCAAACAGAATACTGTTACGAGCTGACCGCTCCCACCCAGCCGACCGAGGGGCGCTGCCGCATGCGCTGCCGAATGCGCTGCCGCATGCGCTGCAGGATGAGAGACGAAAAATACATACGTTTGTTAGAATCACGAAAATTTGAACTACATAACCTAAGCTTGCAAATTATAATACTAATTACGGTAGGCATAAGTACTTCGTACTTTGAAATACGAGTAGAGAAGGTATGTACATACAGTTATCATTCTTTGAATATAAAATGGGGCTGATTTACTCAAAATTCGAATCCTTTATTGATTGGCAGAGAGTTTCAAAATTTTGCCGCACCCCTTCCGCCCCCGCAAAGGACGAAAATCTGGGGCATCCACATATCTCAGAGACTATTAAGTTTGGTATCCACACTCCTGTTAGATCTCACTACAAAACGTATATTTTAAAATTTCGCCCCACCCCCTTTCAGTCAGCCTTTCGCCCCCAAAAATGACGAAAATCTGTGGCATCCACAATATTGAAGATTCGGAAAACTAAAAAGGCACATTAGATCAGATCGGATCATTTTGATAGTGCAGTGGCTACGCAGCGCCCGACGACACGCTCAGACGGATTTTCTGTCTCTCTCGCACTCACTCTAACCATACTCTAACATACTAACCAAGTATCGGGTATAAATGTAGAGCTGCGGTCGCCGCAGCAACTCACAACGTTCCCCCTCGTTTTTGCTTTTATTTTTCCTCCTCCCTAAAACATGATATTTCACGATGGAAGGGTATTTAATAAAGTTAGTCAGAAAAACAAGGTCCGTCCGCACGGAAGTGAAATTGGCTTTAAATGGAAGCCGCGTGTTTGTGATAGTGCGTGTGTGCTTCTGCCTTTTTCGTGCCTTCGGATGGGTCTCGTCTCGCGTGTTTTGCTGCCAGTCTGCCAGTCCATACCTCTATTTTTCCACTGTTCGTTGCACAACGCAAAGTGCGCCATCTAGCGTCGTTTATACGCACATTTGGCTCACATCAATTTGCGGTGCAGACATTAGGCTTTGAATTTTTTATTAAACGACACCGAGGGCGGCAGACGCGGCGTATGCGTAATGCGGTTAGTGAATGTGATGAAAGGTGCATGATGGGGATAGGGATAGGGATGGAGATGGATATGGAGATGGAGATGTGGGTGGGGATGCCGATGTGGGTATAGAGAACACACATTAATTGTTGCACATTTCTGCCAGGGTCTCTTCTCCTTTCCCTTTCCATGTGATTCTCTCTTTCTCTCATTTGTGATGCGCCTTTTTGTCTTTGATTAGCCGCAGACATCAGTGGGACGGAATGTAGTGACGGACAGACGGAATCTACCGACAGCCAGACTCGGAGGCAAAGGGACGGAGGCCTCGTCATGCAGCCAGTTCATTGGAGAAATTACATTTACATATTAAAATATGCCAAATGCAAAGGCCAGACACGGGTTGAGAGGAGTGCAGGGACAGAGACAGGGACCAGGGACCAGGGACCAGGATCAGGACTGGTCGCCTCTGGAGCATAGCCCTTGGTCATTGCCCAGCCATGTGGCAGGTCCCTTGTTGTTGTTGCTGTTGCTGTAGCTGTTGTTTATGCATAGGCCGTGTGTGATCTTCCCTCCCAGCCTGAGGTCCTCTCTGGAATAGGTAAAATGTCTAGTCATGCATCAAGGCAAAAGCAAGGTAAACAAACAGGAAGCTTCCACTGCAGCATGCCAGACGGTGGATCGAGGAGTTTCCAATCGATGATGGTTGGACCGGATTAACCTAGATAAATAATAAAGGTAAATAAATAGACATTTTCTATAATGTTTAATTGCCTGCACATTTCGATAACTTTCGAAGCGATGAAAAGAGATTTCCTTGAGTCTAGTTAAAGCTTCTCCACAAAGTTGGGCATGTAATGTATTGTCTGTGTTGATCAGTCAGTCGGATAACGAAAATAGGCTAAAAATGTTCGTTGTATGTGATTATAGCCAGTTTGCAGCTGGGATTCATGCGGCATGCACCTTTGTGCCACGCAACACTCATTAATCCACCCTCTTCAAATGTACATTTTGCTCTCTCCCACTCGACGATTGCGCATATTATGCGAAATTGTTTATGCAAATATTGCAAAAAAGAATTAATTTATTTGACTTGCATGCTAATTTACGAGCCAATAAAAACAGGCAGGGACAGGGGAGTGGGGAGAGGGGAGAGAGGGAGAGAGGTCACAGAGGAGTATTGAGGTGGAGCACAGGCCAGCCTATTGTTAATTTATTGTTCTCCCCCTAGGTCTCGTTCTCTCTGACCAACCACCGATATGTGTAGACACATTTTAAATTTAAGCCATGCAACCAACAACCAAAACAGAAATACCAAAAATAGCAACAACAGCAACAACGACACCGACACCGACAACGAAAGTATACTGTGGAAAATTATAACGCATTGGCCCCGAAAAATCAACAGCTGCCATCCCGCAAAAACCAAACAAACCGCATGTTGGAAGGCTCTCCACGGCCCATGGAGCTCGCTCTACGACAGGGGTATATCCCCATTCTGGCAGAGTTGGCTGACCGAACCGTCTAAACGGCATTGACCGCATAAGAGTAAAGAGGGTTACAGGGGGATGAGTAGTAACGAGTGGGGTAGGGGCTGCGTTGCCAATTTAAAAATTCCCACAGCCGCCAAATAATCAAAGTTGAGAAGGAGTTCAGCAGTTTTAAAGGACTATGGCCGAAAACCAACAGCACTGAGCTCTCCGTATGCCCTATAGGTATTGCTCAAAATCGATATTTCTGCATGGAAGAAGCCCAAAATAATTCTAACGTGACCTATCCACATACGACTCGTATTATATGTATTATCTGGTCTGAAGCTTGTCACATTTTAGTCTAATTAGCTGGCTTATAATTTTGCTCAATTTTAACCCGCTGAATCAGCGTCGAGCTGGTTTTATGTTTTGAACCGGTCTAAACCGGAAAATGAACAAAAACTTAATTACCCAAAATTTATACTCGCCTCTGGACATTGACTCCTTTTGCGGTTCGCAGACCACTCCGGCCCGCAGCTAAAATGTCATGTGGCACACCTCCTTCAGAGCCCACCCCTCGCCAAAGTCCGCGGCTTTATTGTTTACAATTGTCAAACAAGTTCGCCACGGTTTTTGCGGTCAGCGAAGCTTTTAATAAGGTGAAAAATGCCGAGCACAAAAGTCGCCGGGGTCGACCGGTGCCCTCTCCTTGTGGGAAGGGGGCTTTCGCTTAGCGCTGTATAATTTTAGGCGTTAAAAAAACAACTACAACAGAGGCAGGAACAAAAACACCAAATTGACGGTGTTTCGTGTTTTCGGAACGCCCTCATCAAATATTCAAACGGTAGCCGGGCTGTCCTTTCTAACACACACAAAATGGGCGGACGGACAGTAAAAAAACGACGTCAACAAAAGCCATCATAACAATTAATTTGAAAACACGTGTAGATTGCTTTTTGCGGTTAGCAGCAGGACATGGCTCAGCGGCAGCAGACCAGAGCAGGATCAGGGCAGAGACTGGGACTGTGACCGGGCTATGCCAGAGTCTGGGATTGGGCTAAAAATGAGGGCTAAAAATGCCTGCGCCGCGACATCCATCCCTCGACCTCTTGCATGACCGGGCAATCATAAAACACTTTAAGCATGTTTTCCGACTAGTCTATTCGTGTAAGGCCCCTTTTACCATAGGGGGCATCCAGACCCAGACTCAGACCCAGACCTGCCCGGATCCACTGATTTCCCGTCTCTCATTCATGCTTAATTCAAAGCCAACCGAAACGTCAACTTGCTGTAGTTTTGGGTATGTATTTGAGACAGACTAGAGGCTGGCTGTTTGAAGGTCAAGGAATTAAATGAGTCAAAGCCTTTTATCAATAGCTTTTTAAGTATCTCTAGAGGGTGGGGTGCCGGATTTTTATTAGCAAGAATAGAAACGAAACTTCAACTTGGATTTCCTTCTGCTGAAATTTCGATGGTATTCTTAGAAATGTCATGTAATATGAAAGCCATTTTTCCGTCGTTGCAGCCATTTGTGGCATTTATCTGATGAAAATGTCGCACTTGCATCGGTTAATGATAAAGTTACTTTCGTGGAGAAACGAGAAATGGTGGATCATCTCTTAGCACTTTGGATTGACGATGATGATCTGCAAAAGGCTTAATTCTAAAAGAAATCGGTCTGATTTTGTAGAACTTACTCTGGTAAATTTTTTGATCAGTTTAATATTTCCATCTTTCAAAATGGTAAGCAATAAAGACTAAGAAAATGATCTAAACATATTAACACATTTGAGAGTGGTCTATGATAAAGATTATCATTTCGCAAGGATATAATTGGAAACGTGGAGTGGAGGAATTGAGAGGAAATTTTAGTGGCGGAATTATATTTTTATAATCTAAATCGTAAACAAAAATGCAATCCGATCAGAGCAATATGCCATATACATATGTATAAGGTATACTTTCCTTAGGAACAATTGGAGAAATATTGTATTTTTTTTAAATTTAAGTTTGAGTCGGTACCTCTGAACCTTGCCGAATCAGGCTTTATAACTTTCTTCATCTTTGTTTATACCAAAAATAACCTTTTTAGACCCTGAGAACCTTGCTTCCGACACATTTTTTTTCGCTCATAAAGATAAGCGCAACCCTAATGTCATATATTACATGTCATCAATACATTTTCCAGATATAACTCTTATAGTTTTTAAAGATATTGTATAATATATTGGTTTGGTTAATCTTTATTTCCGCAATATTTATGTACAACGTAAATTTTAAATACTTTTGAGACTTTCGGATCTTTTTATATTTGGTCAGCGTTGAGCTTTAAAAGATATTATATGGCATATGTACCATTTATTGATCGGGATCTTTTTTACACTCAGTTTCTCTTCAAAGTTACAATATCCTGCTTTTAACTTACTTGAAGGTATTAATAACAAACAAATAATGACAATTATATTGTGTGGCCCGTTCGTATGTATGTTATGTTTTATGTTGTAGAGCCACTGGGAAAACTCGCTGCAAAAATCAATTTTATCGAAAACAAACATAATAAAAAAATGTGTTTTCCATCGCGTACGTGGTTTTCTGAATCTATTTTCTTTTACATTTACGATAGACAAGACTTGCAGTTTAATGCTTACAAATGTTCATTTTTTTCTTAAATAATTAAGAATATTATGTTACAAATATATTCTTAAATTTTTGAATTTTGTTATATTTTTGATCATGTTTGGCCGTGGGGGCAGCTCTGGCTGCTACTGGCCCAATAAGGGTCTAATGGGCTCTACTCTGCTGACCATGGCATCTTCGAGTGCCCATCCATGCCTTGCCTTGTCTTGCCAATGTTTGTTAAATAATTAATTCCTGCTGCTATTCTTTCTGCACAGTCGGCCAGGTTTGGCTAAATAAATTGTTCAGCACATATTATGGCCTATTGAAAGAATTTACATAACATTGCCAAAGGATATGAAACGGACAAACAGCATATGTCCACAGACAGACGCAATGGCCAGGCTGGCCATACCAGACAGAAGCTTGCCTGGGCCCAGCCAGCAGCCTTAGGCATTCCAGGAGAGGCCACAAAGTCAACGGCTACGTATAATTTATATGCAAATACACATGGTGCAAGTCTAAGCACAAGCAAGACGTGCCTCGACACACACACACACACACACACACCCACACAAGCCCACACACATGTGTAGATATGTACATGAATAAAACAACAAGAGGAAAGAGGGAGGAATCAAGATGGAAGGAATCGCCCTCCAACTATAACTCCGAATGTCTATTAAAATTTATTCGAGCATAAGTACTGAGAAGCGAGAACTGAAAACTGAAGTCATGGTGTGCCCACTCTCCAAGAAATAGAAAATATATGCACAGACCGTTGAGAATCCAGTCCGAACGAGGGGGGAAGCTGTAAGTGAGTGAAACAGAGAAACTAAATGCTAAATAATCAAATGTACGCAGCCAAGGTACTCCTACACGCAGAAAAAGAAGGTCGACACAAGACCAAAGCAAAATGAATGCCATGCGGTGCAGCTGGGGAGGCTAAAAAGTTGTACTAAGAAAAAATTACAGTTTTACCAATAAACAAATGATCCCAAGGGATCCCACGTGGCGCGAAACGTGATATGTGTAACCGGACCGATCGCGGGAATTAAGGAACAATTTTTGCTAAATTAATTAAAAGAGCTATGCATGAATCTAAACTACAAATGTTAATACTATTTTATTAAGAGCTAACTCATTTTCTTCGGTTAGTTAATGTATAATAATGAACAATAATCTACTAGGATTAGAAGTGGATCTTACATTTGCATTCCTGTGGAGGCCGCGCTAAGGAAAAAGGAACAACTTTTATTTGATTGCGGTGTACTTTCTACTTCGTTATAAAGGGGTGTAAACCCAAAGTTCTACTTCAATATTTAGTACTAAATTCATTAAATATTTTATTCGAAATATATTTGAGGATTTGTAAAAAGAGAGCTAATTATAGGAAATTCGCAAATAATAATAGTAATATTAAAATGTTTGTATTTCATCGACCAATTTATACACTTAATATATATCATATCATGGGGAATTTATTCTTCAATGGAAAAATTAAATTCATAAAAACGTAGGTATGTTCTTAGAGGCACAGGGGCCTACTCATTGTTTTATATCATTCATCCAATTCCTTCTGTCCTGCACCATCATAAATGTGTTGACCTGTTCTGTGTACTAGTACTAGTGGTGGCCTAGTACTTTCCAACCAACCCTCTTAGACAAGGGGCAACCACAGAGGGATGTAGCAATGGCCAAGGCAAGTTAGGTGCTAAACAGCGCATAGCGGAGCTCAGTTCTGTTGCGCTTAGCAGAGATACAGATACATACGTACATATGCCAGGATACGGATAGCAGCCTCCAGGTAACTGTTCTTACTCTGTTGTATATGTATTTGTACCTACTTGTATACATCCCTATCCCTCTTTCCTCGCTTGTCAGATGAGTGGAGCGGAGCGGAGCGGAGTGGAGTGGAGTGGAGGGGATATCCAGAACAGTTGGACGTCGTGGATAGCTGGGATAAAACTTTGTAAGTAGTTTAATTAAATTAATAAAACTTAAAGCTCAACGAGAGGGCATAACGGTGCTGGCAACCCCCCGACAGGCTGAAGAAGATCTGAATGGAAATGGGGAGTGGAAGTTCTTTAAAAGTCGCAGGACACTCGCAGAAAAGTTGGCTTAAGATGAAGGGCGTGGATGAGGACGAGGACGAGGACGACAGCAAAAGACAGCAAACAAATGCAAGCAATGACGGGTAAAGTGCTCGTTGCGTATTTTAATTTGGTTTAAAAACATTGTTTCGCAAAATCCCTCAAGTGTACGTCATTCCACCTCTGACGTCACGTCACATCTCAAGCAAACTTTGCAGTCTCCCCAGCTCTCTCGTTCTGCGTATATTGCTATACCCTTACAGAGGGTATTGATATGCGAAGAGATGAACGGACTTCCATCATTATATGGAATACATTCCCATCATCTCCATCAATCAATAATCAATTAATTCTAATTTAAAATAAAGAACCAGAGTTTATATTTTACGTACCTCAACAGACAATTTGGACATGAATGGCTTTATGGCTGTAGAAAAAATCTATTTGATTGCTGACCAAAAAGACTTTCTACATAATTATATATGTATGATACATGAAATTCGATTTAATTTCGGACATTGGGCAAGGGTATTCCGCCCTTCGAATCGTCCTTCGCTGCCGCATGTGTATTGTGACAGCAGCGTGAAAACCGCGTTGACAGCTCAGCGAGAGAAATGGGCACTGTAGGGGCTTGCAGCGCAGGGACAGGACAGCAACTGGAAATGCAAGAAATGTAAATTGTGCAGCTTTTGGTGCGCACTTTATTCGTTCATCTCGTTGTCGTTGCTATTGCTTTTGTTTTTGCATTTGCCTTTGCTGTTGCTATTGCAGTGACGTGCAAAAATGTTCATGGGCTTGGGCCAGTCCCACAAAATATGACAGGACCAACGAGTAGGGCGGGAGGGTCGGGAGGGTCGGGAGGTACTGGGACTACAGATGGGGGCTTGGTTTGGTACTGCTTCTGGGTCATAATGAACTCAGAAACCAACTCATAATTAAACGGGGAGTTATGCGACCAACGGTCGATGCCTGCCAGCCTCCGGGTCAGGGCATGCGAACCGTTTCGTTATACTTTTCCACCCAAAAAGTCTTGTAAATAGTGCAGTTAGATGAGTTCCAGAGATAAAACCGCAGAGACGACTGAATGTATTATTCCCACAAGCAATATGTCTTGAAGCTGACTTGCGGATTGTGGACCATCAAAACCCACGAGTAGTCTTGAAATAGAATAGTCTTGGTATACAAAACTATGAGCGGAATGTAAATTGTAATAAGATCCCTTACAAGTGATTATCAACGGACATCAACGGATTCTTTAGATTCGATTTCAGGTCCATCTACTGTATCCTAACCAATCGGCTAATGTTCCAATATACCATATTGCATCAGATCGTTTTATAGGCTGGGTTTGGTTAAGAGAAGAGTCTCCCCCATCCCAATTGAGCCTCAACTTTTGCCCCTACAAAGTCACACCAATTTATTTACTTACACTTCGGACTTTACTGCCTAGACACAATTTATGCCAATTTAATGCATAACATTTTGGGATCTATCAAATGCCCAACCGAGCCCCCACAAGAGCCTAACAAGCGAATCCACTTAAGCTTCCAAGGGCAATCCGCCAGGATTCGAATTCGCGAAGAGTGCGCTTTTCAAAAACGAACAAGTATTCTGCACAGCAAAAAAGAGAACCAACAACGGGAAAATGGAAATGGCAAACTCGGAGGAAACACAAAAGTTTTTCCAGCTCTTTATTTTTTGTGCGAGCGACCTCATTTCACGGCAAAAGGCACCCAAAAGAACCTTCGCTCTGCCACAAAACGCAACTCATTAAAAAGGATCACCGCACCACTGGGCGAGAAAGCAACGCCAGCTTGAGAGCCGGGGTGCTGGCGATGACGCCGCCTCTGAACAATCGAACAATATCAACGCATCAGCAGAAGGATAACCAAGATATCATGTCCTTTAGTGGAGGAAAGGACAGACTATAAGACTCCCTACTAAGCGTCTCACACTCGACCATAAGCTGTGTCTGGTTCTAGTGAATGGACGACCAATAAATTAGGAATATTGAGTTCTGCTATTCGTTTCGGTCTTCACCAAAATAAAGGATATACTAATATTGGAAATCATACTTGGGCAGAATCTTAGAGCTGAAAGATCGTACCACATGACCGTATAATCGACGGCAAGTGTTTTCCCAAATTTATAGGGTATTCAAAAACTGGCACAAAGTCTCGCGGCGCAAGAACAAAAGGACACAAACCAATGGCGCAAAGAGTGGTACACGGAGCAAGGATGAGGATGAGTACTATGATATGGAGCACACTGCCACCAATATACAAGAAAAACAAAAATTAGGGCACTTACGCGTGCTGGCTTAAAAAAGCAGTAAACTTTCCTTCAGCCATCCCCTAACTCTCCACTCCCCTCCGCTCTCCACTCTCCGCTCTGGGCACTGCCCCTCTCATCTAGCCACACCATGAACCCCTTCAAAACGGCAAGTATTAAGCAAATGTCAGCCAGCCTGAACCTGATGATGACCCTACTTTTTTGAAAATGTGTCAGAGCTACAAGTGAAGAGCAACTGTTGCAAGAGACCCGCCCCACCCGCTAAGAGGGGATGGTGGTGGGGTTGTGAGTGGTCCTAGTAGGGGTGGTGTGGGGGGGTGTGGGTTGGCTGTGTTGCGGGTGGCATGGGCGGTGCGGTCCGTCTGGCTGCTGCCGCTGCCGCTGCTGTTGCATAAATATTCAAAGCTTTTACATGACTGCAGGCTGGCTAAAAATGTGCAACAGCGAAAAACGGCGGAGGTTGCTGGCCTTGGGTGGGGTGCGGGTGCGGGTGCGGGTGCGGGTACTGGTGTGGGTGTCATTGCTGGAGAGGGGGTAGCTGGGGTTAGTGGTGAGGTTGGATGATGATGGTGATGACTGCATAGTCATCTCTGGTCCTACGCCTGGCTATTTGATGAGTGGGTTGATACTGAAAAATGCTTCATTCAAAATGTGAAGTATACATTTTTTTTTTTTACCAATACTTATATTTTTAGTTCTATTTTCTATCATTTTTTTATTATTATGTGTTTGGCATGATTTTATTTAAAGCTTTAATGAATTTGACAAAAGAGCAGGGTTTTCCAGATTTTTAAATAGGAATTTAATAGAAACCCTATACACTCCACTGCCAACCCTCGCGAAACCCAGGCGTAAAATTGTATTCCTGTGTACGCGTTCTTGCAATAAAACAAAAAAAAAAACGCCAAAGCGACTGCAACTACAGCTACAACTACAACTACAACTTTAGCAGCAGCGGCAGCAACAAAAACACTAACAGAAATGGCCACATAAAGAAACAGGATGAGGACGAGGCGGCCAAGAGAGCGTGTGAGAGAGATAGGAGAGTGAGAGAGAGAGAGAGAGAGAGAGAGAGGGAGGAGGAGAACACTAATAACAAGCTGCAGCGGTAAAGGACAGCCGACAGCAGACAGAGAGCACTGCCAGGACTGGCAGGCAGGCAGGCAGGCAGCCTTTGCTGTCCTCAGTCAGGAGCAACTGTCAACGAGCTGTGGCAACCACTTAAAGCCTTCAAAATGGCGCAAGTTTAAATTAAAATTTTTGAAGTACACATTGCCGACACCCAAGCACAACAACAAAGAGCAGGAACAACAAGGCACAAGCAGAACAACGAGAATTGGCGGCTTTTTTGGATACAAGGCGAAACTTTCATGTAATTTTTCGTTGGATGAGGATTGGGCAGGACAAGGACGAGGATGAGGCCGAGGATAAGGACGAGCAGAAGAGTCCTGTCGGAGTTTGGAGGATTTGCCAAAAGTGCATTTGTGGAGAAACTTTAACGATTTAGGCTCACTCAACATGTTGGCAACACAACAACAGCAACAGCCACAGCCACAAGAATGATTTGCGCGCCAAAAAGCATGCAACACATTTAATGCTGTTTTTTTTGTATACCCTAACAGAGGATATGATCATATACATACATAAATACGACTAAAAGCTGAAAAAACTCATTACATTTGATGATAAAGATGTAATTTTAGATAAGAACGGCCAACAGGACCCATTCACATGACTACACTATTGTGATAACTAAACGAATGCCTTTACCGGAACTCAATAGATATCGAACTAAAAGGGGCGTACCTTCGGCTATAGCCCCACATGTCTGTGAACCGGATTGAAAAGGAGTTTAAATTCTTACATCATCGCGGCTCTCACAGCGAAACAAATGTGATCTATGCTTTTTCCACCCACCACACCCGAATGGGGAGAGGCGGAGGGGGTCCAACTAAAAACAAACTGCAAAATTTCAAATTCAAGCCGCAGCCGCAGAAAACAGGCTGCACATGCGTTCCCCCAGCGCAACATCTTGGATGGGAACTTTTGCCTTTGCCTCTGCCTCGGTATTCCCTTCGCTTTGCAGCAGTACACAAAGTTTGTCTTTTGTGTGTGGCAGGATGAGAACTGAACGAGATGGCTGAGGGGTGCTGCGGAGTGCTGAGGAGTGCTGCGGAGCTTTTGCGAGGATGAGGTCCCAGGTCTTTATGCCACCGCAAGTTTTTACTGCACTTTGCGAACCAGCCAAAAATAACCCAAGCTACAGACACTGCTGACGGTAGGCAGAGGAATGAAACGGGCAGAGAAGAGTCCTAGGATAAGTACCAGCTCACAAGCAACAAGGCGGTCAATTCAAATTTCACTCTCGCCAAAGAACTCTGACCGTTGCCGAGAGGCTCTCGCTTATTCTTTCTGTCAGCTTGTCTCTGACACACTCGCTGGATCTGTGACACAGATTATCGTTCTGGATACTGCTTCTGCGGCATAACTGTTTACGCATCGAAGGAATCACAGTTTATGAATATATAGGTAACAGGTCAAGCCCCAAAGCCCACATCATACGTAAGACAAAGCGCCAAGTGCAATGTGTGTTCGAAGAAATTACGGCAAGAAATCAGTAGAAAAATAGACCATACTCGTAAATATTCAAAGGAAAACCATACTAAAAATGGGAAAGATTAGAAAAACTATTCTGATCTGAAAGTAAAGCTCCATAATACCCGATTGTATAAGATTTGATGATTCAAAAATGCCCACCATCACCTCTTTGGCGGAATACATTTTTATAATAAATCAGATCAAATTCACTCACTCAAGGATCTGTATGACCAAAAGCTGCTTGTTCCAATCGACAGTCAAAGGCCTGATGTCCTCGAAATGTATTTTAAATGGTTAAATATTTAACATGCGGTCTGGGGGCAGACAAAGGCCCCAACAATGGGCCAGCCATATTGTGGTCATCAACCTCCACGGGCAATATTGAGTCTCCGGCTCAAGCCCATGGATATATGTACATGCGTACCTACGAGTGCATATGTGTGTGTATGTATGTATGTGTGGAGATGACAAGCTTCAATCCTCGAGTTGAACGCAAACAATCGAAAGACACATATCTAACTTACATAATGCGTAAGCCAGGTCTCATTGTTTCATGTCCATCGTCATTGCCATCATCAAGGAGCGATTCTCTCTTGCAACTGAGTAAACAAAAGGCAGCCAGGAGCAGCGGCACTGATGGCCACACACACATACACATACCCAAGGACTCTATGTACACAGAGAAAATTTGCTTTAGAGACACATCGCTCCAAAGCAGAAAGCCAAGGCATTAGCGCTTTTGCACATCCTCGGCAACGGCCGGGACCGGCCGGCAACATGCTCCTCCTCCCGGCAGAAATCACCAATTTAAAGCCAAAAGTGTAAGCGTAAAGTTTATAAACTACTTTCTGGAGAAGCATCCCTGGAAAAGGTAACAGCCAAAGCCGGCCAGAGCGCAGAGGAACAGAGGAACTGAGGAACCCCCTGAGATTTCCAGATTTTCACAAGGTCTCGTCTTGGGTCTTTCTTTCTGTCTCTCGCTTCTCCATCCGGAAGTAAGGGACAACTCAGAAACAGAAGAGCAGTTGGGAAAATTTGCAACACCTGGCAAAAGTTTTTAATTATATTAGAGGACAAACTGTACAGAAAGGACATTTTTGGCATTACAGGTGCCACCTCCCGGCTGGGGAGACCAGGAAGACCTGCAAAAAGAGGCATGGCGATGTCGTTTCTGGCAAATTAATTGACACGAATTGATGGGCTTCAGTGTCGAAAAGTCCTGGACAAAGATAGAAACAGGAGTCAACTTTTTGATAACTTTTACCTGCAATTTGACAGTGCGACAATGCCATGTATACGATACGCAATGTCTCCGTCTCCCTACTGGCTAGACAATTTGTACAGGATGCCTTTAATTGGCGTAATTTTGTCATCGATTTAATTAAATGCCCACACAATGATCCTGCACTCCACCACTCCTCACCCAACCAGCACAACCCGACCCCCCTGCCTCGCCCACTCGTTCGCCCATCAATATCAATCCCCTCAAGCATCAGCAAACGGAAGTTGAAAAGAAGGAGAGGGCCAGGGAAGGAGTGAGGGAGATGGTAGAGGATGGGCGACGGCTCGAGGCGAGAAGTTTGTTTGCAAAGAACTCTTGTGGTTTCCATTGCCTGTTGTTAAACAATTGATTTCTCAATAAATCGTGCAATGCACTGCAGCTCTTCAAGACAGAGCGGAGGCGGAGGCGGTGGTGGTGGCAGAGGCAGAAGCAGGCCGAAAGGGCTCGATTGATGAAGTGGGGCAAAGAATGGACTGAAGAGGAGAACAGAATGTGGCATGGTGGTTGGATGTGGATGTCGGTGCGGGTGCGGGTGCGGGAGCCATGGCAAGCTCCATCGAGCAAAAACAATTAATTACAAATAGCATGTTGACTTGCAAACAAAAAAGGAGTAGAATATTTGCCATAGCAGGGAATACGCGCGAGGGTGAATGCCAAAAGCTGATGTAAGAACAGTGGAGCAAGAACAATTGGATGGAAATAAGAGCCCTGGGATATCCTACGAGAGCCGAAAACCTCGATCTGTAAAAATATCCGCCAAAAGTCGTCAAAGGAAAAATTCGTCGGAAAGAAAATTTCAACAGAGTAAATAAATACTCGCAGATTTCATCTTAAAATTGTTCTATGCTGAGGAAGCGAGAGCTGGCGGTATTTTATTTTTGCCATAAAAAATCATATGATATTTAATAAATATGCATCAATCAAAAACTGAAAGCAAAACTCCTACTCTTCAGAGTTTTTATTTTATATTTCCAATGGTCTTTGACTCCAAATATTCATCCCACATTCATTTGCATTCGTCCAAGACTATTTGCCACCAACAACCATCAATTAGGTAGACACCATTTGTGGTCGCTTTCGACCACTGTTGTCTGAGGTAACGACACCTATACAGGCACTGATATCGTACTGGCTTTGAGCTGGCGACAATGTCAGAGGCAGTTGAAACAAAAGTCTAAATAAACTGCACTTGGAGGCACGTAGCCGTAGCCGTAGCCATAGCCTAGCCAGGCAGCCCTGGATGACTAAGTGACAGTGACTGGCAGACAGGATACAAAGTCAAGAAGGCATACAGGAGGATAGGGGCGAGTGCCGAGTCCCGAGTGCCGACTCTCTCTCTGGCTAGACAATAAACAATTTCGAATCCTTTTAATGCCAATAATGATAAACAAATTCAGCAAAAGCTGATGAAGGAGCTCGTTCATTCAGTAGCTCAGACCTGGGCACGACGTGAAAGGCAAAACAAACAGAAGCCGGAGTTGGAGCTGGAGCTGGAGCTGGAGCCGGTGCTGAGCAAGAAGAGAAGCAGCCAAAATGAAAGCGGACTAAATGAACGAATCGAGTGAAGTAGTCAAGTGTTTGAGTAACTGCTGAGCGGGCAGGGACGGGGGAGCGGTAGAACGGGACACAATGCATCAATATATCACAAAAGTCCTTCAAACAGATTGCTTGGCAGTGAGTGTAGACCGACCGTCTCATCAACTTAATTTAATCAGACACTCTGTGTACGAAAAATGCAGCAAAGAGGAGCAGTCCTGCAGTCCTGCAGCCCTGCCCCAGCTCCTCCGATGTTCCGATTTAACTCCCAGTCCCCGACCACCCAGCCATCCGACCATTCATCTATCCATCTTTCCTATATGCCTACGCACGGATCCCCAATGGGTTGCTGATGGCAGGGAACGGGAGCACATGGAGATGGAGGGGTGCTCTGGTGGTGGCTCAGAAAGGGTCCACCGGGCCATTGTTGCCTCCTTCATTCAGCTTTTGGTTGCTAATACCCCCTGATGGTGGGGTACATGGAGCTGTATGAAGAATTTGCCGACACAACCAATGTATATATATCTCTCAAATTCGTACTACTAATTAGCTGACCGAAACAGTTATGTTCGTTTGAGAACTGTGATTTTTGCTCCAGAAAACAATAATATATCGATATATAAATAGGAGTATGACACATTATATCTAGATCTTGTGTACCAAAACATATTCAATTGAGAACTGCACATATATTAGAGTTTTCAGGTCCCGAAATATGTAACATTCAGACCAATTCAATTGTTTTAATTAGAATTACAGGGAATAAACAGTTCGTCACTAGGCTGTATGTTACTCTTGCTTTCTCGGTACCAACACTCGTCAAGTATTCCAGCAATTTTCCAATTGAAATCATTAAACAATTTGCATTCCACTTGAAAATTGCGTTAAAATAACAACAGTTTACAGCCAGTACCAGGACACAGGCGCAACTGCACGCTGGATGGGGAGCAGTCAGACTATGTCCTGTTTGGCGTTCAGCTAGCCAGTCAGTCAGCAGCCTCCCAGTCTCCCAGCCTCCTAGCCTCCCAGCCAGGACTTCGTAGCACATTTCAATTGCTCAAAAAAATATTTGATCTGGGCCTTTATTGCCCGGAAATTGAGCGACGATGTCTGGCTTTGAAGCAACAAAGTTTAATTACGTGGATTGGATCCAGGGTGCAGGGTACAGGGTACAGGGTACAGGGCTCTGGGTACAGGGTCCTGGGTACAGTTTTTGTATTGGCTGGGCCCGAAACAATAGAAATTGTTTACTTTCGAATGCAGAAAATGCGAATCACTCGTATTGTGCTCTGTGTAGACGCACTTAAAAATGCTGAAAGGGTAATATTTTCCTGTTTTATCCAGGTCTATATCGCCATTTTTAATTAATTAGATTAGTCGACCATCGACCATTTTCATGTTTCTTGTTCCCAAAAATACAATTCCATTGATCCAGCTCACTTAATACAGGAGTAGACGCAAAGGCATATGCAGCAGCTCAAACTCTTTGCCTGCGGGATAACAATCCACACAATTGGGAACTATGGCACTGTTTGCATCTATTTATCAACTGTCAATTCCCATTTAATCTTAGATTATTTCAAATAATTATACTAGGAGAGGCAGCACACATTTTACCTCGACTTCTCCTCGCTCACAGAGTGGGCAGAGCAGGTAATCTAGTCCCTGTCCTGTCAGGCTCTTGGCTCGCACGGAAATTATAATAATAACAACAATATTCAGCAAGCGAGGCAGCCCGCTCTGTCCATTATCTATCCCCAAAATGAACGTTAAGGCTGGGCGGACTGGAGTGGGTGAGTGGTTGCCGGAAGACGATAAATCCGGACAATGGGATGCGCACATTAAAAGCGATCAAAATTGTGAGGCTGTGAATATTATTTGTCGAATAATTTAACGATCAGAAAACTTCAACGCGCTGTGGAACAGCTGATGGGAATTGATAATATTTTTATGTATATTTATTATGAAATCCTCGTATTTT
The DNA here is from genome assembly GCF_003286085.1 of Drosophila persimilis. NCBI lineage: Eukaryota > Metazoa > Arthropoda > Insecta > Diptera > Drosophilidae > Drosophila > Drosophila persimilis. Next base: position 5,206,590 of record NW_020825312.1, read on the forward strand.
CTGATTTCCTTTATATTTTCTTCATCAAAAGCTCCCTATTATACTTGTTTCCATTTGCTCGAAAAATACTTAAAATAATTCAATTCTGGAGTTTCAGTCAGATGATGAAATAGTATATAAAGTGCTATAGCTTTAAGATATATTTCTGGGAATATGGTATGGCAAATACTTTATTTTTCTTATTGTGTGTTTCAATATTGGCAATATTTTGATTTCGATTGTTGCCATTTTTTACTCAATATAGAGCTACTTAATTACTGGGGAAATGCACATATTTTATATGTAAAATGTAAAGTATTCTTAGATTTACACTATCCTTAATCAGCATATAGCATGGAGCTGTAGACTCATATTTTGCCTTGGAATCATCCCATAGCAACCATCAACCATTTGATAGCCCAGCAAGCAAAATATTCCTCACCTGCTCCACACCGCCTCGGGAGACAGCAATGTACCAATTTGCTGGTGCGAAGACCAAATGAATAGCTGGCCCTGCTTCGGTTTTGAATTGTGCTGAGTGCAGCGGATTTTCAAAAGCACAGAGCTGCATCATCGCCTGCTCGACCGGTCTGCCTGGACCGACCAACCGGCCAACCGGCCAACCAGCCAACCGACCAACGCAGGCAGAACCACCAACAAACAAACAAACAAAGTTTTGTCCAGGCGATTGAAAATTGCTGTGGCTTGCTAACAAAACACTTGGCCAGACTCTGCATCTGCCCCCAACACCCCAGCTCCGGCTCCGGCTCCTCGTCTGAATCTCCTCTGAGCTCCTACCTGACCCAGAGCCAGACCCAGACCACCCACTGTCCGTCTAGATTTATTTACATTTGAATTTTTGAACAAGTTGATGAAATTTACGCACAGAGCCGGAAAAACTATGTCTGTGTGTGTGTGTTGCTACGACTGGTATTCGTCCTTGTCTTGATCCTGGCTGTTGGATATTCCAGACGAGGCCCTCAGTGGGTGGCCCAAAAATCAACAACCAACCGTCAATAAAGGTGGCGGATTGCTTTTGTGGCGGCCTTTTGTGTGCATATAATTAAAAATGCTCCAAAACTACCTCGAAAGGTAAACACCATGCGACGAGAGAGATGGATGAAGAGATAGAGATAGAGCCAGGGCCAGTTGAACAAAGGGACATGGAGAGCGATGGAGACCAAATGCAGACAGAGAATTTTTGCAAGAGCTTGCTCAAACAATTTGTTTGGCCATTAGAAATATTCATGGCTGAAAATTATTCAATTAAATTTCTCCCATACCACTCGCCCAGCCTGCCTGGGCTCGTACTCGTACTCGTCAGTATGTACAGCTACGAGTACTGCAAGTTAAACACAGACACGCCGCCACAGACACTGTCAAATACATAATGAGCAGTCAGGCAGCGAGTGCATATACTCACACACTTTCAAACACACAACAGGAGTGTAGAGTTCTAGGAGATAACACGACCTTCGGTTGTACCCGGCACAAGGCTTTGGAAACAACCGATTTGGTTGATCAGTAAATGTTCAAGATCCAGAGAGTAGGGACAAATGTAGCGGCGTTCGGAGACGGAAGGGCCAAAAGTAACAATTTAAAAAATGCTCACTATCGCTTTTTATATAGTATTTGGTTAAGATTAAGTATAGGTATATATTTTATTTTTGATTTAAAACAAATAGCCTTAAATATGAACTCTAGGGTAGATGAGCTCTGCTGTCGTTCCGAAACGTACATAAATGTCTCCGTACAATAAAGTCGGATACTAGGACATGGCATGCCTGTCAAATCACCAAAGACTGGGTACCACAGACTGCTTACCCACAGATGTACGCATACGTAGGGAACAGGATATCCTGGCTTGTGCGCGTGGAAAGCTTTGCGTACGCAAACGGCCTGGCAAAATTAACAGCAAATGCGCTTTAAATAGCAACAGCCAAACAATGGCGACTGCTCGCTCTATTGACCCAGTCAACCCCCTCTTGGTATACATACATACATGTATGTATGTACATACGAGTATATGTACATATGTACAATATGTATTTGTGTGTAGTTATATAGTGAGCAGCATTTGCCACGGCCTGCGGGGCGTCAAACGGAACTTCGGTTAGAGCGGACATGGAAATGGGAACGAGGGCTGAGCAGGACGAGGCACAAACCAGCAAAAGGAAACTGAAACAGATTAGACTTGGCACTTGCAACACTGACATCCACATCCACATCCACATCCACATCCACATCCACTGATGGGCGGGAGTCGCTGGCATAGGGATAGGGGCCATGGCCGCCCAGAACGGAAACGTTCTAGTTGCGCTGAGAGCAAAGAGCAGATACTTAAAACAGCCCTTACTGGTGCGCCTGCCAACAAATTTTGTTGAGATAATGCTCAACGATAAGGATAATGAGATAAATCAGTTGGCCTTTACACTCAAGTGGAAACTACACAGAAAAAAAGGGGAAAAAAAGGAAAATAGAGAACAGATTGTGCACCCTAGCCTCAGAGCTCCGCCATTTTAATACATATCGAATGAGAACTGCTCACGTTTCTGATAGATCAGTTGTTGCCAGTGGGAAACCGTTTTGAGGTCCTAAGAAGTATTATAGAAGTAGCACAATCTCCTACCACAAGACTGGACTTTAACTTACCTGGCGGTAGGTGAGTCCAGATATAAAAACATCGTTTTTGCTGATGTTTATACATATAATTTGTATAATAATGTTTTTACATATATCAACGATGGCTACCAACACTAATTTATCGTTGTGTACACATCTCTTCGTATCCTCAAAGCACACTATTCTTGCGTGGTAAATAAACGCACATACATACATTCATGTGAATGTATGTATATTGAACATAAAGCCATTTGTTAATTAATTCTTTTGAAAGTAATATTTTATTTCATAAATTATGGTTATTGAAAAGCAGAATAGCTCAACAGCAGAACAAATTTACTAATCAAATCAATCTTTGGAATGCATCACCGACGAACAGCAATGAAATTTGAACGAATTTATTTTGGTATCTCAGAATAACCTCAGATGCCTTCAGTGTTCGTCAAACTACTATTGGCTGTCCACTCGGCCCTCAACCCCTGGCCTCTGGTGGGAGACATGCCGGATATTCCAGTTGGTCAATAGGAATCTCTCTCATATTTAATATTACCTATAAGCTCTATGTGACTACAGAGGCACAAAACTAAAAATGTAATATAAATGGTAACAAAGAGTGAGATTTTTGCTATTCTACTTAATCTCATCTGTGCTGTTCTTGTGCTGACATTGTCCCTGCCTCTCATGGACTCTCTCATGTGATATCAAATTGCTTTACTCGACCCTGGCATGGGAAATAATATTTGCGCCGCGCAATAGAAAATATGTGTGAAGGATATGAGCAGTTTTTAGATTTATATACGTATAACACACATAATGTGTACGTCCTGGCAAACAATAAGATGTGCAAGTCAGACATGCTCCCTGCTCACTGCGAGTCTGCGACTGTATACGAGTATGCATATATTAGTTATTAATGCGTACGTGTAGCGCATATTGAAAATGGGGCAGCTCCCGGCTCGGCTTTGCTTAGATTTCTCCCCACATGTGTTCGGGGTGGGTAAGTGGGTTTTGCGTGGCAGATTTATGTGGTTTTTGCAGCAAAGAATGCATAATACTGGACCCACACCACATCACACCACATCACTCCACTCCACTCCACGCCACTCCACTTCCTACATAAGTCTATAAACGAGAATTGTGGCATGATGACCACGACTAGCAACGAGCAGGCCATGACGACATTTGATATTTGGACCCCATGAAAGATTCATTCAATTGGAAAGGGTTCATTCTTGGCTCCACAGATTCAAATTCTTCTTAGCCTTGTGGTTTCACTTACTACTCGAAAAGTGGCGAGCGACTTTGTGATTAGATGGGAACAGTTCCTTATACAGGATGCGGTTAGACAAGATGGCGACGGTCAGGAGGCTGGGCTTTCGTGGTTTAATGTAAAAGTTCGCTTTAAGGAACCAGCAAAAGTTTTAAAGAGGGAACATCCTCAAACTTTGATTGATGATTTCAATTTGAGAGAAAGTTCTCTTCACTTGCTTGCAGCCTCACATTGATAGATGAGTTTTGGATTACTTTCATTTCTAGGCAACAACATTCCTTAAATGATTTCCTGGCTTTTCCATTCTTAACTCGTTTCTTGGTCCTTGGTCCTTGGTCCAACTTGCAAGCACTTTAAATTTCCTTTTCCATTTTCTAACCGGCTCCTAGCTCATTAATGAAGCCTTCCTCATAGCAATTCACTCTTTGGTTATTGAATTTTACAACTTTTACAAATTAAAAATACGAAAAACCAAAAAACTTTTGCCAATTATGAAAACTACAATAAAAATGCAAATACTAGATGCTCAAGCAAAATTTCATAACCGCCAAACAAAAAGGGGAACAAAAAAAATAGAATAAAAAATGGAGTGAAACTTTTAAGAGGGGGTCCAGAACCAGAGTCAGATAAGCCTAACAAATTTTTTTAAATAAATTACAGAGTAGAGCAAACAAATTTGCATACACTCGTACAACCAATGAGGGCCCTTCACGGCAAAGAAAAAAGGTTTTTCACGCCACAAAGCAAATCAAGGAAATTTTTGAAAGACTCCTATTACCGGTCCCACTCTCTACCACACAAAAATGAGTTATTGCACATGTTGGAAAGAGTGGGGAGGGAAGAGATGGAGAAGTGAAAGTTGAAGCTCGGCTAGACCCCGTCCTGAGGTCGCAACACTTTTGATTATATCAGGGAAAAAGGGATTTCGCCTATATCTAAAAATGCGAAGCTCCCAAAAAAGAGAAGAGAAAGCGCAAAATTTTCCAGCTATGCGCTTAATAAAGTGACCAAGTGGGTGTTGGACAAGGGTCGATGGGTGGGTCTGGGTCTGGGTCTGGCTTCGGTTTTTGGGTTTTGTGTGGTGTGGGCGGGTGAGTACAGGACGGGAGGGTCAGAGAAATGTGCTCGAGCACAAACTTTATTAAAACTCTTGAATTAAATGAATTAGTCAACCATATAGCTTGGCTGGCAGCCAGAGCCTTGCGCCCAAAAAGAAAAGTCGCTTAACCCGCTCTCCGCTTCCTTCATATTTTCCATCCTCCCCTTCGGCAGTCCCCGTCCTTCCTTATCTTTCTTTATCTCTCCTTGGTGCGGCTTGAAAAACAATTTTCGTAAGCAAAAGTGTAATGAGCGTAGAAATGAACTTTAGAGTCGGGTCCCTGGACGCGGGGGAGTATGAAGTGGGTGCGGCGGAGTTGGGTTGTGGGTAGCTCAAAAAATTAAATGAAATCCTTGAAGAAGCAGCGTACATACAAAATATCAGTGCAGAAAGTAGGAAAAGGTCCCTAAATGGCTAAAGAAAAAAACAACCAAAAATCCAAGATGAGCTCAGAGTTTTTCCTCGTTTTTTCCTCGTGCAACTGATTTGTACAGTTTTTTCTGCTTGAAAAATATTTTTCATATATTTTTAATTAAATCCAAAAGACGTTTGCTAAATTGCTGGTAAAAATGGTGCAAAATGGTGGAATGGGCAAGCGTTGCAATACATTTTTCTGAATACCTATAAGTCTATAATATACTGAAAGGTTTTTATATTCTCGTAGTTATAGTTGGATTATCTTTATGAACAAACAACTTTGTTCACATGTCTTTAACCGATTATATGGGCGCTTCTATATGATGCATATAGTGTCCGAAACGATTGATTCCGAAAAATGATCTGCCAAGTCATGAAAGAATTAAGATACATTTTCAGATAGTATGTTTCGACCAACGAAGATCGCCAGCGTATTTGCAACTAAGACTTTCTCCTTACAAGATTCACAAGAAATTCAGTAGCAGCTGCCACCGTTGACAAATTTTGGTCAGTCCCCAGATTTTGTACAGTTTCCAGAGTAAGGTTGGAGCAAACAACCGGAAATTGAAACTTGATTATGTGCGCAAAGGCAGACAAAAGTTGAAAAGGGAAGAAACTCATTGCGTGTTTTCTAGTTGTTGAAATGAATGCTCTTTGCCAAAAACTTTGTGCTTAACGTCTTCTGGTCTGGTCTGGTCGTGTCTGGTTCTTGGCCTGGGTCTAGGTCTCGTTTTCTGTCTGACCAGAAATCTCCTTGGGAAACTATTTACTTCCTTGCATACTTTGGTAGTGTTTGGGATTGTGTGTTGCATGCTGCGTTGGAGACTTTGGATTTTGGAGCATCGTAAAGATGGCGGCATACTTCAGCAGAAGAATGGAGTCTATTCACCGGTGATGCCTGCAAAATGACTATTATCTTTTCTATTTATGCACAATCCAGCGTCCCCTTCAGGCGCCCAAAATCGTTGATGTTACGAGAGTGGTATCTAACTAATAAGAATATTATTTTGATTACCTGTAGCACTTGAAAACACACAAAAGATCCGATCCAATTACATATATTCGAAAACAGAGTGTATGACATTTATTCATTGATCTGCATTGGCTCATCATTCGTTTTGAAAACGAAGAAATCGTGCGGAATGTGAAAACGGGAGCACCAATTTATGTGATTTCAAAAGTAATTCGAAAATCTTTGTGAAAGTGCGAACCGGAGTCTGGCTGATACTCAAATTATGTCAAAAATAAATGAATTTGATTAAGAAAAAAGAATTATTTTCTAATATCTGCTGCCTCAATTCTCAAAACTCGGTTTTGGGTAAAAATTTTAGTACGTCAATTATCGTAAGAATTGTATGTGCCCAATACTCAGTAATATGTAGTAAGCACCGAAATTGGTATCGCAGACTATGACTGCCGCAGGATCTCTCTCTATCTCTCTGCCTTTTGGTATCACTGATAGCAAAACGGACAGATTAATTTATTGGATACTGCAGGGATTGGGGATTTTGGTAGAAGAGCCAACGCAGGCCACGATCTCTCTCAATTTTGCTCGCACTTGCCATTAGAGACGAGGAAACACGACCGGTAGATATGTTTTTGTCAATGAACTATTTGATTCGAATTTAAAAATATTTTTTTACTGTGTTCAGCTACATCTATCTATCTGTCTCTCTCACTTCTCACATCAACACCAGCCGTTATTTATCGCTCCTCTCCGCCAGGGGTCGCACTCTGTACGATGAAGAGAGGGAGAGAGAGAGAGAATAAGCGCGTGGAAGGCGTAGTGAAACTACTGCAAATTGATTTGTTCCTTCTGGCTATTATAATTATTATATTGACACGATTTAATCGAGGTTTGGTCATTCGACCATATCTAAGTAATTTTCTAAGTTTCATTCAAAATTGTGGATGCCACATACTTCACACTTTCTGACTTGTGGAGATGAAAAGGAGCGTGGCAACATATGAAAATACCCTTATAACAGTGGTTGCTCTAACTTTTATAGGCTCTAATAACCAGACTTCAAACAAGACAGACGGACGGACGGAAAGGTTACTCATGATAAATTATCGGATAAAGAATCGGAAATATTTCCTTCTATGCAAACCAAATACCTCCTTTTACTATAAATATCATTAGGCGGTGCGAGGATCAAAATCTTGTTGGAAATTATATTTTCTCTTAATCCTTTTTTTTTAATATTTATAAGCAAGGTAAGTCGGTACACGGTATGGCCTTAAATGCTTCCAAATTTAAGAAATATTCGTATTTTATTAATGAAGTCTTCAGGGAGTGGAAACTACTAAAATCATTAAAAATTTGTCTGGGGCTTCCCCTGCGCAACTTCCTCGATTCACCTCTCAAGCGCAGTTTCTTATATCGAGTTGACAGGCACATAGCAGAAATATAAATAAAATTGATCTAATGGAACCATTAAAAAGCTCTCACGCACATTGCGAAAAAAACGAAAAAAACCAAAAAAAAAAACTTCTTCAAGTTTCCTTTACGACCAGCTAACCCACCCTTTCCACCATTCCTCCCAAAGTTTCTCATTCCAGTCCATTTATTGCACTGACAGCTAAAAAAAAAAATTATTAAAATTTGTTAAAAAAGGAACTTTTGTTGGCAAAAAGTTTTGCCTAATAGACTTTCTCACTCTCTCTTCCCCACTCTCTCTTTTACAGATGTGGAGGATTCTGGGGGATGGGAACTTTAAAGTGAAAAGCTTTTGTGGGATATGCAAATTAGAAATAAATAATACGCCTGACACTCACACGCACACACTCGCCATGAAAAGAAAACTAATACCAATATACACATAAATTAGGCTCGGTTCAATATTTTTATCATCGATTTAGATCCCTGACACCAGAAAGGGGACTAGGGGGCTATGACCACAGTCAATGCCACAAAATTATGATAAATGATTTGGAAACGCGCACAAGCGGGCATCGGAGAGGGCAAATGCCAGGAGCAACATAACCCCAACACAGAACCGAACACATCCTTTTCCTGTTTGGTCCTGTCGCTGTTGCCGCTTTTTGGTGGTTACTCTCAAGCCGAATAACTTTTCGAGTCGAAGGAAATGTAATTTTTTGTTGGTGCTTGGCTTCTGCCTTCCTACTCCTTTTTGGTTCGCTTCAGTTCTACGGAGAGAGGATGGGATACAGGATATATGAAGCCGCTGCTTAAAATCACTGAACTAAAACCTTGAGAGGATACGATGGTGGAAAACACCAAACCCAGGGTGTATGGGAAAACTATTTCTATGCAGTCGCAACAAGGGAAAAATATAAATGTAGCTATCCAATCGATTAACAACCAACAAATACCCTGCCATTGGGAGTGTGAATAGTACATGGGAAATGTAAGAAATACTCCGAGCTTATTAAATCTACATCTGAGTGAGATAATGAATGTAAGCCCTTTACTTGAACTAAATTGGATAATTATTTTAATTAAATGCGCACTGAATCATGTCATGTACGTTCGAATATTTAATTTGTGGCATATGGCTCAACCAAGTCCACACTGGAGGTCTGCCCTGGAAGAGGGTGTTGTGAGGCCCAGACTGGGAAATTCTTGTCGTCTAGCCACAGGAAGCCGCAGTACATCATAAAATATTGATATTTTGCTGCCTTGATTTTTCAGCGCACTGTTTAAGTAATGGCAGCTCTGGAGAGCTAGAGTTCCCAGCGACGACTAAGACAACAACAACAACAGATGTGAGACGGAGACAGAGTTAGTGACTGGCACGACAATTCTCATCCATGCCACCCGGTTTAGACTTTTTGCTATTGTCGACATAGACACAGACATAGAGAAGCATCTTTTCTCTCCTCAGTTCGGGGAAAAACCTCCGAAATCGATGTGGCTGGTAGAAGGCTAACCCGTACAAAACGCCAAAGAGCGCAACAATCCATGAATTTAGTTTCCTTTTGGGGCACACAAAAAACTAGATGTGGCATGCTATGGCAAGAGCCGAGTTTAGGCACAAGCTGTGCTAAGTGGGAGACAGTCAAAAAGGGCCATGATGCAGAGGCAGAGGGAGACGGCCAGGCGGGACAACAACCACAGCGGCAACAGAATTCGAGCTGTATTGGTTTTGGTTGCACGCTTGGGATAGAATATTGAATGAGAGATATTTGAGAAATGTATCTCCCCAAAAGCAGAGAGAACCGGCGGAAGAACTGTTACGGAGCAACTGAACAACTTTTAGATAGCTTTAAAAAAATGTACTTTTCAGGAAATTTATTTGAATTTAAAAAAATATATTTCTTAGACTATTCCAAAAAGAAAACTACTTGGGAAAAAAATACTAAATCCATCTCATCTTTGGAAAAAATGGAACTATGGAACAATAGCTATGGATGAATAGCTTAACAATATATTTCACAATTTAATAAAGGTGTGCAGACAAAGGCTAATTAAAAATATCCGTACAAGTGTTCTCGAGAAACCTTCTAAGCTGGAATTAATACGGAAGAAAATTGCACAGAACTAATCCTTCAACCAGCATAATTTCTACTATGCATATCACCGTCACAAAGTACACTCAGGCATCTGATGGATCGTAATCTCATTATTGTATTGCAATTGCAATAATTGCAATTACCGCCACAGTTAAATGTAACACAGAATGATTGCTCTGGCCTACCCATAGATTGGATTACGCAAACCAAAGCTTTCATCTTCATTAAATGCTTAATATTATTTGTGGGACAGAGGGTAGATATGGAGCAATATAAATTCATAAGGACGGGTCAAATTTTCCAAGAAAATTCGCATCCATAACTAAAATGGGTGCAGATATGTTAGGCTATAGCTACAAAACTTCCATTTGCCTCTTGCTAGTGGGCTGTCAACAGTATTTAATCAAACCCAAATAAACGCACTTCGTACAGCAGACCAACAAGTTTTCGGGTACATACTATATATTTACGATTTTATGCTCCTTTCTACCACATATCCGGCAACTAAACCGTGTTAAGAATGAAAAATGAACTCGGGCCCAGGGAATTGATAGGTGGGAAGCACTGTACATGTGCGGTGGGAAAGATCTATAATATGACATAAAAATAAAAACCAAAATGACAAGGGTTCAGGCTCAGCTCAGCTCGGTTCGGTTCAGTTCAGTTCGGGTCCCAAGCACCAAGGAAGTGCGGTTTCTGTTGTCTGTCTTGCAGATACGCAAACTTTTACAAATTGATATTCTCCCAGTTCATGGTTCCGGGGGAGCCTTTTTCGTCTTGAAATCTATTTAAAATGCGTGTCTGCAGTGACTTTAAAGCCCGCCCACCGAAAGGAGCAGCCACGAAGTGTTTGCTGCTGTCCCCGCACCACGATCTCGTTTTAATGTTCGTATTTTTTTATTGACGCCAAAGGTTTCTGCTCTTCAGTTTTATTGTTCAGCGCGGTTCAGGGGGCGCCATAAACCGAACAATAAGAACAGCCAGAGCAACGCGAGGGGAGGGAACAGCAACCGGCCTCAATTAAAGACGTCTCGGGGGCCTAGTAACCAAAAATTGACTGAATGGCAATGACAGAACGGGAAAGAATACATCGCCAGGGAAGGCAGGAACAGCAACAGCCACAACAACAGCAACAGCAACAGCCACAACAACAGCCATATATTCGTACAAGTTTCTCCTTCCTCGAAACAACAAGTGACAAGCTGTAAAAATTATTGTACAATGCCTGCAATAGCCAAAACTGTGTAGGAGAATGTGGCAGTACCACCACCACATGGGATGGGTCTGGTGCTGCTGTCGGTGGTGTCAGTGGTGTCAGTGGTGTCAGTGGTGTCAGTGTAGGTGTAAGCTTTTTCGGCTGCCGTTGGGCCACCAGCGATTTGCAGTCTTGAACGTGACTCACTTTGCTAAATGGTGCGCAACCAGCAGGAGACGCTGACCGGTGTCGTTGCTGGAGACAGGTCAGGGATGGTAAGGAATGGAAAATTCGTCCCAGAGACAGTTACGAAATACAATGAAACTTTTGATGGTTTGATGGGGTTGCGCTTTATTTTGAAAGGTCCTGGAGGTTCTGCGATGTATTTAATACTTGCTTTACAGGTAGGAAGTGTGGTATTTAAAGTGAGAGTAATATGTATGATATTACTACATTTTTAGATATATTCAGGCTTATCAATACACATATTCCGCCACGGGATATCACTTAATTATGGAAATAAGTACGTTTTTTCAAGTGAATGCATTCACTTGAAATATAACTTCTTGAACCCTAATGTGAGGGTATAAAATGCTGCTGGAAACTCAAATGATACTAATTACATCGCGGATGGATCTGAGTCCCCAAGGACTGTCATGTAATATTGAAATGGTGCAGACAAGAAAAACGTGTTTGAACTGCCTCAAGCACAGGCACAGTTAGCATCGACGCACGGTGGGACTAGACCCAGAAAACTTGAAACAAATTAGTAATTGGGTTTGAAATGCCTTCGCACTCCGATTAATCTTCTTCCTTAAAATTGAAGAAATTCCATTTCGCTGCTGAGACAATCAAAGTAGGGTATGAGAGATTCATTGATTTTAAATACAAAACTTTTGGAATACATTTTATATGAACGGTAAAAGAGAACTTCTAAAAGATTCGTAATTCTTCAAAGCATGGTTTCAACTCTATGGTAGTGCTACTATCTTTTAGTAATGCTTTCACAGTACAAAAATGTATATTCTTAAAGTCCTCTGTATGGTATATTTACTGCAAAGTCGTAAACATAAAATACTGGGCTTTGTTAGTCTTGATCGCCATCATTATCACACTCATTTCTATCGGTCTTGCACCCGATCATACTGGCGATTTTACGCTATGCTCAAAAAAACTCCGAGCCAAGATATTTCTCGGATATGTCTAGTATAATCGCCTCAGACAACAATAGTCAGCATACTTTATCTCAATTCAATTACAGATTTGCAATTACAGACATGCGAGTCGCACTCTATACATATATGTACAGTTGTGGTCAATGAAATAGTAGTGCCACACCTCACCACTTTCAAAAACCTTTTTGAGGTATTTCTAGTCGACCCACTTTATCAACCTTGATAGCTTTTTATAAATCCTGGAATGTAAACATAAGAGGCCTGAAGAAAACCCGTTACATTTGATCAGCATGATTATCGCCTGAGAATATCCTTGAAACTTTGAAAAACTTTCTACTTTGTGATTTCTAAATATGAGTAACTTATAATGATTACGGTCCCCGGTTCTTAGAACATTAAATTTCTAGTATTTTTTATCGGCAGTAGACAGACAAAATTTATTAACGTTTTTCGTTTACAGCAAAAATAAACCAGACTAAACCTGTGGCAAAGGACTTAAGGGGCGAAGAAAACTTAAGGTTGAAGATATTTCATAAATCCGAAATGATCTTCATTGCTTCTCATTGGAAAGAAACGGACATGGAAGGAAGTACAAAACTGTTGACAATGTAATCGAAAATAGCATTCAAATAGACAACTATAATCTATACAACATATGTTTCATATTTATATAGACGGTATGGTATGCGGTATGGTAGGAGAAACAGAGAAAGAAATAGAGCCTTTAAGTGGCAAAGTTGTTGTTTGGCTTAACTGTGAAAAAAATCTCCTCGTTGGTTTCCTTATTTTTTTGTTGGTTTTTCCGCCGATCCTTGAACCTATTTCCCACCTTTTTGCTTAATTTTGATCATGCAAATTTTTCGATTTCAAAGGGACGTCAAACAACCCAGCAATGGGTTGAAAATTTGATTTCGAAATTAAAAAGACAATATAGAATTTAATAAAATTATCATCATTCTTTTCTTAGAAATTTCTTTTTGCTACTTTTCTCTTTTTTAATGTTACCTTTTCTTGTCAATTATGCTATCTGCTCAGTTATAGTTCTCATGAAACACTTCCAGGAGTATCCAAGCTTGTTCAAAATCTCCTTTCAATATCTTCGATTCTCGTAATACTTCGTTACCTTCTGCCACTCCACCTCCCCAAGTAAAAAGTGGAAACTTCAAGAGAGAAAACAAAAAGAAAAAATTTGTTTTCGATAGGACTGGAAGAGGGGAGATGGGGATGGGGCAGAGGCCACCCGAAGACGCTTGGGTTCGTGCGGCGTAATATTATTATTTGATAAAGATGCTAAAAGTAACGAAAACACATTTTCTCAGTTAAAAGGGGTCGTTAGGGAATGAAATATGCGCACGTACGCACCGAGCGGGACCCGACACGACACAGCACCCTGAAAGAAGGGCGGTTCGTTCCGATGGGGACTGCATATATGGAATGGCATGGAATGGAATGGGTTTGTTGGTTGGGCAGGGGGTAGGTGTAAGGGTAGCGGTAGGGGGATGGGTATGGAACTCCTCCGCACAGCATGCGAGTTTATAGTCGATTTTTATCACAGTATTTGAATTATTATTTCAGGAAGCGCGCTATTTGCGCATCGCGCTTTTTGCGGATACGCTTTATTCTCCTTCTACTTATTTCTTTTTAGCTCCCCCATATCCATATGTGTGTGTATGTATGCAAGTTAACGTACCCAATTCCATTGAGCTCTTATACGAGTTGTAAACAATCTTTGGTTTTCCAAAACGAAAACAATTTCAATCTTGGGCCTCCGCCTAATTGATTTCTAAGATGTACAATCTCAAGCGCCCCCGCCGCAATCCCATTCTTTGACACTCGCCTAAATGGAAAACCAATGTTTGCCCACACCCGGCTTCTCATAAACAATCTCACTCCCGGCTTTCTGCAGATCCTGCACTTTAGGCCTTTTACAGTTCTCTCTTTGGATGACGAAATCTAATACTCGGGATGGCGAAATCAATTGAAATGTTTATAGAAAAACGATTCCCGAAAGGGATCAACGATGCAAAGATCAGAAAGTTCAAATCAGTCTTGATCCAGCAGCGACACCGCAAAGTCTAGCTAAATATTAAGATCGCGCAATCCCTTGGCCCGGAATTCCTTTGTGACCCTCTACTTAAATCTATATCAGTGAAGTTCGAAGTAAAATAAAAACTTTTTAAAAACACAATCCGCTACCGCAGTTGTTTAATTGGCGCCCAACGTGGGGCGACGTTGTCTAAAAAGCACCGAATGATAAAAGTGTTGCGTCGTGCCGAAACCCGAAGGACAATTAATTAATGGAATAAATCCTTCAAAATTAAAAACGCGGAGTGACTGTGTGATATAGATAAAAAAAAGTGAGATAAAAAGGAAACAAACCGGAGCTTAGGGTGTGCAAAAACAAATACAAATACAAATACAAATACAAATACAAATACAAATACAAATACAACGCAAAATACAAATAAAACAAAAAGCTAATCAAGGCAATTCGTAAATACAAAAAAAACCAAAGAAACCCAAAGTTTTTAAAAAAACAAAACCAACAAAACCGACAAAACCAAAATACAAAGAAAGTGAAACGATCAGCGAAGCCAAAGAAGGAAGACCCCCAGAAGACCCAGCTGAGCAAAGAAATTTAAGAAGGAAGACCCGTTCGAAGATCTGCCAAACTAAGAAGGACGACCCCTACCGGATATTTCGTGAGCAAGAGTTGTATTAATAAATATATAAGTTCAATTAGGATATATAAGATTATAAAAACTAACATATAAGAAAAATTAAAAGTGGATCAGCTAACTTTAGATTTTGAAAAACTAAAAATGATTAACTCTCAAGCAAGGACCGATCTCACAGCAGATCTGGTCAAACAATTGATAGCACTTCAAATTTCACAAGTACAAGAGCAAATTGTAAATTTAAAACAGCAAATAGAAACTAAATCCGATCAGGTATCGGATTATCAGGCAGAAACAATAGACGAGACAATAAGAGACGACACCACATTGAAGGTAATAGAATCCCTACCAATTTTTAATGGTGGATTAAACCAATATGTAGGATGGAGGGAAGCTGCAGAAACTGCAGTGAAGTTATATAAGAAAGGAAGTAAGCAATATTATATTGCATTAACAATTTTGAGAAACAAAATAACAGGACCAGCACATGACGCACTGACCAACCACGGGACAGTTCTAAATTTTGATGCCATACTTTCACGGCTTGACTTTGTTTACAGTGACAAGAGACCTATTTACATAATAGAACAGGAATTAAGCGTTCTCCGACAAGGGAACCTTTCAATTATAGATTTCTATAACGAGGTTAACAAGAAAATGACCTTGTTAATAAATAAGACAATAATGACTCACGGAAAGGACAGTGAGATCACCAAGGAATCAAATAAAAAAATTAGAGACAATGCCTTACGCATTTTTGTCACTGGCCTAAACGGCGGCATTGCTGAAATCCTATTTTCATTGAATCCCCCAGATTTACCGAATGCCTTAGCAAAGGTACAGGAATTGCAATCTAATAACATTCGGGCCCAATTTGCCTACCAATTCAGCGGTCCCAGAAATTCAGGGAATAATAATTTTAATACCTTAAGATTCAACCAACGACAACCTAGGACTAACAGTTCACCATTCGACCAAAAAAGGGATTTGCAGAGGAATAACATGTCTTGGGGACAACCCTATTTCTTGGGTAATAGACAACAAAATCAGGCCCCAGAACCAATGGAGGTAGACGAATCTATACAAATCCGGAACCGACAGAACAGCAATCAATTCAGGGGAAATAATAACAATAGAAATTATCGGGAGAATACTAACGGTTATTTTAGGAGAAATAATAACAATTATAGCCAAGCCCAGCATTTTAGGGCAAACGTAGTCCCGAATAATCAGTCTAACGACAATCCAGCGCAGAAACGAAAACTAAACGAAATGTCGGAACAACCGGCTAATAAAGCAATGAGGATAAATAACATTGAGGAGGATCATTTTTTAGATCAGCCCCCGAAGTAGGTCTGCCCTACCTAAAAAGAGTAGACAAAAAAATAAACAGAGAATTAAAAGTTTTGATAGATACGGGAGCAACTTCCTGTTATATAAAAAAAGGAATTTACGACAATAAAAATGAATTACCAATCTATAAGAAAGTTGCTACAGTGAATGGGTTTTCAATAATTAAATATTTCCATAATATAACAATTTTCAACACAAAGCAAGTGTTTTATGAAATAGATGGAATGGAGGCAGATTTACTAATAGGATTTAACCTATTAAAGAAAATCGGAGCGGTTATTGATACAGGAAAGGGGACTTTAAGTTATAAAGACAATGAGGAGAAACTAATATATGACGAGGTCCTTTCTTTAAACAAATTAACCTTTATAGAAGGAAAAACCATCCTTCCGTTGAAGGAATATATAATAAAAAAATATTTTGAAGAAGAAAAAGAAATGAAAAGCGATTCAGTAAAGGTAGAAGGAAGTTTATATAGCTTGGGATCAAAAAATCCTGAGCACGCCGACGAAGAATTATCCGTCAATAGTTTGGGATTCAAATATCCTGAGCCCGCCGTCGTTGAATTATCCGACATCCAAAGTTTTAATAGTTTGGGATTAAAATATCCTGAGCACGCCGTCGTTGAATTATCCGACACTAAAAGTTCGAATAGTTTGGGATTAAAGAATCCTGAACACGCCGTCGTTGAATTATCCGACAATAAACAATTTAAAAGTTTGGGATGCAAAAATCCTGAACGCGCCGTCGTAGAAATATCCGACATTCAAAATTATGCAAATTCTGAATTGAAAAAAATGAAATTGTATAACACAATAACCTACAAAGAGGACAATTTAGAAAATCTCAGAGAGAAAATGGTATCTATCATCGAAGAAGACCATGCCAATATAAATTTACAGTTACCGTTCAGAACGGATATAAAAGGAGAGATTAACACTGAACACGATAGACCGGTATATGGCAAGCAGTATCCATACGCTTATTCGGTTAACGATTTCGTTAATAACGAAATAAGTAAAATGTTAGATGAAGGTATAATCAGACCTAGTAAAAGCCCATATAATTCACCGGTAATAGTAGTACCAAAGAAGGGAGTAAATGAGGACGGAACTCCTAAGCATAGATTAGTAATAGACTTTAAGAAACTTAATGAAAACACTATACCGGATAGATACCCTATGCAAGATCCTTCAGTAATCCTTGCCAATTTAGGTAAAGCGAAATATTTCTCGGCCATTGACTTAGAGTCAGGTTTCTATCAGATTTTAATGAGGGAATCAGATATTGAAAAAACATCTTTTTCCATAAATAACGGCAAATATGAATTTCTAAGAATGCCTATGGGATTGACGAACGCTCCCAGAATTTTCCAAAGGGCAATGGACGATATACTTAGAGAACAAGTTGGGAAAACTTGTCACGTTTATATGGACGATATAATAATATTTTCAAAAACTATAGAACAACATTATAAAGATCTAATTCATATAATTCAGATATTGCAAAACGCTAACATGAAAATTTCACTTGAAAAGTCTAAATTCTTTCAATTGGAAACCAAATTTCTGGGATACATTGTTTCCCAAAATATCATTAAAACAGATCCAGACAAAATCTCCACAATACAAAACTATCCAATTCCTAAAAATATCAGAGAGCTACGTAGCTTCTTAGGACTAACAGGGTATTACAGAAAATTTGTCCGAAATTATGCCACAATTGCCAAACCTTTAACAAAATATCTGAGCGGAGTAAATGGGAAAGTTTCACGAAGGGCATCCAAGAAAGCATTAATACAGCTGGATGAACCAGCAATTGGAGCATTTAATAATTTAAAGGACAGTTTAATAGCACATATTGAATTAGTACAACCAGATTACAATAAAAAATTCACATTAACCACAGATGCATCGGACATAGCAATAGGTGCAGTTTTGTCGCAAGATGGGAATCCCATAACATTTATTTCTAAAACTTTAAGTAAAACCGAGCAATTATATGCTACTAATAAAAAAGAATTATTAGCTATTGTATGGGCATTAAAAAATTTGCGAAATTATTTATACGGAGTGAGTGGAATTGAAATACATACAGATCACCAACCTTTGTCCTTTGCAATGTCGCAAAAAAATCCAAATGTTGAAATGAAACGTTGGTATTACTTCATAGAAAGTTTCACACCAAAAATCATTTATAAGCCAGGCTCAACTAACGTAGTAGCGGACGCGTTATCTCGGATTAAAATAAATCATATGACAGATAGTGATGTCGACCAGACAGAATCAGAATCAGACATAAATACTCAGCATTCAGCAGAGAGTAGTTTCGAAAACGTCATTCAAGAGACTAGCAAGCCTCTAAACCAATTTAAACAGCAGCTACTATTAGCGCAAGGGAGATTCACAGTTCATGAGTTAGTAAGAGTTTATGAAAATACCCGACATAATATTGAATTTGATACGGTTGACAATCTGCTAATCATTTTAAAAGAATTTATTCAGCCTCACTTAACCACAGGAATACACTGCACTTTAGAAGATTTATACCTTATCCAAAATAAGCTAAAGGAAAACTTCATAAATAAATTTCTCTTCACAAGAAAGTTCCTCCAAGATGTAGTAAATTCAGAAGATAAAGCTATAATTATAGAAGAAACACATTGCAGAGCCCATAGAGGACTAGACGAAAATTACAAACAAATAACTAAGCTGTATTATTGGCCAAACCTGCACAAAAAATTAAAAGAATATATAAAAAATTGTGAGATCTGTAACAAAAACAAATATCGGAGACACCCTGTAAAAATTCCAATTGGGGAAGCTCCCATTCCAGCAAAAGAAGGAGATCAATTACACTTAGACATATACTATGCCCAAAACCTAACATTCATAACTTGTATAGATTCTTATTCCAAATACTTGGTGGTCAAGGAAATTCAAAGTAAATTAAACATTGAAAATAAGGTAATGGAAATTTTACAACACTTTCCGTTAGCAACATCATTAATGACTGACAACGAACCAAGCTTTACTTCAGCACAATTTAGATCATTCATACAAAGAAGTAACTTAACTATTTATTATGCTGATCCCAGACACAGCACCTCAAATGGTCAGGTAGAAAGGGTACATTCCACACTAACAGAAATAGCGCGGTGCATCAAGGATGAACTAAATCTAACAGATTATTCAGAAATAATAATAAGGGCGGCACTGAAATATAACCTGACGATACATTCAACGACCAATCAAATGCCATATGACATATTGTATAACAAAATAGAACACAAACATAATCCAATATTACTTAAGGAAGCTCAGACCAAAATGCTTAAGATACATAACAAAGATAGAAGAGAAAAAGATTATAAAATAGGAGAAGTAGTCTATGAAAAGAAATTCGGGGAAAGAAATAAACTTCAATCCCGATACAAAAAGCAGGTAGTTAAGGAAAATCGACCGAATAAAATTATAATCAACAATAGAAACAGAATTATACATAAAGATAACATCAAATATTAAATATTTTTTCCAGAAAATGTATGCGAATATACTAATACTGACTTTTGTTATATTGACGACTGCGGAAGTAATTGACTATACGCATAGTGACTATCTATTGCTCAAAGACGACAGAGACGTTTACACTTATGAAACATACGCTGAACTTTTCCATATTACTAATTTGAGTTTTTATAGAGAGATAATTGATAAAGAATCCAAATATGTCAACAAATCAATTAATTCAGACGATGAGTGGGAAATATCAATGGACTTAAGTCTATTAAAATTAATGATTTCAGAATTAGTTCCAAAACGGAAAGAAAGGGGAATAAATGAATTAGGTACCATTTGGAAATGGATAGCAGGCAGCCCTGATCATGACGACTTTTTGAAAATACAAAATAAAGTAAATGAATTAACTGAAAATAATAATAAACAATTTGTAATAAATTCCAAATTTTTCAAAGAAATTGAATTGCTATCAAATTCATTAAAGAATGTCATCTTCAATGAAGAAACGATACTGAGAAAGCATCGTTTAAAATTAATAACTTTTGACCTACTAAATTTAGTTGATACCATAACCCTCTTAAAAGTAAACATTTTCAATACAAAAATTTTAAATAAAAACGAAATAGAGGACATTTATAAGCATGAAAAACATAATGTTGAACTGTCTGATCTGTTGGACATTGCAACGGTTAAAATAATTCGAAATGCAGATTTAATAATCATTTACATAAAATATCCTCAAATTAAAGATATTTGCAAGTTTTACCATGCAAGAGCCATCTCACAAAATGATGGAATGTTAGTTATAAGTGAAAAAGTTTGTGAATGTAAGGAGAAATACTATTTAATGAATAATTTTAAAAGTGAAACTTTTAACAATTACGCACAAATAAATTTAAAGAGTACCTGTTTCACCAATTTACTTAATGGCTTTAAAGCCAACTGCACTAAAAAAAGGGAAAAAAAACAAAGAAATAGACATCATTCAGGATGGTGCCATATTAGTTTCAGGCAAAAATATCGTAGACAATACTACTTTGTTAGGATCGTATCTCCTTATATTCAACAACACAATTGTAATAAATAATATAAGCCACATAAATGATAAGGGTAAAATTCTAAAATATATATCGCATCATAGATATAGCGATTTTGAATTAGTTGATTATATACAATCAAATGATAAGCAATTTTCTTTTGATAATGTTAATATTTTAAATCCCCTTATAACATTAGGTAATACGGCCTTACCATTAACAACATTATTTTTAATCATTTTGATATTGTTAATGTTATTTTACTTCTGCTATAAATTAACCAAATTTGTACTTATTAAATCAATAAGAATACCGTCAGAAGAAATAGTGGAAAGCAACATTCAAATACTGTCAGAAGAAATTAGAGCTCTATCAGAACTTCAAAATGTATCGGGACGAAACATTTAAGAATGGGGGGAGTTAACGTACCCAATTCCATTGAGCTCTTATACGAGTTGTAAACAATCTTTGGTTTTCCAAAACGAAAACAATTTCAATCTTGGGCCTCCGCCTAATTGATTTCTAAGATGTACAATCTCAAGCGCCCCCGCCGCAATCCCATTCTTTGACACTCGCCTAAATGGAAAACCAATGTTTGCCCACACCCGGCTTCTCATAAACAATCTCACTCCCGGCTTTCTGCAGATCCTGCACTTTAGGCCTTTTACAGTTCTCTCTTTGGATGACGAAATCTAATACTCGGGATGGCGAAATCAATTGAAATGTTTATAGAAAAACGATTCCCGAAAGGGATCAACGATGCAAAGATCAGAAAGTTCAAATCAGTCTTGATCCAGCAGCGACACCGCAAAGTCTAGCTAAATATTAAGATCGCGCAATCCCTTGGCCCGGAATTCCTTTGTGACCCTCTACTTAAATCTATATCAGTGAAGTTCGAAGTAAAATAAAAACTTTTTAAAAACACAATCCGCTACCGCAGTTGTTTAATTTGCACGTCTGTAACTCTCTCTCTGTGTCCCCCTTTTCTGGCTGTGCCTTTCATGTATTTGCATATGAATGCGGCTCGACGGCAATATTTTTTGAAGCCCTCTTTGAGGCGTTGCCTGTACGGCCACGTGTTGAAAAATCAGTGGTAATGCTGAAATGTTATATGTATATGTATACGTCTATGTATATGGGCTTTCAACCAGAACCTTTCGGCGACGGACGGCCATAGGACATATTTTCATGGCTGTCGAGCGATTGATTTGTTATTTCTGTGCACCACAAAAGGAGAGCTTAACCTTAACAAGATTTGATGAATTCCAAAGGTAGGTTATTTGCCAATACGGTAATCTATGCCACTTACAATAACTACGTTCATATTGTACAATTTAAAGAACCAAATCTATGTTTCAACTCTGTTTTAACTAATTGTGATGGCATAGAATACCTTTTATTGGGATGAATCTGATTGGTTCTTCCAGTTAAAGGGCTAATTTGCCTCGTATTTTATATGATCTTTCGAAGGGCGCTTTTAATTCGCTTTTTTCAAGCTATTGGAGGGGGTATTTGAATGGGCTCGGGAGTGGGTACGGAAATGACGATGGCAAAGGGTACGAGTATGAGCTTCATCGTCAAGCATAACTGTTATTGTAAGAGATTTCATGTAAATATTGCATGTAAACGTTATAAATAAGGCGCTTTTAGTGCCTGCTTCCTGGTCTGCAGGCCACCGGAGAAGAGGAGCAGGGTAGAGGGTACTCGTGCTCGTATCTCTTGTGGCTGTAGGATCGGGAGGTTTATTGTTTGTGCAGCCAACAGCGTCCTTCCCCTGCCCCTGTCCCCCCGCCACTCTGGGCAAGGTAAATAAAAATATTTTGTGCGTGAGTGCGGTTTTTAAGCTGCGTGAAATTTTCGCCCCCTTTTTTTGGGGATATGGAAATTTTTGCGAAAGATTGTGTGGGTGTGAAAATTTCGGCACCTTTTTTATATGCATTGTCTGTTGGCCGTCGCGCTTTATGTTTTGTTAGCAATGCCTACGGCAAATTGACTTTTAAGGTCCTCCTGCCCTGCCCTGCCCTGCCCTGCCCCTTTTTCCTCTGATTTTGTTTTTTCATCTTTGTTTTTCCACTCTTGCTTTGCCCTCCTTTGTTTTACTTATTTTTTTTTGGGAGTCTATCATTTGCCTTGCCAGCGGGCGTGTCGTGTCTTTGTCTCGTGTCTCGCGACATTGATTGAAGTTTATTTCGAATATGTTTATAAATGTCAAAATTTAAATTATCCTTGCAGAGGGGTAAGCGTGGGCTAAGTGCCAGACTATTGTGTTAAGTTTATATAATACACCACCCAGCGAAATGCCACAGTATATGTATGGAAATAAGCTTAGAAATGATGGAATTTACTTTTCTGAAGGCTACACAAAAGTGATACTTATCCCGTAAGATCCCCACTGGATACCACTCGTACCACAGCCCCGCTGTGATGATGATGCATCGCAAGATTCACTGGCTTCATGGCAATAAATACCAGTATTTCCACATGAAACTTTGCTAATTGCATTCTGGAGGTTTTCCGCCGCGGAAACCAAACTCATCAGAACAGATGCTCGGAAGGAAGCCCAGCCGAGCGGAGAATATTGAGCTCAATAAATAAATGCTAATTTAATCAAGGCATACAACAGTACATACAGTACAGAATGCGGAGTGCGGAGAACGGAGAGCGAGTATGCCCAAATGGACAATAATTGAGGATGCCCTGGCAGTGGCTTTCTGTCAGCGGACTCATAAAAGCGTGACTGCATATTTAAAATTGCCCGCTCTCTAGCCCATTTTGATGGCCATACAAATTCATGAGTTCTGAAATTAAATATTTAAAGTATTTCGAATGCTTTTTAGCACTCAGTCAGTCATTCAGTCAATTTTCGTAAAGCAAACACATCAGACGAGACAGAGGAGACAGAGGAGGTCTGATACTTCATTTGTTTCCGTTTCCGATGTTTCGATGTCAGGGCCAACAGCAGAAGAAACACAAACAAACAGCACCAAATAATAATGAATGCCAAATTGTATACAAATAAATAAAAGCCAAGGCGAAAAGCAGCACCGAAAAC
Source organism: Drosophila persimilis (assembly GCF_003286085.1). NCBI lineage: Eukaryota > Metazoa > Arthropoda > Insecta > Diptera > Drosophilidae > Drosophila > Drosophila persimilis. Next base: position 5,230,461 of record NW_020825312.1, read on the forward strand.
AGAATATTATAGGAAGTCAACATGCGAATGCTCTTAATCCTAAGAAAAATAATTCCTTCCTTAAACAATACGAACACGATATGCAAACAAATCTCTTGCATTTGAATCTTCCTTTATACATTTATATGTGTATTTAAAATCATCAGAAAAATATGTAGCTGCTTGTTGGATACAACAATCAAATAAATTATAATACTATTATAAAATAAATCTTACAATCAAGAACCAAGCCTTAGCCGTGATACCCAATCCCATCTGTGATCTCGGGATGAAAACCAAAAAATGATGAGTACTTTTCAAGACAATCTCCCAGTAACCCCTGCCACTGCCCCACTGCTCTACTGCTCTGCTCATGGCCCCTCGAGCGGAGTCGTCGCGGCTCGTTTCGCATTTTACAGTCGCTGGCTCATTTATAAATTTATGAGCTCAACTGCCAGGGGAGTTATCGCATTAAAAAGCTCCGCTGTTGCCGCTGCTGCCGCTGTGCTGTAGCTATTCTTTCTCTTAAAAATAAAAAGCAGGGAATAAAATACAAATTAGCAATAAAAAGTAGAAAAGCGTGTTTGCTTGTTAACAACTGCAGGAGGACGGAAAAAAAGGGACAGAGACAGAGACAGAGAAAGCGGGAGAGAAAGATGACAGCGACATCAAATGGATTTCATGTCACGTTACACAAATGTGCTAAGGAATTAAAAATGTGAGGATAGCAAGTTGGAACAACAATTGTTGCTGTCTTGTAGTTGTTGCTCTGCAGCAACGCTGTCGCCCCATTAGCGGGGTGCAGCAGCCAGCATAAATGGGAAAAGTGTGTTCATTACTCCATTCGGGTCCTCGCACTGTCTGACTGTCTCCCTGTCGCCCTGACTCCCATTGTTGGTGCAATAAAAATTATTTTCATTTTCGCTTTGGTGCACTCGCTTGCCCAAAACCTGAATAGACACAGATACGCACATCCTCGTACGAGCTCTGTCTCACATTCTTAGAGCTGATTCTCTTACCCTTGTCTGTGCCAGAGCGGAAATTTCAATTATTTATTACGCATACGCAGCGTTGTTAGCTTAATGACTGACTCTGGCAGTGCATGTAGGAGAGCACGAGCACGAGCCATAGAAAACCAAGTCATGTTTAATTCCGACAAAAGCCAACATCCAAACAAACATTAGCCATACTTTCAAGATACATTTATACAGGTAAAACCCTATGGAACAAAACCAGCGAAAGGCATCACACAATTTTGAATAGAATGCATTGAAGTTTATCTATTTGACATAATTTAAATGTGTTTCTTCAGTGGATTCAATTGGCAAAAATTAACTAAAGCTAAGCTTTCAATATTTACTTGCACTGCCAAGACTTTGCTGTAAACAAACTTCAGATAAATATCTTACACTAGCATTACATTTTTCGTTTAAGTTGAGCAGCTGTAATTAATTCTATTCCAAGATTGGACTAGCAAGGAAAACGGGTCTGCGGGGAACAGCAATGCATTTAGCACCTTTTATAAGAATGAGGTTTATGGATCAGTTACAGCCCCAAGAATTCAAGTTTGGCTATTAGTTTCCCAGCTTTTTTGTCCCTTTTTTAACCTATCTAATTCAAAAAACCCATAGGTTACCAGATGTGTACTCTATATCTATCCCTCTCTGTATCCCTCTTTCTTTACCGACCGGTTAGTAGTTCAAACTTTGTGGAATAAAAACACTTCCTATTTTGATTGGCGTCATTGACTGAAACAACACGAATCGTTTCCCTGCAAAATGTAACTCGGGAGTCTCACACGCTCCCAGGCTCAATAATGTAGTCCTTTTAAATCGTTTCGTAGATATTGGATACATTGATTGTGTCACGGACTAAAACGAATTGATTTGGTCCAACTAATTGGATTTCTGACCAGAAACGAAGGGCAAAACTCCAGGAAATGTTTTGACAAATTGTCACCAGTGAGCGCCAGGCTAGAAAGAAGACATGCCGGTATCCTGGGCAAAGCCACTTTGCAAGTTCATTGCACCCCGAAGGCCAAGCGCAAGGATGCTCTTGCTCTCAACAGAAGGGACAACAGGGACGCGACCCGTCGGAGTAGAAGCGACTACGAGTACGAGCCATAATTCACATAAATTATCAAATTTACACGCGACGTATGCTAAGCCTCAAAATGGACACGAAAATGCAAATGATATGGTATATAGCTACGGCTATGGGGCAAGGGTTGTTCCCCAGATATACGGCACAAGTTGAGGGTGAAATGTGAAATTCGCAGAAAGAAATATATACATATATAACAAGTTACAGTTGTCATTCTGCTCTACGAGTGTGTGAGTTGGCTGGGAGCCGCAAGACTACTTCGCTGAAGTGCTCCTCAAAATTGCATAATGACAAAACAAGCGGATTAGGAAGCAAGAAAATAGAGCTTAGTCGTCGACCTCGGGAAAAGTCATATATGTGTGACTGTACATATATATTCAATGTACATATATGTATTTATTCGTATAAATATGTAGGAATTCATTTACCATATTTTTTTTTTTTTATAAAATGCATGGTTGCAAACGTGGCACATTGCTTTTAGAATCAACCCATAAAAAGAAGGCTCGTCCCTCTCCTTCGAACCATTTGAACCTTAAAAGAGCAGGGTTGAGAATAGAGCCCTATAATTTCTCCGTTGACAGACCACCTAATCGACATAGTCGACCCAATCGACCTACTTCTAATGTTTCAAGCTACTGTTTCATCGTATAGTGCCGCGAAAGTACCTTTGAAAAATACACTTCACATGCTTACTTCTATTGGGCAGCGGATTAAACACCTTGCCCCACTTTAACTGAACAACAGACGACAGGGGAGTCGTTTGTCTGAACTGGCACCATTTGAACAAACGTATTCTCATTTCCTACTAATTTCGAATTTTGCCCCTTGTTATAAGCACTCCCACCCCTGCCCTGTGGGCAGGTTTTATAGATTTATAAATTCGAATATAATGGCCAATGCATCCCTACCAGACAGACATTGGAAGTCAAGGAGTACTGCTCTTTCTTCGCCGCCAGCAGCTGCTGCTACTGTAGCATTGAAACAACAAGAAAAAGGACAATGAGGAGAGTCACACATGGATCTGGCTTTACCAGATGGGCTGAGAGGATATTTGTTGGGTGGTGACAACGAAACACTGCAATAAAAGTAGTGGAACGCTGGGGTCGGAGGGAGGGAGTGCACATTTAGTTTATGAGTAGACAAGCGACGACAATAGTGGTGCTGCCGCCCTTGCTTCTGTTTAACATTCTATGAGACCCCTCAGCACACAGCGCTTTCCCGCTCAGCCCTTTTCCTTTTCTTGTGGCCCGGCGAATGGTCGTACACAAAGAAATCCACAAATGTCAACATTTAACGGTCAAAATGGTCGGAGCAGCAGACACAGAAACGAAGAAGAAAAGCACTGATGCAGCAAGAGAGCAGCACAGAGATAGTGAGGGCATTGTGTGGCAGCCAGGAAGTGGAATCAGCATCAGGCAACATCAGTGGCAACAACAGCAGCCATAGCAGCCATAGCAGCCGTGGCATAGGCGACCTTAGCCAGCATTTCCAAGTTTAAAGTTTATGGCCCCACAAGAAAAGTCACCATGCACAATGAACACCAGAAGCAACAGGGGCTGTAGCTGTACCTCACCAAATAGCATGCCACGCCACAGTTGCTGATCCTGCCCCGCCACCGCTCCTCTGGCAAACAAACTAATCAGGTTGATAGAGGTCGGTGTGTCTGGGAAGGGAGGGGGAGGGGAAGGGGCAGGGGCTGTGTGGAAGATGCAACTTTATGACATTTGTCCAGCGCACAAAACTAGCCACGAAGTGGGGCATGTGGACCCTGCCTCTAGCCGACCACTGCCAAACCATATAATAGGGGTTAGAGCAGAAAAAAAAGATATTTCCCAGCTATTGGACGGATGCAAAATATATATACGAGGATATTAGAAGTATTGGAAACTGAAAGAAACTTTTTTGCATTTACGAAATATAAAATATAATTGCATAGAAATATGAAAACTACATATTTATAATCGGCAGAGGGAAGATACAAATTGGTTAAAATTGCACTAAGACAACAGATTTTCCCACTGCCATTGTCTGGCTGTTCCGTCTTTGTAAAACTTTTTGTACCCCTCTGCCCTTCTCACTCAGTCTCACTGGGCTCTATGGGACTGCACAAAACGTATCTCTCCCTGTTTCTATGAGTATGTGTGTGCGGAAAAGGGACCTTTGTGGCAGTTCAATCGTAATGAACTATGCACAAAAATGACCTCCAGGCCAGCACGGTGCTGGTGGACAACAGCCTTAGAAATGTTCTGCCTTTTCGGTCTGTGGCTGTGGCATGGCTCAAATTATATTCTGGTTGGACCTCACTGTGTATTTTAGGGTTGGCTGGGGGCAGTTGCCTGTGGTATTTTTTCCGCACTTTTTTCCAGAGGAGAGGAGAGAAAGGACGATATCCCATAAAAGTGTATAAAGTCCTAAAATTATGTCTAGCCAGGAAGCAAACTTTTTGTGCCTTGTCCAACACTTTATTAACAAAACAAAAACTGCACCAAATTTAAGTTGCTCTAAAAATTAATTGCAGAAAGTTCTTTTTCAGGCCGATATTGCCGGGATTTTGAAGGCCTTTTAATTATTAGGAGATTTTTTCGGGGCCCGAAACCATTATTAGTTATGTTACAAAATTATGATAATTAGATGTAAATTTTACCCATTTTAATTCAATAAAAATTAGACCATAATCATTATTTTTGATACAAAAAAAGAGAAACTCAAAAATTTTGATTATGTGATGATTTTATTTTTTCGAAAGGCCAATGCGACCGCGGTCTCTCTCAATGTTGATTGCATTTGTCATGAGAGATTGGAGAGACCAGACCATTTCGAAGGGACCACACGCGATTTTGTTTTGCGCTCCGCTTTTTTCTTTTTTCAAAACAAACTTTCATTGTATGTCCATAATTGGCGAACAATCATAAAATCTCTAATTGACTGCGAGTGAATGCGTATTAATTGTTTAAAAATATAATTTATCATATCATTCTACGCGTCGGTTCAGGTTGCTTTTGGTAAGCACGCCCTCACATTTACATTTATTTAATAATTTTTGATAATATTGCTTGATAATATTTTTGGAGTGTGCTTTTTTTGTACTTTAAATAATGGGTGCCCTGTGCATTAAGCCAGCGTCTGCAGCAGATGCCAAGGAGTTTATGGCCGCAGAAAACATTTGTCTCTCCACCTTTAAAAAAGGGGTGATCTGTTCCTCCAGGAGTAGGACAAGCTATCGCCCGAACAAGGGGGAAATATGCAGTAAGTGAAATCTTTAAGCTGTGAAGATAACTGCAAAGTTCCAGTTGCTGGCGTGTGGGCGATGGGCTTGTCGAGAAGAAAAAACTTAACATGGTCGAAAAGGGCAGAATTAGGTTTTCTGCAAGCGGGTCAGGAAGATAGGCAGGAGCAATCCGAGACGAAGGGCAAGTGCCATGCCAAGCCGAAAGCCCAGAAAAATAAATGGTATGAATGGCTCGAAAAAAGTAGGCATGTTCACTGCAGCCACCGCTGAAAATATACAATCAGTAATGGCCGATGCCCAAGTCGATCCTGAAGAAGACGAATAGGTTGCCTCCCGGATGCACCTTCATCAATTTTCTGCACACCAACCGTTGGCGGTACAGACACTCGGGCCTAGAGAAAACTAACCAAGGCGCAGAAGAAGAAGTTTTGCTGTCCGTATAAGCAAGTAGGTTCCTCCACTCCCAATCCCAATTCAAACTTTACCCAAATCTCCTACCTTTAGATGGCAGCTATCTCTGGGAGAAGAGGAGCTTTTAAACATTAAAAAAAAATTGGTAAATGTCTGGGAAATATCATTAAATGCCATGGAATCTGATAAATAACAATTAAAAAGGCAAATGTCTTATATTAAACTGACTACGTTATACTATGATATGATATATCTATCATAAAACAAATTAAAAACTCCACTTAACGCAGCAATACGTACAAGAGGTACGTTTGCTTTCCGAACAACAACAACAAACACGATCGGGAACGTTTTGTCCCCAACTATTATAGTATATCCGACGAAGGGTGTGTGTTAGAGAGAGATACAGAGAGAGTAAGCCCGTAGAAACAGGTAGTGTATTGCGGCCATTCTGTTTTTTAATAATATAATCCGATCTTATCCGGATTCGGCAATCTGGTAGATATTTCCATTCTCTATGGTTCTGGTTGATTAGATTGATTGATTTTAAGAATTAAGTAGCTTGGGATGTCTTTCCGTACGAAAATATTTCTTCTAAGAGAATGGTCAGGTACTTGGATCTTTGAATCTTGGATCCATCAACTTTGAACTCTAGTCTGCACCCCTGAACGTTGTCGCATCGGACTGTAAATTTTTATTTTACTTTTTTCTGAAATATCTTAGTATTCCAGTCCTTTTTCATTTCTACTTCTTAATAGTTAATAGTTCCCAGGACTAATCTCCAGTCTTGTAGATGGCAACATTTATGTGATGCCAGATACAATTGCTCTATTACTTTTCTAATTGTTTGTCTGCTGCTTGGCCTATTGAATGTGTGCTGTTTGCAGGTATTTCTGCAGTTTATCCCTGGTCCTGCGGAGGTAGTCGGCTCATAATTATGACAATTGGCAGACTACTGCAATGTAAATATGTATGTTTGTACAAACAGTGTGGCTGAAAGTGTACATCAGTATCAACAGCAACAGCAACAGCAACAGTCAGTGCGGCTGGAGTTAGAGTAAGAGTTAGAGTAAGAGTAAGAGTGCAGCAGCAGGAAGGAGAAATGTTGAGCAGCAGTTGCGGCTGCCATCATTTGGCGGCGTCGTGTTTTTGGAATTTAATTAAAGTTTACACAAGTACGAAATGGTGCATTGGTGGGCATTGTGTACTAGTCGCCTAACGAATACAGGAAGGAAAGTGGGTACACATTTTGTACAAAAGAAAACTTTCAGCACACAACGAGATGGAGGGGAAGTGAAAGCAGAAACAGAGTTTGGCCAACGACATATGTATGTGTTTATATGCATGTATGTATAAATTCTACGTTTCGGTAGGCAATGAAGAAACACAAGACGCCATTGAGGGCGTAATGAAATATGCGGAAATATCCCTGGAATGTTGTATTTTCTACAGATATTCAATGGAAATAGTCCGGCTATATAAGATCCAAACCTTTCACTTAATGCCAAGAAATCAATCGACAAAAGAAATACCATCTCCAATTAGGAATTAGATAGTCTGCAGATAGTCTTTCTCAGACTGGTAGAAAGGTCCCATTTCCTTCTGTTAAGTTTCGAATAACATCTTCTGGGATATCAAGTTCTCCTGAACAACTCTCCCAGAGACCCCTGATGCTGGATACCAAACTGTCTGTTAGTGGTACACGTGTGCGATGCATTGTGCTCTCAATGGCGGTAACGACAACGACAACGACAACGACACCCAGAGAAACAACGACCACAGACCACTTTAAATTTTTGCTATTTTGCTTTCATTGCAGCAGCGCGCTGCAGCGGCAGCGTAAAACTAAAATCCCCCCGCATTATGCAACAAAAAATTAATTAAACACAATTTAGCTTCGGCCACCACCCCAGCCCCCGCACACCATTCCGTTCCGTAAACGGGAGCAACAAAAACCGCGTTGCGCGAAAATCGCTGCGGTTTCTATATATGCATATATGTACGAGTGTGTATGTATGTATGTATCTATAGCACAAAGAGACAGAGACAGCGAAGGAAATTATTGTTATGCAAAGCCCTGTCCTGGCCCGGCAAAAAGGCCAACCAAAAGTGACCACAAAAAGGGGCCAGGGACAGGGACAGGGAGAGGGAGAGGGAAAGGCCGTGTTTGAAAGGGCGGATTGGGTTAGCCGGGGGTAACGAGAGCCCTTTGCGGCTACTTGACTTAATACCTGCAATAATTATTATAACGATTCAGGGCAGACAGAGGGCGGAGCCAGAGAGCAGATCTTTTTGTGCAATAAAAAAATAAATAGCAGCAACAAACAAAGTTTCAACCGAGCCCATAAAAATGGCCAGGATAAGCACTTGGACTTTGCATTGAGCGATTTATTTTTTATTTTTGTATTTATTTATTTATTTATCGTTGTTTCTTTGTACACACAATAGAATTTACTGCCCTGCCCCATGGATGCTGAATGGATGTTGGCGGGGCGTTCCAGCATGCGATTTAAGCTGAAATTCTGCTCGACCTCCCGAACTGCAAAATGTTTAAATATTAAGCTTCCCTTCGACAGCGAGTGAAACTACATATGTGTGAAGGTCAGAGAGCTTAATATTTCCTCAATTCACTGAAATATATATGCGGAAAGAATCCATTCACTTCTCCCACGAAACTGAATTACTATAAAATTTAATTTTAATTTTAATGGTAATAAAAATGTTTAGGACTGTTGCATGGAATGGGGTAGTATCGATAACCTATGACAATTCACATTCACATTTCTCATTCCATTGTGAAGTCTGTCGTCCGAGTCTAGCATATTTTTCAAATAATTCTGTATAAGCCTGTAATTGGTTTGGTTTGGTCGTTTCTTTTTCAAGTGGCATTTGAATACGGCGCGGCCGTGGGCTATCATTCTCCTTTTCATTCGCATTGTCCTGTGCTCACGCCCCGTATTAAATTCAATTTAAAATATACATTTTTAGTGCCGCGCCATAAAAATAAGACCCAAAAGTAAGACGAAAGGGAGCCTGGAAAAAGGAGTCTGCGGATCAGGACAACGTATCGCGAAGGTCATCAATTACAGGAGCACCATCAACCACATCCCGGCCATACCCCATACACCTCCACCACTTAGAAAAAAGACAACAACAAGCCGCTGCAAATAACTTGGCTGAAGTCTCACATTATCCAGCCATAAGCACAAGTAGGAAGCTGGTCCTTCAGTCTGGATCCATTTTATTATTATTTTTTTTGGGTGGAGAGCGGGGTAAGGGTTCAGGCAAAACAAAAATGAAATGCTCTGCAGATATTTCAAAAGCCATTGACACCCTTTCGGCGGGACGTGGCAACTGTGGTCCAAGGGGCATTCGCATCGGTTCCAGGATGAGTGTAGACGATGGCGAGTCGAGTCGAGGCCTGCCTTTGAAAAGCTGAATGACCAAATAAATCATATCAAAGTGTCATATAAAAATCGTAATCAGATTTTGAAGCACATACACACACACACAGCCACACAGACACACAGAGAAAGAGAAAGAGAGTGAGAGAGAGCGAGAGCGACAAGAAATATGCTGCCTGTCCGGGGCATACTCATACTCGCCGTCCCTTGTAAGCCAACTCCATTAAAAGTGCTTATAAATAAGGTGCTTGAAAGGCCAGTGCACACAGGGAACACACACACAGACACAACTCAGGCACAAACACTTCCATGTGGGAACTGAGGGACAATGGAGACAGCTCTTTGGCCATAACCAACAAACGTTGCACCCAATGCTGATATATCCCCGAAAAGGGCACAAAACTGGCGGCGAGATGAGAGCGTGACACGAGCTGACATGAGCTTCAATGTCGATAGTTTTGTGACGGAGAAACAAATAGAGACCGTTTCCCCCTTAACAATGATTAGTTTGTTATGCTGTCACTCAATCACGGATGGATCACTCCTGGCGTCTACCCATCTCTAACAGTAACCTTAAATGGGGGTCTGCACAGCGTAACCCATTGGCCTGCTCTGTCGCACAAAAGTTTTTGAGTGTGTAAATTGCAAAAGACTATTTGACAAACGTCGGTCAAAAGCACAGGACATGACAGAGTACAGTAGAGCACATCGCACAGGACATCGGAGTAGGGAAGACCAGGACAGGGCAGGACTCGGCAGGACAGAGCAAAGGCGGCGACCGTAAGGACAACCTGCTCGGGATTTTGGTTTAGCACTCTAGAGGACCCTCTGCGAGGACCTCTTGCACCCCATTCCAAGCCCTGCAGTTAATAAAAAATAATGTTCTTCAATGCGGTTTATTCAATTTTATGGCTCGGACTTTTCAGAAAGCCATCACACACATACCCCTAAACAATCACGCACACACACACACACACGCATACATTGAGTCTCATCAGCTCTCCCTACTCTCCCGCTTTCCTGCGGCATCTCCTGGTTATTTTTAAAAGAAAATAGCATTTTCGACTGAGCGTGGCTTTTGTAGCCACGGCCCCCCCTCACCATCCCATCTCTCTGCCTGTAGCCTGTACTGGACGAATCATATAAAACGCACACACACACACTCATATGAAAATAATTTGAGGATGGTCGTCGTTGGGGTGGCCGCCCCTTTTTTCTCTTTTTTGAATATTTATGAGTTTGCTTTTTAAATTATATATGTAGATAGGGCAAAGTAGGTGGGGGCAGGGAGCAGGGTCAGAGGGAGCATGAAGTAAGGGATATGGGATATGGCTATTTGCTATATGCCTGTGTGTGTGTGTCCATGGCGCGAGGCCATCTCATTTCACCAAAATTAGTAACGCGTTTCTTTTTTTCCATTACTAATATAAAAGAAAAAATTATCAATTAAAATAACAGACATCAAAATATTTTAGAGACTTGAATTTTTGGTTTGATACGGAACGATCTTTGATCTATAGGGAATCAAGGGATCTGCTTTTATTGAAATGTTGGGAACACTACTGCAGAGCATCTTTATTGTTTTAATCCACTGAATACGCCAGTGCTAGTTGAAGCAGATTCAAGCCATACAATTGAAACCGTAAAATTTGTAAAGCTTTAACACTCCTCCTCCTCCTCATCAGCGAACGCAAAAACAAACTTGAATTTGAATTGAACGTCAATAATTGCCTTCAATTACATTTATTTATTTGCAGTGGACAGTACCCTCAGCAACCCCTGCACAATCCCCAGTCGGCAAACCTCATCATAGATTGGCTTTGGCCATTGACCATTTCAATTGGGTATCGCTTTGATTCGCATTTCATTTATGCATGATGGCTGGACTGGACGGGACTGGCCCGCTGCCAGACCATAGCAGAGCAGAGCTGACCAGACCAGAGCCATGGTCTACTATTTTTCTCGCAATTTATTTATTTTATACACACTTTTATTTGTGCCGCGCTACATGCCCTACCGCCTGGCCGCCTGGCCGCCTACCTCCTCCCTCTGTTCGGGTTTATTATGATTATCATGTTTTATTCAACAATTGATGCGCAAATTGGCAGTTGTCTGGATCATTTACAACTCTACACACACGTGTGGGACCGCAGCAGAGTGAGTGTGGCATGGACGGAGGCAGGAGTCAGCTAACCGAGGCCTTAATGACGGGTCAGATGGAGAAGGGAATGGAGGGAGGATTGTGTTCCCCAAATCAATACATCCAGGAAATTGCCATTTTACATTTGTACTGTTTTTGCTCCCGCAGTATTTTAAAAATCAATGTTCATTTGAGTACCTATTATTTTGGAGCTGTACTCAAAAATGTTTCAAATACTCGAATAGTACTCAAATATGCAGGAATTCGCATATGTCGTGTAGCTGGAAGTCTCTGCTCCGATTTCTCCTTGCATCGGAAATCAATTTGAGAACTGATCAGACTCTCATTACTCTGTCATTCATGCTGCTCTTCGGCTGCGTGAGCGCGAGCCTGGGCGTATGATTAATTTGAAATGCAAACAACCCGAAATGGTGAGGACGAGAAAGGAGATGTAAACCACAGGAAAGTGAGCGTGGAAGCGAGGCGTGGAGCAGGGGTAGGGGCAGGGGCAGGGGCAGGGGCATGGGGCATGGGCGTGGCAGAGCGTACATTTGTAGAAAATACTTGATTTCCGCGCACGTAATTAAGTCCATTTGTTACCACCTCTAGCACTCCAACCCTGTGTTCTGTGCTGCTGGCCGCAATTGCATCTGGTGTGGGATGCTGGCTGCGCAGCGGGTATTGGGAAAGTGGGGACTGGGGGACTGGGGACTGGGGAGTGTGGAGTGCAGTCGAGAGGCGACAATAAACTTATATGAAATTAATTGTGCATGCAGCAACAGCAGCAGCAGCAGCAGAAGGGGGGACAGACAGCTGGACAACTGGGATCGACTGTCGTCTGGCGTGGAGGAAAACGAAGCTCATGCATTAATTACCAGCCAAGTGTCGAATGGAGGTCGGCTCATCCTACGACCCAAACACCAGCGCCCCCAACCCCACCCCCAAGCCTCAACGCCCATCCAGACCAGGGGGCGGGGCATTCACACTTTCAACTAATTAAATAGCTTTTGATTTTTGCACGCCAGATAAAATTTTAATATTAAAGCCTCTGGCAGGCGGCAAGCGGCAGGCCGGCAGCAGCAGCAGAAGGAGGAACCCCAGCATATGTTCAATATTTGCATAAATATTTTAATAAAAATTAAAAATGAATGGCCAAGCAGCAGCCTGGACAGCAGCGGTAGTGGTTCCCGGTCCCAGACGGAATGCGAGAGAGACCGACGTTTTTTATTAAAAAACAAGAAAAGGAATTGCCCAAAGGCTAAATGAAAACTTGAATACTCTTCCATTTTCTATTATACTATTAAATTTGTTACAGAATACCATCATTGTACTCTACAATTTTTGGGTATTAAATGACTTTAAGCCTACAATAATTCCCAGAACGTTTTGAGCTTGAATCACTCTGTTCTTTCTTCGCGAAACAATCGCCTTCGAATAGCTGAGTTGCTCTATTTTAGGGCCAACTTGGATGACAAAACCCAGCCAGCAACAGCAGCAGCAGCAGCAGCAACGACAGCTACTAACCGCAACGCGATGTAAAAATTTTCGCATCGATTTGCGGGCAGACAACTACGAGGGCTACGTCGCCGAGGCTCCCGACTACCGACTCCCGACTCCTGACTCCTGTCCTGTCCTGTCCTATCCAGAGTGGTCCCCAGACCCAGACCCAGAACCAAGCGCGGACAATGCCAGGCCCCAACAATGGAATGGAGTGGAATGGAATGGATAGGAGTGCAATGGAATACCCGGGCACCATTATCATCCTCATCAGCAGCGGAACTGTGGGCCGAGAAATGCAAATGACAAGACACGGTCAGGCGGCGCTTTGATTAGCGGGCAATTTAAATGCAATTGCGTTTCGACACAGCGCACGAGCAGGGGGATATTCACAAAGACACAAAGTGTGCGCGGCCGGGGGATGCACAAGGTGAGAGCACCCAAATGTTCTTCCGAGAAATTCCCCCGTAAACTTTGATGGGATACCACGGTGCGGATGCGGATGTGGGCCTGCTGCGGATGTCGATGCGAATTGCACATTGGCCATGTCTGCAGTTTGTCAAGAGGTCTGCAGAAAAAACATGAAAAAAATAATATGCCAAAAGAAAAAAATTATAAAACCAAAGAAACCAAAAAAAAAACCGAAAACCGAAAAGCAAAAGCAAAAAAAAGCCAAGCAAAATGGAAAAATGGAATGGAAGTGCAAAAAAGAAATGGTAATGTGGGCCTATAGACAAAAGGGCAGCGAAGCAGAAAGGGTTGCTCGAGAAGTGTTGAGAGTGGAATTTGATACCAAAAAGTGTGTTGCAATATTCGTTATAGTTGTGGTTATAGTTAAAGGCGATTTCCGTGTTTGCGACAGAAAATCGGGGAAACAATTTTGTAAATTTTGATCCGGCACGAACTGCCCGATCTGTCCTCGCAGAAACACAGTCTCTCCCATAAGTTTGCATCATATTTTAGCAGCCGCCTTTACGTACGTGTGTATGTTTGTGTTTGTGGCTGGTACTGTTGATGCCCGGAAAATCCCAACGCGACGCGACGCGACGCGACGCAACACGAAGCGCCAGTTATTGTTTTGCCACTTCAGTTTCTATTGTCATTGTCATTCGTTGGCGTTGGCTGGAGAAGGTCGGCCTGCAGGGGGCAGCATTAGGCGGAAGAGGAGCAGCATCTGTGGCAGCTACAGCTTTGATGGCAACGACTTTACATCCGTGCATTTTTGCCGCTGTTTTTGATGGTGCTGTTGATGGTGCTCAGCGCTGCTTGAACAATTTAATTTTGATTTTAGTGCGAAATTAAATGTCGGGAATTTTTTCTGCCACTCTGCCTCTTTGCCTCTCTGACACTCTGCCATTTTGTTCATTGTTGCAATGCTCAACCTCTGCGCGCATGTGTGTGTGTGTACATCTGTATGTGTGAACATACATATGTATGTCTGCATAGTGCAACTACAACAATGGCAGCAAACTAATTCTATTGACTTTGCTAATGACGTAATTAAGCGAATTTGCCAAACGTTGCGTATACGCAATGTGCCTGCCGCTGCCGCTGCCGATGCCGCTGCTGCTTCCTCCATCGGGGATGCTGCATTGTGCTTTTAATTAAGTCCATTTTAATGATGGCCCTGGCCACAAAAGCTTTTCAAGTGACGATTAAAAAGAGGGAGCGGAGATCCGCCGGTCAGAGTTCCTAATTCGGGGGAGGAGCCGAGGAGCCAGCGAGCAAAATATTTTGACAGATTGCGAGCCAAGTGTAAATTTATGTAAATTACATCAATAAAAACATTTCGGTTTTTCCCCACGTTTTTTTGTTGTTTTTATATTTGGGGCAGGCCGTTATGATTTGGCCAAGATGGTGGAGAGTGGCCAGGGCGCCGTGCCTCATTTTCTATTAACAACTGCGTCCATAAAAACGACACTGACAATGCCGAGAGAGGGCAGGGAGCAGCAGCAGCGCCAGAGTACGCGGCGTCGAAGCCAGCGAAGCGTCCAAGCAGAAAACCAACTACGGGACAGCCTCATTTGCATGTTGCGCACTCCCCAGTCATTCTCAAACCCTGCCCCCCTCCCAGCCTCCCAACTACCCAACCACCCAGCGTTCCAGCCTTCCAGCCTCCTCCCCTGATGAGACCAGCTGTCAGTGTCCGTGCGTCAGGACGTCACAGTCGTCACCATGTGGTTACGTCTGTGACAGTGGAATTAATGCCACGAATTACAGTGGAATCAATACGATACAAGCCATTATGGAATTTCGAAAATACTGGTCATTTAATGGCCATAATTCCACAAATTAATACAAATATTTTGTCTAAATATTTTAGGGGTAAAGAGATTTTGTTTGCCAGGTCAACAAGAAAGCACGGTAAATGCTTCCCCTCTGGAAGTATTCCACAATCCAATATGCAATATTGAACGCACTGGCTTTATTCCTATCTGTACCCCTAAATGGAGGAACATTTTCCACTGTGCCAACTTTGGCTTTGCCTTCAAGTTTCGCTTTTGGCGCACGTTTTTGTCTTTGGCCCTAATTCTGGCTTCAGCACAGAGGCTAATCAACGCCAGCCAAGTTGGACGGGAATCGTTAGACAGACCATAAACAGGGCCAGACCCGGACGGAGGGAGTTGGGGATGGGGATGGTGTTGGTGTTGGGGTTGCCTGCCAAAGATGGATGGGGCTATGGCTAGGGCCAGGGCATGAGGCTGAAGCCGTAGACGCAGAGCAGAGTTGCGTGGCTTTTGGGCAAGCCAAGGAAAACCGCTAAATTTTATTTAATTTTTGTTTAGCCGCGAAAAGTGGCGTATAAAATTTACTTTGGCTTCAAGGATGAACGATAAAGATGAGACTGAGACTGAGCGAGAAACAGGCGGGGGACATAAAATAATGGAAATTGCCAAATGTGACAGCCACAAAGTAGCAAGGGGCGGTGGGGCGGTGGCTTGGGCTATTGCCGTACCACAACGAGTGAAGATCGTATAATCCTGGTATAAAATTACAAAAAAAAAACCGAAAAGGAAAGGAATACTCTCCACGTTAATGCTGCCGCAAAATAGAATTAGCTTTTCTTTTTTCCCGCTGCTGCTGCTGCTGCTGCTGGTAATCGCCGCCCCATTTAAGCGGGCAATTTGAATTGCAAGGACGGGAACGGGGATACTAAAAACTCTCATATGTGAAAAAGGCAAACGCAACCGCAACAGTTGCTTTCTTTGGGGTGGCGGCGGCGGTGGCGGTGGCTCAATGCGGCCATTTGGGCTCTTTCAAAATTGCGTCGCTATGGCCAAAATGGCCAACAATAAAAAAGCCGTTTGCTGCATTCTCATGCACGACCAACCAGCCAAGACCGAACCGAACCGAACCATGCCTTGGAGTGGGTGTGAGTGGCTACTTACACAAAACTTTGGCTTTGTCCACGTCCACCCCGGTGCAAGACATAAACCAAAGAAGCAGAAGCTGAAGCCGGGTCCTATTTCTGGGGTCCGCGCTCCAGCAAAGCGTCAGGAAACAAACGAGCATTGAAATTGAATTTAACAGCAAACAGTTTTAAGAACCAAACCGCTCTGAGCAAGTGTTGGTGGGGGGGTGAGCAGCTCATATGAGTATGGGGCTGCGAAAGAAGAGGAGCACTGCGAACATACTCAAAGGAGGGGACCACGACCACACATCGAATCTTGCGGCGAACTTTGTATGCGCTAATGGAGATGGATGTGCCCAGCGCCACACTGCGTATGCGTAATGCGTATCTATGCATGCATTTGAGAGCATTTCGAGATCCAATGGAACCGAAAGGCGGTCAATGGCAATTTTTCAGCATTACATGTTATAAATTGGTTGGATAAACTTCGAATTAGTCATAGTATATACAAAGGGAATCAATTGAAAACATTGCATGCTCGTATACTCTAATCGGCGAGGCGAAACGAGTGTGCAGAAGCCTCGCCCCTAGTGATTCATTCTCGTCTTAAACTCCTGGGTTCCCAAATTGTACAAATTGTCAATCTTAAAAAGCTAATCAACATAGTCCGAGAATTCTTTGATGCTTCCTCCTCAGTCCCAACACTCAGACGCCCCTAGGCCAGGACTCGTCCCAGAGCCAATGGACCTCAACTAGAGAATATCAATTTGTGCAGTGCAATGTTGCTTGCCATTCTATGGGATATCAGGGATAGCATCATTTGCCACGTCTGCGACTTATCGCCTAAAGAAATGTGCAGCAAAATAGATTTCTATAACATTGGGGGAAGTCGGTGCGGGAGGGGCTTCATATTGAACGCAACTTGCAAAGGCAACAAGGAGCGATAGCAACTTATGTTGCGGATAATGCAACGGATTTCATTATTTCGGCACTTACGACCGAATAACCACTAAGCAATTTGAACGACGGGGCAGCAACGAAAACTCTTTCGGGCGGAAGGCCACACAACACAGCAGCAGAAGCAGCCGCAACAGCAACAACAGCAACACAAAAAGCAGCAACAACCGTTGCAACAAACGACAGCAGTTATAGACTTTAAACCTAAACATAACGTTTCTTGCAACTGACTCCTAAGTATGAACAAGGAGCGCTTGAGCCAACTATCCGACTATGGAATACCTCATCCCAATGTTTATTTTAGAAGGCTGCCAATGCTCCACAGAACACTGAAGATCTAGATGGGAATATAATACATCAATGCCGAGTATATTCCTCATGCTGTCTGTATCTTATAGCTTGCAGGATCCAGGTGTTCATGAAGAAAAGTAGAAAAGGAGAAAGTCGACACACTTCCGAAGACAGCACGAACTCAGGGTATTAAAAACGACTTATAGTGGTGAAGAGAGAGCTCAGATCCCAGTTCGAACAACGAGTAAATGAGCTGTCAAAGTTTTTAATGCAGAAGCAGAAGCAGCAGCAGCAGCAGCGGCAGTAAGAGCAGCAGAAGTGGAAGTGGTAGCATCGGCCACAAAAGGAGCCATGAGCACGAGCTAGACAAGTAAATCTTATTGTGCAGAAAATGGCAAATTTCCCCAGACGGCCAAAACCAGCCAGCCAGTCCGTGGGGCGAGTGGATGCGGTGCAAGATGCAAGATGGCTTACTGCACTGCAGCTACTGGGATGAAGGGTCGTGTCGGATAGTACCGGCTCTGGTGGACGGGGGAGTCCCGGATACTTTGAAGTATTTTCGCAGCATTGAGCGAACGTCTGATTGAGAAAAAATTGTGTATATTCCCGAGCGTATTTAGTGCCAAGACGCCAAAAACATACAAGAATACAAAAATGCGCAATATTAACAACAGAGCACCGAGCCCGAACACCCCGTAAAGACGAGCAACAACAAAAGCAGGGAAAAGCGCAGTGAAACGTACCGGTGCCACTAAAGCCAAAGTTCTATGTAAAACTAAATTTTGTATAAATGCGCTTCGCAATGGAAAGCAATCGAAGGCATAATTCTGTTTCTTATCATAAATGGAATGCAAAATAAATATATATATGTACTAGCGGACACGGCTAACCATTTGGCCCAGTATTGTCAACTATTTGGCAGCATGAATGGAATGTGCGAATGGACTTCCGGAACAGGCTTGTCTCTGGATACGTGCCGATGAGCAAGCCGTGTCTCAATTTTTGGCCTCTCCCGATGCGCGACACATAACATCTGATTCATGCTTGAATTTGAGCGCATTACAATGGGGACAATCAGCACTTTCGGATGAGCGGAATATTCGATAATTGGCTCGTAATTGAATGTAAATGTCCGATGTACTTGTTGTCATTGTCTGCCCTTTCCTTTGTCACTGTCACTTCAGTACCGCCGCCCTTGATGCTAAGATCCCGATTAAAAAATGGTGGCTTGTGGTAGGTAGATGAAAATACCACTCATTCGCATACCTACTAACTATACAACAAAAATTGCATACAAATCGGCTGGGCCGTTTGGGAGGACTTTAACCACAAACACCGCGTCACGAGATTCGTATGTACATATGTATGTATATAGCTTGTAATAACAATAATAAATACAAAATATATACTAAGAGGCATGTCAGAGGAAACGAAATGAGGTAAGGTAGTTGAACAGTGAAGTAATTATAGATTTGGAGAAAAATACAGAGGAAACTCTCAATTTTAGGCAAACAAAAAATTCTTGGGATCTATCAAGGTGAGTTTTAAAGATATTAACAATCTATACTGTAAAAGTAGTCAATGCTTCGATGGCTGGGAGCCCGATCTTATCTTTTGCCATTTAAATTATATAATATCTAATTTATAAGATTGCTATCTTATTTATTTGAGCTATTAAATTCCATTTATAGGACAAACTATATTAGCTACATATATGATATGGTTAATGTACAAAAAAGAAGAGGCTTTAAAAAGTTGCATCTAGATAGACTAGAAACAGGCAATTATTATTATATTTAAAAATAATTTAACTAATTTAGTATATATAATTTCAACGTAGGAAGAACGCTATTAGAGCAGTATACAGGGCACAATTGCCTACAATTCCTGTAGTGCTTTCCAAATATCTTCAGCTACCCAAAAACTTCATAATTTCTTGGAATTGGCCACCTCTCCGGATACTTTATCACAAAACCAACCCTTGGCCTCTGGCTTCTGGCTCCTGGCTTCTGTCTGGTGGCCCGTCCGGAGTACTGCTAGCCATCACTTTTCCCCACCACTTAATCAATTTCGCGTTAATCAGATGAATGTCGCCAATGGCATCTATCCTTGAAAGTCAAGCAAAAAGTGGGTCCCGTGCAAACTCGCTTAGTGGCGTAAAATTTCTATCTCTTCGGCGAAACGTTTTTTACAGCTTTTTGAGATTTGGATCCTTATGATTTCGCTCCTGTTCTCCTCATTGCTATAATTTTTATGTCAAAATATAAATTAAATTTTTTTGGCTTAACACGCGATTGTCGTTTTGATGTCACAGCCACACATGCGGGGGACTGGGGAGCGGGAAGGGGAAGTGTAGGTCGGAGGAGGTCACACAGTCACGTCTTGTGAATGCCAGTCGAGCTGACACAGTTTGTTACTTTCAGCAAAAGCGTTTCCCCCAAAAGACGCCAGACGACAGGGACGGGGACGGGGAGGGGGACGGCGACGATGGCGACGACGTCGCCTGCAGTCGACACTCAAAAAGGTTGCCCATGGAATTCCACAATTCACCCTTCGGAAAGCTTCCTTCCTCTCGGGAGTCCTTTCTCCCAGTCCTTGTCGACCGTCGCTCACCTTGCGGTCTGCCATTTTGGAGCAAGAAGTTCATTACTCATAAATGCTGCACATGGCACGGTCCCGGAGATGGAGATGGAGATGTCGAGACTGGATCCCGTATCCAGGATCCTGGGGGGATTTCCACACCCATTAAAACAACAAGAGGGAGCTATGTGTCCTCCTTGTGGTGTGAGAACCTCCCCGCCCTCCCTTGCCATCGCTATAAGTTAAGAGAAATCTGCAGTGCGCTTTAAGTGTTATCGGCAACACGCATACACCGAAAAGACAAGCCCTTACCTTACATCACGCCCACCCAACTCCCATCTCCAAGCTCCCAGCTCCAAACTCCAACTACCCCTGCCACTCCGGCAAATGTGACGACGTGGAGGACATTTTCATTTTATGACAGGGCTTCCTCTCTGGCGGAGAGAGAGCGAAAAAATTGTTGCCGTAACCACCGAATACTTCTACGTGTTTGCGGCCGAGTTCAAAGATTTATCAGCTTCGACTTCGACAAGGCGCTGTCGTCAGGTTCAGGACAGATTTCCACCTCTACCGCCTCCACCTCCACCTATTCCTCCCACCTCGTCGCCTCTGCTGTGTGTGCGGTTATTTGAACAGATTTAATACCCACGCAAACGTGTGGGAACTTTAAGTGCTGCCCCTAGTCGCAAGGAGACTTCTAATCCAAAGGACAGGAGAGGAAATGTCGTGAAAATGCTCCAAGTTCAAAGAAATTTGACTTTCTTTTCGAATCCATAAATGCGATGGGGTAGCACTTTGGGTTCGCACATCAAAAAAGCATCAGAAGTGGCAGAAAGTGGAATGGAATGGCCAATTTTGTTTGGCCTGGCTGCAATTACAGTCACAGTCACATCGAATACCACTCCTACTATTCAAATGAAGTTATACATACGAGGTACGTAGGTCGGCTGATTGAACCTGACACCGCCCTGAGCTTATGAACTTACTGCAAGTTGGGAAAACTAAAAAATGGCGTGGGATCCTCTCAACACTCAGGGAACAATCAATTTTTGAAGTGGGAAAAATAAGATATTTAAGTTTCAAAACCAGTCGAAACTTTGTGAGTTGCGGCAAACTAATGCCAGGTACTCAGTCAGTCTAAATATGCAAACATATGTGATCTTTTTATTTAAGAAACTTCTAAGCTTATAACTCGTACTCTTATATTTCATGCGTAATTATAGGCAAACGCAGGAAAGGGAAAGTAGAGATTTTGTACTAGTAGGACACGGAAAAAGCAGACATATCTTTCACTTGGCATGAGAGAAGATACAATGGTGATGGGGGAAACATAGAGAGAAAGAGAGAGGTTCTAATATTAATTCGTGCACTACGTCAATCCTCATTCCGCCTAATGACCAATATTCTAGATCCATACCGCCTCATTCCGTAAATATATTTCCGCCCTCTCTTTCCACCTCTTATCTAGGCACTCATCAACGGACAAACGGACGGACGGATAGACAGACCTGGCTATGTCGACTCGACTATGGATGCTGATCAAGAATATATACACTTTATATTATCGGAAACGCTTCCTTCTGGCTGTTACACACATCTTTGAGCATTGGGCATACACATTACTGCATTCCCACTGCACTGGGAAAAAATTGGCATAGTAAAAAGAAACACAACCGTATTTAAATGAACTTAGTGAAAATTAATATAATTATTTTTGATTTAAATATAAAATACTTTGAAATAAATATATTTTTCATTTAAATGTAAAAATATTTCATTTAAAAAAGAAATATTCAATTTTTTTTTATATACGTCAAAACGTATTTCCACTCCCGGGGATAATATAGTGGCATAAATATTAAAATCTTATTGCTATTCGTGGCTCAGGGTTTTTCTCTCTGCGTGAAAGAATACTGACTTTATACTCACACTCTCTCAGTTCTTTCCATTTTACAAAACTATATCTGGATTTTGAAGTGTTTTTTCAATAAAAATAAACAAAAAATTCGTATTGTTTTTTTCGATAGTAACCATTAAAAGGCTAAGTCAAATGTACATATTATCTGTTCTCCCAGTCCCAATCTATGTCGCGGTTTTCTTTTTGACTCTTTACGATTCGTGCTAATTTTCCACAAAACCGTCATTGCTCCAAACTATTTGTTGAAATCGAAATCATTTCGAAATGCTAGTTTGTTTCCGAAAATAATTTTCAAACGAGTTATACAACAATTCCGGTTGCCACCTTATCTACGAGCAGCCACTTTTAAGCAGCGCCTTGTATAGGCCTCATTTAATCTTTCCCCAAAAAGGAATCAAACCAGAACACATTCATATCGCTCTGCTGCCCTTTCTGCCCCGCTCAGCCAGCCCTTCCCGGCCAATACGGCGGTTTGCTTGTAGGCGGCAATTACTTTTATATCGGATTCCTGTTTGCTCTCGGTTTTCTTAACAGCAATAGCCACAAATCGATAGCCCCCCAATGTTTGCCCAACTGGCGCGAGGTTTCAGCTTCAGTTTCAGCCTCATTCGATTCGATTCGATTCAATGAGATCTGAATGCTGGTCCCTTACTGCTGTTGCTTCTGCGGCCATTGTGCCAATTGCTTTTGGTCGAGTGCTGGTGCTGTACTCCAGAGGAGTGGAACTGAAGTCGTCATCTAGCTCTCCGGCAGCCGAGGCATCGTGAACGCTTATGTCGATGCCTCAGCCCCCGCATCAGCCCCCAGCCGCATCCACACAGCCGCAATCGCAAGGGGGTAATGGCAATGGCCACAGCAATCGCAATCATTTCATTTCCCTTTTTAATATACGCTGCACAAGCACATTAGAACGGCCAGCGGGGGTACGGCCAAAGCAAAATTCTAACCAAACCACGTGCCAGACCAGACAACACCCATTCCCATTCCCTCTTCCCTTCTCCATCCAAGGCCCCACAGCAACGTTATCCCCATTGCAGTTTTTGGTTTGTATAAGTAGTCATCGGAGGCGTTTCTCCTTCCACGATTACTTTACTATTTACTCTCTCCCAATCTTTCCACATATATGTACGTATGTCCGTATATATCTTTCCCTTTTCAGTTGCCACGAACGAGAGTACGAGTCTGCGAGTTTTGCTTCCGCTTCCGTTTACAGTGTTTGCAATTTTTCGATGAGTATTAATGGACTTAAATTTTATTGACGCCCATTCGAGGGACCGTCGATCTACTAGGGATGTGAAGGATGCACAGTTCGAAGACTGATCAACAATGATTAAATCCGATTACCGATTCTATCGGTACAATCGTCACAAGTATCATCTCTAGTGGTAATGAAGCCACTGTATGAACCGAATAGCAGCTACGATATGCAATCAAAATGGTGCAAAGATATTGTGACAAACTATCTTTCGGCCGCAAATAAAACTAAAGTCCATCTCTAGCTATTTTTTTGTCCAACTATGTCCAACCCCAATGCCAATACCCCCTGCCCGCCATCCAATCCACCTCAGCCTCAACGTTGGACACTGGGCCGAGGCCGAGGACGAGGCCGAGGACGAGTCCGAGGCCGACCCAACATTTTTGACGCCGCACACGCGCGCCTTTGCTAATTTTGCATGCAACTCAGGACAGCTGAACGTCCGTTCCTCCTGCCACAAAGCCCTCACTCATCGCACCCACCAGCACCCAGCAACCACCTACCACCTACCACCCACCAGCAGCCATGGCATGAGCCCACCATCTGTACGCTTTTTATTGAGAATGAATAACAGGAGCCGGCCCCAACCGGAGTGGTGGCAGGGGACACGGCCCGCGGGTGGTAAACGATTTAGCACTCACATTGATTGCCCGCGTAGTTTTATTTATGCTTTTTTCTGCTGCCTTTTTCTCTATGCTCGTGTATGGATATCCATGTATTTATATTTATTTGTAGACCACAAAGTGCATATTAAAACAGGCACAAAAACTGTAAAGGGTCAGCAATGGGTTAATCATTCGGGTGTGGGCTTGGGTTGGATGCGAGAATGTGAGTAAAACTCACTTAATATTACATTTTCATTGATTGGAAAATTGCGAAAAGTGGCGGATTACATAACCCACCGAAATATCCCAATGAAAGCTTGTATGGAAATTAATCCTTGCTTGAAGTTTGCAACTTCTCCCGGTTCTCGTCCCCTTCTAAGAAGCTCCAAGAAGATGTCCTGTGGCTGGGGATACTTCTTCAAACTACTCCTGTTGCTGCGCTTTACTGATAACCAGCACAAATTGTTAACAGCCCGAACCCGGACCAGCAGTACATGCCGCACTTATAAATAACAACTCGCTGAAGATAAGGGCCCGGAAAAAGAAAGTAAATGAATGAAGTCCAGCATCTTGGGTAGTACATAATTTATTTTGTTGTTGTCCACCCTCGCTGGCTGCGGTTACACTCAACTACATTCCGTTCCACTTGCCCTGCCACATCGTGGAAATGTAATTTTCCTTGACACTTTCCGGTTGGCAATCATATCGCGACAGTGCCAGAAAACTCAGCAGAACCAGCAGCAATCCCCACAGACTCTTGGGGACATTAAGATCGGTTCGGTTTGGTTCGGTTAAGTTCGGAGGAGGAATTGTTGTGGACCTCAGCCTCAGCCTCAAGTGTGAAATGTGAAGGCATGGTGTCGGCTCCGTTCGATTTAAAGCATTACGAAGACTATAACTTCGGACCTCCTCACTCTACTTGTCCAGGGTTGTGTACCCTGTCTGCCCTGTTATGAAATCAGCTTAACGAGATTGGAAATCAGAGCAGAAGCCACCACCAACCAGCCAGTGAAAGATTGAAGAAGGTGTACTCGAACTCGAACTCGTACTCGTACTCGTTGGGGTGAAATGGCTGCAGATGCCGGACAATGCTTATAAGATGGTCCAGTTCAGATAGCCAGTTCAGAGAGTACACTCCATTAGGGCTGTGCTGTTGCTGTTTTTGGGGGGCTCGGAGTTCGGGGGTTCGGGGGTTCGGTCGCCAAAGTTCAGAGTGTCCATCATCAAGCTAGTCAAACCAATTTGCGGGGATCAAATTAAAGCCACATCAAATGGGGCAGTCTAGATTACGGAAAGTGCAGAGGGTGCGGTGGGTAAGGGGGGGGTACGGAGGGTACGGAGGGTGGTTGCGGTGCTAGTATGAGGGGCGGCATGTGTTTAGGGAGGGTGTGTTCCGGCTTCCAAACTCCCAAACAAAACTTTATGCTATGTTGCATTTTTCAACATAAATCGAAAGCGTCAGCAGCAGAAGTAAAACTTTGCAATCAAAGTTCAGTTTTGAAAATATTATATGGGGAACACGAATCGTGTACACACGATGGAGAAGGGCAGAAGCCAAAGATTCCAAGTAATATATTAACCAATTGAGCGTAAAATTAAATCTGCTTAGCAATAAATACATAGGATCAATAAATCATTCATCATTCGGAATGCGGTAAGGCGAAAGTTGCCTTCTGATATTAAGATTGAAGCGCACTTACCAAACGAATACTGAATTCTGGTATACTTTTAATGAATACATACTTCTCTGCGTATACTTCCCAGATTTGTAAACACTTTTTCAATAACTTTCCAGAGATCAATCCGACATTTAAGCTGAGATATATGTAGGCGTGCAGAAAGAAGGGTACTAATTAGTTTTAAAACAGTTTTAAGAGCACTGGCTCTTAAGAAATTCTGAGAAATTATGTATAAGAGAATCTGATCTTTAACCATTTCTGAACTCCAAACAGGTGAGGCATTCAATCACTTTATTCGCTCATAGCCCCGTGGATCTGGGTATCTGTGAAGCTGTATATCGAAATATTTCGAATGCAATACATTATGTTTCCATTCCTTTCTTTCACTCAACGCTGCTGATGTGCTGCCGCTGCTTCCAGTTCTCCACCATGCCCATAATTGATGATGAACAAATAAGATGGCTTCTTTGGGTACGGAGTGCGGAAAATCATCTTTCCATGAAAATCACCTTTACACGGAGGAGACGGTGGAGCCAAACCCATGGGCTCGCCGTTCGATAATGCAATTTCATTCAGCCATGCGAGACAGCCAATCCTTCCAATTCAGAACACTCAGAACTCTCACATTCGCACGCACATTCATCAGTATGCAGGGGAGAAAGGCTTTCTCCAGCTATGTTCCTCCATCCCATCTCCTGGTCAAGCGATATCACACAAAAGTTATAACTTTTTGCCATTACGTTGCGCAGGCTTTGGATATTTTTGGCAGAAAATGCATTTTTGCTGGCTACTGGTTTTATGGCTTTTATTGGGCAGGGTTGCTCGATTTTCCGAACCAGCTCGGAACCAGCCTTTGCTTTAATTTGAGAGAAATTTAGTTACTCCTATCTGTGTACGATACAATTTTATATTTTTTTAGCATTGTAATATTTTGAGTAAAGCTATCGCTAAGTAGCCACCAGTCGAATTCTCAAAATGCCTACCTTTTCGACCAGTAATTGTTATTTATTACAAAGTGCAGGCCGTCGTTCCGTCTTTTTCGTTTATTGTCTGTCAGTTAACTGCCGTTTGCAGATTTTTTTGTAAAGTGCCAGGCCCCATCAGCATGTATGTCCATGTCCATCTCCATCGCCATCCTTTCTTCCCGTTCCGAACATCCTGCGGCATTCCTGCATCATCGCATCATTAGCGCCATCGTTTTAAAATATTATTAATACTTAATGGTCTGCCCATAAATGTGTGTGTGTGTGTGTGTGTGTGTGTGTGTGTGTGTGCATCATGCATTGAACAATTTATGGCGCGGGCCAAATGAATTTCCTGCTCAGACGCTTGCCCGGCAGGACGGGTTCCCCAAGAGCCCAACACGTAAAAGAAGAAAAGCAGCAGCGGAAAACGGAAAATTTGCCCCACACTGCAATGCACTGGGACGGGGACTGGGACGGGGAGTGGGGTGCAGCAACAGCAACTAACAATACAGAAAATAATGCAACAAAAAAGGGGAACTGGAAGTGGAAGTGGAAGTCGAGCCAAGAGCCATGAGCCAAGTGTAAAGAGTATTGCCAGACGACGTTCGTCAACGTCAAACGCCGATCGATAAAATATGCTTGCATGTGAATTATTTTAATGAGTTCCGTTTCGTTGGAAAAGAAAAATATGAACGATAAACTAAATACATCTGGATAGGGAAAACGAACGAAGGAAAACTCCGCTAACACAATGGCAAAATCCAGAAGAAAATAAAATAAAACAAAACAAAAGTCGGTGGAGCTTTCCAAGTCAGAGCAGACCAGACCAGACCGGACGCGGACGCGGACGCAGAGTCAGGACACTTAAACAGGAGTCGAAGTCGAAGTCGGAGGAGGTCTGGCAGCCAGTTGGCACATGAATTGGTAAAGTCAAGCAAAAATCGGAGGTGCTGGGGATATGAAGAGGACCTAGAATTCGTATTCCGAAATGAAATCAAATCAAAGGTTAAAACTTTCCTGTTCAGCGATTTCTTGGATAATTAAAGGACTTGCATGAATGCTGTTTGGGAAAATTAATCACTTACGGACGGATTACAATATAGAATGCCCATATCCCTGCTCGACAATCTCTCTCTTTGCCTTTCCTCCCAGTCCTTGGGCTACCCTCTAATAGATCGCCCAAGAGTACAACCCAAGTCGAGTGGACTTCCAGAGAGCAGTCTAACAGTTTAATCCGAGGGTATCGCTCAGCTCCACCTCAACTAATGTTATTCTTGCCACTCCCTCGAGTTCGGCTTGGGTTTTTTTTTCGATTTTTTCGACTTTTGTTGTCTCAATCAGATAGCAGAGGGATAGGTGGAGGGGAGGAGGGCTACGGAGGAGACGAGAAAAGTTGTCAATTGACGGAAAAAGTTGATGCCAAAAGAGTCGGCGACAAACTGTGTAATACCGAAACGGGAAGAGCAAAGGGGACAGGGGAGAATACCGGAAGCAAAGCATAGAAGGTGAAAAATGCAATAACTGTTAAGTCATTTCTCTGCCAGGACCAGCCAGCCACCCACAAAGGGAGACGGAGACGGAGAAGCAGCAGGAGCAGCAGGAGCAGAAGGAGCAGAGAAAAACACCAACAAAGAAGGGGCCAACTCCACTAGACCGTTATAAATAACGTTTAATTGCAGCAGAATGCCAATTTGGAAGCAGCTTTCAGTGGTGGCTCCTCCCGGCTCCTCCCAAGACAGCACCCTCCTTACAGCTCCTTACAGCTTCTTACAGCTCCTTTCTCCCTCCCTCCACCATTTTTCGGGCATTATGAGTAGTTAATTTACAACAAAGTTGTTAACTGCTACGACGGGATGTCGCTGGCCCCAGCTGGTGCTGCTCCTCATCCCTTCTGCTGCCACTTCACGATGCCTCTTGCCGCTCTCTAGTCATTTTCCATTTTCCAGTGCGCTTAGCCTGAATTGCCCAATTTTAAATTAACAAATTCCATTTCAACATTTTAATTAGGTTTAAAATTTTCATGTGCTGCCTTATTTTGGGCATTTGCGTTGCAGCAGCGGCCCCAGCAGCAGCAGCACCAGCAGCAGCGAAACGTAAGCGATTTCCTCTACCAGGCAGCTTGCGTATTAATATGCGCCATTTCCGTTTCCGATTAGCATAGCGCGGCGCAGCACCACTCCTAGCGGAAGAAGCAGCAACAGCAGCACCAGCAGCTGGTGTATTCTCCCCACAACAGCAGGAAATGGCGGAAAACTGTGTGCAAACTTGGGCTCCAACAACGGCAATGGCAACGGCAGCGGCAGCGGCAGTTCCCCTTGGCATGGCTTTTCTGTAGCAAAAGTGTATTTCATTTTATTTTAATTTTCATCATCATTGCCCCGAAACTAGCACAGAGGCTACAGCTACAGAAACAAGAAAAACGCCAATGACCAGCGAAAATGTCTCGCATTTAACATCTAAGACAATAAAAATAACAAGTAGAAAGTTTCGGATAAGCCCAACAAGCCGACTAGCCAATGCATTACCAGATATTCGATATTTGTTAAACAGATTGATCTGAACGCTAGGGAGAGGAGGCACGTCTATATGCCTTAGTGTTTGATTAAAAATTATTTAATTTATTTCAGTTTTAGACAAAAGGAATACGGATATTGGAATATGTTTCGTAGGAGAGTTGCATATTATATCCAAAATAAGGCAGAAGTATGTTACGTATTGACCTATAAAAATAAAAAAGAGGATTTTCAATACTAGTGTATTTAGACATTGCCTTTATTAAACAGATATCGTTCGCCACATAGCAGGGATACGCGAGGCACTTATGCCTCTGGCCTGTAGGGTATTTTAAGGTCTTCTCGCGCTTTCTGTTTGTTTCGAAAGCTACAGTTAATTTGGTGCTTCACATTTTAATGCCGGGCCGGGCTGGGGCTCGGGCTGGGGTTGGGGCTGGCCCAGTGCAAAGCAGGGCAATGGCAATGGGCAAACAACATTTACAAAAACAGTAGCGGCAGGCAGTACGAGAAGTACGAGAAGTAAGAGCAAAAACAAGGCAGTAACAGTTACAGTAACAGTAGCAGTAACAGTAAGAGGCAAACAAGGAGCATGTTTAAAAATGGTGGCCCCAGCAAGGACTTAGCGTGGGTCTGGGCGCCATTTTATAGTCGGAAAAAGGCACCCAGGCGTCGCCGTAGAGCTGCCCCTCAACTGTTCGCTAGCGTTCCTCCCTTCCTTCCCTTATTGGCCTTCCTCCGTTGCGCCTTAGCGTCTTAGCCCGAGCTCTTTTGCATAAAATTCTCAAAGTACGCATACGCAGCGTTGTATTTACAGTTATACTGAGCATTTTATTTCCGGCAGCGGGGCGGCCCATTTTTGCTTCGAATTTGCATTTGACGTGGCCGTTGCCGCTGCCGTTGCCTCTGGTGTGCTTGTTTTGCTTTTCGGTTTATGGTTATAGATTTTATGGCTCTTGAGCTGTTATTATTTAAGGCAACAAATATTTTCAGCTTAATTAAACTTAAGAATCGTCAAACACCCCGAGAGATTTTGAGGCCCACGCCATCCGGCATCACGAGGCATCTGCTTTGCGCCGCCTTAAACTGCATTCACATAAATTTGCCAGCATAAAATTCACGTTTAATGCCGCAAAGTATGTAACGCTTTTTGTGGGGTCGCATCTCCATCTCGTTCTCCCTCACTCTCTCTCTCTTTCTCTTTCTCTTCTGTGCCGCTGGCGTCTCTCACCATTTAATACGGGGAATACATCACACAAAAGGCCGTGGCCGTGGCCGTGCCTTCAATTTATGTGCCGTAGGCAACAAAAATTTATTGTCAACTGATAAGCAGGACGAAGCAAAGTTTTCCAAAGGCGAAAAACACTCGAAAAAAGTGGCCGGGTAAAAAGGTTCGGGACTCGATGGGGTCATGGCATGGAGGCCGCACACCCTTGGATAGATTATTGCCGCCAAATATACGCATATTGGTTACGGGGTAAGACCTTTGTGATCGGGAATTCTTTCATACAAAAGGTATCATATTACATATGTACATTGTAAATACCTGAAGGCACTGTGTCGAAATGAGTTTCCCTTCCATATTTCATTTCGATGAATAATTGTGTCTACAGATTCGAATTATATTTTTTATTTACCGGCATAGAGAGTGCAATTTAATGCGTTTTTCTACACCATTCCTGGTATACTACACCATAGTTCCCATTCTCTCCTCTACGTAACTCTGGTTCCCTCGCTCTAAAAACCGAAACCGGTTCATCAGTTTATTGATTTTGCGTTCGGCCCATAAACCCTATCGACGAGAAACGAGAAGTAAAAAAAACTTTCGGGACATGGGACATGGCTGCGGGGAGAAGGTTGGGGTTGGGGCCTGTGCGGGTTGCTTTTTTTAGTTGTGCACATTTTTGTATGCAAATACATAAAAAGTGTCATGATTGCGGTATTTGTTTGTCTGGGCCGGCCTCGGCCCTTAAGCAGACTCTCTCCAATGTGGCCCCAGGGGTCTGTGCGTTTCCCATTTCATTTATTTGGGTTCCGTCGAGAAAAGTACCCAGTGCTTTCCATATTTGAAGATATGGTCCGTATGTCTTTTGGACTGGTCCTTGTGGCCTGTGGAATGCAAATGGAACACAATATGAAAATGGAAAATTCACCTTTTATATGTATTTGCTAGAGGCCAAGCCGCCTGCTCGAGTTTTCTGTACAGATAGACGGCATGGCCGCCTTCCAGTACTATTCTCTCTATTCTTTTAAATTCTTGAAAGCTTTCAATATTTCCCGGGTATATTATTAATTTTGTCCCCGCATACGAGTACGTATCATTTTTCATCTTTTTCTTTTCATTTTCAATTTTGCCTGCCATAAAATATTCTCACACGCTTCCGAAACTACTCCCAAATGGGGAATGATGAGGGATCGCGAAGGGATGCCCGGCATGGGCATGGGCATGGGCATGGGCATGGGCATGGGCATGGGCATGGGCATGTGGTATGGGTATCTCCTTGCCTTGTCAACTGGCTTGAAAAATAGATTTTTACGGGCTTAGTTGCGCATCGTCAGCCACGTTGACTACAACGAGCCGAGCAGCATATTCTCCCTGGCATCGCATGGCATGGCCATGGGTATGGGTATGGATATGGGCATGGGCATGGGCATGGGTATGGGCATGGGCATGGGTATGGTATCCTCATCTCTCTCACGGCCTGGCAAATCCCGCGGGGCGTTCCCTTTGTGTCTCACTCGCGTCATTTAAAAGACATTTGCCTGTCATTTTATGCCGTGTTTGGCACAGTTTTCCCCCAGCCTCCACTCCTCGCTCCTCGCTCCTCTGGGCGCCTCATCTCGTCTCATCCATCGCAAAAGTTTTTCGCTTGCCAAACAGTTGGAAAAGCTGGCTGGTTCCCCCGTCGCCCCCTGGCTGTGGGGTAAACCATTAGTTTGACATTGGCAACACATTGCCAATACATTTGTAGCAGCTGCACCGGCAAGAACAGCAAAAACAGCACACAAAAAAACTATGCTAATGATCAATCTCTGCTGAAAGAACGAGGAGGACGAAACCCATCCCGCATGCATTTATGGCCTCGATGGGGTTTGGGTTTAATTGTAATTTCAATTGCAAAAATGGACAGGACAGAACAGGACAGGACAGCGAATATGTATGCATATTAGAAAAGCAGACCCTGATGCTGATGCCGATGCCCATTCTACGCTAATTTCCACAATCGAATTTCATAGAATTAAGGTTTAATTACACTCCAAACGGCCTCCCTGGAAAAATACAGAAGCCTCTTTGTTGTTATGCAAACGACAAGGCCGAAGAGAGTTAAATTTATTAAAACCCATCTGTGTAATGCCAGGCAAAACTTGGGCTTTGGGCCTGGCTGCCTCTAATAGAAGCGGATGCTGCGAGGAGGACGGGCTGGGGGTTGCGTTGCAGTTGCATGAGGCATGCATAAGAGGGAGCTGCATAAGCAGGGGGCTTTTTGAGCTTTGTTGGCTGCAATGAACGCGAAATGCACGCAGCTAAAACTTCAAAAAGCGCAGCTAGCTCCCTTGGGGGCTGTACAGGGAAGGGGGCTGTACCACGGGGCTTAAGGGATGTATGGGTTCTGTGGAATCCATAGCATAACAGTAAAACTTTCTGTGGAATTGGCATTAGCACGAGTGGCCGAGCATTCTGCTGCGTATACGCAATAATTTTTATTATAAAGCACTTATATATTCAAAAGAAAAACGTGGTAAGGTTGGATTTAAGCGTATATTCTCTGCCTTCAAGACTTCCTACTGGAATGCTTCCAGCCAGCTTAAAGCTAGCCATTTTAGAACCGACTCTGAAACTCGTTCGAAAGAGCTAATAGATATCTATCACTTTTCTCAAATTTAAGCCAGATTACACATTTTATCTGCTTTTTAATCACCTTTATCTTTAAAGGAAGGAAGCTCATCTTCTATTCTATTTCGTCAAGAAATTGTTATCATATAGGGACGACCGCAGCGAGGCGCGTGAGTCGGGGGTTGGCTCTATGGTACTGTATAATATTGCGTTTTGATTGGCATGCTTTCGCTGCTTACCCAGACAACTTTGACCATCTCTGAAGGGTTTTGGCGTACAACAGAACTTGTTTCAAGAAGCTCTGACAAGCGAAATCTAAGAAGGAATCTACTGGAGTATGTACACTGTGCATATATATATATATACTATGAATGTGTCCCGCTTTTCATGCGATCTGCGAATGTGTGGCAAGTTTTCACTTACGCAGCTCTGCTGCTGCTGCGTGCATTAAAATGCAGGGGGAGGGGGGAAGTACAATGCAGTTTTCATGCGGTGCTCCCTGGCCCTGGGGTGCTGCTGCTTATTTCTATTTTTTATGCATAAATATTTCTGAATTTTTCCCTTATTTTTTTAAGTGCATAATGGTTTTTTTTTACTGTTATGAGCGTTTAAGCAAAACGTCGCAGAAGCGCAAAAAAGTGCCGAACGAACGAAGGTTCCATGGGTAAGCACACAATTTTTATCAACCCGCGTCCGCGGGAGGGGAGCAAGGACCGTGAGTGTCCCAGGGACACAGAACTCGACCCTCGACAAACGCAAATTGGCACGAAAAAAAAAAAAAAAATCATAATTTATTTGGCCTTGTTGTTTTTGTGAGCTTGTTGTTGTAGCTGCTATTTGGCAGACATTTTTTATGAGGCACTGTTCGGACACAGTTTTGTCTGGCGACGGCGCTTGCTAAATGAATCGAAACGAGCAACAAAAAAGGAATGATCAAAAAACAAAGAAATAAAGCAAATTTGTAACAGAGAAAGCACAGGCCGATACGCCGACTCGGGGAATGCTTTTATGGATGTAATTCAATTATAAATAAATTTAAAAAAAAAACCGAAATATTCCCATTAAATGTAAAAGTGTACGGATAATATTAAATATATCAATCACGATTAAACAAATATTAAGTATTTAATATCAACGATTTAAATAATTGTGTGACTTGTGCCTTACATATAAATCTTAAAGCCCTAGGATAAAGACCAAATAAATAGCTAAACTTAGATTGTTCGTTATCTAAAACTAAAACTGAACTATAATCAAAAACGAACAAATAGACCGAATTTTAATAGCTAAAAACAACAAAAGTATGGATGGTATATACGCGATATCTTAATGCAGATGATTAATTCCGAAATGTTCCGAAATATTTCTTTCGTTCTGAGAAACGTCCAGCTGATTATCCAAGGAACGCCACTTCTTGATAGAGTATTTTTCATTTAAAAGCAAAGTTCTGCAAAAGTTTGTGCATTAAAAAATGTTTCAGCACTTGCCGCACATGGTGTCACAACATGAGGCAGCGGCAGCAGCAACTAGAAAAGCAGTGTCAACACATGACCAAACACTTCAGACCACGAAAATTACAGCCTTTTAGGCGCTTTCTTGTCACGAGTCGTGCCCGCGATTATCCATTCTTCTGGGGCACTACATTTCATACTTTGCTGCTATCTCGTGGCTGTCTTCCCGATACATTTCAATAATATGGTCGTAAAAATCATTAAACTCCAAATTGTGACCAACACCAAAGACCAGAGAACAGTGCGGCGACAGAGAGTGGTTTCAGCAGAATTATCTTATGGGGACACCGAAAAGTTATTCACCAGGAATTTATTTACCATGCAAAGCGGAGCGACGGGTGTCGGGTGACGGGTGTCGGGTGACGGTGACAGACCATCCGACAGTCAGTCTGTGATTGAAGTCGCGCGGTGATATCGTGGTATTGTCCTGGGTGGGATATGCGGAGACAATTTGGAAAAGGAGCAGTGGGAAGGGGGGCGGCGAGGGGAGCACTTTTCCCCAGGCCACCAAACCGACAATTGCTGAAATGTAGAGCATTTGGGCCCTCAAAACTCTACTCTCCCACCGAAAGTAAAAGCTGCATTGCATACATATTGCATTGCCCCCAACCAGAGGAGTGCTGGTGGTGGTGCTCTTCCTGTGGGGTTTGCTCTACGTACTCCCCGCCAGTAGAATTTTTACTACGAAATTGAAGTCGTTCCGGCAGATGCGGAGGCGGGGCTTGGCTGATGTTTAAATTGAAACCCAGAATGCTACACAGAGACAAAAACAACAAAAAGAGACAGAGAAAGAAAAAGAAAAAGAAAGAAAAAGAGAAGCAAAACAGGAATATTTAATGCGTTATGCAAAAACTGCGTTCCTTGTTTCGTTGCGGCAGGAAAGAGATGGCCAGCGAGGTTTAAGAGAAAGTGCGAAAGTGGGAAGAGAGAGGAAAATAGTAGATCCGCAACAGCGACAGCAATACATTTAAAATAACAGCAGTTCAGTGTAACATTGGAGAGCGGAAAAGAGCAGGCACTAACGTGCGAAGGGAACGAATGAAGCGAGTGACACGGAGATCGAGGGTGGTCGAAAGAGTGCCAGACACTAATGAACACGTATGTGGCCAGGACTTATGTCCAGCTGGCCAAGCTATGACCAAATTGGCCATTGGTCCGCATCTCCTCATTCCATTGGGGATAATCTCGGTATTGCGCGCTCAGGGCTATCGCCAGCCCCACAGGCTATGCTATGCTCTCGGTGGAAACGTTTTGAGCGGCCCTCGCATTTTTGTGGCATAAGCTGCCATGGTTTCAGCAGCGCTATCACTCACTCCCCGCCCCCCGGTGGCTTATCCTCCCCATCAGCGGCACTCTCTGAGGGGCTCTGCACCCACCCACCCATCCACCCATCACCTCTCGACCAGCACTCACCTTATCTCCGTCTCACTCTGTCTCTCTTCGCCGCGGCCCCTATGCCATTCAGCCATTCTGCTGCCAAAAGCTGCCTGGCTGGGGCGCAAAATGGGGGAAAACCAAAGATGTGCCGTTGGAGCTGAAGCTGAAGCTGGAGCTGGAGCTGGAGCTCCGTTGCATTTTTATCAGGAACTGCATTCAGCTCTCTTTGGCTGCTCTGGCTGCTGTCCCTTCCCTCTACACCGTCTCTCCTCTCTGAGGGATGCATAAATATTGCTCATGCAAAATTGGAAATAACTGATGGATGCCATCAAAAAATGGTGCTGCCATAGCGCTGACTTCCAACCACCACCCCCCCCCAACCATCTCTCAGCTGCGACATTTTCCGAAAAGGGACAGCAAACAAAAACAAAAACAGAAACAGCAGGCCGGGCAAGTGGCGTGTTTTTGCATTCCTAGGACATTTATAAACCGATCTATAAAACATACACCCCGCAATATCCCCAAAATACCGCCACTGCTGTCCCCAACACATGCACCCATGCTCAATCCAGAAGCTGCCATCCAGAAGCCATTTGCCTGTTGCAACAGCATGTGGGGCACTTTGACAAGACCAGGCCACACCGTACCTCCTACCCCCCACACACACACTCATACGCACGCGCATTTTTAATTAATTTCATGCAATTTGTAAAAGCAACAGCATGTGCAAGAGGAGGCGGCGGGGGGGGGGATCGCTTTTCCGCTGTGCAGTTGGCGAGGGTTAAGCCGATAAGTGCATTTTTCATACGAGCCGAATGAAATTCTATTACGTTTTAATTTTAAATAACAAAAGCAACACCCACCCACCCAGACAGCGGGAGCGGCAGCGGTATTGGGGTGGGGGTGGGGGTGGGGGTGCTATAGGGGTGGGTGTTGGCGTAGCTGGTGTCCATGTAATTCGATTAAACATTTAGATTAATTATATTTATCGATAGCCATTTTAATAGCAGGCTAAATCTCCGTCATTTGCGAATCAATCATGACTAGAAAATTATACTCGCTTTTTTGTCCTCTCTCTATCTCTCTCTCTCTCTCTCTCTCTCCGGCATCCACCAGAGAACTATCAATTAGGTTAATGGGGAGCTTATGTGGGGCAGAGGGACGCGACCGCTAATGAAAGGAGATTAAGGCAGGAATAAATTGCAATTTGATAATACATATGTACGATTATACATGTATGTACAAGGCAACGAAGGCTTATGGATTTATTCCGTGCTGGCGATAGAAAAGGAAAAGATTGGGAATAATAAAAGATTATTTTCCATTCAAATGTAATATTGATGGATTTTTGTTTACAGCTGAGACACGTAATTGGATATTAGAGCTAGACACGTTTTTCAATTTCCACAAAATCTATTGTAAAAAAATCAATAGTGGAAATCAGGGCAGAGGTGTTCTTTTCCGAGAACGAATTATTTATTTATAATTATCTCAAGAAGCAAGTTCGTTTCAGAACTTTGGTAAATAAATAAAGCAAGTTTCAATTGAATTATTTTGTTTCTTCTTGGGGGAAATATTTTCGTCACGAGTATATGTTAAAAATATTTCCATATTCCTGCAAAGCCCCAAACTTTTGATAAAGCATCACTGCCAGAAATGACATTGATGAATCTCCTTGTAAAAAAGGCTCTCAAAAACCCATAAATAACTTTTGGGCCGCTGCCGAGTTGAACTTTTCCCTTCGAGGCGACGCGTCGCTCAAAGATATAGCCGATCCATAAAAATCTCCCTCAGCTGCGAGACAAACAAATGCATCAAAATATATTCGAGACGTATACATTGGAATACTATGGATGCAAACTTCATTAACGGCTCGAAACCATTTTTACCAGTAATTTGTACGGGAGCGCAGGGCAAAGGAACCACAAATAAAAAAATGATGTACATTTTTGGAAGGCTCCAAACTTGTTTACGAGTAAATAGCGCCAATGCTGGCATTAGGGCCCGAAGGGGATGGCGGAGGGCGAGGGCGAGCGAAAACAAATTTTAATTCCAGCAAAACACTCGACTCTGCTATACACTCGCGCTTCCCTGCCCCTGCCCCTACCCCTGCCCCAACCCACTGCCTTACTCCACTCCACTCCATCCCACACAGATTTATCTCGCTTAATTTACCGTTATTTGGGCATCAGCTTTGCAACAATGCAAAAACGAGAGAGGTTCGAGAGAAGGGAAACACGAAAACGAAATAAAAATAAACCTTCGCATGGCCCATAAAATTTCATTAGCGTCATATTTTCAAATAATTTTCTTATTTTTTTTCCTTTTGCCTTATTTGTGGCCCCAACTAGAGGGGGAGAGACAGAGAGAGACACTAAGAAAGAAAACGACGGAGATAGGTATACGGATACGGTGTGTTCCTACAGGTCCGTGGTCCTCTCCCTATCCTGTCCTGCCGTTCGGCTGTTGCGGCTGACTGGTCTCTGGAGAAGTTTGCCACCTAACGAAGGTATAATCATAATTTGAAATTGCTCATTCGAATCTTAGATTGGATTAAGTGCGAATTAGGACATCAATAAGCAGTGTGGAAAGGAGGCGAGGGCGAGGCGAGGGCGTAAGATGTAACGCAACATTGACGACAACTCCACTTCCACTCCCACTCCCACTTCCAACCCTCTACTCTGAACAATAGGATCAAAGCGGGATTTTCTAGGATGGAGTCAGGGAAGAGCAGGGAAGAGCAGGGAAGAGCAGGGAAGAGCCTGGATAGGTAGGTGCAAATGTGCCAAAAGTGTTTGTCGGGGTGCTCAAGCAGACAACTTAATGTGCATTGACTGTCGCTGACAAAACTATGAAGGCATTAAATCGTTATGGACCCACAAAATCTTGGGGCCTAATGGGCTAATCTCGGTTCATGTAATACCGGCGAATACCACCAGAACATGTGTAAATTCCATTTTGATCTGGGTTTCCACGGTACGAGTATGGGAGATTATAGTAGTAAGTATGTATGTGTAGTACTTAATATATTATAGATCCTTATAGTGTGGGAAATTCTTCGATAACCCCTTCATATATTCGCAATGCAATAAAGAGCATTCGACCTTCGTTGATTCCCAAGATACCATATTCCAGATCCCATCTCATCCACTCATCTGAAAGCCCTTCCCAAGCACCAGAAACCGACAGCAGAAACAGCAACAACAGCGTTACCAGCTTAGTGACAACTCTCAGAGCTCGAGAGAAGAGCGAGTGTTGTGTAACTTTTTTAGCTCATCAAGCTGGAAACATTTGGACACAAGCCACTGGCTAGCTGACCATCCTGTTGCAGGAGGGAGCCTGCTCCAGCCATCAATGCAACGACAAAGGGAACCAACTGTGCGGCGGCAACACGCACTTCGGCAGGAGGCAAAGGACTGCACAGAAAGAAGCCTTTGGGGCAGACAATATGCACAGATGCTTTGCTGGAAACTAACAAATTATCCCCCAGCCGAGCAGGGCCGAGCCCAGCCGAGCCGAGTGTGAGAACTGTGCGTGTGCATCACTCAGAATATGTCGGAGCGGGCTGTCGAGGTACTGTGATGCCATCTCAAGCATGCGGTGAACACCAAACACACAGCCACAATAGGGACAGCCCTGCCTCTTGCTGTTCTTGTTGTTGGTGTTGCCGGGGAAATTAGGAACAATCCACAGCAATTTCCGGTACGAGAAACTCAAAATTATTAAAACTTTCAGCCCGTTTGGTTTCAATCTACCCCCACTCCTCCACTGCCCGTTCTATCGAATTGCTCGGGTGGACTGTTAAATAGAGGATAAAAGTGACTTATGTTCGAGTGTAGAATGGGGAGATAAAACTTTGGGCCCACTCCTTCGGGCCAATCCCCTGCAGGTATATGACATGAAACGGAAGTCGTGTCGTCTAAAAGAAAGTTGCAATATGTAAGAGGGCCAGAGATGAAGTGAGCGTTTGACAAGAGCTTTCCAAGTGCCGAGGCCGAGGTTAGAAGGAAGTCGAGCAGCCTTTGAGCCATTTCAGAATTGTTTGTTCCTGGCATACATAAAGTTCTTTAAGTTCCATATCTGGAGGATTGAGGCTCTTAAATGGAATAAATTTATCAAAAGTTTTGGTGTTTGAATACAAAGTATTTCTTCGTCATAAGCAGCTGGATTAAACATTTGTCCTAGCGATCTACCAATACGGTGTTTATTTGGATTAGGCTTGTTTATGAACTGTACTTTTCAAAGGTCTCAGGGTCTAAAATAAAAGATGCAGCACTTCCGATAGTAGTCCGTAACTATTCCCTACATCGCAATGTACCGATGCATCGGTATTATATCGCATCGATATATCGATAGATATAAATTTCGAAGCGTGATAAATGTCATGCGGCAGAACGTGCTCTTGCATTTCGTCAGCCATCTTGTTTTGCCGGTGCTGCACAGCAAAATCGACTGAAAGTCAGTCTCTGTTGCTTTCCGTTTAATTCATTTTCATTATCACAGAGGTCTTCGAATTCCCCATTATCCTCCGATCCACTCTCTTGATGTTACTTGTACGTACCCAAAGCTTAGTCCTGATTTATTCTTCATTCAAAAGTTAATTTAATAGAAAATGGCAGGACAACTTATTATCTAACCGAACTGAAGTACCGAAGTATGTGAAAAGCGGAGGCAGACGAGACCGTATCTGCATGCACATTTAAGGCTTTTATAAAGGACGAAAATCATTTTGTGTGTGTTTTCAACCTTAAATGAAGTAGAAATTTTCTCTATCCTTCCTGCCTCCTGCCTCCACCTCTGCCTCTGCCTCTGCTCTTCAACGACGTTCTGTATCTATGCCATAAAATTACGCGCATCGTTAGTTGACGATTTGCACCGGACAGCGGACAGCGGATAACGGACAGTGGACAAAGGACAAAGGAGACCTACGAGGCGTGAGGCCAATGCAAATGAATGGACTTTCCGAAAATGCTGATGGAAAATGGAAAATCCTCAAAATCCTGAGGAGCAAAATTACGTAAATTTCTCTTCTCTCAAGTCATTTAATTTATTAAGTTGAGAAGGCAATGCGGACAAACAATCTTGTCCTTCATGGGAACCGGTGTCAAGGGCGTGTCCACTCCCAGGGAAATAAAACTAGAGCACAGCCTTAAATTGGCAAACCGCACTCCCTTCCCAGCCCCGGCCGTGGCTCTTGTCTGGACGCTGTAATGAATTCAATGATTTTATTGACTTTTGTTTGTAATTTATTAGTGAGAAAGGCAGAAGGAAAAGAGCGAAAGACCGAAGGGAAGTGTGTGTGAGTATCCTCCTCTTCCTCTCGGAGGCGTTTCTTTCTTGTTGTTTGTTTTATTCCCCCATTTTTACCACATTATTTGAAGTCGTCGATTTTTCAAGCAAGGACCAAAACGAAATTAATTAACCCAAGAGACAGAGACATATCGAAAAGCAGATGGGCCACCCTAAATCTTCATTCGATGCCGCCGTTTGAATTTTCTCCCCGTGACCTTGATGCCCTTCCCACACCATGTTTTAATCAAAGGTTTCGCCAAGCCAATGATAACTTAATTAAAACAAATAATGCTGATAGAAGTACTGCGGTGCAAATGCACACATAGGCCCCCAAAAAAATACTTGACCACAGGGGCAAGGAATAATATTGTAAAGGGATCACCGTATTATTCAAGCACATAGATAGGGAGAAGGTGGAGGTGTTTCTTGTATTAATATCAAAAGGGTTCTGAGACTGTGAGACTGTAAGAATGGGAAAGGAGGCAAGGAGGCAAGGAGCTATTTCAATTAAAACAGTTCAAAGGAATCAGTTTTCTTTCGTTTTTAGTTAAGCTCAGCTGAAATGTATTTCGCTGCATCCTGTAAATGGATTTGAAGCCAAACAAATATTTGACTAAGAATGGTGTTCAGACAAGGTAGATCTCCCCGTTATCTCAGTCCCTTTCCAACTGTGTAATAATTTGAGAAATTCCACCCCCATAGAACCCCAATGAGGCTAAGCTTAACCAATTATTTCGCTCGCAGCCAGAACAGGAGAACCATCCATCACTCCTTCTTCGAGCTGTAAGTAAAGGGAACAGAGCACTGAGGGCTCTCCATCCCTGCGATTTATTGAGCTACTCGAAATGCACTCAGCTTAACCGCAAACCGCAAAAAGTCGTCTCGCGTTTATCCCAAACTGCATGCAAATGGATATTGATATGGGGCCGCGACTTGGCAAAAGAAATGGC
The DNA here is from genome assembly GCF_003286085.1 of Drosophila persimilis. Lineage (NCBI taxonomy): Eukaryota > Metazoa > Arthropoda > Insecta > Diptera > Drosophilidae > Drosophila > Drosophila persimilis. Next base: position 5,272,304 of record NW_020825312.1, read on the forward strand.
TTTACCAACCGTACATTTGACGCTTTGGCACCTGGACAATTTGTACGGCAAGTCAGCAGCAACAGCATGAACAACCTAAGGTGCAAACAACGGGAAGGAACGGAAAGAAGAGCAGGGAGTCAGGGAATCAGGGAGTCAGGGAATGAGGGAGTCAGGGAATCAGGGAATCAGGGAGTCAGGGAGTGTTAAAGGTAAATCGGTGGCATTCATGCACATTTTTCAAACAGTCACAAGCTCCTGGCATCAATATTGGCGAATTGAGATACAGATACTCGCAATAAACTTGTAATTTGATAGAGACAGCAACTGCAGAGCAGACATCGAGCAGACGGAGACGGAGATGGAGATGGAGATGGAGACGGAGGACACAAATTGCCATTTGGCGTAAACTGAGAAATGCACTTTTAAGCCATCGTGCTGGTTGGTCTTGGTCCCTCTTCGTCTCTGGCTGGCAATCCCAGAATGGAATCTTTCTGGATATTTTTTGTGTGCTTGTAGCAGTTTGTCAAGTGCACGAGATTAAGTGTGAAGCTCCAAAAGAAATACACTTTGGAGGAAACAGAAGTCAACAAAATATGTAAAAATCAGGAAAACTACTTTTATACATACGTATAAATACCACATCATTGTTTATTTAACATTTAATTTCCCTTTTAAATGTAATAGTTATTTAAGAATAAACAAGAATATATTTATCTATGTATCTATGTTCTTAAACATTTTTTTCTGGTAGTATTTCGTTCATTCTTTCAAGCGCACAACATCTGAATCTTGGCCACTTTTGACTGAGCTGCACATAGAGGTGTACCTGTGCAAGAGCACGAGAAGGAGGAGTTCGTTACAAACCCTGTACTGGTTCTGTTGAAGGATATGTTGTATTCGTCCAGCTGTATGCAACAGAAAAGAGTGCTTAAGACTCTATACATCACATATGTTCGGAAATAATTTTCTTCTCGGAAACGCATATTGTTCTGTCCGTTTTTCAATGAAGGCCCGAGATCTCTGAGACTCCATGAGTCCAAATGGACACTTGAACTGTTTGAGAGCATTATTGGGTATCCGATTGTCGCCACAAAGACTAAGCGTACAGGGATTTTTTTGTTTTTGTCCGACAGTGTGCTTCTCTATAAACAACAGTTACTTAGCATTAGCTTGTAGCGCAACTAAAAGCAAACGCCAGGGCACGTAGTCAAGGTGGAAAATCCCAAAGCACCGGCAACAGAAAACCTAAAATGCCATGGCTCAGAGAGGTGGGGCGCAGTACTGGGAGATTCCAGCCTGAGCCTGTGATGTACGGTGTACGGTGTACGGGTATATGCGCCTTGCCTTGCCTCGTCGTCGTCGTCGCCGTCGTCGTCTCTGCATGTCTAAGTACTAAACCAATAGCAGGAGCAACAACTGGCTGGCACCGGCACCTCATAGCACCTCACCTCATCGCATCTCTCACCTGCTCACCTGCTCACCTCCATCGCCTGCAGGATTGAGTTGACCTCAGCATCGACAGCTGGAGCAACAAGCAGCACTTAACAAATGGTAAAAGCATCAACAAGCTTCCGCATCCGCAACGGAACGCGCCACGGCAAAGGCAGATAGAATGTCTTAGCTCTTGACGCTCTCGCTCGGTTCCTCGTCAAGCTCCTACATCTATCACACCCTCTCTTTCTCCCTCTCTCTCTCTCTCTCTCTCTCTCTCTCTCTCTCTCTCTCGCTCTCTCTCTCTCTCTCTCTCTCTCTCTCTCTCTCTCTACATATATATATATATATATATTTCTGTCTCTCTGTCTGTTGTTGTCGAGCGATTATGCCAAGGAGCCCGTTGTCGGTGGGTACAGTATGCGTACCCATACATACAGACATACACACACACACACATACATGCATACATACATACACATGTATGCCCGGTTACCTTTACCGGCACTTGAATCGCATGGAGCACGTGTAAAGGGTCGGAAGTGTGTCGGTATGGGATTGAATCAAGAAGAATGGGGATTATGGCCACTGATGTGTGTGCGGGAAGTACATAGTCAGGCGACACAGCTTCGTGAAAGGTGTAAAAAGTAAACATTTTTCAAAATTGCATAGAGCTAACAGCTGGAAAAAAAAAGAGAGAATATATGGAAGGTTTCTACAAAAAATTAGTGTTCCTGATATGCATATGTATACGATTCTCCAGCTAGTATGTTAATAAATTACAGAATGGAACTATTTACATATTCAAAGATACTCAGTTTCAGGTTATTCAAACCAATTTACTCCCAGGATTTTAATGTTCCCGAAAGTGATTTATACATACATATATATTTTTTAATTTAATGTTAATTACAAAACAACAATTTCCTCTGTTAATTGGGTATTTTTTAAGGAGATATTTTGTAAATGGATAATTGAATGTAAAAAAAGACTTTGTGGAAGATCCATTACCAAGAATCATCTTTCTTATAGGAAATACCTAGCTTATATGCCGTTGACGTCCAAATGTTGAGGAAATGCATTTTTGTGTCAGTACTAGTCGTAATTTAATGCCTCCATAATTAAGAAAGCTTTTCATCGATGATCTCCGTTTAGGGAACAATTTGAGCTGCGCTCAGCTTTATTTTATAATAAAATAAAAGATATTAATATTAATATTAATAAAAAAATATTAATGATTTTAATACAAATTCATATAGAAATAATAATATTATATAAATAGAAAAAAAAAATAAACAAATTAAAACAAAATATAGAAAATATGTATTTTTGTATGTATATATTTTTATATAACAATTATAATATCACTATAATGTGATATATAATTTTAATGTTTAGGTATGTGTTGCATTAAAGTAAATAAGATTCTAAACGAATTCTGAATTAAATGTGATTAGAGTAATAAAAATAGACTTAAACATGTAGCGCTAGGAAATAGTATAAAATAATTAAGATTAAAACAAAATAATATTAATAATAATAATTAATAGGTAATTAAATGAATTGTCTATTGGGTATATTATTACAATCGTTTATCATATTATAGTCGTCTGTCGATCATACACGGTCAAATTTCATAAAATTCCAAAAAAAAAAAACCTGCTACAAATTTTCTGCCCAAAATTCAAAACCTTTTCGAAACGTTTGTTGCCTGGATCAATTGTTCACTCTAGTAGTACAAATTTTACAAAATGCAGCTCTGCTCATTCTCCCTCTGCCGCGTCTCGCGGCTGCGACTCGCGACACTTGTTTCCCACTCAACCGCCACTGAACTTTTCATTTAGCATAACAAAAGGCGAAAGCTCCGCGGTTCCGCGACCACGCAACGGAACTCTTATCTAAGACTTGTGCCAATTCCGCCCTTTACGCCTTTGTTTTGATACGTAATGCATGTTATGGTTTTTCATCATTAATGCGTCGATGAAACTTATGGCAATATTCTCAGGCAATATTTGTACAGGCCTTACATTCAGAGAGGGTGGGCACTGGGTGGGCCTGTCGGGGCCTGGTGGGAGCTGTGTGAAAGTGCTGTGCTGTGTGGTGTTTGGTGGAATTTGATGATTTTCTAGGCTGCGTTTTGTGTTATTGTTTGCCAAGTTTTTGCATATTATCAACGGCAGCGACAGCCGAAATGCGTTCATAAAATAATGTAATCTGTTTAAAAACAAACATGTCTTGAGCAATTTCGCGCGACTAGGGACATATTAAAAACGGAAAGGAGGATAACACTGGGGGCCGACGCTTTTGATACCCTTTTAATACCATATGAGCATATATGTACATACAGATTCTGATCAGATTTCCTTGAGGTAAGCATGGATTCGATAGATTTAAAATAATATAAATATACTTGGGGGCAAGACGTTAAATATCGGGACGACCAAAAACTTTTCTATATAGTAGAGAGATATAATACATATGTATACATATATGTATGTATGTATATATTTATTTCGACAGATCGCGGCACAATTTGGGGTAGCGTGAAGCAAACAAATAAAATGTACATATATATGTATGGATGTATGTATGTATATGCCATGCTGTTTACGGTCAGCGATGGCTCCTTCAGTGAGTAGCAAACTTCTGGTCAAAATCAGTAAACCTTCTTCGAGGGTATGAGAAGAGTCCCGTCCCCACCGTGCCACCACATAAAACAACAAGACCAAAGCAGCAACGACAACAGGAGCAGCGGTAGCAACGAAAGTAGCGGTAGCATCAAAGAGCCGTTAACAAGAATAAGTGGGAAAGAAAACGGGGAATAGGAGCAGTGAAGGAAAAGAAACAGCAAACAAGGCACCGCACTACGCTCTCTCTCCTCCACTCCTTTGCGCCAGCATGCTTCTTCTTCCTCTTCTTTCCCCCTCTCCCACGCTGTGGAAACAAATTTTGTGCCAAGATAAGAAAGACGGCGACGGCGACGGCAACGGCAACGGAGACTGAACTGAGACTGCGACGGCGTCAGTCAGCGATAACAACTTCCACGTTGTCGTTGGCGTTGCCGTAGCTGCAATTTTAGCGAGTAAAGTTTTTTGGAATTCATGATGAAAACTAAAAGAAGACACGAGACGACGAACAGTGGTCATCTGCCCGAAAAAGTTGCAAGAAATAAAGGTAAGACTGTCCAAAGGGCCAATATCGAGTGTGCTTGATAGTTGCATTTTCACAGAAATACATACATACATATACTTAAAGCTTGTACAAATTATCCTTATAATTAATTAGGATACTTTCTTTCGGTGAGATAATCAATGTTGAGCAGGTACTGTAGCGGTCGTCTTTTTTAAATATTTTCAATTTTAGGAATAAGTATTGTAAATTTCATCATAAGTGTTTGCACACGAATAATTATAATGGATTATTATACATAGATCAAATAATATATTTAGATTAAACTAAAAATACTGATTGACACATAATGATAATACATATAATAAATAATAATAATGAAGAATATCCTTTAAACTGAAATTAAATTTGTATTGTGTGATTTTGCATATACAACTTTTAATATTTACGGTCTAACTTAGCTTAAAAGTTTACCAAAACACTATTTTAACTACTTTCTTTACCTTGAGCCTTAGGTCAATTCCAGCATGTTCCAGTTTTCCTGCAAAGCTACCATTGAGAATATTTATAATATGCAAACTTTTCCAAAATTAACCAATTCATTCTAAGAATCAATACATCTAGCAGCTTGAACAAAGGCTTTATCAATCTTTTGTCTATTACGATATCGGTAATATTATAAGTGGGGATTTTGAGCACAAAAAAGAGTTCAACGGCCCCCTGTGCGACGTTCAGACTTTGGTTTAAACAGATATGTACATCTTATGCTGCTCAAAGTTGTCAAAATTTCGAGAGCCCCAGCGACCAACATTTTATGTACATATGTATGTATTTACATTGCACACACACGTAGGTGTATTCAAAAATTATTAAAGAAATAAATGTGCTGCCTGTAGCGCCCAAGCCAGTAGAAAATATCAAAGAACACTCGACACAGTTATTGCAGCTGCGTAATTAGCACGGCATGCCAGAAACACCTGTCCACCTCCCACGATCTACATATTTCAGGCAGTGTTTCCAAGAAGTGGAGAGAACTACATATGTATGTACATAAGTATTGAACACGACGGACGCACACACGCAACAAAAATTTGTTTCAACATCGCTGGTAGCGTTCGCAGAATTTGTAGCTATCCAAAAAAGTGCGATACGCAGTCGAATAAAAGCTGTTAAAAAATAAATAAAATTGGTGTCATTTTGCCGGTACTTACATAACCGTATGGATGTTTCTGACGGTAACCTCACTTTTGAGGCAGTTTTATTGTCATCACCAATTGGGAAAAATTGTTCATTGCACGATCAGCTAAACAAACTCCGTTCGTCCGAATCAACTGAAAATCGATAATTACGCAGATCGATTACCTAAGAGAAAACAGGTTACAAAAGAATTGTATGGTCTGTATTGGCTTGATTGAATCAGCTGATTGAATGCAAATACAAGTTACCATACGAAACCGTGAATTCGAGTAAAACCAAATTGAAAATATGGAAAAATGCTCGCACCAGTATGCCAAATTAATGTACTGTGCTAGTATTTTCTGATTCAGTATGTTATTTTGTGTCTCTCCAATTATTTCAAGTGTGATTTCACATCTAAACTTAACATTTTGTGGATCCGCTTGGACTTCCAAATAAAACCGGTGTGTTATGGCTAAAAGTGTAAAGATTACCTTCACCTTAAACAAAAAACCCCATTATATTGACATGTAATCCTTAAATAAGCAGCTCGGATGCGACATCTATCCCATTACTCAGAAGTCACAGAATCATTGAAATGCACATCTAAAGAATCCTGCAAGATATCAAATTTAAATTAAAAATAACATTAAAAAAAAAACAGAAATATACTTGAATTTTAATAATATTCAATTTATTTAATAGTGCCTTGCCACAATTTCTCAAAATTAAATTAAATTTATGCTATTCTATAAAAAAAAATTTAATTGTTGGGTTAAATTGATATTCATATTGAACCAAGCCAAAAATTGTATATAATTTAAGTGTTGCAGCCTCTCTTCAAATGCAATTACACTTGAACTTTAGATTTGCAAGATTTGCTCGCTCTTACACACACACACACACACATGCACAGAAATCCCTTTGTTGAATTACATACACAAATGTGCATATTCGAGTGTCTGTGTCTGTCCCCTCCTAACGCTTTTAGCTCTTTTGCAAGAGCTGGATCTTTGTTGAAGCGTAAGAGTAAGCAAGTTTCTCCACTGCTGGTCACTACTTAAAATATGAGCACCCATTTCCCCTGGTCAAGCAATTGAGAATGATTTGAAACAGCAACAACAGCGACAGCGACAGCGACATCGGCAGAGTCAAAACAGACAAAATTTGTCGAAATCCTGTGAACAAGCAAAGGACAAAGTGCTAGGACATTGCCGGCCAGAAAGGATTACGTCAAGCATATGTATTCTATGGTTGGGTGAGCCCCCCTCCCACGCTATTTATCTCTGTTTTCCGGAAATCTTATACGTTTGACTCTTTTGCGCAGATTTCAATTTTCCGATACGATTCCGTCTCCTTTGGCAATTGTCCTTTGGTTAAAGGGATTGGCCCTAAAGCCTCAACTTAAGGCCCCTTCCTTCCACTCTCCGCCTTCCGCTTTCCGGTCTCCGCTCTTAATCCCATCTTCAGACTCTTCTAATATGACATTTGAAGTGATTTTTATATGAATTCCGGCATCGATATTTTTTACGACCAATGCCCGAATGTGCTGTGCCCGAATCCTGTTTGCAAAACTCATGCCATTTCATCCAGTGAGACAAAGGACACCCACACACGGACACACACACACACATACATACACCCACAGACAGACACATACACCAGAAAAACACCCTTGAAATTTCTAATCTCTTAATGGATGACAATCTGCGTTTTAAATGGTTTTGCACAAGCCCCTCCTGGCCCCCCACACTCTGGACACACACACACACACACAGACACACATACACGAAGTCCAATAAAAAAGGAAAATAAAACTAATTCCATCAAGCGTCGCGTCCTGCCATTGTTTGCCTAATGAAAGAACGCTGTTTGGGCAAGTTTTTAAAGGATTTTTTTTGCGAGCTTCCTTTTTGCTTTCCTCTCTGGCCGATTCTTTTGTTTGATTTCTGGCATTTCTGGGCTTGCGAGTGGGAGAAAATGATTTGGAAAATTGACATAACATGTCAGGGCTAATCACACGCCCGACTGATTGAATGGCTGGCTGGATGAGTTGGCTGCGCTGACTGAGCGACTGAGGCACTGAGGGACTGACTAACTGACAGACAAGTCGCTAACAAAGGCGGCAATCATAAATCATGTGTCTATAAACAGTTAATAAATCTTATTCGGCTGCCGCCTCAAATATTTATGATGATGCCTCAAAAATTTGGCTGCGACTAATCAAATTATATAACTAAAATCTTAGAAGCAGACACTAAATGTGGAGCAAGCCGAGGCAGGAAAGCTATTCGCGATTGGGAAACGGCCGGGGGCTGGCTGAAATGACTGGATTTGGGGATAAATATACTCGTAGAAGCATCGTGCCATTCATGTTACGTTTGATATTCGGTGTGGTAAGTGGTAAGCGCGGTGCGGGTAGTCTCAGACATGCTGGCGACGCAAACATGTCATCGATGTCGAGGATGGAGGATGACATGAGAGGGGGGATTCTTTGGCAGAGAGCAGGCTAGCAGGCGAGCAGCACAAAAAGCCCCCACGTAAGCACTCATCTCCACAGGCAAACGTGCAGTGGAGAGTCAGCCAGGCGGCAATCGAAAAGACGATAATTTTATCCTTTTATCCTGCAACGATATCCTCCATACTGAACTATTAAGCTGTAAACCATTCATATTAGTCGCTAGGCCCTGGTATCTATCGATATCAAGAGCAAATACGAGAATACCCGTATGAAGCAATGAGGATTTTTATTATTAACTTGGAATAGTGCAAGCTTCTCGATCTGTCCGTCTGCAGTCAGTTTTAATGTGGCTAATGTGACATCACATCACAAGAATTTGAGAGCTGCAAGCTCTAAAATGCACAGACACGGACAGAACAGACAGAAGAACAGATGCATGTGGCACATCCTCGCCCTCATACACCCAGAATCAATGAGCCGTGCCACTTTTACACGATTGTAATGCCATCCTGTGTGTTGAGCGATTGCGAGCGCCATTTGAATATTTTACAAAGCAAAGTCCCGGAACCTGAGACCGAGCACCGGCCCCCACCCGACCCACACCAGACCCACACCGGACCCACACCAGGCCAAAAGTAAATCAAATCTCCAGCTAGTCTGGCTTTATTTGCCATCGCTATCCGTCTCTGTTTTGGTCGCTTTTTAATTATAGCTTTTAAATACTGAATACCATCTAACGTGTATTTTATTTGTTTCACAGCTACGGGCTCTACCCTCATCAGACAATGTGCCGGATAAACGCGCCATGTTGTGGTGGAGGTTGAAGGTGCCGTCCCTCGCCCCAAACCCCTGCCAACTTCCGTTTCTTCCCTTTGTCTATCTTCCAGGCAGATCTCTCCCTCTTCCTTTTCCTCTTCCTCTGGTTATGTCTATGTGGAAAGCGATGAAATTACTCGGGCGCTTTTAATTTGATATGCAAATACAGCAAAAAACGAAAGCAAAGTCGGCGCAAAAGGTTCTGATGATGGAAATGTGAAAAGTGAAATGCAGATGCGACATCCCACAACCCACCATTACCCCCATAACCCCCATAACCCCCATAACCCCCATTACCCCATTTGGGGGGATATGCTGTGAAACACGTTTGTCTATTTGCAGTTCAAAGTCTCAAATGAAGTGCGGCGCGAGGATATCAAACGTGTACAGCGGCGGATGCGGAGTGAACAGGACTTACGGCTACCATCTATAGTTCCCCCCTGACGCTTTTGGGGGATTTGTGAAGGCAGCAGCAGCATAGTGGAACTGGCGACTACTGCGTCAAGGATTATGCAGTCGAGCACTTTGTTTTTATACCCGATACTCAAAATGAGTATAGGGGTATATTAGATTTGTGGTGAAAATAGATGTGTGTAACGTCCAGAGGGAAGCGTTTCCGACCCCATAAAGTATATATATTCTTGATCATCATTAGTAGCCGAGTCGATTGAGCCATGTCTGTCTGTCCGTCCCTATTAGCGCCTAGTGCTCAAAGACTATAACAGCTAGAGCAACGACATTTTATATCCGGACTTCTGTGATATGTCACTGTTAAAAGTAAATTTCATCCACAATCGTAATCTTCTAGAATCGTAAAAGATGACTTTGTCTTTTGGAGTTCAAAATCTGAATCAAGAAAACAATTTTATTCTCTCTCGCTCTGTCTCTCTCTAACACACAGGTTTCATGGTCAGCTTACCCTATTGAAAAATGTGAGTTCCTAGATCTCAGAGACTATAAAAGCTAGAGCAACCAAATTTGAATATTGAAGATACGAGAAAACTAATCATAGAGAATGACCATATCTATCCGGTTGCTGAATCTGGATCAGATCAGATCATTTTTATAGCCAAAAGAAATAAATCAATCTGCAGTGGCTACGCAGCACCCGAGGACACGCTGAGACTGATTTTCTGTCTCTCTCGCACGCACTCTTTGTCGTGTCGTGCAATGTTAGCGCCCTCTGGTGGAGGAGATCCATACTGACTAAGTATCGGGAATAAATGTAGAGTTGCGGTCGCTGCAGCAACTCACAACGTTCCCCCTCGTTTTTTTTAAGTTCGGCTAAGTTCTACGGATAGTTTCGGATAGAATGAATCAAAGGGTTGCCAAGGGGGAACAGAAGTGGGCAGACATGTGTTCAAGGGACAGGAGGATACCACTCTGTTGAGCGTCGTTTTCTTTCACTTATTTCCATTTACTGTAATCATTTGTCAGGTAAGAGCTTGTACATAAATATTTTATATTAAATATGCATTTTATTCCTCAAATCATCCCACGAATATATGAAATGAAAATCAACACATTTCTCCCCCAAGTGCATTCCATTCCAAACTGCGACTTTTTTTATGTGATTCCTTCGACCCATAGCAGCCAATCTATGGTGCCAAGTACCCCCCTAAAGTGACCATTCACCCCCAGAATCCACATAGAAAATCAAACAAGTATCAAATTTCCGTTTTTTTTGGGGTAATGTGGCAGTGAGTGCCTGGCACACAACTCGCTCATACATATCTGAAGCAGGCAGCCAATTAATCGGCACACGCTCTAGGACTAATCGCTTTATGAATAATGCTGCTCTTCCTCTAAACCTGTCACCATCCCCATACCCATCCCCCTCCCCCGCCGCGCCCCGCCCAATGCCTGCCCCAGCCAAGTGAACACGTTCCACGTCATTACTGCCCCGTCATTGCATCCATCGCTCTCCCTCAATCGCTGTGCACTCAATCACATGCCGGAAATCAAGCGAAGCGGATGTCCGCTGGTCTGCCGATTGCTACATGGACTTCAAAAGGCACTGATGGTGCGGTTGTGTTTCAGACTTGCTGCAGTTAGCCGCAATCTGAAATCGAAAGCCGGCTGCTAAAATTTCACTCCCAGAAATTGTTTAATGGCTGACAAGTATCAGGAAACTTATTCAAATCAATCAGTAAATTGAATCGCTAGCTTACATACCTACATAAAAATGTTACCTACATACTCGTATATGTATACAATGTGCCATTTTTGTGCGAGGATTTCCTGGCTTTGTCACAAATTCAGCCTAGCGTTGAGTTTTTGCTCTATCTTTTAATGACCCGACTTCCCAGACAGAACTGCTACTAAGCTCGGCGCCAGTCCCCTCATAAAACTCGAAGCCGTAACACAGAATGGAACTAAAAAAAAACAAAGTTCTTCTCATTATTTAACGATATATGTATATATATTTCCGTTTTTCCTGTAATCGATTTTTTCTTTCATTCTCTAACAGCCCTTGACAGATCCACATCACTATTACGACAACATCTATGTATCTATGAATATATGTATGAGAATTTTAGTTACCCTTGAACCTTGAAGAGGGTATTGGTCTTATAAACGTCAAATGTTGGTAGTGCACAGGAGCGGTGACAAGTACTTCTGATTACAGGCAAACTATCTCGCAATGGATCAGTATACCCGACACTCAAAGAGTATTGGTGTTTATTCGATTTGTAATGTAACAGCCAGCAGTTATATATATATATATATATATATATATATATATATTCTTCGTCAGCATCAATAGCCGGTTCGACAGACCTCAGTCTGCCCGTCTTTCAATCCGTCCGTCCCGTTTGACGCCTAGTTCACAGACACCTGTCATATCGCTATGAAACAACTGTATTTGAAATTTGACTGTGCGTCACTGTGTCATCCACAATTTTAATTATACAAAAAAAAAACAGAATCATAGAAAATCACCATATTTACCATATTACAGAATTTGGAATAGATCGGATCAGTATTATAGCCAGAATGAATAAGACCATTGAGGGCCAATGACTCCCTGCCACGTGCTCTCTCTTTCTCTCTCATTCTCACACTCTTCCTCGTGCAGTGTGCACTTTCAGAGGAGTGGGCGAGATATATCAACTAATGGCAGTTCGTTGGTGGAAAGAGAGAGAGAGAGGAAAGAGATAATCAACAGACAGTGCGGTATGGAAACTGCAAGAACAAGATATAACATTAAAACATATTTCCACTATTTCCGTTGTGTCTTATCTTTTGACAAGTGCAAGATAAATTGATAGAGATTCGCGGGCTACTTTACACATGTTCTACCCCTCTTCAGCCAATGTATCAGGGTCATAAATGTCTGGTATTCTTTGAAGATTTTATATGGACTGTCTAACATTGGTATTCAAAAGAAGTTGAACATAAACCATAAACAAAGTAAAAGCAAAAGCAAAAAGTTCATGAAACATTGAAAGCATGTTGTTTAGGATTTTTCAACGAAAATAAAAATAGTTACATTACATGTTTTTTTCTTTACTCTTTTTATACGATTATTACTTATTACTTGGTATTTCAGGATATTGAATATATTTACCTTTTCAATCATATAATAAAACTGTAATTGTTGACATATTTGAATGAAATATTTGATCTCCTAATTCCCGAGCATGAACTCGATATCTCATCTGCCCCGAATACAATTATACGATTTTTGGAACCACCTTAAGCTCTTCCCCGTCAGCACCCATAATTCTATCCAGTGCCCCTCCTCCAATCATCCGGCTCACAGCCATTTCTGACCCCTTTCTACAAGTTTGTACTTTAAGGCATTGGAAAAAACTAAAAGCAATAAAAAAGAATGGTCTTATGGGGTCTTACTTTGCGTGTGTGTGCGTGTGTGTGTCTTTTAGGACGGTACCTCTCGGTGGGCTAGGGTCATACTCGTATAAGGGTTGACACTTGGACGTGGTTGGAGTCTCTCTTCTTTCCTCCTTTTATTGTTTATACGTTTTCGATAGCCCAGACGGAAATTGCTAAGCCCCTCGATATCTCATCTGCCCCAATTGTATTCCTGTCCCTTCCGCTCCTGCTTACCACTGTCTGCTCATATTGTGTTTCCTGAAAAGACATACAGCAAAAAACGAATTAAACGAAGTAGAAGGTCTTGCTGCGGAGGGCAAGGAGCTTCTGGCATAAAACTATATCAGTATCAGTGAATATCGATCGTTTCATTGAAATATTTATCTCAAACTACATATTCTTGAGCATCATCAGCAGCCGAGGCAACTGTTCATCAAATATGTCGGACTTGTACGGACTTTGTCCGTTTTTGCAAGCTTTCGATTCTATTTGAAGTCCTTCCTCTTGCGATTATTCAACCGAATAACACCACAGTGCTCGCTCCTTTCCATTCCAACCCCAAACACGAAAATGTTTGCCATAACGCTAATTACGCATTTTTCAACCATTTCGAAACTCCACACACGGCCATAGAGGGAGAGTCCGGGGGACTGGTAGACACGGAGCGCAGACGTATGACTCACCGCAGTCGCCCGCCCCCACTCAGACCTCCACTAACTCGCATTTCGCTGCACCAAAATTTCCCAGTCTGAAAAAAAGCAGACCTAGAAGAGAAGTAGAAGCCAAACCGGAGGAAAACTCTTTACCGAAACCATGCGACACTCGACAGGGAACAGGGAACGATGATGACGACGACGACGACGACGACGATGGGGACGATGGGGACGAGGATGGAGATGGAGATAGCGATGGTGATGGCGACTTTGTAACATGAAAATCGCCACGGCAACGGCGACAAACGGCAACATCACGTGCCCTAGATGGGGCAGAGGGCCACCCAATACACCGTGCACCCGATTCACCCCTGCCCCTCGGCTTACCTGACTTTATAGCCTGCGCAACAAATTTCCAGGAAGCTGAGACGTTACAGCGCAGGGTTGGAGAAGCAGCAAAGGCCAAAAAGCAGCACAGAAGAACTAAAATTAATTAAAAAGTGTAACATTCCTTCTGGACGTGATTCACTTTTTTATATTTAATATAAATTAACCTTAGATTAAAATCTTTTAGGATTTGTATTCAAATATAAAAAAACGTAGAGACAGAATATATTTAATGGTACTAGTACTACCAAGTACTGCCCAACCATTAAATATTGTAACTACTTTATTTAATCTGTACGAGTACCAAAACGTATAAAAATCGAATTTAGTGGTAATAAATGTACATGCCCAAGGGAATTAAATTGAATATTGATGATCTTCCTTGGTCTCTGGGCAGAAAATTCAAATTCAAATAAGCCTTGTCATCCCTGGTTAGATGTTTTGTTGGATAGTGTGTCTAGCTCGTGGAGTTCAGGCTCCAGCTCCTGCTCCTCCTGCTCCTGCTCCAGCTGGAGCTGGAGCTCGAGCCATCGTTTGCCATTTCCAAACGAATGCGAAATCAAATTCCAGTCGAGGCGGCGTGGCACAAAAACACGCAACGCATCCCGACACGTTCCCCTGCCACTAGACTCATACAACCGCATTTTTCCTCCTCCTATCCGGTTTGAAGTATTTTAAAGATTTAAAAATGTCTTGCACACAGAAGCTGGGGCCAAAGATGGGTTGTGGAGACGGCAGGCCACTTTGTGGCACATTGGTGTTACTTTACCAGTTAGTTTTTTTGCTTAGACCCCTCCCCATTCCCCCCCAGACACGCTTCGTAGCGGCGTCTGCACAGCTGAATGTAGTGTAATTGAAAAATTCTACCAAAGTCAAGTCCAAAGTGAGAGTGACAGGCCGAACGAGAATCGAGAATCGGGAGGAGCAGCAGGAGCAGCAGCAGGAAGGGAAGTCGAAGTCTCCTCCAAAAGTTACGCTGCAGAAAATTCGCAAATAGGTACATATACTACACAAAAGAAAGTAAGGGGGCTACCAATGTAACCCGAGCTGCAGCGTTGGAAGCAAACAATTTCTATTTCATGGCACATTATTTTGTGGCTTTTGTTTCGACTTTGAGTTCGAGTGGAGGAAGTTGGCAAAAGCGGAAACGAATACGCATAAGAATGGGGCTCGCTCTAACTGACTGTCTGTCTGTGTGTGTGTGTGTGTCACTGTGTGTGTTTGTTAACTCAATACTTTATGAATATGTACCACCCATACCCATACCCATACCCATAGAATCGTACACATCCCACACAGAATCCTATGCAAGTCTCTTCACTGGAAAACCTTGAATGTCTTTGCTCAACTGTTTTATCATTGTCTCCATTGATTGATTGTAGGTCATGTGTACATTGTGTTGCAGGGTTCTATGAAACTTTCAGTAGCTTTAAATTTTCCAAAGCCCAATTCCCAACCAAAATCCAACTTGCCCCAGCCCCTTGAGCAATCATTTCATTAAAGCAACACAATGAACGCCTTTTGTAAAGCGTTGCCATTGCCGCAAACCAAAAACTGAAACTGCAAATGAAAGGGGGGTGCAAAGGAGCAAGTAGCAGAGCAGCAGAGCAGCAGAGTGGCAGAGGAGATACAGCAGAAGATAGAAGAGGCAACTCTCTCACCTGCCCAAAGGATCAGACCCCAGCTTGGCTGCTTTCAGCACACTGAAGCCTCAAGGCCTTGAAGTACGCCAATGCTGACGGCGTGATGTGCGTGCGCTTTCTTTATTATGTTTGAAGGGGCTTCGGCTTCGGCCTCAGCGTCGGCGTCGGCGTCGGCGTCGGCTTTCCCGTCAATGCACCCATCTCCGCCTCCGTCCAGCACCGCCTCCCCCTTTAACCACGCACCCATCATGTGCAGTTCTCCGTGTGGCACTCTTGCCAGGGCTAATATACCTAAGGACTGTGCGACAAGCCAGCGATGACTGCAATGCGGCCCAACTTTGTCTACGTAAATCCCTTTTGTCGCATTAACTGCTAACTTTTTCCTGCTTTTTTCTCCCAGTTCCCCAGCTCTGCCTCCCAGTTCGCGACCAACTTTGTTTGCAACTCAAAAAGGACAAGAGCTCTCAGGTAGGGTTTTCCAACTGTATTCCATCCATGAGAGATATCCCTAACACTCTGCTGCGATGAGATGAGTTAAGATTTCCGCGTGCTTTCAAACATGCATTTTGTCAAATCAAAAATTTTATGGTCTTATCACATTGTTGCCCAGACCCGGGACCCGGACCAAGCCGAACAGGAATATTACTGTCTCGAGTGAAGCTTTTATGCTATTAACGGGAGGAAGGACTGGAGGACAAGGGGGATGTACACGGCATGGAGTGGTTTTTGTTGGAGAACAAAGGAAAGCATGGAAGACCTTCTTAAGATATCACACAATTGGTGAGCCAATGAGGAACATGATAGAACGGATCTTTAAAGAGCCAAAAGTTCTATCCCATGGCTATGGTGTAGTCCATTGGATCTCAATCCGATCCTTTCTAGGTATAGTTCCACCATAAAAAAACAATCGATTATAGGGCCGTAGAACTCTTTGAAATTGAGGAATACCTTGTCCCTATAAGGAAACATAACGATTTCTTGGCGCTTTTGTCCTCCCCGAAGGAAACCAATTAGGAGAAAACTCCCTTCCCAGTTTATGGTCGCATCCATGACAACGTTGGCTCCCAAGACTCCCTTTCTCCCTTTAATGGCAACTAATTGCCAACGCAATTTGCTTTTTATAACTAAATTCGCAATTCGGCTTCATTTTCCTCTTAGCTCCCTTTTCCTCCTCTCCCCTCCATCTCCGACGGGTGGGTCGAAAATGGTAGAGCAATTGAGCGAGAAGCCGTAAAGCTACCAGAATCCTGCTACCAAAAGTTACGACAGAGCTCTGAAATGGCCTGGAGAACGCTCCTCTGTATTATTATCTGTGCTTATCTGTTAGCATTTATCAAAAATCGTCGCTGGCCGTTGTTGTTAATTGCATGCGACAATAGTGCGGAAAATGAATTTGTTTAAGAGATAATTGTGTTCTCGTAGTCGTAGTTGCTTGTTTTCAGTTTGAGAAGTGCTCGCCCTGCTCGCAAGGCGTTTAATTTTGTGCAAATAGACAGAAAAACATGCTTTCCCAGTCCCAGGCAGGATGGGGATGTATCCAGCTCCGGCCGTGCTCCGGCCCTGCTCTGGCCCTGCTCCGGCTCTGCTCCATGCTGTCTGTCTAAACAAATGTCGTGAACCCGTCGTGTAGCTCATATTGCAGAAAAAGGGGCGCATAAATTTGTGCGAAATCTATTAGCAAAGAGCAACCCTTCTCAGCGCTGTCCAGGACCCGGGCGGGTCTGGGATCTCAGACAGCGGATGATGTTTGTCGGCCTTTTTTGCAGTGAGGGGTAGATGGATTTCATTTCGTTTTGTTTCATTTCCATTTGTAAGTGAAACTTAAATTAACTTTTCATATTTGGCATTCTGTATGAATTTAAATGGGCTATAAGGAAACCCCGCCAAAGGAACTACAAGTATCCTCTGGAATCCATCTGGGGAGCATGGGGTGGGCGGATAGATGCAAGATTACGGAGCTCCTTCTTGTAAGCTTTTAAGTTGTTAATGAAGTTTGATAGAAGAGTGTTTGAAATTTTACGGACATTGCAGAGCAATTACTCTTGGCCAAAGGAAAAACAAAAGTAGACTTAAGCTCTAGAATATTCATACCAAGGAATTGGTAAATCCCTTTAAATGGATTACATTTTGCTGATTTCATAATAACTAATACAAATTTGTTAACGTTTTTATACGCAATGCATCTTCGTTTTGTAGTAATAAAAAAACAATAGGATTCTATATTCATCAATAATTTCAAATATGTTCATAACAAACCACAAACAAACCATGAAACTTCCTTAAATGCATTGTCCACATGTACATACATACATTTCTGATTATTAAGTACCAATTAAACAATAAATTTGAATTCCTCTTTATTTTACTTAATTTCATTCCCCTGAATAATTGGTTGTTTATGTCAGTCATGCCACATAAGCTGCCTAAATTCCTTCCAGTGTACACAAATAAAAACAAACTACAATTTCGTTGACCCCATTTGAGGGACTCTCAATTTATGATATGGCTTGGATAGCCACATAAATATCTGATATATATATGTATCACCTTTCGCTCGGTACTCCATCTTTCCCTAACCCAGTCGCCACACCCCCCGATCCACAGGCCATCTAGTTTCGTGCAAAAGGTCATGACAGCATATAGGAGCAATATATTTTGTCTGATAATTGAAAATAATCGGGCTGTGTATTTCATTTTGTTTTGGTGCCAAGGTTTGCCCCTTGAGTCTGTGAAATTGCGAAAAAGTTGGCAGTGATTTTCCAGCGCCTGATTGCCCCGGCCTATCTCGGAAGAGTCCAAGCCCGACTCCACCCCTCCCCTCCGACACACACAACACATCCAGAAAAAGTCTCCATCTCATTTCATCGTCACCGCCGACGCGACGCCAAACAACATTCCAATTGTTGGTATACACTCGTATCGTATAATGATGAACACAACACAGTGCCTCCCGCCAGCCAGTGTACGATAATAAAATTTTTTGTTGCTTTCAATGCTCCGGTCCTGGCCCCTGCTGTATATACCCGTGGAGGTGGAGGTGGAGGTGGAGGTGGAGGTGGAGGGGGATGTTGTGGTAGGTTGGGGGTCACACAATGGGACACTCGTAAATAAATCGTGTCAGTGGGCAACAAAAATTCATTCGTTTCATATTTGGCTTTATTTTACAAAGTACTAGAATTCCGGTCGAGTCCATTCTCTGGGCTGCCATAACACCTCCACCTCCCAGGGATCGTTTGCTTTTCCATTTCTTTCCAGCGAAAATGTTAGCAAACCACATTTGCTGTTAGGAGTTAGTGAACAATAGCGACAGGAAGAGAAACTAAGAAAGGACCTCACATCACACAAAAAAGAGTTCACTGGAAAGAAACAGCGATTGGGCAGTCGTTTGTATACCCTACGATTTGATTCTGCTCTACAATAACTCATTGTTCACAATATAACGGAGTACACAAATATGATAGATATTCACTTTAATGTTGATATATTATTTAATCGGATGTTTGGTACTTATTTCACAAGTATCAGCCGTCATCTATCATGTTTTAAACACCTATGATACATTCCTTACTATCGCGCCGTCTTAAACATAATCGGCGCTGAACCTATTGATAAAGGTTATCATAAACAGTTACGTCAAATTGGAATAATTCTTCGTAAAAATTCAAACAGTATTTTCATATATTTTTGGTTTTTTTTATTACTTTTTTCGCGATTAAGTGCGGGTACCAATCGATACTTCAGCTATCGATATAGATCAAGAGCAATGCATCATGCATAAAGAAAATCGATCGTACTATTTTTACGCAGAAAATCTGATGCTTCCGGCACTATGGTAAAAAAATCCATCACTGATCACCGATAAAATTCATGCGGGCTTAGCGCAGATGAAATGTTCGAGTATTTCAGTTTAGTACAATTATTTGGTTACATGATCCGAGTCTAGGCATCAGTACATTTCACACCATACAAACCAAATCAAGATACTGATATAAGCATCGCCTCAATCTACTCTTCCGATCATTTATTACCAAAATTCCGTGTTCCGAGAAAAAGAGTATTCCCAAAAGGGGGTTCCCCCATGTGTGTGCCTGAGTGGAAGTCCAAACAGAACGGCGGCGAGCGGCGAGCTCTTGTTCGGAGTTGCCACAGTGGTAGAGCAACAAAAAGTTGTCTAATTAGCGAGGCAGCTCTGGAAAAGGCCGAGCAGGCCCCAGCCCCAAGTAAACTGCAGATGAAGAAGGTACAGTCAACACTTGCTCAAATATGGTGGCAAAAGTCCTATTTGTTGTGATGCTTCTTTGATTCCCGGCTATGCCCACTGTGCGCCATATATTTCGGTTGTGTCGGACTCGGAACGGGCTTTAGCTATATGCACATACATATATATTTTTGTACTCACATACATACATACATACATATGTATATGTATGTGTCGGCTGGTGTGTGTTGCTTTTTTGATAAATGGTGTGCTCTTTTATCATGTTGCTCCTGAGCTTTGGTTCGCTTTTCGCGTTCGCCTCTTTTCATTGGAAAGATAAAATACGTTTTTCATTTCGCTACAGTTTCTCCACTCCACCCTGTTCTGTCTTGCCTGTTTTGTCCATTGCTAGCTGATTTTGGATTCCCTGGCCCAGGCAATGTTTCTCTGTCTCTCTCTCTCGATTTCCACTCATTTTCTGCAGCGAAGCGCAACTACTCGTAAAACAAAGAAGGAGAAAAAAGAAGAGAAAATACTATTTTCGGTATTTTGGTGTTCCTGTTGCTGCCGGTCCTGGTCCTGGTCCTGGTCCTGGTCCTGCACTTTCCCCATCCTAGCAGACAGACACAAATCCTACGTAGACATTGGACATGACAATCTTCTGCCTCAGTTCCGTCCGAGTCTGCTGCCTCTGCCTTTGCCTCCGCCTCTGCCTCCGCCTCTGCCTCTGCCTCTGGCTTATGGTTTTGTTTTACTACTTAGTTAATCAGCTAATTTAAAGTTGTACGAGTATCGTGTGCAAGAGCAACTGAACGCTTTGCCCATGTGTGTATGTTTTATTTGTTTCCTTGGCTTGTTACTTATTCCACCCCAAACCGCGACCGTCGAACTCCACCCACCACCCCCCACCGCCCACCGCCACTTCGTTTTGTGGCTTGTCAAGGCTCACGCGGAATAAAGTTACAAATTGAATAATTTTCTTTTCTTCTTTTTTTTGGTCTGTTGCATTTCCCGGAAAATGCTCTCCAAATGGAATAAACTTATTTTCCTTGTTTTTTCTTCATGTTAAATTTTGATTGGTATTTCATACGTGAGTTCATACACATGCTCATATGTATGTACATATATACTTATAATTATGTCTCCGATTTCTTAAGCAAATATTCTTTGAAGCCACTGGAAAATGGACAAAATGTTTATTGTTTTATGTACGTTGAGAGTTTCGTTTCGGAGAAATGTTTCCTTATTTTACGCTTTTCCTAACTTGAATTTTGAGAAGTTATAAATATTATATCTATCCATCAATACCTACATCTATAAAATTCAGTTCCAGGATGGGTCTAGGCTATACGGTGATGCGGTGAAACAGCCCAAGACCATGATCGAAGCGCCACAATGTTTAAGGGTCTTCTTTGTGTATTTTGGATTTAATTGTTTGTTGGGAGGACGTCGTGCATATAGCTTACCATCACTTCTAAAGACATTAAACTTGGATTTTTCCATCCAAAAAATCATTGTGAATATGCGCTGTGGCGAATTGAAGGCGCTTTTTAACATTCATGATGGACAGCAATGGGCTTAGGTCCCCTGGTGAAGAATCAAGGCACGCCGAAAACGCCGAAATGTAGAGAGACATTCTGTGTAACAATTTATCTGGAGAATATACCGATAATTTGACACTTGCCTGGATATTTCAACAGGACAACGAACCGATAACCAAGAGGGAATCAATGTTTTGCCATGGCCACCGCAGAGTCCCGACCTGAACCGTATAGAGAACTTGTTGAACTTGAATTCTAAACCAAGTCGTTGCCCAAAAAACAACAGAAATTAAAAGGATTTGTGCCGAATTTTACAGGAAGACTGGAAGAAAATAGCCCCTGAGCAGTCTTGTAGATTCAATACCAAAGCGTTGCTCCACTTTTCGTAAGCAGAAAAGTCATCCCACTCAATATTAAAGTAAATTTATTAAAAATAAAAACTTTAACTTTTTGAACCATTTTTTTCCAGGTGGCTTAAGTTTATGAGCACGACATTTTGGAGATGGTTATATTTCATATTGGTTATTGGTTATTTTTGTATTAGAACACTAATTTAGAACTAATTTGAGACCAAATATTGGAACTGTAAAATAAAAACTTTTCTTGGGAACGGGAACACATCGACCGCGGAGACTGCGCTCTTACCGAAAAGATCGAATCTTGCCCGACAAAGCCGTGATTCAGTTAGGCCTCGGAACATTGTAAATCAATCCACTGAAGAAGAACGACAAACCTAACGAGAATCCCGCCGCGTTCGTGTTTTTCGAACACAAGAGATCAAGAAATCTCCGGGCCCAAAGTACGTATAAAGTATTTGTTACGACTGATTTCTTTTGTAGTGTGAAAAGAAAAATCAGTGATGGATTATAGTCCTTGGACCTTATAATTAACTTACTCTCAAAGACATATTATTACCCCGTTCGTCCTATACAAGGACAGGTCTTGCTGTCAGACTTCCGGAAATCTCATCCATCTGAACATAATTATGAAAAATGTTTATTATTTTGTATTATTATTCACTGCCATTTGCCGTTTGAGGGAGGAAAGAAAGAAATAAAGGAAAAGGCCAAGAAAAAGAGGTGGCGAAAGAAAGAGCGAAAGAGCATTCCCACAGTCTAGAGTCTAGACAACTTGTTTATGGTTAAGTTGCGTGCAGATACCGGCTCAGAACGGCCCGGCCCCGTAGGACCAACTCTGCAGCTACCACGTCATTCAAGGACAATGCGCTTCGCCTGCCCTCCTGCACCCGTGCAACAAATTTATAACCACACCATTGGACTTTTTTGTATACACATTTTTATTAAAAACGGGAGAACTGCAGCGGGAGAACTATGTGGAAACAGTCAACCAAATGGCTAAAAGCTAAAAGGTAAAGTAAGCCACAAAGTAGAAAAGTAAAATTTCAACTTCTTCATCCCTTTCTAGGAAGTGGCACTGTGGAGTTAAGTGGCAAACTGAACCCGGCCAAGAGCGCGGAGAGCCAAGAACTTTTAGCTGGGCCGGGCCCGAAGACGCTATATTTTTTGCATACGTATTTGCGTTGCGAAATATTTTCATTTTATATCGCTGCTCCTCGACGGCTTGCCGGCTCGCCGGCTTTTGTTGTGCAATTTATTTAGCATGAATTGTTTTGTTTTCCCCACCACGCTCTGGCTTTGGCTTTGGCTTTGGCTCTGGCTCTGGCTCTCGCTCTGGCGTTGGCTTTGGCTTTGGCCAGAGGAGGGGCTTCTACGTTCTGTGACAAATTAAGTTGGCAGCAAATAAGATATTTTTATAGGTGCCCTGGGGATTTGTTTATGGCGAAGAGTTGGAAATGAGCTACGACAAAACTATTTCATTTGGAAGCTGGCGGACGTTGTTTTTGAAGCGGAATCTCCTGATGGCTGGCATCTTCACTTGATCACAATGTTTTCCAGTTATAATGGGATTATATTAACTTTACGGTTCTATACCTCTTCATTTTTTTCTAACCATGCAAGAAAAAAAAAATTCCCTAAATAGGAAGAAAAAACGCTGCAAACATTTTAATCAAATTTGGCAAAGTGTGTGTCTAAATTGGCAGACATACGAGTAGGTCTGCTCCCCCATGGAGCTACACCACCTCTGGGTCTCCACACATGTCGTAATTTGCACCAAGCCAATTTGCGTCTGCCTTTGAACTTGGCTCAACAAATTTTAACCCCTCGGTCGCAGAAGATTCTCCCTCCCTCGACGACAGGACTTCGCTCTGTGAGAAAAATGATAAGATGACAGCCCCATGAAAAAGGCAACTAAGTAACGGGCAAAAATATGGTAGCTCATTTTTTAATATTTTTTTTTTTCAGATTTTTGGTGGGGCAGACAGTTGGCAAACAGAAGCCAGCCAGGCAGCCAGCCAGCCAGCAGAGGAACGTATAGATAGAAATGGAGAGCAGCACCTGTAAAATTTTTGTTTGCTGCCCCAAAAAGACTCAATAAAAATGTAGACGTGGCAAGCAAAAGGTGCAGAAGGGAGGGGGACTGGTGGGCGCTCGTAGGAGCTTCTGGGAATGGGAATGCAGAGTAATGCCAGTGTGTCTGCCACACGTAGCCTTTGACATTGGCTTCGCTAATGAGCGAGCACTTTGACAAACTGCGACTCGGCACTCAACACTCGGCACTGAACTTGTGGCAATCTGGAGCGGAGCAGGGCTGAATGACTGTATAAGAATAATGCAATTACGAGAAGCATACCTACACACACTCATACTTGCTCGTTGCGTATAAAATAAAAAAATTAAAAAGTTTAAATTGAAACGGCCAAAGAAGTTATTAACAAAGGAGGAGTATCTTTTATGTGACTTCATAGCTAGGACTAGGCACAATCCAGGATTTGGATCAGGATCAGAATACATTGTACTCCTTTAACACATTTAACTTACATACTAATTTATCTAACTATAATATCTTTATTAGATTTTATCTACCGATCCCAGAAAAATAAACACTTTTTAAAGAAAAAGCTTATATTTTTTGATTATTTTCAAGTTGGAGTATCCGTAATTATGAACCAGAAAGAACCGTGCGCCGAAGCCCTCAATGCCTTTGAAGAACTGGTGTTCCTTTGTCAGCTATTTGATATAGTGGATCATTCTGATCAAGAAGGTGTGTTTGCAAGTATAAACATACGATTATGTAAATAAATAAACCCTTTTCATGGGTATAAAGACAATTACAGCTTATAGTAAGCCAGCTTACACTGCATAATTTATAAAAGACTAAATCAAAGGAAAGGTATGTATCATAGATCAAAAGTCAAACAAGGTATTTCAGAATGCTCATCCAATCCAAAATAATTGACCAAGTTTATTCGTTACACTATATGAGAGTGCGGCAAAAACTAGGCCTGGTTGAGTAGGCCCTATTTAGCAATGGTTTTTGGGGACTTTCGCTTTGGTAACTTTGCGGAGACATAATTAAAAAAAAAATTAAAAAAAGCAACCCAAGCTGTCACTGAAATGAAGGCGACCTCAATCCACTATCAATGGACAATCCATAAATAATTGGGAAATGAGACAGCTCGATCTGAAAAACAATTCAAAACCTCTTTGGGTTAGAGAAATGGAATGATTGAGGGTAGAGAAAACCAGGGTTAACCCATTAGTATGGTTTAGTGGGATTGGTTAACGGTTCTTGGAGTATTTCGAAGCATCAAAAATTAATGCAAAAATAAATATAAATAATAAAGTAATACACCGTTAAATAATCCGAAAACCAACACCATTAATAAACTGAATGAGCGAAGGACATCGAGGACAGCGGAGCACGAAGGACTCGCCAGCCAACACAAAATGAAATATTGGCAAATAAAAAGATTTTGACGCTGAATTTTAAAACAAGTGGCACGTACCATAGCGACAGAGAGAGAGAGAGAGAGAGAGAGGGGGAGTCCTGCTGCTGGTCGTGGTCCTCGTTCTCATCCAACCCCTGGACCAGGACCAGGACCAAGACCAGGACCAGGACTCAAATTCAAAATCGCATTTATTATACTTACATTCCAAGTTTTCCGCCCCGCACCGCCCCGCCCCGACTCAACCCAGCCCGCGTCGCCCCGCTCCGTACGTTTGTCAAATATTTATTCTTTGGATTGGATCGCAGGATTTACTTATTAGCATGCGCATGCCACAGCCCGAAAAAGGTCCTGGTCCCGTGTACCGGGTCCCGAGCTGCGAGTCCTTGGTTCTTGGACCGCCGCTAACGAATGACGACAACAACATGAACAGCGAAAAAGGGACTCGGGAAAGGAAAGGAAACGGAAATAGGCTAAAGAGCACGTGAAAAGTAGCTGGGCCATTGGATAGGGCATACCTGAAGTGTGAAGTGTCGGTATGGAGTGGTGCGGTGCGGTGCGGTGTGGCGTAGAGTGAAGTAGAGGTGGAGGTGGAGTGGAGATGGAGTGTCCTCTAGGCAACTTGTCAATCGTCCTGACGCACTAGCCAAAATCAATTGTGGACAGACTAGCAGACAGATTGAGAAGTGGAAGACATGAAACGGAGCTGGAGCTGGAGCAGGACTAGGAGCAGGAGCAGCTCCGGCAGAAGGAGGAGTACCAATTATCAATTAGCTAAAATGGCAAAATGAGTGAGTATCAGAGCGAAAGTTGAGAGGAGCAGAGGAGGAAATACCAGGGAGGGGAAGAAGCGAGACGAGGATAATATGCAAAAAGCAGAAGGGCCCCGAAGAAGAAGCAGCCCAGCACGAGACGGGCCCCAGCAAGCAGCAGCATCATCATCAACCAGCAGGACTAAGACCAGCACCAGGGCCAGAGCCCCAATCAGAATGACTTCCAAAATGGTGTCGCTATTGCTGCCATTTCCTCTATTCTTCTTGCTCTCGAGCTGCCATCTCCTTCAACAAATCTCGCAGCCGTGTCCTCGGCTCCTCAGTCGATGCTTATTTAATTATGGAACCATCTGTGCTCGCTTTGGATGGTGCTTTGATTTTACGCTTTTTGAACATTTTTCTCAGAGCTCCCCTCCCGTTTACCACAATGGCCTCCTTACCATCCTCAGACACACATCTCCTTGGTAGACATACATATATCTAAAAAGAGAGTTTTGCATCGCGACTTTCGTTTTAGTATTTGGTTCGTTAATTTCATTGTTTTTCGCATAATATTCGCTGGCGAATAAAACAAAATCCTCATCTGGGCAATAAAATCGGTATTTTGTGCATCAGAAACAAACCTTAATTTTGTTGATAGATCATACATAATGGATGGAATGGAAACTTATGACAAATACTTTTCCCTTTATTATATTTCCCAAAGCCTTTCTTTAGACTATTTTAAGCATTCAATCAGATGTCTTCCTTTTTTGCCCAGCCCACCAAACTGTGTCTCTTGAACCGACCTCAATTAAAGCCGTGAACCCGTGCTGGCCTCCCTTTCAGGGCTGTTAAATGTTTCTTTGGGAGCCCACGACAGACGCCATCTTCTCTTTTATTTATATGTTTTCGGGTGTACAAATAGAAAAAATGTTGACGCCAGTTTTCAATTTATTTTCCAATTTGACCCCGCTCCCCTTCCCACCTCTAACTGTTGCCCATGTCCCATTCATCAATGTCCTCTGAAGAAAAGGCAACAGCCAAAAAACTTCAACGATTAACGTGTTAAATTAAAAAAAAAAAAACCAAAATAAAAGTGAAAGACTGAAAGACTGAAATGAAAATTCACCAAACAAGGAGCGGCAGGCAAATTTAATTTAACAAGTGACACCTCAATTGATTTTGGGCTCGTTCTAGGCATATTTTGTGATATGTCCCAAGGCAAATTTGATTTTTTCTGCTTCCAAATACAGATACAGACGCACACACACCTTGATTGACACAATGGCTCAGGTAATTCTCAATCAAACGTCAATCAACGGCGGTTAAGTCGTTCGAGATTGTCAAAGAGAAAATTCTGACAGGGCTCTGGCTGTCTGTCTGTCTGTCTGCTGGTTCCCCACGAACAAAATTAAACTAACCAAATGCCTGCTGTGGCAATTTGTTAAAGCGGTTTTCCAGCGGATATCACGTGCGTTTTTTTTTTTTTTTGCCGGGTTTTCCCCACATCCAGCTAAGCGCATCCACATCGTTTCAAGACGATTTGACACGTTGATTGATCCGCTCATTGACTCAAAAAATGGAAAGCCATAGCAAAGTCCTTCCCATCTCCGCATCTCTCCATCTCCTGTCGTTTCCTCTTTGGTTTTTTGCATGTGAGCACCCAGTGCGAATACCCAGGAATTTCTTAGACATTAAACAAAGTAACAGCTTCATGGAGCGTCGCGACGCTGTCATTAGTGGCAAGGAAGCACCCCATCCCACCCCACCCCACGCCACTCCACTTCTTTCTGCTGTGCAACTTCGCGGCATTTGCAAAATTATGGGGCAATTAACGCGACATAGACGCCACACGAGATCCACATTATCTAGCTGCCATAGGAACAGTCGGTCGTATAATCCGCCGATATCCTGTAGACACGGTTTGATTACCGACTACAGAGGTCGACTGGTTTAAAAGCAACCGTATCAACCGATCCCGCTCAAAATAAAGCAATCTTTGATGGATTTGACTTTTTATTTTACCTCGCCTGATTGCCTGAGCAGTGTGCGGTTTTCAATTTACATACCAATTAAAGCTACAAAGGCCTAGGCTCGTGCTAAAGCAATCTCTATGACAGATTGAGGTACGCACTGGACTGCCGATGGAGCTGCGGATGGAGACTCGTTCTGCCGTTCGGCTCTGCCGTGATTTTGGCTTGGCGCAAAGTCAACCTCATGCATATTTCATCAATCGAATGTGTCGGGGCCTGGGTGAGAGGGTGTGTGTGTGTGTGTGTTATGCGTGACACGACGCACCTAGCATTCAGTGACACCCCTTGGTCCACCTCCAACCCCATTCCGACGCACTCTTTTCAATATTTCATGAGTATGGCGAGCGCCCAACATAATCAAGCACAACCAGCCTCATCTCACTCGCATTTAAGCTAAAAGAAAATTTAAATATATGTGAAAAGCAAGAAATTTATATTCCAACATTATTGTTATTTTTTCTACTTTATATTACTGTTTAGAATTATTTTTTATTGATGGAGAAACTTATTCTTCTCTAAAAAATCTTTGATAAATTTATGTGTGCCTCACTATTCATACACCTATCGTTTTAATCATAGTCGTTGCTCAGCCGAAATTTGTAGCTGAGTGTAAGTACGCCACGGACCCACACACATGCAAATACACAGCGACAGAGACGGCTGCTACATGCACACACATTGAGTTGGAGCTATTTTTGCATATATGCATACATACATACATATATGTACATGTATATGTATGCATGATTCGGTTTATTAGATTCGTACAAAGGCACACAATATGCCTGTCTGTCTGTCTGTGGGGTTGTGTCTGCGGGTGTGTGTGTGTGTGTGTGGGATACGGGTTGTGCCCTGCCCTTGGCCAACAGTCAGACAGAGTGCCCCATCCCTCTGTCTCTCTCTGTCTCACTCTGTCTACGGCTCTGTGTGTTTCTGTGGGTAAATTCAATTACAATATTTGCGCTGATATCGCCGTTTGTTTTTTTGCTCGCTGCTTTTGTTCGAGTATTCATATTTATTGTACAGAATTTTAAATTGCTATATTTACATTGCTAATTTCCACACACAGGCTCGTGAGCATGAGCAGACATTGCAATAGTATATGTGGGCCGCATTTGGTGGGGCAAAATTTTGCATTCGCCAGTCGAAAAATTGCAGACCAATTAATTGACAAAGTTCATTGTAGGCTCCCTTTTTTGTGGGTCACCTCGGTCCGCGAGAAGGCCGGAGAGGCAGAAGCCCGGAGAGGCAGAAGCCCGGAGAGGCAGAAGCCCGGAGAGGCAGAAGCCTGGAGAGGCAGAGAGGATAGATAAATCATTTCTGTCCGTTAAACGCGAACATTCAATATTTAAACATGGTTCCGTGGCTTTTCCGAGGGGGCTTTTGTTTGGGCTTTCCACTGTGGTCCGCTGGAGTTTGTCTCATTGAAATAGTTTGTCCAATGCATTAGTGTGTCTGCATGTGAGTGTATTGTTGACTGTGTGGGTGTGTTATGGCTTGTATGTGGCATGTGACTGTCAATTTTTATGGCTGCCTGCTGTGTTGCTGCTGCTGGACGCGCATTGTGGTGTGGCAAGGCCATCACAATTTAAATTATCCCTAAACCTTATTTGAAAACGTTTTGGAAATGGTTTTTGCTGCCCCGAAGTTTCGTTTTCTATGCCATTTTTCAATTTGTTGCGTTTTTCCCGCAGGCAGCAATTAAATTATTATCTAAAAATTAAAGAAAACATACGAAAATCGTAATGAATATGTTTCCCGAAAATTTCTTTATGGATTGTCAAAATAAAGGAAAAGATAATGTAATATTAATTACAGAAAAACCATAGACACGTAAATGGTTCAATCATTTCATCGATTACTGAAAATATAAAAATTAAAAAAATGGAAGAATGTATTTCTGGGAGAAAAATCTAGGGCTAGCCTATTGGGCTTGTATCTTTCCATATAAGATTACATTCCTTACTGCTTACTCGTTATTCGTTAATCGCTACTCGTTACTCGGTTGCTTATTATTATTAACGATTTAGAATCTAGGTACGAGTGTGTTTCAATTCGGTAAAATAAGCAAATATGTTGAAGAATCTATGTAAAAACGAATGTCAAGTAGGTATTCGGACTACAATTTACTATTCACTGAAGTCCACAGGCTCGTTACTTCCACTTAATGAAAAAGCTTGAGGTAATCGAGGATAATAAAGATTTTGGAGCTTTGGACTTTTGAATGCTTCGATGGTTTGAATGCTTGAGAACGTGTAGAATGTGGGATACTAGGAATTATTGGAAATAGACACGAGAATCCTAGGTTTGAGCTGACGACCAATAAATTACTATCCCAATAACCGGCGAATATATCGGTGCTCAGAGAGTATTGGGGTACCTCAGATACGTGTATATGTATGTAACAGCCAGAAGGAAGCGTTTCCTAGCCCAGTAGCATCTTGAAAATTACGCAAAAATGTTCGCCAAATGTTTGACTGCATTTGCTTGAATTTGTTCAACTTTATACAAATTTCCCATTGATATTTCATTAGCAAAAACCAACAGTTTGCGCCCAATTTTGCGCCCAAACATCTAGCAACAAAAAAGTTTAAACAAAAGCTCGTAAACATTGCATTTACTTTAACCCAAAAAAAAAAGAAACGAAACGGAACAGAACTTCCCGAAAAATAAATAAAAATGTGTTAAAAAAAAACGTTGCCTACATTTGAGGGCGGAAAACAAATTATATTTATTTAACAAAAAGCCATTCCGAAATTGGTGGAAAATAACAAACAATAACAATAACAAAACAAACCATTAGTAACTTTTCCAGTTAGGCAGATGGTAAGGAAACGCTCTCCACATAACGCATTCGCAACGTTGCCAGCCTGCGAATAGAACAATTTACATGAGGCCAAAGAGTGAAAAGTTTTCATGGACAATGAGATATTGGCCAGCGTTCATTGTTGGCTCTGTTGTTGCTCTTGTCGTCGCCGCTAGATAATAAATGACCGGCCATTAAATTGCAATTAAAAGCTCATATGTGCGCATAAACTTTACGTCAGCCAGCCAGCCAGCCAGTATGCTATCCGACCCCGACCCCGACCCCACCCCGGCACCGGCACCGCCTTCTCGATCTGCCAAAAAATTTGCCTATGGCCAAATGACCATTAATGGACCAGACCAGACCGGAGCAGAGGCCGAAGTGGTAGCAGCAGGAGTAAGTGCTGGGTCCATCCATGGCCAGGATAATAGCCCGTATAATAGTAAATTTAACAGTTGGTTGGACGTTTTGCGAAGCGTCGAGCTCGAATAGAGGTAGCCTGTTTCTGGTAAACAAATTACGCGACCCCACCGACTCTTCGCACAAAGAGAAACTCGACGAAAAATTGGCGCATGGTGCTGCTCAAAGCGATAACTTTTCTTACATAATTGACATAGTGTATACGCAACTGTGCATTATGCAACTGCCAAAGTAAGCAGCTTCCACAAGCACAAGCACACCCCCAACCCCACCGCCACCGCCACCCACTCAGTGTGCATCGCTAGCCGCCCCTCTGCTTCTACTCGTACGAGTATGTGTGGGGGGCAGTCAATTAGAAAATATGCATTGTACATAATTAAGATTTATATACACATACACACACACACACACAGACGGGCGCGCACACACACATAGAGAGAACAACAGTCAATACCGAATGGGTATGGCTTCCGCATAGAAGCTGCAATGTGAAGGACTCGAAGCGGGCACGGATCATCGCTTTAGGGCCGGCCCGTTTCATGAATACGCTACGGATACATTTCAATATAATATCCATGTTCATATATTGTACAATTATTTCAAATAATTAATCAATTAATTAATACTTTATTTTCGTCAGATATTTAAAACGCTACGATGTTGTGGTTTGCTCTACGGAAATAGGCTAAAGTATCAAGTATTTTATTGGGAAATAAAAAGAGCTGAAAGTGGCGCAATGTAAATATAATATCAGCTTTACAGCCTACATATTTCGGTGCGAATGCAACGTTCCACCAAGTTCGACGTAGGGTGGTGGGGAGAAGGGGGGTAGTTTGGGGAAAAAGGAACGCTTAGCCGCCAACTGTATGCAAATTTCCATTAGCCATGCAAACGCAAAACTAGCCGCCATTTATCTGTCTAACAGCGGGAACGGCCAAGAGAAGCGAGCAGGGGGGACTCAGTCGGCCTGGCAGTAGTTGAAATTTACTGCCCTGCCCCTTACCAAGCGCACCCGGAGTGGTGCAGTGGAAAGCCCAGCAACAAGAGGAGCGGCAGCAGAATGGAATGTTGCAAGTTGGCAATATGCATACGCATTTTATGCGATGCAGCAAATGATATAGATTGGGGCACAGGGGCCCAGCGACAGCGGGGGGAGCACGAGATACCGAGGCACAAGGAGATGTGGCAGATGTGGGGCTGCGGGTCATTTCAGTGGAAATTTTATTGAAAGCCAGCAAAGCGCTCAATGGACCAGCTAATGGCGTTAGTTGGCCCAAGTGGTCAAAAGGCAAGGGCAGACCGAGAGAACTCTGTGAAGTAGCTTAAAAAAGTTAAATGAAAAGCAGCTGCCATACAATCTATCTTGTTCTTCCTCCTTCTAATTCTATTTATAGTTCGGACTCTTCCAGCCTACCCAAAGTAAAGGACCAAAATGGTCTTGGTAAGTGCTTTAGTTTCCAACTTTCTTCTTCGTCTTTATGTATGTATGTACATATATCCGCTACCTAGTGAAACATTCGGTTAATGTAACAGTACCCTCTTCAAAGGTTCAAAAAAATTTACTAACGATTTCTTGCAATTATATAATTTCTTTAACTTTGATGTGAAAAACTATTACGATAAAGCAAAAATTCATTCAAAGAAATACATTCCTTTACTATTACCTCGTATAAGAAAACCTGATCTCGGCAAACGGTATAATTTATTACCCCTGAAATCGGGTGCGTACGTTAAGCACGTAAAATACCTCCGCGGATTTATAATAATGAAAAAAAATAAAATAAAAAACAGGACAGGCTTATATATATTTACAACAAATGCTTTACAGATAGACCTACCCAACTCCCACCTGAAAAACCACTGGTGATTTTGGTAACGTAACGTCAGGTCATAATCTGGCTTATATTTGTAAAACCGTACGCTCGATTGTTGTCATTTTTGTTTTGGTGAATATAGCGTTACGCAATTACCATTCAAACGTTATGATTTTTTTTCATTATGTTTTTTAACATTTTGTCTCACGAGCGAAGCGTAAGACCAGAATGGAAACGCCTCTAGGTCGTTGCAGTACTAGCTATGTATGTACTTCATATGTAACGTGGCGGTATTACCATTTTGGAACTAATAACGATGGCAAACAAGTAATTGGATTGAGAACGAAGAAAGCTCGTGAACATCCAACAACCTGCCAGCAGGCTCGTTACAAAGAGCATCAGAAGTCCTCTAAATATAGCACTAAAAACGATGCTGCGGCGATATAGACTTAGAGTATTACTGAGGAAAAGCAATAGGTTATATGAAATATCTTGAATACCTAGTGGAAGCTGCTGCGCCGAACAGTATGCTTTGTTTTCCTTCTTATATGTCAGCCATGGCCGGGTCAAATATGTCGCTTCCTAATATTGTTCTCAGTGTATTTTGATCTGTAAGCTGGCAAAGAATTCTCGACAAGATTTTTCTCAGTGCTTTTTTATGATTTACCGTTTGTTTTTGTCCACTACTCGTCTTTTTGCTGTGTAGGGGAGAGATGACTCGCTCAGAGGATCAACAGAGACAAGAAGAAGAGAGTGCGCGTTGAGCATGTTCCTCTGCGGCAATGTGTGTGGGTTAGAAAGAGAAAGATGATGGTAATTTCGTCGTAGACGTTGATTGTCTTTGAGGGATGGTTTGGCAATGCTCTGGGAGTCTGTCCAATGGACAATGGAAACAAACCGAATTCTAATTAGAACCCGACACACACATATGGATACTCGTAGTATGTATGCCCAGATCACCGAGATTGAATAACTACATATATTATCCGAGTGATGAGTAAGCTGTAAAAAATCCTTTATTGGCTGGGAAATAAAGATTTATTTTTCACAGATGTCTTAATCATATTGCTGGCTTAAGAACTATCCAGATGCCAGTTTTAATTTTATGTTTTCAGTAGAATTTTGTTTTGTTTTAAACTTCGTTTTAATTTCTCATTATTTTAATGCACATTCTTGGCGCTTTTGCTGCCATTATTTTGCCGGCACGGCGAATACTTAATCAGCTAGCCATCGCTTTCTGACCCTCTCCTCCTCCCACCCACTCCTCCCATCCTCCAGTCTCCATCCCGAATGCCGCTCATTGTTGCTGCCCCTGCCTCTGCCTCTGCCTCTGCCTCTACTGCTAGTGCAGTTTATTAAATATGCTTTTAGTTTTGCAACAGCTACGCCCACTTGGCCTGGATGCTGGGAGCCGACCAGGCGACCGTATGGCAATACATTCCGCCAAAGGCAGTTTAGTTATTAATATTTAATGCGTCTGCATTGCGCATAATTACGCTCCACAGAGGAAAGGAGAGCCAGAGAGCAGAATTATTTTTGGCAAGTTATTTATTTGGCCTTTGGCGGCAAAAATAGAGCTATTTCCTGCACTCCGCTGCCCCACAATCCGCCACATCATTTTTACATCGCCGGCGGCATGGCACGGATGGCTAAACGGGCAAAAATCATATTTCGTTGGTCCAAAGTCAAAGGTTTTTTATTAATAAAACCGGGGAAAATGAGCAGATAAAGGGAAGTGGGAGGGAGATCTTGGCTATACACAATTTGAAATATAAATATTTACAATATTGCCTTAAAGTTTGCGTTAAAGAAAAGAAAGTCCCATTAATATGATTTCTTTTAGTGGAAACTGACAACAGCTGGCTTTTAGTTGGATTCATTATATCATTAACGAATTATTCATTATGTTTTTACTTTTTTAGATCTAATTTTCCATAGGCTTCTCACAAAAATCCCAGGCGAGCGTAAGGCGATGGGTTTCTATATTTATCTTTAAATATTTATGTAGGCTTCCTTTTATACTCTTATGATATGATTAAAAATTATTTAATTGTATTTAAAAATATTATCCATGAACACAAACAACTTTCATCAGCCTTTTTCGCCTCCGAAATTCGATGACCACGCACCTTTTTTTATAGGTCGGAACAAAAGGAAGTCTTTAGGCCTAAGGTCAGGGCAGTCAGACGGATGACCCACTGATTCAGTGATTTGGATGCTGTACTGTCGAATGAGGCGATTTATGAGAGCTCGAATTATCGTTGTAAAGTGCAATCAGTATTTGGAACAAAAACTTGAGCCCCACAACATTTGTAAGTATGTGTGTGCCACTCAGACTGGGTCTACCCACTATTCTCAATCAAAAAAGATAAGATAAGGCAGTTATTGTTAGCCTGACTGGCTTTAAAACCCCCACACTATGAACCGTTGTTTTATTTGGGGTTCTTATGCATAGATCCATGATCCATAGCCGGCTTGAATAACCGCGACTGTATTCGACGAGATCCTGGCAACAGCCATTCACCGACAGAATCAACCTTCTTTGGCTGACTGTCAAAAGATCCGTCCTGACCCGGGTGCCACTATTGACCTCCTACACCCGTAAAAGAAATCGCTTTTAATTTGGATAATTTGGACATAATCATGCAAAAAATAGCCAAGAATAAGGACATAAACGGACAGCCCTTCTATAACTATCTACGCCTTATGTCTTGACACACAATCTTTTGAATACGTTTTGTTTTTGACTTTCCTAATAAATGAATATCCAAACATTCAATGCGTTCCGCACTTTAATGCTCAAAAATAAATTTAAAGCAAAAATATGTCTAAGCCTAAGACCTAAAATATCAACGACCCAAAAAATGGAAAGGCAAAACAAGAGCAAAATCCATTCAGCCAGGCTTTCTTTATTCCTTATAGGAAATGCAAAAAACAAAAAGTAAGAAAAAATCGTTGCCTCCCAACAAAATATTGCACAATTTCCATAAATCGAGCGGTCGTTTTTCCCCGCTCCCACACATGGCTGGGCAAAGGCGGAAAATGCAGCAACAGAAGTAGAAGAGCAGAAGAGCAGAAAAGCAGAGTGGCAGAGAGGCGGTGCGGCAGTGCGGCAAAGAGGCGAAAGCCTCACCAATAACAAAAGGCAGGCAAACTGTTGTTAAACTGTTGTTTAAACGCATTGGCAGTGGGGCAGGCCGAGTCGAGGGGTCGCGACGGGATGCGGGGGGTGCGGGGCAGCTCCATTCTCCATTGTGGCAGCCACAAGCTGAGCCACACACACGCAAGCGGGCAGGGCGGCGATCTACTGCCGCATGCATGTATTGGTATTGGCATTGGTGTTGGTATTGGCATTGGTATTGGTACTGGTATTGGAAAACCCTTTGATTTTTTGCCGCACCGCTGCAAACAGCAATTTGGCAAATCCTTTCACAATCAAAATCAACCGCAGATGAAATTTTGCCGAAAGTTCCACAGCAACGAGCTGCCGCCTGCCTGTACCAATGGTAAAAAAAAAACACACACACAAAAACGAAAAGTTTTTTAACTTTTACCAAAAATTTTGCCGAGTGTGCAAGTGTGTGCGTGGCTGTGTGTCTGTGTGTCTGTGTGTCTGTGTGTGTGTGAGTTGCGTGAGTTCAAAAATCATTCGACGGTAAAACGCCAAATTAGCGTTAAGTGTGGTCCTTGTAGATTTGCCTTCTGCTAAAGTCCTTGTGCTGTCCCCTTTCCGATGCCGTTGCTGTTGCCGTTGCTGCCGCTGTCGTTCTTGGTGTTGCTGTAATTGTTGAGGTGGCTGTTTCTGTGCGCAGGTGCTTAAGCATTTTACGAGCAACTGTATTCAATTTGGCTGTCAGCCTCTGCCTCTGCCTCTGCTTCTGCCTCTGCCTCCGCCTCTGCCTCTGCACATTACGTATACGCCGTGCCGTCTGTTAAATGCGCTTAAAAGTCAGGCCAATACTCGTAGGTTTTTGCTGTTGTTGCTGTCGTCTGCGTTGCCTGCCGGTAAATTGTAGTTGCTGCTGCTGCTGTTTGTGTAATGAAAACTTTTACAACGCCATATGCAGGCTATTAAAAAACAGCTCGCTCACACACACACACACACACACACATGCATACGAGCAGCAAACGAGCGAGCGCCTTGGAATATGCAATCAAGCTCATTTATCCTCATTAAGCGCTTATATGCAGTGACGAAGGGGGGGTACAGCGACTGACAGGGAGAGAGTGAGAGCTGCTGCGAGCTGACAAGGAGAGTTCAGGATTATAAGGGAGCCCGAGATGTGATGTTGGAGCTGTTTCAGTTGGGCCGCAGGTTTTGTGCCGATTCCAGTAAGATAGAAAAGACCTTCTTCAAAAGTAAGTAAAAACCAAGTAAATATTTCAAAAAATCAAAGATGTTTTAAAAAACAGGCTTTTATGACGAAACCGTTTCGCAGAGCTACGTCTCGTATCTACCACTAGAACCCCAAAACCGCTCCTGACTCTGAACAACTATGCGTGTGTTGTGTCTGCGCTTATTCCCGTTTTATCCCTGCCCTCGCTTGGCTCTTAACTTTAGTGCCTGCTAATATGTTTCTGATGTCTTCGCCCCGTCTCCGGCCACAGATCACCTACGGAATGGGATGGAGGTTGTGTCTGGATGGCAAGCCGCAAGCCAGTAGACAACGCTTCCCCTCTTTTTGCATAATGCATCCATATCGGAGTCGGAGTGAGGGTCAGAGGACACTAGACCTCCCCTCGCCATATGCTGATTACTTTGCCTTGGCTGCAGCCGTATTCCCTGTATGAATTGACTGCCTCGCCTCTCGCCCTCGCACCAGCAACCGACTTAAGTAATTAACAAATTAAAATATGTGTGTGGCAAAAAAACGAGTGCTGAAAAGTGCTGCAAGAGTTAAAGAACAAATTCTTTGATTGCTCAATGGAAAAGTTATACAGGTAAAAGAGTCACACAGGGCCAATCAATCAACGCGAAGATATCCTACTTATTTATTCAATGAAATGATTGCCGTTGTTAAATTGTAAAAGATTTGATGCCTGCACCCATATAATCGGCTGTATTAATTCTGCATTAAAGCCAAATATGAATTTCCACATCAATTTCTGACAAGTTTTAAGAGTCACTCAAACATTCCTTTCCTACTCCTACCGGCCCCCCGCCCCCTCCACACACCCACGCCAGAGTGTTGGCCAAAATCTGTCCCTTCAAATGAGCACCATAAATAATTTAATTTTCATGACGTTTCTAATCCAAGCGAAACCCCGTTCTACAAACAATTTTTGAACAGAAAACACACACGCCGCCAACCGACCACCGACCACCGCCCACCGCCAACCGCCCACTTCCTTTCCCAGTAATTTACGAGTAGCAACTGTTACATCCAATATACACCAACAAATACATACGTACTTGTAGGTATACAAAAGGAAATCGCACTGAGCAATAATCAAAATTGCTGCAAGGCCCGAGAGAATGCCATAAATCATACGCCCGTTGTACACGAAAGCATTTGATGGGGCGTTAATTGTATATAAATAACATATTAAAATTTCCAGTCAATAGGTTTAAGCTGTAATTAAAAGTAATAATCTGGAGGATGAGTGTCCTTTCCTTGCCTTTCCTTTCCTCACCATTCCTCTCCATTCACTACGCTACCAACTTCGCCTGCTGGCGAACGGCAGACGGTGAAAAACTTTTGGACGAAAAGGTCAATTAAACTGCATTAAGTTTAATAACTTTCTGTGCCCAAAACAGTTACGAAATGTCTGGCAGCAGCAGCAGCAGCCGGCCCCGCAAGGATGTTCGATTCGAGGGGTAGGGTTAGGTGGGTTCCAGGATCAGCCTTGGCGAGCGGATTTCCCACACACACACACACACACAAACACGAACACACAACATATTGTGCGGCAGACCACATGCAGCGTCAACAACAAACAACACCTGTTTATGGTTTTTCGTTAGCAAAAATTTTACAACTGCCAAGACGGGGCATGTGATAGAGCACACCCACACACCCTCACACCCTCACAATCACGTACGGGAACGTTCGTACATACAAGCCAGGCCAAAAGTTTTCGTTGCCAACTAATTTTTCCTGTCAAATGCACAGACGACAACAAGGAACCCCACGCCCAAAAAAAAACTCCAAGAAGGAGAGCTTTAGCAGATGGTCCGACTTTGGGACACCCTCTACTCACACTACGCTCTGTGCACTGCACTGAGGGAAAGTATTCCACAGGCCACGACGAATGACGATCGATTCTCCCAGATTTTGTCCAGTGCAGAGTCACATCTTTTCGAACACAATACACCCTTGAATTCCACTCTGCAGGGTATGGGGGAGAGGAACACCCAAAAGGAAGAGGACATTATGCTGCGGAAGAAGCAGAAAAATAAGCTGGCGGGAACTTCCTCGCGACTTGGCGTCTTGGGTGGCGGTGGCGGTGGCGGTGGCGTACATCTCTGGCTCTGGCTGAAGGTGAAATTAAATGTAAGCAGTAGAAAGGATACAGGTATACGTATGCGTATACGTATGCGTATGCGTATGCGCGCATGGACCGACATCTCCGGGCTGCCACTGTCTGTGTCTGCGCTTCGGCTTCACGCTTGATTATGCGTTTGCATGCACATAAAGGCAAAAGTCAAACACGGGACACACCTCGACCCTTCCTGCTGTAACACAACACGGAGACCCCTCTGATAACCTTTTTAGTATTACTTTTTATGCACGCATATTTACATGATTCCTTTCTGACAGCAGGTGTCGGCCTGGCAGTGGAAACATTTGATGGCATTTCCAGCTGCAGATCAGCGACGAGAAAGGACCACCTGCGCAGCGTGCGTGCCGTAAAGGCTGTGAGGGATGTGAGGGTGTGGTGGATGAGAGAGGGTGGCCCCCACTATAAACAATTCGATATGTGTGTCATTTTGCAGCATTTATGCGAAGCCCGTTTCCCTTTTCATTTTAATTGTTCAGTTGACCTAGTCTCTGCAGGGGGTTAATAAGTACGAAGTAAGAACTTTTAGGTATCGTGTATGCTATCGTTTTCAATTAATCGTGCTACTAACTGATGGACATAATGGCTAATTTCATTGAAACGGAAAGGTAACATATCAAGGAAAATATGTACATGCGAGTGATGGCTCTTGGTGATTGCAAAAACGCTCACACTTGAGCAGAATAAACTCACTTAGCATTGTTCGCTGTTGATTTTAAACCACTCAATCAGTGCCTTGCTGCTCGTTTTCGGATCGGAGGTTTCAGCTTACTTCGGCTTAACAATGATCGTATCGATTATGAGCCGAAGGCCACTCCGGCTCTGTTCGGGTCCAGTCAGCAGTCAGCAGCGCATTTAAGTGTGACCGTGGAAGCTTTTAGGGTGATTTGAGTAAGTGGTTGCATGGGAGTAAGTATTTTAGTGCATGAGTGAATTTTCCAGTTCTATGCATACCATGTAACATATGTATGAATAATCAAGTTTGTGGTTATTGATCATCTTTTGTTAAAGAGTTCCAATTGTAATAAGCAAGGACCATCTGGCAGAACCTGCATCTTGAGACTCCCTCTGAGATGTCCAAGCAGATAAATAAGGATCAAGTTTGACTCTATGTCGCTGACTGTACCAACAAAACACCTTTGGTATGTAAATAGTGCTTTTGTTTCACTATACAGCTCTTACCTGACTTTATCCTTGAAGAAGGTTCCTGATCAGAAATACGATCAAAGTCTGCTTATTTCCATAGCCCCTCCTATCTCGTTGAAACTTTGTACATCTCCCTTTTTTGCTGTACTCAGAACATAGGACTATAGGAAGAAAGTATAATAGTATTTCTGCGATAGGAACTGGAACGATCGATCAAATAAAATGTCACATAAGCTTGTCAAAAAAACTTGCTGTTGCTGTTTCTGATTTCACATTCTATATTTTAGAGGATTACCACAGTGAGTCTAACAACCAATTGACTGAAATTTCATTTTAGGTCTGAAATAACACACCCAATTCACACATTCCCAAGGTAGTTGAAGAGTCGATAAGAGCTACATATATGATTGTTCTTTAAATCTTTTATTTATTTACAGTCGATTAATCTAATGATTTCAAATGAACAAATCGGAATTTCAAAGTCCTCGATTCCAAGGAAAAATTGGCCCAACTATGAACTAGTCGATTGGCTATTTTACTTCCAGTTCATTCTCGGTTTGCGTTCGCGGAATTGACCCCCGAGGCACTTTAAGGAGAGCACGAGCACACCGACAAGTCCTCCTTGAGTGGACTCTCC
This sequence comes from Drosophila persimilis, assembly GCF_003286085.1. Taxonomy (NCBI): domain Eukaryota; kingdom Metazoa; phylum Arthropoda; class Insecta; order Diptera; family Drosophilidae; genus Drosophila; species Drosophila persimilis. The sequence continues at coordinate 5,313,478 of NW_020825312.1, forward strand.
TACCAACCGTTGTCAGGCTCTTATTTTGTTATTATTCCTTTGTTTTCGCCTCGTCTTTCTTTAATTATAAAGCTACACGAACCCAATTCAAACACACACATACATATCTATAGATATATGTATATATATATATACGAGAATACAGAGGTTTTTATAGCACCACAGCCAAAAAGAAAACCAAAACAGCAAAAAAAAAACTGGATAGCGTAGAGAAGGGAAGGTCAGAAAAAAACCCATATTCCCATTGGCATCAAATTGTCTGCACGACAAGGTAACAGAGTATTAAAAATTTCAGCACCAGCAGAAAAATGTTCTGACCAGAACTCGTCTGAGATCCTCCACAGTCCAGACCCTCTCTAGCCCTCAACGGCCATGGCAACCCAAGCCGCTTAACGCAGCCAACTGCCAAATGTAAATATACTCCAACCCCAGCTTGGCAGAAAACCGACAAAAAAAATATAAAACTTTCTTAATAATACAACGAGCACAAAAAAAGCCCCAGCTCGGTCCAAGGCGACGCAGACCCGCGAGGAAAATGCGCATTGTTTTCAGCTTTTCAGCGCCCAACCAACAACCGAAAGCGGAAAAGGACCCTGGCTGGGGGGCCCAACATTGGGAACTTCAAAACTTTGGCCATATCCCGCGGCTATGAACAACAGCAATCAATTTTCACATGCCGGCAAACAAATGTGCCGCACCAGGATGTCCCACAGCCCATCCTGAAGGCAGAGGGGGGATTTCTGGAGAGTGCCAGAGGTATCTGGGTAGCATGGCAACATCGCGCAGACCGCTACAGAGGGGTACAGATGGGGAAGTAGATGAAATTTATAATGCAGCATCGTGTGAAAGAGCCTAATGGAACTATCATCCAAAACATCGAATATCCCCAAAGCGGCGGCCAGAAAGGAAATCCCAACATAAGAATGGTAACAATGGAATCATAGAAAAGCGTTCAGCATCATACAATATTTAAACCAATTACAACTCTAAACCAATCAAATAAAACACTATTCATATCACATACTCGTCTAAATATAATTTGCAATTAATTCTAGACTTCCAATCGCCATCTATACGAATGACGATCCGTCTCCACTTCACAGAGCCAACGCTCAGCATTGTGTCAAATTTCCCTGTCCTATACTCCGACCATGTTCCATCATATTTGCCAAGCGCTTCACACCGAATCGAAAACAGGATTCTAGAGTGGACTGGGGGCCAAGGGAGATGGGGCGCGGGCGCGGGCGTCGGCGTGGCTCCTTACGTTGATTAATTTCTCGTTTTTACGCCATTTTCTATTTGTCTTGTGCGGTAATTACGACAAGTCCATGTCGAGGATGGATACCCAGGCAGTCGCCCGGAAGCCCCATGCCGCGTGTCCAAGATAAACACGAAAATTCCCGAAGAAAGAAGCGCGTCCGGATAGTCCGGTGTCCGGTCCGCTGCTCTACACTCTGCTGGACGGAATACATCCGGTAATTGAATCAAATGAAGCAGAATTAGTATTAGCTTCTTATGGTCGGTATCGCTCACGAGCTGCTTCCTCTGGCATAACTCTGTTTATTTTTGTAAATTAATTTTTAATTTAATGTACGTGTTGTGGGCGACGCGACGCGACGCGCTAGTTTCACGCCACGATGCCCAGAGCTGACGCTGGTGCTGGTGCTGGTGCTGGAGCTGGAGCTGCAGAGACCGGAAGTTGGCTGGAGTGGACGGCTTCCACTCCCACTCCCACCCGGCAAGCCAAACAGCGGCGAAGGACAAGCAAAATGGAACGAAACAAAACTGGAAAGCCAAACGGGGACCACGAAGTTGATGTTGAAGTTGGAATGCTCTACGAGGACATACAACTGATTCGGTGATTGCAAATTAAATATAAACAAAAAATAACGTAACATATACATGTGTACACATATGATAATGGAAGGGATTGCCAACTATTTATTTATTTATTGTATTTATTATGCAATATGAATGCGAGGACTGAACCGTTACGTGGCCCATGCAACACCAAGCCGAAGACTGTTGGGCGGGGGTCCCAGGCAGAAATGCAGCACCGTTTTATAATTCAGAATTAATATGAAATATTTAATGTGTGTGGAGATCCGATTCCCAGTAAGGTAATCTCCAATTCTATAAAATAATAATAAATAATTTAAAAGTCAGATCATTTAAAAACCTGCAATTTCATCAAATACTAAAAAAATATATTAAAAAAATTAAAAAAAAAAAAACAGAAGAGTACGAAAGCACCGAATTACATCGAGCCTGAACCAGAATACTTTTGAAGTAAATAGACTTCTTCCGCACCCTCTACCACCGGACTGTCTCTCCCCCGCCCTCACCAGAAAATATAAAGTAGGAAACGCAGTTTTCCGCTGGTCAGCAGGCTGTCGAAAAGTAAAGCCAAGTGGGACGGGAAGGTGGTCAACAGCATACTCGTAAAGCGAAAAGACGACGAAATACTTTTTCAAGATAAACGGAAACAAGCCAAGATGGAATTAATTTTCCGCTTTGAACAAACAAGCGGATGTAAATAAAAAAAAAAAACAACAGCAACAAAATATATACTCGTACCAGCAGGAGAGCAAAAAAAAAAAGAAAGGAAAAGCAGTGCCGGGAACCAGGAGCTAGAGACCAGCAGCAACCTAGAGAAACCAGCGAAGACATCGCCGCCAAAGTCAAAGTCAAGGGGAATGGTGCGGACAGGGGAGAAGTGTGGAAGTAGCTAAAGAGGAGGCGTCGCCACAGCTTAGACCGTGCTTCTTGTTGTTTTTTGTTTTTTTTGCTCTTCCAATGGACTGAAGGTGGTGCTGGAGACGAAGGTGGTGGAAGGTCGCCCAGAAGCTACGATGTCTGCCAAGTTTAGCAAGTTTCGTCTGGACAAGGGCTGGTCCTACGTTATGTGCTGTTAATGACTGTACAAGAAGTTTAATTGTGTGACTCTCTAGGCAGGGCCCGGAGTCTGTGCAGACGGAGGCAGTGGGAGGAGGAACACGCTGGGGATAGGGATGGGCGTGGGCATGTGGTAATGTGGTAATGCTACACACACGGATATTGACAAATTGCAATTTAAATAGACAGCAATAAGTTAAACACACACGCACACACACACACACACACACAGACACACGCGCATTAGGAAAGAGGGGTGATGGTAGGCTGGGGGCAGCCGAAAACACGCCATCTCTAATTAGTTTAGCACAGTGCGGAGAGACTAGAGATGAGCAATCATTAGGAAAAAGTTAATGTGTTAAGGGAGTAAACAAATACATACGCAGAAAGGGATGGCAATGACATGAAACATAATCAATGAGGGAATATGCGGATATAATGATGCATGGGGTAAATACATACACACACTCCCGGCTGCATAGAGAACTAATGGCGGAAGCACTCTGACGAATTCTTAGTTGCCATATATGCTATAGATCTAAATGTCTTAAATGTATCTTCGATGAGGTCTACAATTAAATGTATGCGACTATGATTGTATGACTACCTTCGCTCCTTTTTCTCAGCATTGAGGAACTAAAATATATTGTATTGTGGAGATCTCAGAAACCAGCTAGGAACACATTGTGTGTGTGTGTGTGTGAGACCTACCCATCATAATTTCAATATCGTACCATCTCCCATCTCTAGATTGAACTTATACTACTCCATGCCCATGCATTATAAGACACGCCTAAATACATTAAGGCATTTTACGGACAACTCGCCCCCAACGCCATTCCCATTTCCATTCATATAAAGCACAATAGTTGCTATCTACGCCACTAGTCTGAGGCGCTGGGTGTTTTTGTTTGTGTGCGGCAAATATTGATGGAAACATTTACGCACACACGCACACAATTAAACTCGGATGGGGCGAGGTAGATGTACAGATGTGTGGAGCATAAGTAGTAATTGATGGCTTTCCTTTATGGGAACATCAATCATACGCTCGATATGCCCAACAATTTGCAGTCAGGTAATACACATACATAGCTCTATATAACAACTACATATGTACTCTATGTAGAGCTGATGGCCGATTCCAATTCCAAGTACTTCCAGGTTTGTCTTTATTTGTCAATGCAGCTTCCAACTCTATCAAATAGTAGGACTACATACTACATCAGTATATCTTCTGTACAAATCTCACGTTTGGACCTTATTTGTGGTGTCTTCAGCTGGTGTTGCTTTTGTTGTGGTCGGCAAACTCTGTCGCTTGATCCAGCAGAGAATATTGACCCAAATCAAGCCACAAACGCCCATATAGATGACACGAAAGCGTGGCGCCACCAGGGAAAAATTCAGAACCTGAGCAGGCAGCCAGAAAATACAGGAACGTACAAAAGTTGGCAGAAACTTCTCCCGCAATTCCAGAAGGATATCGTCACAGCCCTCCATGATGGACATGCCTGAAAGAGCAAAGAGTTTTAGATTAATAACAGTAGTATCGAAAACTTGTATAATTGAAATGTGTTGGCTACCCTGGAAGTGAAGCTTACCCGCATAGAAAATTGTCAATAGATAAGGCGTTAGTATAAATTGATCCAGTACCAATTTCCTAACAATAATGGTCTTGGTAGTGCCAGGAAAAGTGCGATCTAACCATTTATACCTATAAAGGGGGTCACAATTAAAAATCAAATTACACTTAAAATTGTCGAGTGATTTGATATGTAATATTTGCATAAGAAGCATTGCCAAATGAGTTTTTGTGTGCGTGTGCGTGTGTGGGGTTTACAGAGTGTTAATAACCTTTTTATATGCATCTGTGTATGTTTATATAAATATATGTAGGTACCATACGCAATCTATTGTGTACTGTTTCAGTGTTCAGTGTTTGGTGTAGATTCACCTGAGTTTCCATCATTCTCCACTTACATTATATGCATGTTACAGGTCGTACTCATATGCCTCAATTTCTTAGTGCTTAGCGTGCTTTTGGTGGAAAGCTCTTTCGTCTCTTTTTATCATAGTCGAAGAAAAAGCTTTTGTGCTCTGGTGCTCTGATGGTGTGCTTCTAAAGAGAGACAGAGAGTACATATATGATGAAGAGACTGAAACACGTGCTGCAAAGCTTTCCAAAATAGTAAACAAATTGATAAAGTCCCGAACAACAGCAACAAATGGGGGAATATACATATAAAGAATGCACATGTAAATATGAGTCAATTAAATGATAATATGCGGTGGGGTAGTTATGTGACTATGTACACATATATTCAAGTTCAGATGCCGTTGGACACAAACCAAGCATATAACGTTGGGGCATAGACAGCGGTACCCATCACTGCGTATCTTCCTATCGTTGCATAATCGATGTCCTCACGCTCTGCCGCCGGCTACAAGACACATAAATCTCATTAGAAATCTCCAATACCGCCCCCCGCCCCCCACTCACTTACCGCCAGCCAACGCTTGGACAGCACCTGCTGCGAGTACTCGGCGCCCACATACAGGCTGCCGTAAATGGCACTGTTGGTCACAAATGGATAGCGACGGAAGATTCCACGAGCTCCAGCCACAAAACGAGCCATCTTACACGGGTCCCTGTTTTAATTTAAATCTCTTTTATTTGTAACAATTGAGCTGTGGCTGCAGAAATTTCCGCGACCAGCCGCGAGCGCAGTTGAAGCTTTAATGCGGAAAGTTCCCAAAACAACGGCTCAGCTGTCACAGAAGACAGTTGGCGTTGGCGTTGGCGTTGGCGAGCGGGAGAGCACAATAGCGTGCTGGAGAGCAAATAGTACATTTGAATGCAGGGAAATTAAATAAAAAAAGTTCTTTGAGGGTCAATATATATGGCGCTCGTTGCTTCGGAAAAGCTTGGCTATGCAGTTAATTATATTAGCTAACTGCGAGAGCGGTTTATCACCTAATATAGATAAGATTTGCTTTGATTGAATGGGGTGGACGGCGACGACTGTACATGGACTTTACAGTGCACCTTCGAGCGTGTGAACCTATGAGTAATAGGTTCCAAATCTAATATATTTATTTTCTATTGATAAAACATTGAGATCGTATTGTATGTCTTTAATGGATCGGTCTCGAGAGCTGGTTTTTCAATCTTGCTTACTTTGAAGCACTTTGGAATAATCAATCACTTCCAGTACGGGTCGTACATTCAATGCATCATCAGATGAGTTCTCAATGGCAGCGTCACTACCCCCGATGACCCACCATACGCTGAACTGATGACACTAACATGGAGAAGTCCTTGACATTTTCATCTGGCAGTAATAGATTTATAAGCGATTAATTTCACAAAAAAATCATTGATTTATAAGCAAAGTCATTAGCGAAAAAGTAATAGATTCATTTATTGTCTATTTATTTAGATTTACATTTAATTTTGTTCTGTGGTGTTCTGTATCAAAAAGTTATAAAGTTGTGTCACTGTAGATCAGCGGTGGGCTGTTCATTTGCTCCCAAAAAAAAAAACAAAATACGAGGCAAAATATGTTTTGGGGGTTTTTTTCTGTATTGGTTGTTGCCCACCGCAGATAAATACAATATAATTCGATTAGATGTATACTTCTATTTTACTTCTTTATTCTTTTCAAGTCCCTACTATGTTAGTCGGAGCATAAAGAAATATGAAAGCAAGCGCATAAAATAATGTATATGCAGTGAACTAGGTTATTCCTAACCACATTTATGTAACGATATTGAAAAAAAGGGCCCGTATGAGATCCACCTCTATCAAGGACATGCAACTTTAAGTCGCTCCCCTCCCTCTCTCGCTCGCTCAGTTGAACAGAGAACAGAGAAGAAAAAGTAAGAAACAACAAAACTTTTTCGCATAAAAATGCAGTAAGTATATCAAGTCTTGGAAAACCCTTTTTGCCTAATGGCAATTTACGCACGACTAACAAACGCACCGCACACTGGATATAGTGAAGAGAGGAGAGAGAGAAAGGGAGCAGGGGTAGGGGTAGGGGTAGGGTCAGGGGTGGGGGTTCCCAAACATACGTATGCGAGGCGTACAGGAAGGAGCCTTTCGAAACGACAACTTTGATTGAGTGTCCGGGAAACTGGAGGCAGAGGTGTTAAAACTGAAACCAATTTAAAAGTTGTGCCGAACCATATGGAAAGTGAGCTGAAGGGGAAACAACTTCACTGTGTGTGTTGCTGTGCTGGGCTGGGCTGGCACAAGTAGGCACTGGCACAATTCCTTGCTGACAAACCAGATACAGTCAACACACACGCACGGACATATACTAAAGTCACCCAAAGTCAGGTGACAAAACGAAGGACCCAGGATGAACCTGTCTGCCATAGTCAGGAGTCTGCGTAAAAGTTTAGGGCTGGAGGCGAGTGCCTCGAAGCAGTACCCAGGCAAGGATGAGCAGAGTTCGACCTATTCAAGTGGAACCTCTACTTCCACGCCCAGTTCCATTGCCAGCTCGCCATTCGCCAGCGACGACGAATACGAAAACACTTTGGAGGAGGATAGCGATCGTCTGCCCATTTCAGTGCCCCAGCTGAATCAGAGCCGTCATCCATACAAAGAGATGATCCAGCAGATCCTCTATCAGGTCAGTGAGCTGGAGCACACGTTCTACGAGGATCAGCAGCAGGAGTTTAAGCTGCGCATGGCCCTGGAACGACAATCGGATAGAATACAGGAGCTGCACTTCTCCCTGGACACGGAAAAGCAGCGCAATAGCCGATTGGTGCAGCTGCTCCGCGGCATAGACTCCTCGGGCGAGAGTGAGCCCGATGAGAGGATGCCAGGTGGATCCCATGTACAGTCCATTGGAGGAATTTTCGAGTCCATTAGTCCATTGCTCATGCAACAGCGGTACGTACGGCCTGAATGTATCCCAAATGCCAAGTGATCGTTGTCTCCCACAGCTACGATGAGCTTTCTGTCTCGCATCGTCAGAGTCGCCGGCAGCTGGCCAAAAAGGAAAAGGCCCATAGGCTCCTCAAGTGCGAGACGGAGGAACTCCAGGCCAAATACGACCATCTTTTCGATGAGTACCGCAACGAGCAGCGCCGCGTCGAGACGCTCTGTTCCCGGTTCCTGCAAATACACTCAATGAAAAAGAAGCAGATCGACAATCTGAAGCAATCTTTGGGCTATGCCAGTGACTGCATCTACCATGCCCAGGTGGTTATCGAGGCCTGCTCCCATCGGATATGTTCGGGTACCGCTAAAGAACCCCTTCATAACTTTGAAAGGACTCTGGGGATCTTTATGGATTCGTTGCCTAACTGTGACTTGCACAAACTTAACGAACTCCAAGAACAACAAAAAAAAAAAGAACAAGAGTTGACCTCTCGGACCTTAGCTCTGGCATTGGCCGGTAATACTCGTAAGAGTGAGGCACTATCATCCTCAAAACGACAATATCGCAGGTCTTACGAACATTGAACTTTTGTTAGGTTAATTGGTGTTAGGTTAATTTTGATCGTAAAAAAAAAAATTGTTTCATTATACTTACTAATGAAAAGTAAAAACCAAAAAAAAAATGTTTACGTAAAAATAAAAATCAATTGAATGTAAATTATTATTTTGATATTCATTTTGACATTATTTTATATTATTTTGTTTTCAATTCATAAATTTCAGTCACCTCAACGACGTTTTGGAGGTAGGACCGTATTCATTTACGGCCATCCGTATATTCCAGATTCTAAAGATGGTCATGAGATCTACTCAAGCAGTTCTCAAACCTAATTTTTGTCTCGAGTTATATATTTAGTACATATGTATGTATGTAAGGGAGTATTCAGAGAGAGAGACCGATGGCCAGCAGCAGCGACAGAGTGAGATCGCAGCCCCCTCCGCATATGAAAAAGAGCGAGAGGGCGAGATCGAGAATCGATCGCCCGTACATAAAACCCAAGACCCCTGGAAGAGGTACTTCGCGCTGACAATCGACTACTATCGTCGTACAGAAACTTTTTGTTTAAAAATTCTCAACACCGATGTTATTCGAAGCGAAAGCATCACAAAGGAAATTGTACAACAAAAAACAAAAATGTCACAGAGTAAGCACAAAAACGACAGTGCTCTGGAAAACTAGCGGCAGATACAGACACAGGAGACACACTGTGGCAAGTGAGCATATTTTGGAAGAGGCCAAATCCGATGCGACCCCAAAGGAGCTACCACACGATGAGACAATACCAGTCAACGGATGTTACTATTTACCATGCCTACAATATGGGAGCAGCTTTTGGCAACAAGTTCCCTTGTCCATACATTCGCTATATAATGCAACGTGTGCTCACGGAGAGACTGACTAGCGAGAGTTACGTTACGACGAAATCAATCTGGAGATGAAGGGACAGGGCTGTTTCTCTGGGGCTCGGGCTATATGGGATCAACTCTCAGATGATTATGTTTCCTATATCTTCGACGGTGATAGTTTTTTTTTTTTGTATTGCCAGTGTGTTTGGTTGTTATACGTATTAATTTAACAGACGATATAAACTTTCAACGTTATATTTATAACTTTAAAAATACAGTTTTATTCTTTCTAAACATATTCGTCTGGACGATGAATATCAATTTTTTTGAAGTTTTAACCTACTTTCGCACCCCTTCTGGCTCTCAAAATGTCAGAATGATCTCCCTACTTTTCTTTACCCAAAAAGTTGGGGCATGACCAGTTTTTAACATTTGGTTTAGAATTTGCACCGTTTTAAAACACCCATAGCATCAATTGTTGTGTGTTCGGGCTCATATTCTTTTATCCATGATTAGTGACCACGACTGCATTTGGATATCACATCTTAGCATCAATTGATGAGATTTTTTTTGGGGCATTTGTCAATTATGAAGTATCCTACAAGAACAATTATTTTTGATGGCCGAATGTTCATGCAGTATTGAATGTATCCTGGTTCCTTTATTGATTATGGTTCCTCCATTATTGAATTCGTTGTGCTAGTTTTTCGCAGGTGCTTTGTCACGAAAAGCTGAACTCAGAAAAGTAAATCTAAGCACAGACAGAACCGTAGAGAAATTGCTATAAGCAGTATTTGGCCACTAAGTCAGTACATACAATGGGAGAGCCTTATGATTTATACAACTTACAAAATATAAATATTTCATACCTAATTATACGTAAGCCACAGAGTTGGTATCGGAGCTGATGACTGCAGTATTCTCTATCTCTCTAGAGAGACAAATAGAGAGGAACCACGACCACTAGTTATGATTTCATGTTAATTGTTGCTCTCCGTTTATCCTCTATTCACCTATTAAGCATTTTATTAGTTTTAGAATATTTCATTTGCTTGTATTTTTCCTCAACAGTTTTTTATTCTCTCTCTCCCTCTTCTCATACCAACACCAGCAGTGTTTCTGTCTCGCTTCTTTCCGCCGGTAACGCGCACAGCACGAGGAAGAGTGTGTGTGTGAGAGAGAGAGAATGATTAGGCGCATGGAAAGGTTTGCGTAGCGTTGCTCTTGCTATTATAGTCTCCGAGATCTAAGCGCTCATCTGACGGACAGACAGACATGGCTATATCGGCTAGGTTATTGATGCTGATCCAGAATAAACATACTTTATGGGGTAAGAAGCCGCTTCCTTCTGGTGTTGCACACATCCACCACATAACACATCCTTAAATACGTGTTTCTTTTTTCATTTTATCCGGTCCCGCAAGATCTGGGCCACTCGCACCTCGTTCTTGCTGAAAGCGTTGGCCAGCTCAACCTTTAACTCAGCTCCTTAGTTTCCTCGCGGCTGGGTATGCAAGTAGGCGAGCTGGCTCTCGATGCCTCTCGAGCTCGTGGAATGTTGGACCGGACTATACTCCGCGAAAACTTGACTGCTGTTTATACCACCTTAAACTGGTATCGCCTTTGGACCTGGGGTCCTTGTAGAAGGCATTGTGGTAGTGGTAACCTGGCACACTCGTCCAGTCTTTTCGCTCCATCTTCATCCGCAGCTTGGTCGCGTTGCACCTCAAATGAAATATCCTGCAGATTCTCTATTGTGTTTTTAAAGTCTTTAAAAGGGAGTGCTTGACGGCGTGCTTCCCTGCGAGGAGAATACATTTCAGTATGCAGTGATTTCCAATTATTTTTGGCTATGCTTACTGCTTACTGTTTTATTTATTATCTTCGATGGAGCCATTAGAAGTCGATTCTTTAGCTCGGGCAGAGTTCCCAGCCATCGCAGAGCAGGGCGGCCGATATGCAAAGCTGTGGGAAGGTGGAATTAGGATATTGTTAGTGTAAGAATTGGGCAGATATCGTGTCTTTCCAATCACCTTGTTGAAAATCTCACTGAAAATCTCCTGGCCGCTTGCAGCAGTCGGCCTCGTCGTGGACATTTTCACAGTTGTCACAGGTGGTACGATTGCAGATCAGAGCCTTGTCGTTGCCCTCGGCTGACTATCAGCTGAATCTGCCGGGCAGTCTTTTCGTCTCAGCGCTAGAAGGCGGATATACAGTCGTTGTTCATGTCACTACTCCCCGCCACTTAAAATTATCTGTCCGGATGGCCTGATGACTGCCGACATCTGAGCAGAAGAGCAGCCGCCTCACCTTCATGGCATGCACGGCAATGTTGCGAGGCTTCTGCAAGTTCGCCCAAGAAGCTAAAAGAGGAAACGTTTTAGAACACAGCTCAATAGGGTGAGAGAGCTTCACCTGGGCACGGATATTCTTGCCGGACACCGACATTTGGGCAGTTTGGCGTAGCTGGCGGGGATGCAGGGCACGTCCTTGGCGAGGCTGTGGCTCTGGCCAGTCTTGATCAATGTCCCCGCTGCTCCAGTCGCTCCAGTACACGTAGTCCTAGCTGCCAACCAGTACCGACACTTGTTGCCATCCAGCGTCTCGTCTCCAATCAAATCTGATGGCCATGATTATAGCTCGAATCCGGCGTATGGTGTCCGTGGGGAGGGGGCGACCTCATACCGATATACCGTCGGTTCAATTTTTACCTCAAAAATACCGAAAAGTATTAAAAATAACGTAACCGGTCGCCCAGATTGCAGGTGAACCATTAAATTCATGGTATATTTTTTTTTAGGTATATTTCAACTCAAATCTTATCGATAGTTCCGCGGTCTGCGCGGTCACACTGTTCACTTGCGCACATGTTTGTTTTCCTTTGCATTATTTTTCTTTTACGCCGTAATTAACGTAAATAAATGCTATCATGAAGGTTAAAATGATAAGTCGCAACCCGGACAACTATGTCCGGGAAACCAAGCTGCAGCAACACAAAAGTGAGTCCACAGTAATGCCCTAGCCAGCATCATTTATATGTTGCTCTAAAAATTGTAGTGCCCCGCAACTATGATCCATCGCTGCATCCACTGGAGGGCCCCAGGGAATATGTGCGTGCGCTGAATGCCACCAAACTGGATCGCGTATTTGCCAAACCTTTTGTCTGCAATTTGAGTGGACATCGCGACGGCGTTTCCTGCTTTGGCAAGCATCCCAAGCTGCTCTCCACGCTAGCCACCGGAGCCTACGACGGCGAGGTGCGTATCTGGGACCTGGCGAATCGCGTGAGTGCCCGGAGCTTTGTGGCCCACAATGGATTTGTGCGGGGAATCGCGTATGCGAAGGATGGAGAACGTATCTTCACCGTCGGCGATGACAAAACCATTAAGGTTTGGAACTCACAGGCACCGGAGGTGGGCGAGGAGGAGGAGCCGGTCAACACAATACTGAGTCGATATGGCATGCATGGCATTTCGCACAACCGCAAAGACAACAGCTTTGCCACGTGTGGCGAGGTGTGCGCCATTTGGGATGAGCAGCACAATGATCCTCTGAAGACGCTTAAATGGGGAGTGGACACCCTGCACACGATTTCGTACAATCCGGTGGAGACCAATGTGCTGGCCTGCTGTGCCAGCGATCGTAGCATCATACTATACGATCAACGTGAGGCTCAACCGCTGCGCAAGGTGGTGTTAACCATGAAGAGCAACAAGCTGGCCTGGAATCCCATGGAGGCGTTCAACTTTACAGTGGCCAACGAAGACTGCAAGTAGGTGAAGGGAGGGACATTTGGGAGTCGTATAGGACGTTAATAACTATTTTCCTTTGCAGTCTCTATACCTTTGACACACGTAAACTTCAAACTCCTCTAAAGGTGCACTTCGATCACGTTTCCGCCGTAACCGATGTGGACTATGCACCCACAGGGAAGGAATTCGTCTCTGCTAGCTATGACAAGACTATACGCATCTATCATGCCCATCAGAGTCATTCCCGAGACATTTACCATACCAAGCGAATGCAACATGTGGTCTGTTGTGCCTGGTCTTTGGATAATCGATATATTTTCTCTGGCTCCGACGAAATGAACGTGCGCATGTGGAAATCGAACGCGTCGGAGAAGCTGGGAATCATTCGCCCAAGAGAACGTACTAATTTCAACTATCAGGAGGCCCTCAAGGAAAAGTACGCTGCACATCCGCAAATCAAACGCATCGCACGTCATCGTCAAGTGCCGCGCCATGTTCTCAATGCCCAGAGAAAGATGCGTGCGGGCAAAGAGAAGGACCAAGTAAAGGAGGCCAATGTGCGAAAGCACTCCAAGCCCGGCAAAGTACCCTACGTCAGCGAGAAGAAAAAGCATGTACTGAAGGAAGAAGTCTAAATACGTTTACAAACCAAGTAGTCGAATAAGTAAAACAGAAACACACGTAGGACCATACCATACCATACCATTGATAATGAAAAGAAAGTAACGAAGAACGAAATGTGTTTTGGAAACGATAAGCCCGAGCGGGCGATAACGATAACAGCTGGGGAAACGTGGCGAAATCTGGAACATTTTTGTTTATAAAAGGTGGACAGCCCCGCCAGTTGGAGCTCATTGTTACGGTGCCAGTCGGTCGTTAGGTTTTTGTTTTCGTTGTTGATTTGTTTATACTCGAAGAGAAGAGACTCTCCCCTTTCGGCTCGCACGCAAAACTCGTTTACGTTTGACACATAAAATCCAATTAAACATGGAGGCACTGGGCGATCTTTTGGCACCCCACAGCGAGCTCATTGCCAAGGTGGCCGGCACAATTACTACCCTGCAATTTCTGTCCGGTATAGCGCTGCTCAACGACATTCGTAAGAAGGGCAGCAGCGATGTTTATCCAGTCGGACCGTTTCTAGGCGGCGTGGTCCTGTAAGTACGTGCCCCTGCACTACACACACTGTCATCGAAGAGTGCATCTGTGTGGGCATTGATTAAATTTTTGAATTGTCGCCATGACACCGCAGAATCGGTTAGCTCAAGGACGCACCTAAAATCGTTTTACGTTCTATTCAATGATACAGAAATTGGCGATTACATCACGCCCAAATGAAAGCAGAAAGCTGCTCCGATCATCTCAGTCAGTCAACCATTACAATTTCAAATAATTTCTTTTGACCTTGTCATACAAGAATCTGTCGTTTCTTATCGATGGCAAGCCCCAGCCAACACGTAGCTCTTATCTAAATGTTTATTTGTAAAGTTCTAACTTAGTATTCCGATCTGCCAGTCTGCTCAATGAAGGATAGTCGGACGTCGCTAATCGCTCATAAGACAAGCCCCGATAAGCGGCTCGCCCACTCCACGTGCTCGGAATGAGAAATCAGAGTTGGTCTCTCTCTCTCTCTCTCTCTCTGTGCTCAGTGGGGGTGGCACCGTATACTGTGTCCAGTGTAAAGACGCCCGAACATGCAACAGTTGGGTGCCCTGCTGCAAGGTGTAGGTGTGTAGCAAGGTCAATGTTACCTTGTGGACCTGTGTCGTTATATATCACCATAATCGAAATTATTTCACCACCATGGAGGTTTTTACTGATAAAATGGTAGCTGACACATTTTTGTAGTCTACTTTTAATGTTATCAACAGAGCCCGATAAATTAGCATGATTTGTAATTAAACAAAATTCCACAGCTGGTCTACTGCAAAACCCGTTTGACCAGAATATTTACCACAGTAGAATCTCTTAGAATGCATAAGAGATGGAAATCTCCGGCTAGTTGTACGTATACATATACGGACCAAAATCGCATAATTTAGCAACACACAAAACAGGTTTTTTTTTGCACTATGAGCATAAATAGGAAAATCTTCAGCAGAGGACTGAAGCCAATTATATTTCTCAGAAGCTCGCATACTGCTATTCATTCATTAAACTTTCTGAAACAATCGACAGAAGATATGCCTGAATATAAACTAAACAACAATAAGGCGATCGTCTCTAAACCTTTTTGGGATCTGTTCCCCGTTCTGTCGAATGCAACTAACGTTAAATTTTATGATTCTGGATATGTGTACATATATGTATGTATGTATGTTTGTATGTACATATGTAGTAGGTGTACTCGAATTTTTGTTAATTAATTAATCGAGTATACAATTTAAATTGGCTTCAGGGGAAGATCGAAACTTGGCTACACTTCTATTCATAAAAACCATTTTTCCCATTCCAGAACGGTTCTCAGCTTGAAGCTGGCCAATATTATGAATGATGCTGCCATGATAAACACTAATTTAATTGGATTGGTGATAAACTTTGTGTTTCTTGGCGGCTTCTACTACTATGCCTCCAGTGGTAGCAGGGGAAACATCTGGAAGCAGATTGGTTACGCATCCATATTCCTGTTGGCGTGCACTGCATATGCAAACTTTGAGGATCCCAAGAAGATTGAGTTCCGTCTGGGAATGCTCATCACGGGAATCCTTGTGTGGCTGGTGGGCTCACCCCTCCTGCACCTTCCTAAAATCATTGCGAAGAAGAGCACCGAGGGCATGCCCTTTCCAATTATATTGTCTGGTAACCTGGTAGCCACTTCCTGGATGCTGTACGCCATCTCCATAAAGAATACTGTGATGGTGGTAAGTTGAGAGGGCAGCAGCTTTTATAAGAATCATCCACTTGATGTACGATTTTTACATTTAGCTCCAAAACTTGTTGCTTCTGATCTTGGGTGGAATTCAGCTGTCGATGTTTGCCATTTACCCGAATAAGCCAGCTGCCAAGAAGCCGGCGGCCAAGAAGGACAGCAAGAAGGAGAAATAATTTTGTGAGCGGACTATTAATGGATTAATTAACCAATTAATATGTAGCTAGAATTGCGAAGTAATCAAATTGCATATTGCTTGAATTTACACTAAATCGCCAAAACAAAATCAAAACCAATTGAAATTTGTCCTATACAAATTATTTTTCTACATACATACATATATGCGATATTTTCCTAAAATAAATCATTCTAAGAGCGAAAGTTGAGGGGAGACAAATAAAAATCCTCAGCTATCTAATGAACAATTGTTACTATTATTGTACATAGCTACTAAGTACTTGCAAATTTTTGACAATAATTCAAATCTTCCAATGCGTATTTATAAATAAAAATAGTTAAACTGTTACAAATTCAATAGATTTCTGACTCCTTTATGGCTCGGCTTCCACTGGCACTGTGGAGTTATAATGGGCACCCAACTGGTAGATATGACGATGGTAGCACAGTACCAGGGGAGCACCGCCAAATTCCTCCTGCCCTAGCAGTGTAGGAGCTCCCTCGGCTTGGATGACTTCAATGGGAACTTTCAGCAGCGAGGAGATTGCCTTCAGTTCGATGTGACCACCCCATGCGTGGTTGTCCTCTATGTCTTTGCAGTATTGCTCGAACTGCTCGTCATTTAACAGATCTCCAGTCTCCGGATGGGTCATATAGCATATGAAAGCGTCCTTTTGGGCACGCACATAATTGGCTGTCTCCTTGCGCAGCTCTTGCACGCTGTGGCCGGGCAGAGCATTGGCAATTAACTGATGGCGCACAGCATGGTACAAGCAGTCTCCATCGGAGGCTATGGAGTGCAGGGCCAGCTGCCGACTGGCCAACTTGTCTGTGATCTGCTGGAGTTCGATCCATTTGAGCGATGGGCCATCGTTGGCTGCATTCTGGAGTTCCTCGCGGATTTCCGCCTCGCGTTCGCGGGCCTCCCGTGACTTCTTGTCGCGCCGCTTTTGGGCTTTAGACACACGCTGCTGCGTTCCAGGTTCCTGCGACTGTTTCTTTCCGTCGTCCTCGCTTTTGGCTGGTTCGCTTCCAGCAGGCGGCGCCTCTGCAACGGGTTGATTCTTGGGCAGCTCAGACACATCTTTGCTTTCGTCTGCCTGAAGTTCGATCTTTTGACGCTGCTCCAGCTCACTCTCCAGGCGTGACATCTCCTCTAGGAACTCCTTGCGCTTGGATTTATTGTTCTTGGGCGCATTCTTCTTCATGGCCTGCAACTTGGCCTGAAGTTCTTTGCGCTCGCGGCGATGGCGAGAGGCAACATCCTCCAGATTGACCTCTTTCACCTTTGATTCCAGCTCAAATATAACCCCGCCATCACTTGCCATCTTCAATTTAATTTAATTTTAATAAAAATAACTATGCTGTCGGTATTAATGTGACCGCGGTATTATCGTTAAAATATACCGTCCGTCCCTCAGAAATATACCAAAATATACCGTCTCATTTTAAAAATATACCGTAAATATACTGACGAATTCAAGTTCTATATTCCTCGATTTTTATATTGCGTGGAATATTACAAGTACGATATCTTTTACCTGAACTGCTCTGACATTATTAAATTTTCATTATTTTCGGTGGAAAATTGAAATACCCCCTTGGTTTATAATAATCGTTCTCCGTCAAAGATTGGAAACCATATTGATCAATTTTGATGTCGAAAATTATTAGCTAGATATTACCTCGTTACCGATATCTAGCATTTTTCTAAAATATTGCCACAAATATCGGTAATTGAAATATAAACAATAAAACCGCAATAAATGTGGTTTTCACTGTTTTAAGAAGTGCCTAATTTGTATCTTATATGTTTTTGGTCATAGCTCTTTTCGGCATGGCATAGCTCTGGCAGCACTGGTAACAGTGCTCATCAAAGCTCGGGCTGGTGTAACTGTTTTGTAAGTGTGCCAAAATACTAGAACATTATTTTCAAATTTCAATATTATCTCTTATAATTCAAACTAGAACATTTTGGTCCAATATTACTACGCTATTCCATTTAAAACAAGTTATACATATGTAGTTTTTAGCATTCTTTTATTTTGTTTGTGCTAAAAAAATGTAGGGTAGGGGACTGTATGCTCTTGGTTAGTGTTTCTAGTGAACTGGAATTGGATCAACCAATTCTAGATCAACAAATGGCTTAATCTAAACTAGAGTCGAAAAAAAAATATCCAAATTCATTCATATATACAGACTAATCTATAGGGAGGAAGTGACATATGTGAAATAATTCGAAATAACTTTAAAAATTTGAAAACTTGTCTATCTGTCAGTTGTAATAATTTTCATAAATGATGCCTAAAACTGTAAAGCGTTAACTACACATCTTAAAAGTCTATTGCACAAAAAGATGTGCAAAATGTATATGTACATTGGCCAACAGCGACAACTAGTTATTTACTTAACATGCTAAGAAAGGAGAGCACTAAAACTTAGACGACATATTACCTAATAGTTATGAACCGAAACTATTTTACTTAAACACTAATCGCACAACTCGCTCGCTTATATCTAATGTGATTTTCCTAGTAGAAAGTATAAAAGGAAGCACTGGCGAACTATGAATTAGTATCTCAGCAAGCGCTACATAATCTGCTCGGCGCTGCTAATTAGAGGCTCTTGGTAATGTTTTGGAACAAGCGACGACCCCACCATGATTCCAGATCGAAGGGCTTGAAGTCTTGCAACGCTGGGCTAGGAGGCTCCACCCAAACAGCCGCCGATGCGGAGGTGGGAAATGGTTTATTGGCGATGATGCATTCCACAGGATTAGTGGCATTGTTATTGTTAGCATCTGCCACTGGTTTCTCGCAGGGCTTCGCCGATGTACTCGAATCATAGGGATTTGGTGCCACTAACATGTTCCATGCTATAACGAAAAAAATTGCATTAAAATATAGCTTAGTTTCGGGATGTGCTTATACATATATGTATAAATGTGTATTGTGTGTTCGACTTACAGTCATTTATATAGCGTATGATTTCCTCATGCTGCGGTGTTATCACCTCATCCTCGATCAGCTTGGTGGGTGTTATCCGTTTTGAGGCACTCTGTTGAAAAAATGGGCGCGGGATGCTGTTTTCCCAAAGTCATTACATTTCAATTACAATTTTACGAAATATTTAATATTAATGACGCCGCACTTATGCAAACCGTACTGCGCCCCGTGAACATGTGGACTACAAAAATAAATCACTCGAGGAAAGTGGGGGAAAACGACAGCGTGGTACTCTGCTCTAGGCACCTTGACGTACGAATATTTTTTTATACATTAAAGCAATAAATCAAATTGTACAAAATAAATTGGTACAAATTAAGATGCTAACATAGGCAGATGTGACTGGCATTTTATGCTGATAACGAATAGTGATATGAAGCGATATCTCAATCGATTTTCCTCTACTCAGCACATTCCATTCGATTGGCAAGGATGCGTATTGTACAATAAGAAATCATGATTTTCGCACAGCCGGCTTGCGCCCTACTAATGTCTGTTGCTGTGGCTCCCATTCATCTCGCTTAGAAACATGTGACGTAACGGGCGGAAAAGTCATTGCCTTTGGGGCCAGCCGATAACCGATGCTTGACCCACGTGTTGCCTCCTACTGTGAGCGCTCTGCTCCGTTTCTCAATTAGCATAGGAGTGCTAGCTAGGTCGCTCAGTCTCTTGTCTCTTGCGATAAAATGTCAAGATAAGACGAGGGTCCCTCGCTCCCTTTCCGACACATTTCCAACATGTGCAGGCACACGCATTGTTTGCATAAGCGTTTCGGCATTTCAGCTGTGTTCTGTTCTCTTACTTGTTGTGCTCCTCCGGGGGACTGTTCAGATCGAAGCTGCCGTTCTTCTTGCTGCTCTCCTTGATGCTCTCGAACTTTTCAAAGTTTTGGGCCAGACCTGACAAGTAACGGAGAGAATGATGCAAATGTCAGTTTGCAGTTGAAATGCCGGCAAAACAATTTTCAAAAAAGAGCGACAGAGAGAGAGAGATGAGTGCGAGTGTGCGCTGCCGCTCAACGCATTGTTGTGACATAACAGTTCGGCAACAATTCCATTCCGTGCCCGGTCTTTGGGTTTATTGTACTTTTTCACATTTATATACATTTAAATGCACTGTACTTACCACGTCGCGTTTTAGCAACAATTTTGCTGGGTCCCTTGTTGATTGTGTACATGGTTGTGTTTGGTATTTAAATGTTTAATTTAAACCTCGCTGATTTTGTTGTTGTCCGCCTGGTGACTGCCTGCCTGCTGCCTGAGAGGTGTTTTTCTGGCAACGAGTTCTCCTTTGCTATTTTCGTTACTGCGGTGTTTTCTCTGTTCCGTTTTGTGCCTTTCGACGTAGATTAGTATTTAAGAAATTATATGATCAGAATTTTCCCGCAGTCGCTTGGTTGCCTCATCTTTTAAGCAGTTACACAATACACATATGACTTTAGGGCACTTTATTAGGTTCTCGCGACGTTGGACCAAATCAATTGCTTTCATTTAATGGTTATTGACTATTATTGTTCTGGATTCGTCTGTGGAAGGTATTTAAAAGCACCATTGGCGATTAATTGAAACCAGAATTGGAAACGGCTAACATATGCCATAACAGTGTGAAACATATGTTTGTTTCCATCGACATGTTCTGTTGTTAGCATGTTAAATATGTATCGATATATATTTTTTGCTGATAATATATTTCAAGTTGAAAATAGTATGGATATTTTCACTTTGGCGCGCAGCTCTAGTTCTACATGCACATGCGCCATCTGTCGGTAGTTACACGAATGATTTATTTTTGGAAACATTTTTTTTTCGTTTCGAAAAAAGGCCGCTCAGTTTCAGCTTCGTTGCTTTGATTTTAATGAAAACGATATATAAATTGAGACCCATAATACATTTGTATGATAAAAGGATCGAACAACAAAATGAAATTTTATTTAAAAATACTTATTTAGAGTCCAAAGACATTTTGGACTTTTCCTGGGCTTTTATTGTCGAAATGGTCGAAAATTTAGCATTTTAAAGTTTAATATTTCCTAAGCATAAATCTTAAGAGCTGCAAAACTTTAAGAAACTTTACAGCTGCCTGTAATGTTCTTAAAAACAAGGTTCAAAATGTCAAATAAATTACCGACAAGTACCAAAAAAAAAGGGTACTCTTCGAGTAGAGGGTCTAAAAATACACAAAAAATATCATCCATTAGCCTTCAGAAATGTTAAGTTTACAAGATATTTGTTGCAATGCGAATGATTATTTTACCAATAAAAATATTTGGACCAAGTTCTACGATACAAATTATTTATATTTTTAATTTTGTAAAACAAATTTTTAGATGTTAAATGAAAAATTTTAATATTTTTGTGTAGCAAAATTGGCAATAAAACGTTCTTTAGCAGTACAAAAAAATTAAAATGTTTAATTTCAAAAATATGCACAGGAATCAAAGTTAAACTTTTAAATCATTGCATCAATATTGACCTAAGCAGACTACATTTTAAAAAGCATTTTAGTTCATGAAGACACATATGTACTTATATTTGTTTGTTCAGCAGTTTTCAATTTAGCAAGCTGAAATGGTCGATGTCCTACTGTGCGTTGACGCAAAAATATCATCGTTAAAATTATTCGAATTTTAACAGCCTGGCTTTTTCCCCTCGACGTAAAATGTTAAATAAAAACTAATTATTACAGGTTGCTTATTTGAGCGTTCTTAGAGATTTATTTTAATGTGACTTGGAAACACTATATATGTAAAACCAATCGACTAGCTTTTACACTGGAGCTGTGTCCATCCGTCTCTACGTCTTGCCGGAGACCCACAAAAAACAGCTCATCCAAATATACAAATTTGACGGGTAATATATGTCTGAGGAAGAAAAATCAATAGTATCATTAGATAAGAAGCTTTTGTGGACACCTCCGACTATACTGGAGAAGAGAGCGAACATTGACGGTTTTCGAGTTAGAAAAAAGTCGCGTATCCACAAGAATATTTCTGAAAGTGCTCTTGAAAACATATCGTTTGTAGATTACTAGACGGCTCATAAAGTGCTTAGCTGACTACCTGGGCGCACAATTTCGAAGGCATTAAAATGGGATTAGCGGCAATTTTCGGCGAAAATTGTACAATTGGGCAGGTAAGGTCATAAAACGACAGATGGAGGAATAAAGGAAGGTTTTACCGCATGGATATTTATGACTGTCTAGAAATTGCATACCAATCAATTGCATATAAACAGTGGCCGGAGGCTAATGGAAATCAGTAGCAAGCCGACAACTTCAAGCAACACAATATATCCACAATAATAAGCCTGAAATCATGTCGAGCTCCGAGACCGAAACCAGCCAAATTTTGCAGCGCCTGAACAGCCTAAGAATTGTAGAAGCTCCGAGAGACGACAGCAAAAGGGAATGCTTCTCATCATTGGTACCAGCTACCCCCAGCTGCGGGGGACAAGGAAAATTTCAAACGGAGCCCAAGAAACGACGCAAGATAAAACTCAATCGAGTCTACACCTATGAGGCGGATGCACACTTTATCAAGGCGCGCAAGTCTTTGAACTTTTAATCAACAAACAACAACACTACAACATAACACAACCTGATGTAATCATTATAATTATAAGCAGCACTGATTTCAAATCGGAAATACGTTCCCAGCACAAATACAATAAAGTATATTTTATTTCATCAATCTATTAAATTAGCATTCATATCCTTGTCCCTCATTCACTTTCAAACAATTACTCTTTGGCGCGCACCACTCGCATCCAGTCGATAGTATCGATTCGGCCATCGATGATGATGCTTTCTTCAAATCGGTTATGACTCTCTTTTTCGCTATCGTTCTTCGTTAAGGCTCTCTTTTATTTACTGGTAATAACCGGTTGACGATAATGGGCCACATTCCATGTTGCTAATGTTTCTGCAAAGCATTTATAGAATTATAGAATAGTTATAGAATTGAGAAAATGTTTTTCATCCCGAGTCTCCAAAGAAGGCAATAACAACTTAGTCTCTGTTTTAAATATCACAGCGATATTTTGCAGTTTATTGTATTCTTTCAGAGACCAAGAATAAGTATCAGGATAGAGATATATGTACATATATCTGAAAGACCAATCATATTCATGAATATGTCTAAGACATACCAATTTGAGAAAAGGTCTATAATAATTACGTTTTATCTTCTTACCTTAATACAATTGATTGTTGATACAATTTGATTTTGATTGAATAATGATTATTTCTGATTTTTATTGTATAATTATTATTATTGTTCTTGATTTTTATTGAATAATTTTTATTTTTTATTTTTATTGTATAATTCGTATAATAATTATTATTCTTGATTTTTATTGAATAGTTATTATTTTTGGATCACAACATTTATTATATAATTATTATTTTTGGCTTTTATTGTAGAATTCTTATTCTTGAATTTTATTGTACAAGATTAAAATCATATGCGTGAATATGTCTAAAACATATAAATTTAAGAAAATCTCTTTATTAATTACGGTTACGGTACAGTTCGGAAAACAGGATCTTCGTATTAAATATAAGTTAAGTAGAAAATTGATTCATTAATCGTATAAAATTATGTGAGCATGGCTAAATGTTCTATGTAGCTTATTATATTTGACGGAACATCAAAATTAAGCAATATGGTTTCAATGCTTGCCGGAGAACTATTAACCTATTATAAGCCAAGGGGGTAATCATTTTAGCGCAGTTCAGATGAAAGATTCGTGGGGTTTGGCAACTTAAAGGGAAGGATAGGATGGATCTATAAGAATTTACAATCGTTAATATATTCCGCCATTTACCTCGTGTAGTTGAACTATTTAAATATAGGGGGCTTAAGTGGGCTAAGCTCGGTTTTCCATCATACGAGTCGCTATATTGTTGTTGAGAAACCAAAATTGAGGCAAAAACAAGCAAAGCCAAGTATTTAATGTGCCGGTCAAGTAGAAAATTGATTAATTAATCGGATAAAATTATGTGGGCATGGCTAAATGTTCTATATAGCTGAGAATATTCCACGGAAGATCAAAAACGAGGAATATGTAAAAAAGAACTTGAATTCGTCAGTATATTTACGGTATATTTTTTAAATGAGATGGTATATTTCGGTATATTTCTGAGAGTGAGACGGTATAAATAAACAACAATAAACAAAGTTTCGATTTGGATATTCAAAGGGTCCACTAACCCATAAAACTATTAAAAACAAAACGAAAGCACAGAATGACTGACATTACAGTATCCAATGAGGGTCCTGCAAATGGAAGTGAGCCAGTGGCGGTCGCAGAAGACTCATATCAGCAACCATCTCCAGAGTTCCTGCAGCGCAAGATCTATTTTCTCGTGGATCAGCTTAGAACAATGCACGCCGAGCTGCCTGAGTGAGTTGAAGCAGCCTTAAATAAGGGCAAAAACACGTTAGTAATGGTTGCTTTTGTTTACAGAAACCTGCAAACCCGAATTTCCTACGATCTACTAACAGAACTGGCCAATTGTGTGCTCAATGATAGCATTTTCGTCATTGTCAAGGCTCTAATGGAGCTCCAGCATGAGACTGAGAGGCATTTGATCAAAATGCGTATGCAGGTGGAAAACGAATACGAAATTGAGGTGTCCGACTGGCGTGCCAAAATTAAGGATCCCGAGGAACTTCTGCACATTCTGGGCCTAATGAAACTCAAGCATTCCAAAAAGCTAGTGGAGTCCGACAAGAAGATTATTGAAATTCTAGATCAAAAGGCAGGTTTGCGCAATAAACCAGCCGAAATTCCCTATTTGTATTAACTATTTTGACTGCTTTGGCCAACAGGTTAATGACCAGCAATCCACTCTGCAGAAGGCTGGTGTGCCTGGCTTCTATGTCACCGAGAATCCCAAGGAGATCAAAATACAAATGTTCTTGCTCGATTTCATTTTGCGTCTGAGTCGGCTCAAGTACGAGCCCAACAAATAGCAGCTGGAGCAAAATCCGGAGCCCCCAAAAAACAGCGCTTGACTTTAAAATTCGTTCCATACGTTCCTGTCTTAATTAGAATATATAGACCCATTAAATTATTAACCGTGATCAAATGTCCAGCTCATCGTACTAAAAACCTGTCGTGCTGCGCAGTTAATCAGTAAGAAATGGAATTGTGAGAGTCCCAAACAAAGATAGAGAGAGAGAGAGTGGGAGAATTGACCAAAACAAAGATAGAGATAGCGCGCCTCTTTTACTCCCGCCGAGCGTAGTAAGCTGAGAGCCGGCGCTATAAATTGTGGCGACCAGTACACAGATGCATCAGTTCTGTTTGAAATTTCCAAAGAACACATTAAAAACTCTTGTGTGTAAAATGTCTCTGACTATCACGACAACTGTTTCACATCCTGAGCTTAAGGATCTGGTGAGTAAATGTGACACCCCATTTTCCTTAATTTAATTTAAGTTTCTCAGACCCTGGCAAGGTCAGCCGGCCGGTTAGGTCATAAATGGCAGTTGACAAAAGTTGAAAGCATTTACTCTTTGCTGCCAAGCAATTCGTTTTAATTGGTTTTGGCCAACCGAGCTTAGTTGCTTCCCAACAGCCAACCTGCTCGCCACGAAATGTTTGCGCGTTTGTTTCGTAATTTCAAGGCAAGAAAAGTCAAATATAAACCTATTTTATTATATCAGTGCACCATAATTTAGTAATATAATTATAATTTTATTTTGTTTAATCGAAACCGACTAACGTATGCGAATAATTGTGAAAAACTTGAATTTTCTAGAAAAGTAGTTTCAGCCAACGGCCTTGATTTTGATTTTGTAATGTCTGTGGGGCCAATCAGCTGTTTTGTCGAAAGCACATATGGATGCACACAAAGAAAAAGAAAACGAAATCGAAAAAGCGAAAGAGTGAATTGCTAATGAGAGAGACACACGAGATATTGTAAAAATTGCCAAGTGTGGATTTTTTATGTTTTTGTTGCAAAATGCGCTGCTTGCCGGGATTCGGTTACGGTCTCACATTTCTGTTCTTGGTGTGACCTACAAAGCAATGAAATTTAATTTGATTTAAATGATTACTCACTCTTCTCTTCTTTTTCATCGACAACCTGCAGAGCACTGTTCGCAATGAACAAAAGGAGCTGAGCATATCGCCCGTACATCATGTTAACATTCCCAAGGCAACAGCCACCTTCGGGATGGGCTGCTTCTGGGGGGCCGAATCCCTGTATGGAGCCACCCGGGGCGTGCTGAGGACCACTGTGGGCTATGCCGGCGGCAAATCCGAATTACCAACGTACCGTAAAATGTAAGCTTAGAGAAACTGAACATTAATCATTCTAACCCGAGCATTTCTTTTCTTCGCACACACCCATCCCGTCTTCTATATCTATCTACCACTTTCCGACGCCTTACTAACCCACGAATTTCAACAGGGGCGATCACACGGAGGTTCTGGAAATTGACTACGATCCCACAGTGATCAGCTTCAAGGAGCTGTTGGACTTGTTCTGGAACAACCATGAGTATGGCCTGACTACACCCATCAAGCGTCAGTACGCCTCCTTGATTCTCTACCACGATGATGAGCAGAAGCAAATCGCCGAGACCTCCAAGCTGGAGGAGCAGGAGCGTCGGGCTCCCGAGGTCATTACCACTGAGGTGGCACCCAAGGCGAACTTTTATGCGGCCGAAGCGTAAGTTTATTCAATCGGAAACCATCTCCGTCAATACTAATCCTCATTCTGATTTCCAATAGCTATCACCAAAAGTACAGATTGCAGGGCCACAAGGATCTGGCCACCTCTCTCAATCTCAGCCCCACGCTGTTGCAGAGCAGCTATGTGGCCACCAAACTGAATGGCTATCTGGCTGGTGTCGGGGGCATGGAGCAGTTCAAAACGGAGGTGGATACATTCGGACTTACGCCCACTCAGCGTCAATACTGCAACTATCACGTAGAGCAGAACGAGGGCCAGGGTCTCTACTGCTGACATGGACGTCTCTGCATAGATGTTAAGCTAAAATCGTACACATAAGGGGGGTATACTTTAAAATCAGCTTTTTTTCATTTTTTGCTCGTTCAAAACAAAATGCGTATTATGTAGATCTAGGAGTATTGAAACAAATATTAAATATACAAATATTTTATAATAAAAAAATTATCTCAAATGGAATTTATTTATTTTTGGCTCTTGCTTCTCATTTATTGCTTGCATTCGACCGATAAAGCAACCTTTTTTTGGCCTACGTGATAATATTATTCAGCTTGATCCTAGGTAAATTGAGAAAAACAACAGCTTACATATGTATGTAGCTTGCTGCCTAATCTGGGATGATAAACATTTGGTAGTCATATAATGATTTCGAAACAGGATGATAACGTTTTTGCTGGGTCATATGGCTAATGTTCCCTCATTGAGTCTATGATCCGATCGAGCAAGAAGTGAATTTCTTGTTAACTCAAGCTATAGAATCTGTAGATTTTAATCATGTAAGGATGCTTAATCATGTAAAAGATTGGCAGGGTATCACGTCCGTAAGTCCTGTCTTTAGGATTGACTTAACTTTTATAATCTACAAACAAAACCTTCAGCTTAGATTCAGAGTTTAACAGTCTTGAACATTTAGAGAAATCGTATGGGGAAAGTTGAAGGACCCTTAACTTTAGGCAGTAATGACTAGCAATATATGGCATTGAAAGTAGAACGAAATTCTCCTAGTCATAGTCTAACTATATCTGGGGTCTGATTAGAAAAATATAGTGCTTCAAGTTCTTCATAAAATATAATTAGACGGCTGATGGGAAGTGCAAACCAAACAGAATTTATTATATCCGGGGCCTTCAACCCAAACTCTATAGCTTTGACCGCTCTTTTATTAATTTCTATTACGCTCTGAGAGCAGAGCACATGTTGTCACTCCCAGCCAGTCATCCTCTCCCCACATTGAATGAATGGCAAACCAGAAAGCGCCGACAACTATCAGACAACGCTCTCTCCTTCTCCGTCTACGTATGCGTCTGCTCTCCTCTATCATTCGTTCCTAGCGGCAAGGCGGCAAAGCGCCCGCGTGCGATAAAGCCAAAGCGAAAAGAGCATAGTATTTTGTTTACAGCAAATGCAAGATTTAAATTGTATTTCGTTAAATGATTTCTATATAAAAGAATTTTCCGAATCGCATGAGATTCGGTCTAGCCATAGCCCATAAGCTAAAGTATCTGATTCTTCAAAAATCATTAAAATCGAAGCACCCAAGGGGTGCTGGCAAACTTTTGCGGTTTATGGGGTTCGCAATGAAGCAATCGGTACACTTTTCGGATATAACATAGCTGGGTCCAGGAGCCACCTACTGCCAAAATTTGGATCAAAAATCTATAACCGTTTATCCTCAGCGATTTTTACAAGATTTTCCGTTATACGTTTCAGCCTAGAAGAGGAAGAGCAGCATTCCCCGAAGCACACGAGATTGTCAGACGCGCGACGATAGACATAACAACAAAAGCTATTAATGACGGGGCGCTTTGTTTGTATTAGTCGCACGGGTTGAGTTGATAATAATTTCACTGGTTTCGCTTTACAGCCAAGAAGGGTCAATGAGTCTAGGGAAAATGGCACAAGTCAGTCCGTAAGGGGCTGTCACTGAAAGGTCGGCATTGAGCACTGAGGCTCTTTCTACATATACATATGTACATACATATGTACATACGTAATCAATATGATTTGCATTAAATAATTATACTCTGGCATGGGGCAGGGCATTATAGTATTGCCCAGATTTTTGTAATGCAGAGATTAATCTCTTAATGATTTCACTACGATTTATCATCAAATTAAATGTAAATTGTTAGTTTAAGGATCTTATCGAGACAAAATTTTATGG
This sequence comes from Drosophila persimilis, assembly GCF_003286085.1. Lineage (NCBI taxonomy): Eukaryota > Metazoa > Arthropoda > Insecta > Diptera > Drosophilidae > Drosophila > Drosophila persimilis. The sequence continues at coordinate 5,342,345 of NW_020825312.1, forward strand.
AGATGTATTTTTATTAACTTTTAGGTTGAAATTAATCATTATGGAATTATTATTCAGCAAGTTGATATACATACATTGTCATGGCATTTATATATCAACCAAATATAAATATCATATATTGTATTTAACAGATGCAGAGTATCAAAAGCTTCGACCACGAATACAACCGCCTGCCCTTCTTGTTTCAAATTTATATTGAGAAAGTCGATAGCGCACACAGAAGCTGAACATACACAGTTATTTGCAAATCATCCTATTTGCAATTTGATTTTGATTTTTTAAATCAACTAGATTTTGTACATGCACAAATCCAGCCAGTCATGCATGGGCTTTGATAAGGTTTATTGGTAATAAATATTGTTTTTAAGTACTTGATTCTGTTAGAGTTATTCGCAAATTCTTTGACTCAGTCTTCAGGTTTTAACCAAGTTTTTGGGCAACGGGAACCCCCTTTAAATTTACATTATCATTCGCAAACATAGAACATTTCAAATGTAGATCAGTAAGTTTGGGAGGGGAAGCATTGAAAGCCGATAAGTGTGGGACTACTGAAAGCCGTCATTGTCCCCTATCTAGGTTTTGAATTTCGATTGCGCTGTCTTTCAACGCGACGCAAGGATTGGATGTTTTACGAGCTTTTAGGAAATCCATTAAGTCATTTACTATAAACAGCCTACCAGTACCTAGTACCTAGCTTAGCTCTTCCCGATCCCGATTTGGGATAGCCAAAAAAGTACATGTCATGTGTACAAACACCCGTTTCCTGTCAAGAGTTGTGTGAGATACAACCCAGCTTCCAACCCGAAGGCAAAACTTGCCGAGCACGACTTGCAAGTCCGCTTCATAGCAGAGGTCCTTCCAGCAGCTCGACTGACGAATTCAAGTTCTATTATACATATTCCTCGTTTTTGATATTCCGTCGAATATAACTAGATAGACTTGACTGGTTTATTTTAAATACTTGCTTTTATCGTATTTTGCCTAAAAAAGGTTTTAGCGAAAGAGGTCAAACACATAAAACGTAAGAGATATTGCTCAATTTTGATATTCCGTTGAATTATGCTGACTAACTAAATCCCTTAGCTCTTCCCACATAATTTTAGGCCATTCATGAATAAATTTTCTACAATATTAACTACTTTTAAGAACTTCATATTTTGTATTTTATTGTGTCTAAAACAAGGTCTGAACAAAAAAGGTCAACAAAAAAGTGGCAGCGTAAGTGAGTATGGAATGTAATTTCTTGCTTGTAGCTTGTCAACCGGAGTAAGGGCATTTGTATACCCTATTTTGTTAGTTTAATATGTATGTAGATACTGTTTTCCAAGCTGCTTTTAAACGTAGTTAGTAAAGACCTTTTCGCATATTGATATGTTTTAGACGTATTCATGAATTTTATTAGTATCTTGTATATATGTATATCCTGATCCCGATACCTATTCTTGGTCTCTGTAAGAAGACAATAAGCTTGTAAATATCGTTGAACCAGCTTTAAAACAGAGGCTGACTAATTTCTGCATATGTATATTGGAGTCTGAAATGACAAACATTCTCTCAATTCCATTTATCTCCCAAGAGGCAATACAATTTTGCTACGAGCTAGTGTAGCAGCGCAGCGCAGAGTATCTACATGATTTCTACACTTTACATCTTCTTTACATCGACATGGCGCCACCTGTCGACGCAGATGTGAATGTGGTCAATTTCATAGATCGACAGTGGTATACTATACCCGTCTCTTTCTAGCGCACTGATGCCACAGCTGGTCCAAAAAATAAATTTCCATGCTTGCTGCATACGGAATATAATAAACAAACAAAAGATTATTAGAAACAAACAAATTTGTTTTGGACTTAAACTATTTTAGTGGCTCATTGTTCCCTAAATATTTACCTCTTTTAAATACATAGACTAAATCAATGCGAAACATTTTGTGTGTTCAAAACAGGCTCATACATACATATGTATCCACAGCCTGCAAGAATAGCTAGATGTGAGGCATTGGCATAACTATACTCGCAATTGCTCATCTAAATGTTATTTAATTTTAAAGAATCCTGTAACTGAAGCATATATTTATCTGCACGACCTCTTCAAACTCTACACAATTATGCAAATACAATAGTTGGAAAACCTTATGAGTAATATTTAAACTAACACGGAAGCACTGCGATCAGATGAGAAGATCGTTGGACGACACTTAAATCCGTATGGATAGCCGTCGCTGTGGTTTCAGCTCCTTTTCGGTTCTCTCAATGCGCAAACGAAGGACTTGGTTGGCTTGGAGTTCGCGACGTCTGCTAGACGACAGCTCCGACCCCGTCCCCAGCTCAAAGCATGATTCGATCTTTGGTGAGCGGCGACAAATCACAAAACTTGTCGAGTCCTTGGCAAACAGATTATGCTGACGTCTTGGAACACAACGCCTCGGTGTGTTGACCAACGGCTCATAGTCGGACTCTTCCACATTCTTGGTATCCAACTGTTCCACCTCTATTGTTAGCAGTTCCTTGAACATATCTTCCACGGCTGAGTAGTAAAGCGTAGTGTTTGAGGACATTGCAAACCTGATGTTGACGACCAACTGAAAAATGATTCAAGTCGAAGTGCATGCATCCCACATGCACAGGCCACTAGACTCATTTTTCAACCCTCGCCGAGGACCGACTACCTGACCAAACAAAGGGATCGACTATCGTAAGAGCAAATGGTACTAGCAAGCAATACAGTCTCCATATTGAATTTGTCACAGCGGAAAAATAAACCAAAAACCGAAAAACCCATCATTTCTATGAATCACATTTCCCCTCTTTCATTATCAACCAGGCCAATAGATAAAGAATCCGCTAAAAAAAATTACAACAAATTCTAAATTGCCATACCTACGGCCATAGAACTCAGTCAGAACAATCGTAGATAAGGAAAAATCCCACTATGAGCATTAGGTTCGATTAGATTAAGTAACACACTTCGCGGATTCTGTTAATTTCGTTCGTTTTCTGGGAATTATTATTAATTTTGTTATCCACGATCAAGCTTAGGAGTCACCCAAAGTCCTGGCAAGGAGACTGTCTAGGAACAGGATCCGGAGCAAACTAACCAGAATACACCTCTGACCTTGCCAACTTGAGATGCAGCTCTAGATGTCCTTCCAGAGCCGTGCCTGATGTAGTCCAGATTATGTCGAGTAATAACCGTAAATTGTACAAATCAATGTAACAGTGTACAATACTATAGTGTTTGTTATTTGTGATAATTGTTATTTAATAAAATGTGAAAAAAATGTTGTCTATGGTATAAATTCATCGCTCTAGATCAATATTCCTTATTAAAATAGTCGCGTATGCTGCGCTTTACAATGGGCGTCAGTTGGGAGACCTGCTTCTGAACGTCATCGGTGCCCTTATCCTTGTGATAGTAGACCGTGAAGTAAACAATTAATCCAACTACGACGACCAGGACAATGATTGAGCAGAGAATGCTCATCAGCAATTTGCAGGCACAGTTACAGCAGCTAAAATGGATAACACAGATGGATTAGAGAGAGTAAGATATATTTGAATATGAACTACGAGTACACAGGAAAATATCAGAGGTGACATGGAAATGCTGTTCCTGTTCGATCAAACCGCAACAAAAATTAACCACCATGAACTGTCCCGTACTATTCCTTGATATTTTTTAGGAAGTCAAGCAGTCGTGATGCAATGAATGAGTCAGAAATCAGTCACTGTCCGTACTTACCAGCAAACCACTTTGCCGGGGCATTTGAGACATTCGCAGAGAGCGTTGCACATGTTGAATGCAGTCGACGGGTACTATGTGTTAATTATAAGGAAGGTGTCGTAAATAAGGCGAATCTTAACCGCAGCTCTCCCGGTGTTCGATGTGTCGTTGGCCAAAACAAATTAACAACTGAAATGTTTGCTACTCGTATTGCCCACATATCAGGCCGACAGGTATTGGGAAACGCAGCGAAAGCTTTAATCATATCGGTTCAAAGAGGACGGAAAAAACAATATATTGTACTGATAACGAGTCGGTTATTATTAACTCCAACGCAGAGGTGCGAGGTAGATAGGGAAAAGAGCTTACGAACTTAAGCACAGAATATGCTTTCATTAGTTATTTTTGTGGTTGTGTGTTCCAATTGACTCCGACTGGCATCGAATAGCCTTCCATCTGAATGTGGGTACTGTCGTCCTGGTAGACAACATAATATACAATGCCACCAGTTAGAGAGAGAAAACCAAAGTAAAATTTTACTCCTTATCACCTCCACAGACTTCAATCATAAACTTAGGCGCAAACTGAAAAAAACCAAAATCATTACTTAAATCAAACCATAGGGCAGACATCTTGAGTATTTTAAGAAGCAAATACATCTATATTTATGATCTATAAAACTTTAGCGTATTTGATTGGGCTGGCACAGATATTTCCAGGTGATTCAGAAAACAGACAAGGGAACAGTCAAACCATGCAGTGGCAGTGACAAATCGGTCAGAGTCAGAGATAACAGTATACAGTTGAAGATTGATTATAGACAGGAAATAGACCACACTTTCGGCTAGAAGAGGTTGGGACGAGCAGTTTTCTATTCTTAAATTACTAATCAACAGGGAAAATTTCGTATCAAGTTCGTTAGGAGCCCTCTTGAAAGGATTATTATTCGTGATGAACATTTTTCGGGGATTTACCTTAGCCAAGTTAATTGTTTAATAGCACTGGAAATCTACAAGTAAATTATAACATAGATTGTAGCGCAATAATCAATAAACCTGCGAATCTCTGATAAGGTTTTGGTACGAATCTGAAAATCATATGTATCTACTAAATAATTTCTCTTCAACACACATAATGTTGACCAAACGTCGATAGCCAACATAAAAACCCATTTCAGTCTGTTAGTCCCCATTAATGCAGGTCGCTGAAATCAATTTTTTTATGGCGACACATGAAACCAATTGCTGATCTAAGCGATTTGAACGAGTTCTTTGAAAACCTATGTATATCAGCAAACCACACGCTCCAAGCTCAGTTTTATTCAGTTTGTATCCAAAGATGGTCACACAGAAGGTTCCCTTCGTTTTGCTGGTTCTTGCTCAGGCGACTGCGAATGCAGCGTGGCTGTTGCCCAAGGCTGGCGTCAACGAATCCAGCTACAGTGTCCGTCATTTGTCGATGCATTACTCGAGAGTATTTCTCAGTGTGACAGTAAAAGGGAACGATTCACCCACACTCATCGAGGCCCAGTGGCCGGTATCGCGCTTTCCAATGCCAACTCTGATATTTCCCCACCGCGACGTACACGCGAATGGGGCTCATTCCGATTGTACGCTGCTGCAGCAAGCGCATTGGTCGCAGGTGGACAGCCTCAGTCGCTTGTGGGTTATGGATATCGGCTGGCCGGGCAGCAGGTGTTCCCCCAGGCTGTTCGTCTTTGATTTGATACGCAACAATGCGGAGCTCCTAAGAATTGACTGCGGTCAGCACATTGACTCCAACAACACCCAAAGCTTGGTTGTAAAACTGGGACCCAGGATAGAGAGCTGCAAACTTGAACGACACATATATTTCATCCAGGGCCAAAGCCCGCATATTCTGGCCTACGATATACTGGAGCAGACCTGGCGAAGTCGTTCCCTGAAGAGCCACAAGTACGAGAGCATGCAGCAATCATTTCCCATCAAGCCAATCGACTTCACTTTTGGTCTTCAGGGCGAGTTAATTGTTGCCGATCAAGATGGCGGGCTCTATAGCTCCGTAGACGTTCTGCAATGGGAAGAGAATGCTGCATTTTCCTCCAATTCTCTAGCAAAAAAACACATACAACTCACCCGTCTGGGCACCCTTTTGGGCAAGGCTCGCAGCATGGTCATGGACAGCTTGGGAACCTTGTACTATGCCATATCCAAGTTTGGAGCGGTAGTGCGGTGTGTCCAGCTGGCTAACATCACGGCCGAGGGCAACGAAATCATCTATCTGACATCGAAAAACATACAACAAATCTTTTTTGGCACCAATGGCGCCGTGTGGGTACTAAGTGATCGTGTCTTGAAGACACAAGATATGTGTTTTCCTGGAATGTTGTAAAACGATATGCACATTTAAACTGTTACTTAAAATGACTAAATATATAAACCAAAAGCAAACAAATTGTAAGACCTTTCCGCCGCTTAATCAATACTATTTGGCCAAAACTGATTCGAACGTTCCCAAAAGACTCAGAATTGTTTATATTCCGTGCATTTCGTTTACTTGTTTTTATTTGGTGACGTGATTCGTTTTGGTTCGATAATAATGCTATGTACTTTAAATGGGTCAAAAACAATCAAATTAATGGCTAACAGTTTGCTTGTTTAAGTAACCCATTAGGGCCTGCAATCGCTTCTTGATGTTCTTCTGGTCGTCCAAAGTACAACCAAGTAGAGCGCTCTCAAATTTCTTGTCGATCGGTCCGACATCGGCCTCGGACAGAGTGTCCAGATGTCCAGACGGATCCATGGCACTACTGCAGCACGCGTTCAAGTACAGCTGGCAACGTTGGCGGCCGATCACTGGATCTCCCATTTTTATCATAGTGTCGATCAAAGAATTTATTTGACTAAGAGAATCCTCCTGAGAGTTGTCACGCACTGTGCGCACATTTAGCTCAACAGTTCCCAGGCGTGAGCTGACGCGCTGTATGTACAACATGATCTCCTCGCGCTCGGCTACAGGGGAAGAGAGGGATTACATTGTTATCCGTTTCCCCTTTCCGTGAGGTATTATGTGAACAATCTACTTACACTCTCTCATCTTCTGAAGCTTATCATTGCTCTTGATCAGATCCATAGACATTAAAAGGTAGTCTTTCATCTCTTGTAAATTGAGAGCATCCTTGCGAAGCTTCTCTACACGTGCATCAATCTGATCCAATATGTTAACAAATCTGTAAGTTGTTCAGAGTTTAGTAATAGTTTGCAAATATTTAATTCGTATTTACCTCTCGTTAGCATTTATTGATCTGTTGAATGTTTTCATCGGGTTCATTGGTTTTCATATGAAAAGAAACAAGCAAATTAAGACTGTTAGACCGCTCTGCTATGGCTCAGCTCTCCACTTATAGAAATACATAAGGTCTACAAATAATGACCTGAGAGCCGCTTACACACAGGTTTCGAAGCTGTGTGGGCGTCTTTCGGAGGTACTTTAGCTATCACCATTATGTTATACAAAAATAAACGAATGAAGCTGGTAGCAGTGTGAGGTGGGGAAATAACAAAAGAAATGAAACGTTTGTGCCTGTCGTTTTGTGTTGTGGTCTCTACAAGTTTTGATTGATTTTATGTAGGATGGAATAACAACCTGTCCAGTGCTCTACTGTCGTCGACTAGTCCATATGAGCTGTTGCTGCCATTGTCACTGGCGCTGGAGACTGCTGTGGATGTGGAAGGCACCGCGCCTGAACGAAGGCTGTGCAAATAGTCGAAATTCATTGGTGACTCCGAGTGGTGGACGCTGGATGAGTTTTGTTGTTGATGAAGATGATTCTCGCTGGGACGCTGCGCTGATTGCGCATCAATTTCCATCTCCTGCGGCTGATCCAGAGTGAAATCAAACTGCCTGCGTTTGCGTTTTCCAAACAAGTGTTAATCGCTGTGGGTCTCCGTGCTGCTTGCTGCCTACTGTGGCTTCGATTTTGGCCGTTTGGTGGCTACTTTTGGAATGTCTTAAGCTTTTTGAGTAGGTGTCGGAGAAGTGTTTGATGCTTTTGCTTATTTTTTATATTTTGTTTATACACACACACACACGCAAGCTGTAAGAAGAGAGAGAGAGACGGAGTGCTCATTTAGTATTTAATTACCTATCGGCTGGTGTGCTGTTAAAATATGCGTCCGGCCAGGCGACACTATAGTCATCATTGGACCCCGGCCCCGGCCCCGACCCCTCGTCATCACCGCAAGGAAATCGAGGATGGAGCTCAGGGCCCTCAGAAGGCGGCGGCGTTTCTTCACTGCAGTGACGTCGTTTGCGAAAAATACTTCGCAAATTTTGCAGCATATTTTCCATTAAGTTTTCGTATGTTTTCTTTTGTTTCTTACGTGTGCACAAATGAACGACAATTTTTGGGCAATAATCACCTAGTTGCCTTGTTCGCTCCAGGGACTCGATTTCGCTGTTCGTATATTTAAATAAATTGATTACCTGCGGCTTGGTAACAATTTGAAGCAAGCGGTGTTTTAATTTCACGTTTTACAAAAATTATTTTTTCGTTTTAACTCTGAAGTGATTTTCTTACATGTTTGAGCAGGTTTGTTTACTTGTTTTATTTTTTTATTTACCTTAAATTTATTTTCCTAGAGATGAAACATTTGTCTTTGTACAACACTAGAGATGGAGAAGCATTGATCATTAATTCTATCGATGTTTATAGACCACTATCGATAATCTGAATTACTTTTTAGAGCTTATGGTGCTATAACATTAGACTTTGCTAACTTTGCTGCGAAGACAGAGATATCGTGAGTGACAACACGCAAAATTGGTGTTCGTTGCCGTCTTTGGACACGTCTCCCGGCTATCAGTCGAAGAACTGCAACACATTTTGGGACAAAAAGATGTTTTCCATCACGCACACTCAGTCAGACAGAAAAATTGGATGTAAAACGTATAACAATCGATAATTGCTGCTCCCTGCTCAGCTGTAAAGCCAAACTGACGCATTCATATAAGCATATCTCTCGCTCTCACTGCTTGCTTTTCGCAATGGCCATCTCTGTTTTTGCATTTAGTCGGTTAGCAAAGTCTAGTGTCATATGGCCATTAGAATCCTCGTTAATTTTGTGTTTTAATAAAGCGTATATGACTTGAAATTACTCAGCTTGGCATGTTTCTTAGCTTTTATTTAGCCCTAAACTCTTTGGGACGGATTTCGTACGGCACTAGGCGAATATTAGTTATTTTTATGCATAAATTCACCCATCATATCGAAATAAGCCGAAACCAAATATCCGCCATGTTTTAAGACAATGGAGCGTACTATTTGCTACGCTACATCGTCTCCAACGATTTAAAGTTATGTTTTTTGCATATTAGTTGACGATAATAAATAGTCCCAGCTCCCATGGGCACAATCTTCCCCAAAATGAACCTCTGAATCGTGGATATCATAGCTGATCCGTCCTGTACGACGGATCGAAACAGTGGTCTATGTAGATCCCACGAGTAATAGGCATAATAGGTCCGCCAGGCTAGATGCCAGTACCTGGATTGCTTGACTCCAAAATTCATATTAAAGAATATACATATAAAATACTTATTTTATGGTGCTTGAATTCCACCAGACTTCAAATCCAATCTAGACTGCAAGACAGAAATAGCAATAGACAAAACGATACACTAGTGTTGGAACGTGGGGGAAATCGATAAGAAAATCAGTAAACACACAAGTGGTAGAGTCAGGTTTGTCGTTTTATTTGGGGCGGCAAATTTAAATCACGTACACACAAAGCCGTACGCGACCACTGACAACTTTTTGAGGCAATATCAAAGAAATAATAAAACGGACATTGCTGCAGAGTGGGATGTCCTTTCACACAGTAAATGAAAAACTCGCATCGCTGCATATGGGGATACAGATGTTGTCCGTAGGTGGGGCAGTGGATGAACTCATTCCACACAGCTACACCCGAGTTTATGTTCCCATTGGGAGCAGTTGGATTCGTAGAAGGATCCTCTTCAGGAGCACCCAACGTGCATTGGGCCCTCTCCGGTACATCGCACTTTCCAGTCATCGCATTCCAATGCAGTTCCGAGCTGCACTCCTGCAGTATAGCCTGTCCATAATAGCAGATGTAGTAATTGCTACAGCTGCTGGAGCTGCCTATATAAACGATCCGATCGTTGGACTGCTGTTGCGTTAACGTGGCACAGTAGGTAGCCGCATCCGTAATCATGTTGTTGAAATCGTTGTCACCGGCGTTCGGCGGAATTGCGTTTTCCATGCCGCTCTTTGTGTCGTTTCTGCATCTCACATTCCCCGCTGTATCGCAGAGCTTGGTATCAGAATTGAAGAGCATTGTGGGCGGACAGGAGGCCAAGACAGCATCACCGTTCTCCACGCAAAGATAAAACATTTGGCAGTCTTCAGCATGCGGCACAAATTCACCAACCAAATGATTGGCACACAGGCTTCCGCCATTCTGTCGTATGGTCACCGAATTAGTGGGCTTCCAGAGCTTCCAGTTTTTCTGGGCCGCGGCCATACAGCTTAGCACCAAAAAACCAATTACTGCTAGAAGTGGAGAGACAGTGGCTATTTTATTTAACTTTTAAATTACATGATTGTATCTACTTGTATTGAATTTCATCGTATTCATCCTGATTCGTGTGTCAAGCTCCAGTAAAGCGCAGTTTTATTCTAATAACGTATTACACGAAGAACTTGGCATATATGCCATACAGGCGACGTCTAGATACCTCGCCCTCAATATCAGAAAATTAACATTTTCAACTGCGTGTAGAAGAAGTCGATAACGGGGCCAAAACAACAAACTATTTCAGATACAATTTTTTTTTGCAAAAAACTTCCGTTTCTTTCCCCTTCAACCAATCGATTGATGGCATTGAGACACATCCCGCACTATTGATTTCAGAAACCTCAAAAAAAAAGGAATACCGAGATTACCTCGGAGAGATGAGTGGCGTAGCCACCTGCAATTATGTTCGATGACCTTGTCGAGTAAATGGTTGATATCGGTCAATGGTTCCTTTTCGCCTCCAGTTCGATTCGTCTGATTTTAGCACTTGTTTTGGTCCAGGGTTCATTCTTAGCAAAGATATGATATCAGATCAGATATGAGTTAGCATGATTCACAACGCAGCTCCAGCGAAAGTTATTTTCAAGGCTGAGCGCCCTTAGTGATGCTACGAAATGTGCTTCCCAGCTAAAAATTGACACATGTACTAGAGTCCTGCATGAACCGGCAACCGAATCGATTCGTTTGGATTCGGGACTCGAAGAAGGTCTTGTCATGTGTAGGTCATGGGTGCCGAGCAATTCTCTGAAAGTCAGAGGATATACGAACTAAACTTGCTGATGTAATCCACAGTGCTCGGATTCGGTTTTCAGTGAGGTGATTCGGGGTGATTCGAATCTGACTGAATGCAGGATTCGTAATGATCGAACGCATTAAAGGCTCATTAGTATAGCTGTGATTTAATGAATACTGAATATCATTAATATCTTCAAATAAGTTTACTATTATCTAAAACTAATTTGTTTAGAGTACACAAGAGTGACCTACAATCAAAGAATGTCCCCAAAGCTGAGAGTACATACTAAAGTTTTATTATCATTTCATTGAAATTTGCTTTGGTTATAGCACTTGGCCTGGCTGAGAACCACACAGGATCGTTTCTCGTGGTCCCAGCCATAAAAGAAAGGACACTGCTGTACAATTAAGTATCCCAGGCGACATTGGTAGAAATAATTGCAATTATCTGGGTGCGGGTAAATATCCATTGTATGTCGTTTGCACTGCTCCCGGGGATTGTTTGTGGTTGCCTAAAAGAATATAACAATTTTGAAGGTATTGCTTATAAGAATCTTCTATCTGTTAAACCCACCAGGCATCGCACATTCTCGGGATGATCGCATTTGCCAGTGCCGGGATTGAAGTGCAAGGTGGCCGCACAGTTCATGGGATACGGTTCACCCTGATAGCAAACATAGTAGTCCGTGCAGGAATTTTGATTTGCCATTAATATGATGCGGCTCTTGTTATCCTCTCGTGGGCAAATACTGGTCACAATTATCTCCACACTCGGGGCAAATACTGTCGTGTTGCTCCCTGGGCCATCGATGGACGTTGGAGTTGATGTGGCGTTCAGTGATTCGGCTGCTAGAGTACTATTAGGAGGCGATTCAGTATGGACAACTGTTGAGCTATCTGTACTAGAATCTAATTCTGGTGTATTATCCGTCTCCATAGCCTGTCCTGAGCGACAATCAATATCGCCCATTGGCTCGCACATTTCCGTATCGGAGCTGAAGTATTCGCCGTCAGGGCATTCACCGTCATATGAATCATTTCCGTTACAGAAAATGTAGTGTGCGCAGCTCTTTTGAGAGGAAACAAAGCCCCCATCATTGCCAATGCACTCGGCAAATTCGTCCGCCTGGCATCTGCCAAGAAGGAAGCCCATTAGAAACAAGAAAACACAAAGCTTCGACATCTTCTCTGTATCGTTCCAAAAAGTCAACTACTCATGTGACTGTGTAGTCAGCGGGGTTTTCTTGCCGTCATTTGGGAGTATACGAGTATAGGAATTTAATTTGCTTAGGAACACGGTTGGTATCTTCTTTATTAACGACTCTCTGGGGAATCTTACATGAATAGCCGTATCATGCGATAAGGTTTTGTCGCAATACATTGTTCTTGCGCGGCATCGAAATGAAAATTCTGCGGGCACTGCTGGATAAGGAGAAAATCTCCCATACATTGATAGTAGTAGTTAATATTGGCCGGGTAGGGATAGACCTTGTTTCGGCCGCTCGTCTTGCAGATTACATGGACATCGGTGCTCGAAATGGTTGTTGCTGCTACTGCTGGTGCGGCTGTTGAGGCTGCTGAGGCTGTTGAGGCTGCTGAAGTAGGGCTAATCGTATATGATGGGCGAGGACTCGATGTCGTTGGGGCAGATGTGCTATCTGGCTTGGGGTTTTCCGGTACGGCGGGTTCTGGTGCAGGGGAAACGATTTGTTCTTCATTTGCACCATAGCAATCAACAGGCTCCAGGCAATCCCCATTACAGTAGTAGGAATCGTCTCCGTTACAGTGAACGAACTCGCTGCACGACTGGTCGGGATTTGTCACCTTATTAATGATCACTCCCTGACATTCTTGTAGGAATGCCGCCCCCACCTGATGGCCAGGCAGCAGGCAGCCAAAGAGTAACAACAACTTCCACATATAGGCTTTCAACTGTTCCCATCTTCCAGGTCAGGGCCTCCTTTATAGGTGGGAGTTCGCTTCGGTTCGCTCGTCAATGAGATAAGGCTCTGGCTATAAGCTCAATTTATTTGCTAGCTAAATTGATTTTATTTGACAAGACACGGGGCTAATTAAAAATGTTTTCTCTACTTTAGCTCTCACTACTTCAGCGTACAGTACAGTCCATGGAGCTCCGTGTACGTCCGCCGCAAGCTCCAGTCGTAGCATTGAATGCATATCCAATGGGACACTGCTCCACCAGCAGAAAGCCGTCCACGCAGTAGTAAAAGTAGTTACAATTCTGGGGATAGCTGAACCTTTTGGTTACCCCCTGATGACACTGCTCTCGCACATCCAGCGGCGAGGCTGTGGAGAGGGTCGGCGATCGTGACGTTGAAGTTGACGTTGACGTCGACGTCGACGTTGAATTAAGCGGCGCAACAGTGGAATTGCCCGAAATGATTGGCTCGTTGCAATAGAAGGCGACATTGCAAGTGATGTTGTCCACACAGAACGTCGAGTCCTGGCCAGAGCAGTTGATGTAGGCATAGGTGCAGTTGGGCCGCGTGTTGTTTATGAATCCGAATTGATTATTGCATTCTGTAATGTTGAGGCCATGGATGCCACAGGCCACGATAATAGCGCCACAAACGATCAGGCCAAAGTCAAAGCGCAAGGAGGGCCCCATTGTCGATCAGTATGGATGTGGAGCTGTGTGCTAAGCTTTTTATAGTCGACACTGTTCAGCAGGTGGCAATCAAGATATTTGAAATAAGTTATATTTAATTAAACGCTGTAACTTATCAATAAATATCCCCTCTTATCTCCTACGTGTACACAACTCTATGGAACTGAAATTAGTTTTTCTGGCTGCTTTGGGCTTTCCGAGACCGGAAGCACAGACGTGCTTATGTTCGCCGGGAGTTTCCATAGCATTTCGCCACATTTATCTGCACACAACTCCTTCGCTCGATGTCCCAGCCATAGTAAAAGGGGCACTGCTGTATTGTCAGGAAGCCCTTGATGCAGTAATAGAAGTAATTGCATTTGTCCGGGTGCGGAAAGAACTCTGTCATATGGGGCAGGCATTTGTGGGCGCGCGGATCTTCCAGCTGGAAAAGTATTCAATGTAAATCGATCGATATCTTTCAATCTTCTCAGACCTACCGCACACTGAACGTTCTCCGCGTGGTCGCATTGCCCGGTGAGGGCATTGAAGTACAGCTGGTTGGTGCAGTGCATTTCCATGGCATGTCCGTGATAGCACAGATAATAATTTGTGCATGATTCGTTACTGGCCATGAGTATGACCTGGCTGGGGTCGTCGCTGATCGGACAATTGGGCTTCACCACCGGCGCAATGTTGAGGATATCCACTTCGGTGGACTGGTCCACCGGTGGTGCTGGATCCGTTGGAGGTGCCGTGGCTGGTGTGAGCTCCTCCTCTTCTGCCTCTTCCGGCTCCGGCTCCGGCTCCGGCTCCAGCTCCGGCTCGTCGACCTCGTCCAGAAAGCACTGCACATTGGCAGCATCATCACAGCCCCCCGACTCGGCATCGAAGTATTCACCATCATCGCAATCGCCCTTCAGCGAGTCCTCGCCCATGCAGTACACATAGGACTGACAGCTGTCTAAGCTTTGGACAAACGACTCGTCGGCCATTCCGTCACACTCATCAAAGTGATCTCCATGTGACATGCCGCTCCACAGCAGAACCAGCCAGAGGTACGATAGATATTTGGACATTTTTTGGTAAGTTCTTCGGGTAAGTTCTTCAGGTAACTGAGGGAACCCAGCAGCCTCTCCATTATATTTATGCGGATATTTTCGACACAGTTGCCGAAAATAGGAGTATCGCTGCAGACATGCATTTCATTTTAGTCTAATTGAATAGCGTTTATCAGAAGACCTTCAAGATGTGTATCTTTAGACGCCTGCCACTGAGGTTCATTGTATTACAAAATATTCTACGATGAATTCTCCATGAATCACCTTACAGCTTCTTCGTATTGATTCGCAACTGTTTTCCATTATGTCATCACTGGCGTGCAGACCAGACCAGGCCAGGCCACACTCTCTTGCCCATTACATATTTCGATGGTGGCACTTCCACTCATTTTGCTGAATGGTTTACATAAGCCGCAAAACTTATAAATTCATATTCACGCACACACTCTTAGACCAAGTCACAAAAAAAGCGTCAAAAGCGTGAAAGACAACGTAACAGAAATCGTTGACCTCAGCAAACGCCGCATTGTCCGTATTTTGCTTATGGATAGCCACAATCGAAGGCACCAAGCCCAAGCAGGCAGCCCATTCGAGTATTTAATGACGTGGCTCGACTGGGAGATACCCTGCTGTATGGACATAATTCATCTAGATTCTACACCCCAAAAAGGGGCGTCTCCATGGTGATCCCACTAGTTGATTCCTCAAAAAGGACATACGGGTAGAGTACCCAGAGTTCGACTCTGTGGTTATTGTTTGATTTTTTTTAGGTTTTATTTTGTTATGGTATAAATCACAGAGATCTGCGATTTGCCTGAGGGCTTTTGCTTCTTCAGTTTTGACTCTATTATTTGCACGATCATGGCGGGACCATCGAGTGGAGTGGAGTGGAGTGGAGTGGATCGGCTGGGCTGGGACAATTTGCACAAATTCTAATTTATTGTCAAGCATTTCCACCGACGATAAGACATAAATAGGTGCTGCTGGTCGCTGCTGGTCGCCGCTGGTCTATGATGGTCAGCTTTATCGTGCACCTGTAAGAGCAAGAAGGAAAGAAATTATAAAAAAAGTTTAAAGTAAAAATAAACAAAAACCAACACGAGCACAGGTACAGCAGCAGATACACAGACACAAACACAGATACAGATGCAGGTAAGAAGTGGAAGTTCTTTATCAAAGTATTTAAACAAGTGCGAACGTAACCAATCTTCTGTTGTTGTACTGTCTTTTGTGCTATAGACATTTCTTATAAGGGATATTTGCCTTAAATGCAATCGACAGATGAACGGAACGGAAAGATCGATCGAGCCAGAACAAAAGACAGCTCAATGCACATGACGGGACGAGACGGCATGGCATGGTATGGCATGGAACGGCACGGCACGGCACGGCACGCTACGATGTGTGGATTCAGTTGTAAAGACAAGACAACGGACGCGACGTCGAAATGTCTGCTACGATGCCTCATATTTGCCCCCACCCCACACACAGATACTCGTGTACAATGAATGTTTCGATCTACGAATTGTATACTTAATTTACAATCCACATGTGCATTTATTTACAGCCGTGTGTTAATATCATTGGCCACCGTGCCGTTTAAAGATATGTACGATACCTTTTCGTGGAGCCAAAACAAGTGGAATGAAATATAACGATGACACGATCGACTGAGGGAGAGGAGCAGCAGTGGGATGAGATCATTTTTCATCATTTTCGGGGAAAAGTAATTGCGTAGGGTGTCTGCAAACGGCAGGTACGGTACGAAGGGGGCCAGGTGGGGGGGTTGTCAAAGTGATAATGATAAACTGGGTCAGAATGAAGTATATCGCACCTTTTGTCTTGCCAGCAAATTCGGCGAGAGGAATTAACTGAATACTCGTAGATAGCCGTATATGGTAGATGGTAGATCGTAATATGGTTTGGGCTAATTGAACATACATATTCAGACACACACATGTATTTTGTACATATTTTTAGATGGCTTGGCATATGTTTTTTGCATATTACTGTTTTTTACCGAGCAAAAAGGCAAAGGCACAGCTGCGTTTTCCTATATGTACTATGTATTTAGCTAATTATAGTACATACAAATATCATTCAAGAAGAGAGTTCGAATGGTATTGGTACACAGTACCGAAATTTGGTCAAGATAAGGGAACTCTCCGGGGGCGCTGGGAAAGTGAACGTCAACACAACTGATCCCCAGGAATTGCTAGGGAGTGACTCATGCCAGCACCCTGATAAGCCGTCCCTTGTGTCCTGCCACTCGCATACTTATCGGGAAAGATTCCCCAGAAACATCATGAGTAGCACATGTACATATGTACATTAAATACAGTTCTAGCCTGGAAAAGCATTTGCGAGTAATGCTCTCGAAAGAGAGCGTTCAACTTTCTCGAGCAGCAATTGCTTTTTATACGGGGTTTACAATTCCATTCCATCCCATTCCATTCCGAAAGAACGGCAGCAAATATTTGCAGGGATTTTTGTACTTCTGATAAGAGGAATCACCCGCAATAACAAAAATTCATTCATAGGGGAAGTAAGTTGTTAAATTATCAAGCCAAAAGCCGTCACAGCACAGGAATCTAATCAAAAGTTGATGGCATAATGCTAAATTATATTTTAAAGAAAATCTCAAGTGCAGATTAAAATACTGCCACAGATAAACAAGAAACGAGCCACTAACGAGAGTGTCCCAACGAAGAGACACACCTTCGTCGCCGCATCCGCCGCCCCATCTTCTACTTTTCTCTCAACAGCAGCCCAACTGTTGTGTCTTTACATTTCCAGGGAACACTCTGCAGCACACACACACACCCCCATCCACGGACAGACACTATAACTTTTCGATGTGATTCACAAATCAAATAATAAATAAATACATACACCTAATATATTAAAAAAAAGAGAAGCAAAATGAAGAAAAGTATATGTACATACATACGAGTCAGTGGCGAAAAATGTTTGTACCAGAGCCATGCGATACAAATGTACATTTCTCTCTCTGTCTCTCTCTCCCTCTCTATAGATATGTGTATGTGTATAAGTATCTACATACATATACTCGCAGCTATATAACTGTAAAAGCCACTTGAAGCGAGAAGCTCACGATCGCCGCTGGCTGTCAAGAGAACAAAAGAGAAGCGTAGAACCGAGCTAAGAGAATCGCTATCGGTATTTCTGCCTTGCAAATTAGGGGCGGATGGGGTTTGGTTTGGTTTCGATTCCCCCCACTGCCAGCGTCTGCTTGCCTCTCCTAAACAGAAGTCCGGCTCGAGCCCGAGAGTCAAGCAACCCAACACAAAGTGTCCCTCCATTAAAGAGAAAAATGTGAGATACGAATACGAATACGAATATACGGGTTCAAATGCGGCCAGCATGACGAATTATTACATGCATTTAATGTACAATACAAGCGCTCACTCACACATCCATTGCCAGCGGTATACGCGCATACCCGCTCGCACACAATGCACATTAATGATGTTGATGGGATCGCGATTCAAATATGTATGTATGTACATATGACATACATAAGCAAACAAAATATAGGTGGTGCTCCTGCGAATGTTTTGGGTGGAGTAATTTGACGAATTATGGCTCGGTACGCGCGACAGCTAGGGTCAATCGCTTGCAATTAAAATCTGACTACATAAAATAGACATACATACATATATGTATGTATATTCATCTTCTAATTAATCTTTCCAAAATAAAATAAACGGTACCTCGCAAATTGATCAAGAGCTGGTATTGGCCCCACAGCAAAGTGAAGAAGAGTGTCCGAAAAGTGGCAAGATCATCTTCGGGGTTTCCCCACCTAGAAAGTGTGTCTGATTGATATAATAGATACGTTAAGTCTGGACAAAATAAATTTACTCTGCCTTCATGAGGGCGTTCATATGTATGTACATATGTATGTAAGTACATACTCTTAGGTATGTACATATGTATGTAGATATACTAATCTCTCTCACTGTGCCGTCTTGCTTGTCCGTTCAGCTATCAGAGCTCATTGATCTGAGCGTATGCTTTTGCGGAATTTCGATTCGATTTACTATTTAAGCCATTTACTATATTTGGAAATTATGGGTATTAAAATAAATAATAACTACATATTTGTGGATAGAGTTCTTCTCAACACAAATCATTGTCCATTTCCATGTTTAATGTTGGGTCATGTTGGGTGCACATGACATGCATGGGGCTATGGCTACTCCTATCCATATGTATTACACAAGCATTTTGTCGTCGCCGCTTTATTAGTGTAGTTGTCATCGTCTGACGATGTATCTCTTGCCCAGGCAAAGGCAAAGGCAGCTTTAAACCGGATCTTTGCTTCGAAAGTACATTCACTTTATGCCGTCTCTGACGTCGCTGCTGCAGTCCGGCCTGGTCGGTTCCGACCGAGCCCGGCCCCAAACCCGGCAACGGCAACGACAACGACAACGGCAACGACTCCGGCAACAGCCTGCCTGCCTTCAAATGACAAAGCAAAAGGCTTAGCTATAAGTATGGACTGCACATGTGCATAGTTCAAATAACTTGGTCAAGTTGACAAGATCAACCGATCGCAAGACTAGAGCCGGCCCTGGGGTTGCCAAGCGGCAACCAAAGTCAGGTCTGGTCTGGTCTGGCGGTAGAGGGGAACGGAACCCTCGCAGGCCAAATCAAATACCAACAAAAAATCTATAATAAAAAACAGGTTAACAAATGTTGCCGCAACGCAGCGCAGCGCGTCGGAAGAAACTTGTTTTCCTTTCCTATGCAGAGAGTCTCGGCTCTACGTCAAAGCCGGCTTACATTCACTTTAGACCAGCTCCAAAGAGCGTGAAAGTTATCCGAAGAGATCGTTTTCTCTTTGGCTCTGAATGAAATGTATGTACATAAAATCCACTTTGAAACATACTTGAATGTAAAAGTAAGCGTAAAACAATCTGTGTGAAGCAAAAGGGTAAAAAGTAAAAAAAGTGGGACTGCGGATTTCAAGAATTCTTTCATTCTTGTACCCATTTTGTAATGCTGCGAGAAAATTCGTACATATGATGCATTGGAATCTGCCACTTTCTTTAAGCTTTTTTTCAC
The DNA here is from genome assembly GCF_003286085.1 of Drosophila persimilis. NCBI lineage: Eukaryota > Metazoa > Arthropoda > Insecta > Diptera > Drosophilidae > Drosophila > Drosophila persimilis. The sequence continues at coordinate 5,362,144 of NW_020825312.1, forward strand.
CTAATATACCGCAAAATGGATTTTATATATCGTTTATCATATACAGTAAGCCGGGTGGTAAACTACTTAGGCCATCGCAGGGGCCGTACCTACCGTGAGTTTTACCATGTCTCTCATATTTGAGACGCAAAATTGAGTAAAAACGCTCTCTTTGGTTTGTTCGAACCGGCTTTTTAGACTTGCGGCAACATGTTCTCTAGCAACATGAGCAGTAAAGATGTGCATATTGAAGCCAGAAAGTGGAAAATGGTCTCACAAAAATTTTAGCCGCGAACAATGAAACAACATAGTGTCGAATTTTGCTACGAAATCTAGTTCCGTTATATACCACAAGAATATCAATTTTTTTGACAAAAAACATCATCTAAAGTATAAAATTATCAAACAATCGTTTCGTTTTTGGCTGCGGTCGCACTACCGGTATTCATATTGTTAATAATATTAACCACACATATTAAATGCCATTATTATTCATGGGCCCGGCAAAGCCACTGTACCATAAACAGAGAGCAATCGAAAAAATTAAATTAAATCAATTTAAATCGCAATCCGACACAAAACACGGAAAATAAAAGAAATCAAATACATAAACTAAATTGCCAGGTACTCAAGCCGAAAGCAAAAAATATAAATACTTTTTTTTTATGAAAAACGAGTGTTTCCGAAACGGAAAAAAGTAAATAATTCAATTAATGTTTAAGAGAAATATACTAAGAGGAGAATAAAGCATGCAACAAGTTGAATCCGGCCGCAAGTTGTAAACCAAGTTAGATCCGCACACAGATACACACAAATACACACGCGAACGGCCCGGCCCGACAGAATCATACACACACAAACACAAACGAGCACACACACAAACACACAGACCATAACAATGTCAAGTGAAAACATTCTCTGGAAGCAACAGGTTTCCCCTTAATAAGTCATCGCCCAGAACTGTTCGCTCGAAAAGAGAAAAGGAGAAGAGAAAAGAAAATAAAAGAGAGCGCGAAGAGAAAATATAAGAAAAAAGAAATATAAAAGAATTCAGGCAGAGAAATTTATAAAATTCTATGAGAATAATATAATAATAAGCACTAAGCAGACAGTCCTAAGTGGGTTAACACAGAAACAACAGAAGTGGACCCAAATCATCCCGAAAACCCAACCGGCAGATCAACAGAGACAGACTTCTTAGATCGCATCGCATCCAAAAAGAATCAACCTTAAAGAACCATGGAATTCTACGATGGCGACCTCAAAGATATATGGGATTCCGATTTAGATCCGGTGAGTGTTTAATTTATTAGCAGGGCATGAGTCTCTGTCTCTTTATCGATTGATACTCCTACTTGAGAACTTTTGTTACAGAAAATAGTATGCTTGATATGAGCCAGGCCAAGTAGTATATGGTGTATAAGGTATATATGGTATATGGTATACGGGGAAAGCTAAAACCGAACACTTGAGCAAGCGAAACGATAAGGCAATGTTCGTCAACATTCTACGAGACACGAGACAGTATACTGGTATAATCGTAGACTCGTATTGGGCTTGCTCACACTCACCGCAACAGATGTGGAAATATTTCTCTTTTAGCATTTGACTATTGGCCCGAACTGGATGAACCGACCCTTTGAACTGTAATCCCTGACCGGAGACAAGTTTAGTACAAGATTATTAAGTCATTTCTGTTCACATTTTAAGGTTTCAGGTTTCGTGTCGTGTTTCTACGAAAACGAAATTGCATTTAAAAATCCAAAGAAAAACATTTTAATGACCCACATTAAGCTTATCAGTTAGGGGGGAAAACGTGAACTTATTCATGAGTTGAATGCTAAGTTGATGATCGATTTGAAAAGGCAGAAAGAAAAACCAAATTAAGTAAAGGCTCCCTCGTCCCTACTGATGGTTTTCCTTCTTTCTCTGCATATTAAATAGTTCGAATTTGTATTGGTATGAGTATGTGTATGTGCATGTGTTTGTATGCATGTGCTCGCTTACCTAAGAGCGCTCCAATCTCAAAGCTGTCCCACGAACAAACCTGTCTCTGTCCCAAAGTAGACCCATAAAAATGTCCACTCACCAACAGACCCCGAATTCAACAAATTGACTGTGAAAAGAGACCAAAATCTAATCGAATCTAGCCGGGCAGGCTACCAAACATCAGACACCAAAATATACAACACACCCTGAATCAGAATCTTAGTTGGGTTTTCTTGTTTAAGAATGGGTCGTTCCGGGAGGAGCACGCACATTGGCGTTACTCAAGAAAACTTTCGCAAAATAGCTAGATATGATAGAACAGAACAGAATAGAACAGAACAACAGAGAAGAAAAAAACTGATGGGTGGAACGGTGGAACGGAGGATCGGAGGGGAAAGGTAGCGACGCTCAAGGCCTTTATCTGAACAGCTACGTTCCCTCCATAGTTTTAGGAAGAAAAGGCAATTTTTAGTGACTTTCTGTGTTCAAATATATCAATTTACATGGTTTTGATAACAGTCGGGTCGAGCATACGAGCAGACGAGTATGCGAGTAGTGCTGTTCGTAACTTAGAAGTTTCGCTGTCCTACAAAGTTGTTTTGTGTTGAGCGATAATGATAATTGGAGTTTTCCAAGAAATTAAAAGAAATTTATCATTATCGAGCGATTCCACCCATTTCTGTTTTGTATTTCTCTATCGCCCCCACACAACAATCTAGCAGTACTCGCAGAAGTAGAAATGTTTCCATATAATGAAATGTACTCGTATGCGTGCTGGGGCTGGGTCTGCGGCTGCGTCTGCGTTGAGCTTCGTTTACGGAGTAGAATAGATGTCGACAGCGTCGTCGTCTATTGCTTATCGCTGCGGAAACAGTAATGAGTACATGTCGTCCGTCCGGCCATCCAGCCATCCAGCCAGCCAGCCAGCCAGCCTGCCAGCCTGCCAGTCATCGGCATCCAGCCCCTGCCTTTCACTGGTATTGCCTGTCCGTCTTGTGGAGGAAGCATGCCGAGGCACAAAAGAAGAATCTATTACGGCATGCGCGGAGGACACATGGAGCGGTGATAAGCGGTCGTGCTAGTCGTCGGCGGCGCCGCTATCAGCTGTTCTAAATGCAAAGTAATGACTTTTTTCGCCTGCTGCTGCTGCTGCTGCACTTTGCGGCGTGTCAACACGGTACACGACTCGGTACACGGTACGGTCCGTCAGTGTCATTACTATTCGGGAGATAATGTGCCCCGGCGACTACTCTACACGACAATGTAGACGGAACGACAGAAATAGGCCCGCTACCCGGGAAAATACGCGCGTAGTTTTTTTCTTTTTCTTTCTCTTTCTGTTTTTGTTTTTGTGTGTTTTCCGCAGTAAGCTCTACAATATACCAGTACAGTACCCGGGGCGTGCGCTCAATTACATCATAAGTATCTCGAATGCAATTTTCTCCGAGTATTTGTGAGCGCCTACCAGAATGGATTGATCCGTGTGGAAAGTCTGCGTTTAAATACTCTTTCTCGATGTGGTTCGGGGATCACTCCTCTGCAATCCAGTGCATGGCCATGGATCTATCACCATAAGGGTGCGAGTGCGAGTGCGACCCCGTCTCATTCCTATCGTTTTCTCATTTTAGCGTATTTTAATAATATATATTATCACTTGAAAGTCTCTTGAGGCATATCAAGAATCTTATCACAAAGTATTTTGTAACCAAAAAGCAAAAGCGAAAAAAACAGATAAGGCCTGAAATGCTTCGTCTTGATTAGGTTAGCGCACCACTTTCCACTTAAAGAAGGGGGGGGGGACATAAAAACAAAAAAACAAAAAAAAATATATAAATGAATAATAATAATAATTATGATTCCCTGAGGTTTTTCCCCCGATGAACCATAATAAACAAACTATAAATAATTCGACGTGCAGATAATCAGTTTTAATAAAAGGGAAGCCAAAAAAAAAATCTTTCAATAAGGGTTTCAAAACTGGCCACAACGGGACCTGGTCGCCCGCCCCTCCCCGATAATGTCACGTGTATTGTCCAGCCGAGATTCCGATCACTGTTATCACCCCCTTCCCTTTCATTAGGAGATCTTCGAGTGCTTCCCCTATCAGTTGAATGCCTGGAAGAGTTCCCAGAGCAAAATCATCATTAATGTGTCTCGCAATCGCAAAAAAAAAACCTATACACACAGACATACATATGCACATATGTATGAATTTATATATGTACATAAGATCAGGGGGAATTTCGTGGAAATCGATTCATAGGGGAAAATCCAGCAACTGCTTTGATCACTCGGTCATTCCAATCAAGCTGTGGGATTTTACATGGAAAGACGACGCGATTCTAACGAGTTCCCGAAACTAAAAGCCACCTCCAGTTCAAACAATGTACGTTTTCTATCGAAAGACTTGTGTGTATTTGTGGTCCATTTGGGTGATAAGAAATAGAAATTTTTGCTACCGAAAGCTAAAATTATTATTTAAACTTTACACATCCCGATGATAAGGGGCCTCCAGAGCACATGGAAACAGGAAAACAAAAATGATGGAGGCATCATTAGGCGGATTTAGAACCAAGCTAATCTTCTCTATGACTGCATGTACTTCTATTTGGAGAAGCGGAAAGAGAAAAGGGTTGCGCCTTGGGAAGAACTGAAATTTGAAATTTGAATTCTTAAATCTGATATCTGATATCTGAAATGAAGCCGAAAGAAGGTTAGCTTCAAAACGGAACTCCGAAGGCAATCGCCTCGAAAATAACAGTGTCCAGACAGACTGTTGGACGGTTAATGCTTAACCGTCGAAAATGATTACCTTGGGTCTGCGGCGAAGAAAACTGCAAAAAAGAAAAACTGCAGTCCCCTTCACAAAAGAATGCTGACCAACGTCAAAGCATTTCGACTTTCCTAAACGTTATTATGGCCCAAACGGAGAGGGATAGAGGGATAGGGGGGTACAGCGGTAGAGCGGTAGAGCTGGTTGGTGGGTCTGCATGCTAGTCAAAAGTCAGCAACTTTTTCGTCTTCCATTTAGATGGAGACAAAGCCGTAAAGAAAACGTATTCATAATGACAAAATTTAACATTTCTAGAGCTTTTGTTTTTGTGGGCTAACTTTCGCTTATATAAGCAGAAAATGGCAACAATGGTCGTCGCCGAGAAGAGAACGTGCATACATACACACGTACGTACATACGTACAGGTATAGTTGTCCGTCCGTGCATAATGTTATTAACAATTTCTTGGAGCCAATTTGACACCCTTTATGGTCGAGCGTGCACCACTGTGCATGCAAATGCATGCAACACGTTGAGGTTAGGTTTAAATTTCTAACGGCTTAATGCACAAGCCCCGCTATTTAAAATGCACACGAGAACAACAACCAATGGAAAACAAAAACAGCAACAAATTAGAAAGAAGAAAAAAAACGTGCTTGGCAACAGTCGACAGTCTTGAGAGTGCGACGACGGTGGGGCCCAGCCAGCATATTTGAATAACTAGTTCGGGCCATGCACGATACTTTCAATATGGTCTATAAGACGACGGCGATATTCATGGCTCTCTGTCTCTGTCCCACACTGTCTGTGTGTGTGTGTGTGTGTGTGTATTGCTTAACTTTGACATTTCCAATAAACCGATGCGAGCGTTGCAATCTGCAAAACAGGTTAACACACACCGATATCCGAGCGAATGCAGAGAAACAGGGAAGTGGGGGGGTAAGCGCGACGGAACGGGACGGGACTATTGCAAATTTAGCGCGCTCCAGCGTCACAATTTCTATGCCAAAAGTCGTAACATATGGCGGGCCCACAAAAAAGCGCGCATAATTAAATTTGTGCAAGCACGACACCCTCTCCCATCGCCCACATACACCAGTAGTGTCGGTTTACGTAGAGCGCTTCGCCCGTCGCTCTCCCGTCTCCGCTCTCCGCTCTCCTCTCTCCGTTGACGTCCACGGCCATTCAGCTCCGTTCGCGTCCATTCATGCGAATTTTGCCACGCGCTGCGTCAAACAGGATGCGCAGTGTCCACGCGAGTTCTCTTTGCAAGGCCCGGCTCTCTTGCAAGGTTCTCTTACCACTGGCCGAGAGTGGGCGGTGGGCGGTCGGCGGTCGGACAGCTGTTCGGGCTGTGCTTTTCTGACGTCAATGTCAGGATGGCGCGAAGTGGCTGTGGCAAGCCAATATGTGAATTATTCATAGACTTGCAACGAGAGTACAATATGTTCCAGCCCCAGGATGGAAGAGAGTTTTCTTCGGGGGCAGGCTGGGTGCTTGGCTCGGCTTGGGTTGGGTTGGGTTGATTGGATGCGTACTAGGCGTGGGCGTAGGAACATATTGCGAGTGTTAATGAAGTGTTATACGATAAGTGTAACAGCAGGCATCTGGTAGCAACAGTTGGAAGCCTGTTACAGGAAGGCAAACAAAGAGATTGAAGCTTTCCCAAGGAAAACTTAAAGCGAGAAAATTCGCAAGTGTCGTCGAAACTAATCTGCCTATCCTAATGCATAATACATACATACATATATCAAAGACCATTAGAGGGTCATGCTCGTGTTCGCGTTGAGGCCTAGAATATCGTAATTACCCAGTGACAGCACATTTGTCAGTTTTATCTTTCCAAGAAACCTTGGAAGAGAATTCATTCTGTTCTGTCGAATAAGGTCGCCCGGCTCTGACTCATATCCATGGGCATTGCTAAATTGGTTATGGCTGTTTTGCATACTCGTACAAATGCAGATTTGGCTTCAGCTGAAGATTCCGCACGTCAAAGATTTTGTGAAAGGCAGTGGCAACGGCAGCGGCAACGGCACCGTTTGCACCTTGGAACCGAAGACTATAATGATCTTTTCAAGCCCCCACAATCGGAGGGGTTTCACTCAACGCAACACCCAAGCTACGAAATGCGAATTGCTGGGGGACTAGAGGACACCGACGGAAGGCAGGAGTTGTGTGTATGTGTGTGTGTGTGTGTGTGGGTGCTCGAGCTCTTTGGAGGAGTCTTTGGCAGAATTTGATCTGTATTGGTCTCCCCCTTTTACAGTCTTTCATTTTTAATTTTTTTTGTTTTTTTTTTGTTACTTTCACATTGGTTTCCGTTTGGCGAATAGTTGCTGGGGCCGTCAGACGTGCCGCAACCATGCGACTGCTTACGTACTTTCTTCATTCCTCTCACACGGGCACAGACATATGTACATATGTACGTACGTACTACTCGTAGGTTTGTGATAAGCCAAGTCCGCATTGGACACACGCCCCCACCCTGTCTCTGCCCCTCATTTGTTTGGCTATTTTTAAACACATTATGGTGTATTTTTAACATGCGAAAATATACAGCTACGACATGGAAAAAACACTGTGATTGATGTGATTTTCCCGAAAACCTTCCTGCTAGCCCCGTAATAACAATCGATGCTGATTCGGATGCCTTTTAATTAATAGAATTTTGGTTTTTGGTTTGGTCTAATTAAACCTTTTGTGCTGGCCAATTCCCACTTTCTTTTCAAGGCAATCGAAATTGACATTTTACATTTACATTTACATTTACATTTACATTTATTCGTACACACACATACACATGTAAAAGCCTTAAAGCCGCCCCATTACCATTTAACACGCTCAAGAAAAACAAAACCAAAGCAAGCCAAATCATACAAAAAAAAACCAAAAACCAAAAACAAAAACCATAGCAATTTTTCAAGTTAAAGGCATTTTTTTCTCAGTTCAGTTCAGTTCAGTTCACTTCGGTTTGGTTTTTTCAGCTTTTTCGAATTGTGGGAGCGAGCACCTTTCACTTTACCAACGGCGAATGATGCAGCATGGGCATAAAAATTGAAAAGAAATAAAGACTCGAGACTAAAAATGCTGTGCACAACACAAGGAAAGCGATATACATACATATGTATGTACATACACACGAGTGGATTTCTGTGTGTGGTACCATACATAATGATCGTCTCACACTCCAGCAGTCCGCCACTCCGCCACTCTGCCACTCTGCCACTCCGCCACTCCAGTACTCCGACACACATACAGTTGCATTTTTGTAAATGTGAAAGGTTTTCGCTTGCTGCAACATTATTTAATCAATCCAATTTGTGGAGCAGGCAAAAAAAAAAAGAAGCAAAATCGAAAAAAGGTATGGGCAAAACCATCAAAGAAACGAAAGAAAAAATCAGAGCCAAAAGGAGATAGGGAGAGATATGCCAAGAGAAAGACTGGAGAAGAAACGAAAAGAGAAAAAACGAACAACAACAACAACAACAAAAAACTATAACCAGTTTAATTATTTTATGAAATTGTATGTTTGTTGTTGCTCTTTTTCACCCTTTTTCACCTGACGGAGAAAGAGAGAGAGAGAGACGAGCACGAGGATGGGGATGGGGGATAAGGATGATGGGAAGGGGGAGCGGGAGCTGAAGATTGTAAATTTAAATACCGGGAACCGGCAACACACACACACACACACACATACACACAAACATGTCTATGTTAATTTAATGCCGTAAGATAAAGAAAACCCCTCGGGCGGCTATTTTGATTTTGATTTTTGTTTTTGTTATTTTGATTGTTTTTGTTTTCAAAGTGGTTGGTTGGTTTGCTTGATTGGGTTACAAAATACATACGTAAATACGTAAATGAAAAGTTCTCAGAGAACCTTTTTGGTGGCTCGCACTCCCCAGGCCAAGTCAAGACAAGTCAAGGGAATGCAACAGGTTTGCTCTTCACGAGTATCGACTTTGAAATGGGGTCAATCGATTGCATTTCCAAGCCAGACTCCGACTCCGACTCGGACTCGGACACGGCTCCAACTCCAGCTCCGACAGCCTGGTTAAGCAATCGATTGCCCCCAAGTCAGGCTTAGGTGCTTAAGCGGTTTTTGTGGTTTAAGAGGCAGCACTTGAAGCATCAAGCACCAGGAACACACCAAGCGGCTTTCCACTTGAGAAGGCGCCCTTAGCCATTTCACCGTGCCACGGCGCTTTCGTTGCACAAAGCACAAATCAGAGAAGCAGAGAAGCAGAGAGGCAGAGAGGCAGAGAGGCAGAGGAGGCAGAGAGGCAGCGCGGCAGCGAGGGAGAGAATGAGAAACCCCACCTGAAACGTGCAACAAATGATGCTCTCTCTCCCCGCAGCTCGGATCCTACAGCAACACACAAAAGAAGTAGCAAATGCCTGCGAGCACTTTTGCCTTGGCGTCTTTTTCTCTTGGCTTTCTTTCTTTCATCATCATCATCATCACCATCATCGCCATCGCCATCATCTACAGCCACAACCAAAGCCAAGACAACAGCTACATGGTTCGGACACAAATACATGCTGATATGTTATACGCGCACACCTGTGGTGTGTGTGTGTGTGTGTGTTGCCCGTTTTGGTAGCATTTTTCAAGAATTGCTAATTCTCAACAATTCCCGAGGTTCGTTGAACTCATCATAAAGTCACACACACACACACAAGGCACAGCACAACACAACAGGCACGCACAGACACACACACACACACACACTCGCTTAGCTTACGCCGCCTATGTGTGTATGTATGTATGTATGCCAGTATGTATGTGCCGTGCCCGGTGCTGCTTGCTGATTCTTGGCCTGATGTGCGGAGACGGAGACGGCTAAAATGCGGTGAAAGCACTTGTGTATTTGTGTTTAAATGCACTGTCCAACGGAATTAGCCGAAAAATGCGAGGGCATTTTTTAAACTTTTCGCTTGATGAATCGCTAAATCGCATATGTATGTACATACATACATACATGTATACACAAGCTCGATCTATGGATCGCATCAATTTGGTGACCCAATGGGGCTATCAGCTAGAGAGTCTTCATACCACCCTCGCCCACACACACATACATATGTACATACGTACATAAATACATACAGAAGTGTGCATGTGCGGACATGCCAATGCTTGCTTAAAAATGCACGCGTGCAAGCGGTAATCAATGTTTTAGTACATACATACATATGTACATATGTACATACACTCATACATATGCACAGAGTAAGTGGTAAGGTAAGCCTGAAATGAAGACCCACAGGGGGAGAGAGACAGACCTGAGAAATGGTAAAGAATCTCATACCTTTTGACAGAAAGACAGACAGACACACACGCCGTAGCCGTAGCCGTAGCCGTAGCCGTAGACATTCCCTTTTTTATGGCCAAAACTGGATTCGATTCCATTTGAGCATGAGCTGGTGGCTTAGAACATGAGCGTGAACGAGGGGCAACGCAACGCAACGCAACGCAACGCAACGCAACGCTTGGTGGCACGCCAAGCGAGGCAGCCAATTTTTACATACAAATGTGCTTTTAAAGTGTAATTACATGCACTTCTTTATCACACACATAGGACACATACAGCATGTACATACATACATACATACATACATACACATGCCACAAAATGCCGATTTTAAATGGGTCAACAATTTATGGCATGGCCGTAGATTGGATTGGTTGGGTTGGCGACAATTAAGTAAATTCAGTCCAAAACAAAATCTGGCACATTGGGGAGGGATTACATCATCTGGCTTTAAATAAATTTAAGCCAAATTTATTCTGGATGTGTTTGTTTTTTTACTTTTTCGTTCCCCCCGTTTTTTCTTGCGGGCAAATAGAAAAAGGCCGAGCGGAGAACTCGTTCCCAACATCAACAGCAGAGTTATTTGTTGCACTTTGAGTGATTTTCAAGGTTGATTCTGTGCTCATCACGGCCGCAAACACTTAACTTTGAATCCGTTTGCTATAATTTACACACCTCTTACGATTCACACAATTTTTAATTGCAAAAAAGAGGAACAAGAGAATTGCAAGCTGCGCGAACTCCATTAAGGTTTTAAAAATGAAGCCAGCAACCAGCAACCAGCAGCCAGCAGCCAGCCTTGCCGTAGAACACTATTGGTATGGTAATGGGTCCGATTCCGATAGACACACCACTCACAGGGCTGTGTGCTATCGATATGTCTGTCCTTTGGGAAGGCGCTGCTTTTCAAAGGTGATGTGATTGAAATGGAAACCAATCCAAACCATTTGCAAGTCCCATAGAATATTGACCCAACACCATTGATAACTTGAATACCATTTTCTTTCTAAATTGATTACGGAGTACAGCAACAAGCATTTCAAGGGTACGCTGGAATCGCTGCGCGTTGTCGACGGTAAAATGTCTTCTGATAAGATTGACAACAAAAATATATACTGCATAGCCTCATGCCATAAAAAGGCCACATTCAAGTCAGATCTGCCGAGAATGTATTTTTCAAATAAATAGTAGATGTATGTATGTATATGTATTGGTATATGTATATTTTGTGAGCTATCTGCATCGCTCGTGTACTGTTGCGTTTTGGGGGGTTTCGTGTGATTTTGCTATAGGTCGTCTATATGTATGTATGCACTATGTATGAAGTTGAGTTGTACTTTTGCTTTTTTTTTTTTTTATTATTCGGAAATTATATAACCGTGCTATCGCCGTGCAACACGACTATGAATGACTTTTGCACATTTACTAATTGCCAACCACCCAACCATTTGTTTGCTTGTGCCTTTACAGGAATCCTTGAAAATTAGCAGCGATCACGATATGCACGACTGGCTGTTCGATCGCGATGTCAAAGATCCCACCGTTATACTCAATGACAAGCTCATCTCGGATGCGCTGCTCAATGGTACGCTGCCAATCAAAACCGAGCATTCCTATAGCCTTAGTAGCGATGTTGATTCCCTGCCAGACTCACCAAAGAGTCTGCACCCCAAAATCGAGGGTAAGTAATCGTGATCGTGATCGTAATCGTAATCGTAATCGTAATCGTAATCGTAATCGCCTGTAACTGAAATGCTATCGATCGCTAGTGACTCTTATGGTGAATTTGCATAGCATATTGCATAGAGAAGAGTGCGTTTTATTCTGCCAGAAAGGTCCAAAAACCAATCCAAACACAGCTTTCAGTTGGTCTATTTAGGCCATCTCCATTCATACATATGTACATACAAACATACGGACTATAATGAAAACAACAACCATTAGAACTGCGTTGACAAGAATAACAGTTGAAAAACAGTTTGTGTCTGTGTTCTGGTCGGTGTTGCTTTTTTTATTTAGTGTCGCGGTAGCATTTAGCAATTTAACGCAGTACTCGGGCATGAAGTTCTGTACTTTGACGCGATACGAATATCAGTGGTACGAAGAGCACAGCAAATGTTCGGTTCGGTTCCGTTCCGTTCCGTTCCTTTCCTGTGTGTGTGTTGCCGCCTCATACGAGCAACGTAACGAGTACGAGAGCAAACTGTGTATAATTGCTGTTGACTGGGGTCTGGTCTGGCCTGGCCCGGCCCGGCCCGGCACGGCCTGGTCTGGGCTTCTTTTTTCGTGCTATTATCTGTAATTTTATAGAAACTGAACTGTACAACAACTGTACAAATAAAATTAAAACGAACCAAATTCGTGTGTGGAGCTGGAAAGAAAGTTTTTGCCAGAAAACAGACAACAGAAAACAGAAAAAACTGAAACAAAACTGAAATAACAATATTTCAAATGCAAACACATGTGTGCATTGTGGGTCGTGGAACGAACCGACGCGTGCCCGGCCTGGCTTCTTTTACAGAATATTATTCAAATTGTTGCACAATATTTGTGAAATCGTAGAGTACAGAACAAACAGTGCTCTAGAGACGTACATACCTACCTACAATGTCTGTACAATATGTAGGTTAGACTAGACTCAACAATATTTACCCAACATATTTGCGCACATACTCGTACTCGTAGGTCTGTTTCAATTGAGCCAAATCAACCAAAAGCCAAAAGGAGCAAACAGCTATGCTATGGACCAACAACGACATACATACATATGTATGTAGTTAAGGCCTAAAGCTATTTTGGGAAAAGAACAGAAAAAATTAAGCCGATTAAAACCGATTGAAACCGGGATAGTCGATAAGCCCCGGCAGGAACTGGATTTAACTCGAACGTTTCTCTTTCCCTGCCCCACAGACATGGATGACGAATGCTTCCCCGCCATTTCACTGAAGTCGGCCACCAGTGTGCGGGCCACCATCGATCCCAAATGCCTGACCCTCCACCCGCAATCGCACACACCCGCCACACACAGCAGCCGCGTGAGCTGCAGTCCCGCCCTGAGCTCAGAGCTGACCACAGCCACAGCGACTTTGACACGGGCCGGGCTCCAGACGCACGCGCACCACCTGCAGAGCGGGAGCAACAGCAACAGCAACAGCAACAGCTCCAGCCACAGCCACAGCCACGTGATCGCCGCTATGGATCACTATCAACTACCTCACTTGTACGACAATGACTGCAGCTCGTCGTTGTCGTCGATTCGGGATGGCAGCATATCACCGGACATCTGCTCGGACATTGAGATCGACGAGTCGGCAATCAAGGATGAGCCCATGTCGCCCGACTCCAGCTGCCCCGCCAGTCCCAACTCACAGGCGAGCAGCTCCCAGCAGCACCAGCTGAGCCTTAATCTGGCCCATCTACAGACGGAAATGCTCTTTGAGCAGAAGGTGGGCTATTCCTATAAAAACGAGAATGCGGTTCGGCTGTACTCACTGTGTGTTTTTTACCCCTGATTAGCACGGCGGCCTCTTGCTGACCAGCAGCAGCAGCAGCAGCAGCAACAATCACCTCATTAAGTCCCAGCAGAGACAGCACCAGCACCCGCTCCTTGGACAGGGCGATCTTATAATGGCCAAAATGGAGATCAAGAGCGAGAAACAAAACACCAGCAACAGCAGCACCACGAGCAGCAGCAGCTCGGGCAAGTCACATGCCTACGGCATTCCCCTGACGCCGCCATCATCTCTGCCCAGCGACGATTCCGAAGGTAACTTGACACCGGAACATTTGTTTTCGCCACTGTCGCCCAACGCTTCCGTTTCTATATCCGTGGCCAATGCAGCCAATGGCGAGTCATCGACCATGGTGCGGCGAAACGTTACCGGCATCACGCGCTCTGCCAGCTGCGGCGGTTCCGGCACCGGCACCGGCACCGGCACCGGCTCCGGCTCCAACACCAGCACGACCACAACAAGGCAGCCCATACACACGCCGTTGATAAGCTCCCAGCCGGTACGTTCGCCAAGCTCCTGCTACCCAGTAGCATTACTAATCAAATTCTTTGACTTGCAGAAGGGCTCTACAGGCACACTGCTGCTGACAGAGGAGGAGAAACGCACATTGCTGGCCGAGGGTTATCCGATACCGCAGAAGCTCCCGTTAACAAAAGCCGAAGAGAAATCGCTCAAGAAGATCAGACGTAAAATTAAAAATAAAGTAAGTCGAGCTGGAAACAAGCTCCTGTGAGGCAGGACCAGAGCTCTAATGTTAATTCTGTTTTGTTTCCCTTTCATAGATCTCTGCTCAGGAAAGTCGTCGCAAGAAGAAGGAGTATATGGACCAGCTGGAGAGGCGCGTGGAAATTCTTGTCACTGAGAATCACGACTACAAGAAGCGCCTCGAGTCGCTGGAGGAGACCAATGCCAATCTACTTAGTCAGCTGCACAAATTGCAGGCCCTAGTTAGCAAGCACAATGTGAAAAAGTCCTAAGCCAGGGACCCAGGACGTGTGCCGGTTCCGTTTCTTGTTTGCCCGCCTTCCCGAAATACCTATATATCTATACCTATTTACCTATACCTATACCTATACCTACACCTACACCTATACCTATAACTCTATATATAAATGTATATGTATATAGATATCTATACATTTTTTTTTGTATTTTTTGTTCCGCCTATTACTTCTGAAGTTTTCTGTGAGAGTTTTGAAGAATTTATAAGACTTGCGCTGTTAGCAAGGAAATGTAAGAATTTTTGTCCGGCTTTTTGTTAGCACAAATCGGAAGAAATGTCCTCCCTCCCTCCTACTCCGCGACTGTTCATCCTGCTTTCCCACTCCCCTTCCCTCCACTCCATACATATTCAAAAAAGATTTAGCACCCAGATGCCTATAACTAATACCATATAATTTGTGTGTATGGATGTATGTCCTAGCTACTTGTAGAACGTTTCTTATATATAGATATGTATATTAGTCATGCATTCCTGTTATATAAACTTTACCTAGAGTAACTCCAACTCCAACTACAACCACAACAGAAACGATCGACGAGCTCAAACAGCAGAAGCCAATTCAGAAAAGCGTCATAAGAGAAGCTAACTAACAATATTGTACTCGTAATAGAACGAAATCAACAGACCAAAAAAACAAACAACAAAAAAGAAAAACAAAAAACAAAAACGAAAAAAAGAAAAATTCAAAGAAGAAAAGCTTAAAAAATGGGATATGGCATGCTTTGATGTGGGTTCTGTTCGATCTGATCTGATATAATTTAACTTTATCTACATAAGCGAGCAGCGATATACATGTGCATACATTATGTTTTAGTAATGATTGAATGAATGAACGAAAGACCTCGGAGCCGCATCTCTGCACTATCTTTGGCATGACTCTTGTTCCTTTAAACGTCATTTCTCAAGCAAACGAATGATACGAAAGTATATACCTAAACAATTCCATAATGGAGCTAGATAGAATGATTTCACAACGAACTACATATGTTTACATATATGCTGAATTTTAGTTTCTTTTCATAAGTTTACCACCAGCAACCGCAAAGAAACGCACCAATGTAGAATGTAGAAAGAATCTTGAATTGGTTCTCTGGTTCTCTGTCGCGTTGCCTGGCCAAGTTAAACAATTTCCGAGCCAATTATGAAAATGAATTATTGTTTGTTAAGTTTAATATTATAAGACGCCGCTGCACTGACCTCAAAGTCCGAGGGCAAACCCCAATTTAATCAAATTTTGCAGCAATTATTTTTTTTTTTTTTTACATCTTAGTGCAATTTTTTGGCATAACTAGAAATGCAGATGTTTCGCGCTTTTTCCGCGGCGTTAAAAAATGAGTCATTCTAGTTTAAATTAGTTGAATTTATCTAAAAAAAAGAAAAATACTTAAGCGAAGTTTTAAGCGTAAACCGATGATTTCTTATTAAATCGATAATACGAGTACTATCTATACAAAATATTTTAGGTATTTTAATGTATTTTTGTTTATGTGTGTGTAAACCAAGCGGAGTTGTGCAATTGTTAGTAAAATTAAACAACAAAGAAAAACCTTATAGAAAAATATGGAAACACACTGAAAGAAAAAGCTTGTGCAATGACAAAAACTTGACTATAAAATTCGTTAAAAAATAAACAAATAAGATACGATAATAGCAATCCATTTGGAAGAGTAAAAGCGTTTTGAGATGTTTATACACAAAAGTACAGCAGTTTTAATGCATATTGTAAACTAAAATTGAAAACGATTCGAACGAAAACCAGAAAATATACACAAAAAAATTGTAAAACTTTTATGAGTGGTTGCTGTAGTTTGGAATAAGCAAGTGCAATTCAAAATAAAACGCAAACAACCATTAGAACAGCACCGATATGCGATATTCATCTTGCCTATTGAAAATGTTACTTGCTTATCCCCTGGAACACCGGAAACGGGCTCTGCCATCGAAGTCTCCTACATAACTAAATGGCCGGACTAGGTGGTTGTATCCACCAGATATGTCTTGGCAAGCAGGGGGTACTACAGCTCTGTGGAGTTCCCAGCCATCGAGGGGTCGGGGGAAATGTGGGGGCGCAGGTCCATACAACTGTCGGTCACTCTCACTGTCGGACTGGGCATCACCAACAACACACATGTGCCGCAGAAAACCCTGCAGCATTTAATTTACAACAGTTTGGACCGCCTCTTTCACACTGTCATACGATAGTGTTGATTACACTATGCAACTTCAATTGGTTAATAATTAATTGTTAGCGTAAATCCGTAGCGTAGTATCCATTGCTTTTTGCTTATATCGATATGATGGATGAATTTATGTATGAAAATCATCTAATCATCAGCTTAGCAAGTTGTGCTGGTGAATGCGCCCTATATCTTCGACCAGACGCAAAGACGCATGACGCAGCCCTAGTGTAAACAGCCTATTAGTGTAGAATTTATTTTTATAACTGCTGCTTGTTTTAGAGTTCATGTAAATATACTACAGCCTTTTGTGATCTTATCGCTGCATAAAAACGTAATGTGTGCAAAAATAATATGATAAGTGTTAACAAGGGGTTCTCGAAATATATATTCCGAATGTATGTACATATGTGTGTAAGCCGATACTCCGTATGCATCCTAAAACTATTCGCTTATTGATCAGAATCAAGCTAATAATATACATATGCACATAACGATGTACTGCCTTCGAGCTTCGAGCCCCTGCACTTTTTGAGTACCTGGTATGAAAAGAGACTGCTAAATTTGTTCGCAATCCAATACCGTATATCTTAAATCTATAAACGAGTAATTACCCAAACATTTTTGGAGTTTCTTATCTTTGGAGATCCTTTATAGCCTTCTGAGTCTATACGCTACTCATTCCTGACCGTTCAATTTACTTTTTTCGTTGATCATTTGTGTATGCATCCAATATTAAACTTTTTATAACTTGTTTGAACAGTTGTTCCAGTGTCTCGTAGTTTACACGAAAAAGAGCAGTCTAGAATGATTTCATACAGTCACCACAAAATGATTACAATTAATACCTACACATACTTGTGCAATTCAAATTGATTGTAATCATATATTACACAACAATATATACATATGTATGTATGTACATTTATGTATATATGTTCAACCTTAACAGGCATGCAATTCATTCCTTCTTAGTCCAAAATGTGTATAAAACGCACATGGAGCTTGCCACCTACTATGGAATATAATTCCAACAATGTCTGAGAATAGGGTACGACAATCTGGATACAAATTTTTGTACATATTGAGTGCTAAATTTCTAAGCTAATGGTCCTGATATTTTAGCGTGTGCGCAGGGGGCTTGCTCCCTAGCATATTATAAAAATCTCGTGTCCCGATGTTTGTGGTTCTGTTCCTCAAATTCATGCTTCAAAATTATATATTATTACTCCCAGAAGAAAGCGTTTCCGACCCCATAAGATATACACATATGTATGTATATTCTTGATCAGCCAATAGACGAGTCGATTGAATCATATTTGTCTGTCCGTCCCGATGAGCGCCTAGATCTCAGAGACTACGAGAGAGGGGAACCACACTGACTAAGTGTCGGGTATATATGTAAAGCCCCGGCCCTAGCCACGGCTCACAACGTTTCCCCTCGTTTATTAATACAAAAATTGTATTATTGGTATATTTTTACGGTATATTTTAAATTTCGGTATATTTCTGAGGTCAGACGCTCATAATCGAACGAAAACATGAGTCGTAATGGGCTATAGAAAGAGGTATGGACAACAGGAAAATAAACTGCCAAGCAAATTGCAAGATTTGTATGAACTCACCTCGCGTGTGAGGACAACATACTATGAAGACAAAATCGGCAAGGTACATTGGGCAAATTGGGTGAAATTCACTTGCATGCGTTGCATTTTCTGGACCGTGTTGCCTGTTGTCCACTTCCTCTTTTTCCTTCCGTTATGTAGCAAATGTGTAGCCAATGTGTAGAATACAGGCAGCACAAATTTTTTATTTCATTATGAACATGGATATTACTATTTCAAATCTAAAAACAAACGAGGGGGAACGTTGTGAGTTGCTGCGGACACCGCAACTCTACGGTTATACCCGATACTAAGTCAGTATGGCTCTCCTCCGGCAGACGCCGCTAATATTAAACGACACGACAAAGAGTGCGTGCGAGAGAGACAGAAAATCAGTCTGAGCGTGACGTCGGGCGCTGCGTAGCCACTGCAAATTGATTTGTTCCTTTTGGCTATAAAAATGATCTGATCTGATCCAGATTCAGCAATCTAATAGATATGGTCATTATCTATGATTCTGCGTTTTTAGTTTTCTCAAATCTGCAATATTGTGGATGCAACAGATTTTCGGCCTTTGTGGGGGCGGATGGGGGTGGGGCGAAATTCTGAGATATACGTTTTATAGTGACATCTTAAAGGAGTGTGTGTACCAAATTTGGTTACTCTAGCCTTAATAGTCTCTGAGATTTGTGGTTGCCTCAGATTTTCGTCCTTTGCGGGGGCGGAAGGGGGTGTGGCGAAATTTGGACAGGAAACGGTCAAGGTCCGATATCACAGGAGTGTGGATACCAAATTTGGTTGCTCTGGCTTTTATAGGTTCTGAGATCCTTGAACTCATATTTTGCAATTGGCAAAACCGACCATGAAACCTGTGTGTTAGAGTGAGACAGAGCGAGAAAGAGTGAAATTGTTTTCGTGATTCTGGCTGTAATAATTATACGATCTGGTTCAAATTTTGCACTCTAGAAGATATAGTCATCTTCTACGATTCTGCGTTTTTAGTTTTCTCGTATCGTCGAAATTGTGGATGCCACAGATTTTCGCCCTTTGTGGGGGCGGAAGTGGGCGGGGCAAAGTTTTGAAATATTTTTGGAGCAGTGACATATTACAGAAGTCTGGATCCAAAACATCGTTGCTCTAGCTCTTATAGTCTTTAAGCATTAGGCGCTGAAGGGGACGGACAGACGGACAGACGGACAGACGGACAGACAGACAGGGCTCAATCGACTCGGCTATTGATGCTGATCAAGAATATATATACTTTATAGGGTCGGAAACGATTCCTTCTGGACGTTACACACATCCACTTTTACCAAAAATCTAATATACCCCAATACTCATTTTGAGTATCAGGTATAAAAAAACCTTCTTTGGCATATCAAAAAAAAATTAAAAGTATCAAAAAGGCCACTTTTTTACGCACAAAAATTATTCAGACACTTTTTATTTTGTACGAAAAAAACGTATTGTCCCAAATTTTTTCTGATTTCAATATTTGGTGGGGCCGCACTTAGCTTCAATAACAGCTTTTAGACGTCGGGGCATACTTTTTACCAAATGATTGGTTTCATTTGGATTAATTGTATATACATATGTATTAGAATGTAAAATCTGTTGTATCGATAAATCCATCACTGCGTACATTGTTTAATATTGTTTATAATTTATGATAAATTCGTTATAAAAATTTGTTTTTTGGTAGCACTGCACGAATAATTAATTGGGATTAATTTAATTGATTTTCGGTGTGACTTGAAACCGGAACGAACAGAACCTGTTTAACTGCATTATAGTGCAGCAATACGCAATCAGTTGCAATCAGTTAGTTGCTTTTTCACGCATCAGAAAGTCTCAGACATGGGAAAGAAAAATAGTAAGAATACTAAAAAATTGTATTATTTAGGTAATGTTACTTACTCCATCGTATTTCATTAAAATCTTAGAATATAAGGAGGCTGAGAAGCCTGTGCCCCCTGCAGCACAGCCACAACAACAACAAGGTAAGTGAAATGCACTACAAATGTACTACAAAAAATCTAGCATCTTCTATATGCATATGTTGTGTGTACATACATATGTATATATAATATGTAACTTCCATTCCTCCGATAAGCATTGTAAATACATATGTACATACATACGTATGTATGTATGTGTGTTTTCAATATCGGGGGAATCACGAAATTCGCCGAGCCTCTGATGAAATCAATTTGGTGTGGGCTGACATGTGCACGAAAGATTTCACTCCTTTGTTTAGTGGAAAACACTAGATTTTAATATTTTTCTTGTTTTCCACTAAAATTATGAGCAGCTGCTGGTGCACCGGGTGCTCAGAACAGACCCACTCAACCCGCTAGACCCCCAGCCACTCCCACTCCATCCACAAGCTCCGCCGCTTCTGGGTCCCAACTACAGCAGGGAGGATGGCGAACACAGGACAGTCACCAGCAGCGCTCTCAGGCCGGGCAAGGCTGGGACGGACAACTAAAAGGACCGCGGCAGCCAGGAGGCAGTCAACAGAGAGGACCGCAGAAGCAAGGAAGCGGACAAGAGAGAAGACCGCAGCAGCAAGGAGGCGGACAACAGAGAGGTCCGCAGCAGCAAGGAGGTGGACAACAAAGAGGACCACCCCAAAAGCAGGGTGGCGCGGCTCTGCCGCCTCTCCCAGCAGGCACCATGAAGCGTGGAACTTTGGGAAAACCAGGTCAAGTATCTGTCAATTACCTCGACGTTAACTTGGACAAAATGCCAGCTGTGGCCTACCACTACGATGTGAAGATCACGCCAGAGCGTCCTAAGAAGTTCTATCGTCAGGCATTTGATCAGTACAGAGTTGAACACTTGGGCGGTGCGATTGCCGCATTTGATGGACGTGCATCGGCCTACTCAGCTGTGAAGCTAAAATGCAGCTCCCAGGGCCAAGAAGTGAAAGTAAGTGCTGTTGTGTATTTCGCCGAGCTTGAGGAACCTTTGAAGTGAATATTGCTTTCTTGCCGTCCAGATATTAGATCGCCACGGCCGTACCCTGACTTACACTCTGGAAATCAAGGAGACAGAGGACTCGGAAGTCGATCTGAACTCGCTGAGAAAGTGAGTGAACCGTTATATTGAACCAAATGTGTCGGCAGAGAATCGGCATAATGCAATTTCCCATTTTTCCATTTTTTCAGCTATATGAAGGATAGGATATATGACAAGCCCATGAGAGTTTTACAGTGTCTGGAGGTTGTGTTGGCGGCCCCCTGTCATAACACCGCCATACGCGCCGGTCGCTCGTTCTTCAAAAGGTCAGAGCCCGGTAAAGCCTTTGATCTGAACGACGGCTACGAAGCTCTAGTTGGACTCTATCAAGCATTCGTGCTTGGCGATCGCCCGTTTGTTAATGTGGACATATCGCACAAGTCCTTTCCGAAGGCCATGACGATCATTGAATATTTAGAGCAGTATCAGCGCAAGAGAATTGACAAAAGCACAAATCTTGACGACAGGCGTTACAAAATCGAATCATTCCTAAAGGGCATGAATATAGTATACGATCCGCCTGCCTGTTTTGCCAGTGCCCCTCGCGTCTTCAGAGTCAACGGGCTTTCCAAGTTTCCCGCTAGCAGTCAGAAATTTGAGCTGGATGGGAAGCAAACGACGGTTGCAGAGTACTTCCGGTCTCGGAAATATAATTTAAAGTATCCGAACCTGCTTTGCTTGCATGTTGGGCCGCCGTTGAAAAACATTTATTTGCCTATCGAACTATGTCGCATTGAGGATGGGCAGGCCCTGAATGTGAGTTCAACAAGTTCCTTTCACTGAAAATAATTTCGTGATTTGATTTCTTTACATCGCATTGCAGCGCAAGGATGGAGCTAATCAGGTGGCGGCCATGATTAAGTATGCTGCCACTTCCACCAACGAGAGGAAGGCCAAGATCATCCGCTTGATGGAATATTTCAGGCACAATTTAGACCCGACCATCAGCCACTTTGGCATACGTCTGGGCAGTGACTTCATCGTCGTGAATACACGCACGCTCAATGCGCCTCAGATTGAGTACAAAAACAATTTGGCCTCGGTAAGGAACGGTTCGTGGCGCATGGATCGCATGCAATTCTATGACCCCAAGCCAAAGCCACATAAATGGGCTATACTCTACGGTAAGATTGACTACATGAGTGTGGTCGATTTTCAGGGCATGGTAAGTTGTGCACGGCTGGAAGCAGAATTTCACTCAGATCCTGACTAATTTTCTTTGCAGATAATTCAGCTGAGTCGCACCGTCAATATGTGCCTGAATGACAACGCCGAGATACGGAATTACAGTGATGAGTGTGAACTGGATTCTCATTTCCTTGATTTAAAAAACAATCAATTTGATTTGGTGTACGTTATTATACCAAATTCCGGGTCCGTTTATGATGTCGTGAAGCAAAAGGCTGAGCTGGAGCATGGAATTCTCACACAATGCATCAAGGAGAACACAGTCCTGCGTAAATGTAACCTGCAGTGTATTGGAAACGTTCTGCTTAAGGTCAATTCCAAGCTAAACGGCATCAATCATAAGCTAAAGGATGACCCCCTCTGTCTGCTAAAGAATGCGATGTTCTTGGGTGCTGATGTAACTCATCCATCGCCAGATCAGCGTGAGATCCCCAGTGTGGTGGGTGTTGCCGCCTCCCATGATCCATTCGGGGCTTCATATAACATGCAATATCGCTTGCAACGCTCTGACTTGGAGGAGATACAGGACATGGAGTCGATAACTCTTGAGCACTTGCGTGTCTATCATCAGTTCCGGAAATCCTATCCCGAGCACATTGTCTATTATCGTGATGGCGTGAGCGATGGTCAGTTTCCCAAGATCAAGAAGGAAGAGTTGAGTGGAATTTGTGCGGCCTGCACCAAGGTAAGTTGAAGTCTTGCCTCCCGAAGCCTCATCATTTTCGATCGCTAATCTCCCTTCGTCTCCTATCAGATGCTCATTAATCCCAAGATTTGCTGCGTCATCGTGGTTAAGCGGCATCATACACGCTTCTTTCCGAACGGAACTCCATCGCTATACAACAAGTTTAACAATGTTGATCCGGGAACGGTCGTCGATCGCACCATTGTCCATCCCAATGAGATGCAGTTCTTCATGGTCAGCCATCAGTCGATTCAGGGGACGGCCAAGCCGACGCGTTACAATGTGATTGAGAATACGGGCAACTTGGATATAGACTTACTGCAGCAATTAACATACAATCTTTGTCACATGTTTCCCCGTTGCAACCGCGCAGTGTCTTATCCGGCTCCGGCATATTTGGCACATTTGGCTGCGGCACGTGGACGTGTCTATCTCACTGGGTGCGATATTAATGTTATTATTGTTACGTATATTCGTTTTGACGGTACATATCTTGACTGCTTCTCTTACAGCTGCACCAAGTTCCTCACTCCAAAGGAGGAATACGAAAAGCGGTTGATTGTTCCACAGTTCCTGAAAACGAACCCCATGTATTTCGTGTAGGCAGAACAGTAAATACGGTTACATTTACCCTTTTGCCAATAAGAATTTAATTCAAACATCATTATTCTTTATTAATTTTTTATTTTATCACATTTCTTGAACCATAATCGTATATATCATATGTAAAGGGCACACTCTACTCCTTTCATTAGGAGCTTCGATGTGAATGACGTCTTTAGTGGCTCCAACAGAATATTGTTATTTTTTTTTCAACTACTAAAGACAATTAATGACTTATTTATGTAGCTTCCAATGCAAAAATGTATAGAAGTCCTTATATTGGGCATATTACACAATTTAAATAATAATAATAAAATTAATCAACTGTCTAGGCTGACACGTAAAGATTTCTTAGTTTAAAGTTATTTTATCGCGTTACATGGCGTCGAAATGGAATCTGTGGGACTCTTGCAAGCGCTCTTGTTTATCCTCTCGCTTCTCTTTGATGTACAGCACCAATATGATAAGTATAATGACCAGGCAAGTGCCCCCCAGGGCCACAACACTCATCAAGATCAATTTACTGGGGGTCACAAACAGCTGAGCCTTCCAGTGCGATGGCTCATCCAGCGGCTTGGGCACCACAATGATCTGCGAGTTCGGAATCAACTGTGTCCAATTGCGCCACTTGCTCCCCAGGCCTACGGCCAGCTGATCTACAAAGTTGGGTGTTCGTCCAAGGCCAAAGCAGGTGTAAGGTAGTTGGAGGGCAAAATAGGATGCCTGAGGCAATTGCACACTGCTACCACACTGCTGGTCGCCATCTTGAGTGGTTGTGCTGTAGGTGATGCGCGGTCCAGGGAGATTCGTTCCATATGTACGCTTCTTCCTGCCCAGAGGGGTGCGACGCTCTGAATTCTGTTTGTTATCCAGTCCCGTCAGAACAATAACCTTGACAAAGTTGGCATCGTAGTCAAGGGTATTGCGGAATGCAAGCGGACGGTAGCTGCCGTTCCGATTCTTCTGGATGAGAATCACATCGAGCACTCCGTCCTGATAGAAATCATAGAAGGCTCCAGCCACTGTGTTGTTTCCCATGGGTGACAGGGCGTTCCAGCGCACCTCAAATGTCCGCTTCGACGACTTCTCGCATGTGGTGCAGGGAACATTCTCCAGCAGGAACGTTTGCATCACCGGCTTAGCTACGTTTAACGGCTGCAAGGTGAGGAGGAGATCGGGATAGCCATCCAAATTAAAGTCCCCGCTTCTGGCCGTAATGGTCCTCAAGTAAACATCACCCGGAACGGGCGGCACCAACGCCCACGTGATGCCCTGGGGATCCCTAAAGTTTACATGGAGATTTCGAAAGTCATTGCCATCGTGGACCATAATTGAGGATTTGAGGCAGTTCGCAAGAATACAAAATGGAATCACAATATTTTGCACTCCTTTCAGCTCAAAGTCCATGAAGACGGCCTGGCCAATATGGTAGTCACTATCGCCAATAGGTTGGAACTTTATGGAGTATTGGTAGCTAAAGTTCTCCTTCATATCTCGTTCATTGATGCCGTACCAGATCTCATAGGAGTCCTGTGTCTGCAGAAATAGATCGGCCAGGAAGTCTTCATTCAAATCTAAATAGGCATTAGCATTTGGAATGGCCAGACTATTTCCGGCACTTCCAGTTGGCACGGCCTGATGGATCACCTCGGGATGCGTTCGGCTGCTGTTAAATATCCAGAATGTGCGCTCCCCAACACTATCGAGACCATATAAGTCGAGGATCATGTCCCGATTAAAGTCAAGAGCCATCACTTCGCCAATGCTTTTGAAGAGAGGCTGCTTGGAGCAGATTATCTCTGTCGTGTTGCCCCAATTGATGTACACGTCATAGCTTTCCTTCTCGTCGCTCTTGAGATTCACCAACACATCCATCAGAGCATCACCATCGAAGTCACCCGGAACAGCACTGACAATCGTCTTGCCAGGGTAGGTGCAATACGGTCCAGGGATGAGTAAGGGCTCCGTGTCGTGACCTACGCCAGGGGAGAGTTAAAAGAATATGGGAGGGCTTTTCCAAATGTATGTAAATACCATAGAGTATCTGCAGCGTTTTCATGTTATCACTAATGACAAATATGTCCGTCAGCTCGTCCGAGTTGAAGTCTCCAAAGGCTGCGACAATGCCCTCTTTGATATTCCCGAACACCTTGTCCGTGATATCGCTGCCATGAGCAATGCAGTCTAGGCTGAGCAGGAGCCCAAGCAGGAGCACTCCAAAATCGAACATTTTAAGGACCTTATATCTCTGTAGCATTCTTTTGTTATTGTAAAATCAATATTGAGTCAGATGTGTTAATCTACACAACACTATTTTCACTATCGATATACTATCGATGGTGTCTAATTTGCAGATAGCTATAACTGGAGTTCTGGCTATTTCAAATATATATATATTCAGCTAGGTTTTTCTATTTTTTCTTTGTAAAACTTATAACCAAAAAATTACCACTCTATGCTTTTGATGTATATCGATACGATACGAAGTTTTGGGCTGGAGGTCCGTCATTTAAGGACTCGGGTGGCAGGTAGAATTAGACAAAATAATGGAAAAGTGTATATATGTTGTGTTTTTAAAGCTGTTTTTTTCTTCTACAGAGTTGGCAGCACTGCTCATTTTCCAAACATCGATAAAACCGATAGCGCTATCGATTTTTCGACAACACTACTCTAGGCCACTAACAACGCAAACGCAGAAAAAACTTAGTTGAATAAACAGATAATAATTATTCAAACAGAAATGGTGAGTAGCAATGAATTTATTTTAAAAGTGCAATGAAATTGCCTTGGCGATGCATAGGCCCGTGTGGGAAATTGGTGGCCTTGTAAGTGCGACGCTGAAGCATCTTCTTACCATTAGTAAGCAGCGCCAGCTTACGCACTTTTGTTGTTGTATTTATGCAATTCGCCTGGGCATCATCATTGTCCGTCTATCTATTATAACAAATATTTATTTATAACTATTCGATTGATTCGTTTATCCGCAGAACAAACTGAAGTCGAGCCAGCATCGCGACAAGGTGAAGAAGTTTATTTCGCTGACACAGACGGGGGAACAGACTGCAATTTTTTGTCTGCAACAGAATGACTGGAAAATGGATCTGGCCAGTGACAACTACTTTCAGAATCCCGAGTATTATTACCGCGAGCTGGATCGGAAACGCATCGAGCAGTTATTTATGCGATACCGCGATCCGAGTGATCCGCTAAAGATTAGTTCTCAGGGCGTGATACGATTCCTAGAAGACCTAGACCTGAAACCCGACTCAAAGCTGGTCCTGATCATTGCGTGGAAATTTCACGCCGAGGTACAGTGCGAATTCTCACGGGATGAATTTACAAATGGCATGTGCGACCTGGGCATCGATAGCATTGAGAAACTCAAGTCAAAGTTGCCATTGCTGGAGCTGGAACTGAATGATGCTGGCAAATTCAAGGATTTTTATCACTTCACCTTTAACTATGCCAAGGATCCGGGACAGAAGAGCATCGATCTGGATATGGCAATTGCATACTGGTGCATAGTTCTGAGCGGACGCTTCAAGTTCTTGGACATTTGGTGCAAGTTCCTCGAGGAGAAACACAAGCGAGCCATATCGCGAGACACCTGGAATTTGCTCCTCGATTTTGCCACCAACATCGATGATCGGATGAGTAATTACGACTCGGAAGGTGCCTGGCCTGTACTTATCGACGACTTCGTTGAATGGTGCCAGGAAAACAATCATCTGAAGGAAGAGCCATCGTCAGGGTGCCAGCAGCAGTCAACGTCCCAAAGGAACATATCTAGCGCTTACCCGACCTCGCATAGTACAAACATGAATTATGGCTAACGAATTGTTAGAGCTGCTATATTCTCATTAATAATAGATTTGCTTTTCCTCTGATTATTCTAAATAATGAAGATATGAAGCAAGGCGGGTACATTTACATTTTCTCTAAAAAAACGTAAAAATAAACAAAACTTAGCAAATGCATTCGATTAGTTTCATTTCTCACGGTTCAAATGATACATCATTCAATGTATCGATTACAGCCCTATCGATGGCGCTGCTGCCTTGTCCGACTCTGCTATCATCACCATGAGTGTGACCGTTTTGCTGATTATTGTTACAACGATTTTTCGCTGTTAAAATTATTAATATTCATTGTAGGGCCTGCTTGGCCCACGAAAGTGGTTTGTTCAACAGCAACAATAGTGTGTACAACATGTAAGGTCATAAGCTAAGTCTCCCAAATGTTCAAGTGTTCGAATGCCGAAGAGACATTGATTTGATTCTCGGCCTCCCCTGCCCTGCTCCTAACCACCGTAATCGCTGTGACTGTGTGTGGGCGGCCATAAAGGGAAGGAGTGGTTTTTGCCTTCAAAAACTTTTGATCTAGAAATCCCTTGCCCTTGGATAGTGGCGACTGGGCTCTGTATAATCAAATTTAAGCAAATAGTCAGCGCGATTGCGAACCCAATTATCATGTGAATAACTCGCTCGTCTCGCCTCAAGTGGGCGAAATTTAAACAAATATAGACACACGAACACACGCAAGAGCACGACCAGACATGTGTGTATGTGTGAATTTATGGTGTGTAAATAAATGCTACTAAACATACCAAAATTAAACAAAAACAAACTTGGGCGCTGATAACCGCA
The DNA here is from genome assembly GCF_003286085.1 of Drosophila persimilis. NCBI lineage: Eukaryota > Metazoa > Arthropoda > Insecta > Diptera > Drosophilidae > Drosophila > Drosophila persimilis. The sequence goes on from NW_020825312.1 coordinate 5,390,639, forward strand.
GAAATCGGACTACGACAACGCATCGACGTCGCCGTCCGTGCAGAACATCACAAGATACGTTCCTTTAGCCTAATCCCCGCCCTGTATCCGTAAATGAGCCCAACAGGACGGACAGGTGCTTGACATCCACAATATTTAGTGTATGGATCCGCAATTTGTCATAGGATAACCGAAGAAGAGCGGCACATGCTTTCTTTATTTACATAAGCGTACACACATATGTATGTATTCGTTTGTTCATAATTTTACCCAATTTCCCTTGTTATTTTTCTTTGTGTAATGTGGAAATTCAACCAGACGAGATATGGTGGTTCCTATATGTTCCCGGAAGGATTGGCGGGGAAATAAAACTTGGAAACCTTTGCCAGCCGTGTGCTAATTAATTTATTTACATTACAGCCGCCGACGACATGCCAGCCAACAGCAACAGCAACAGCAACTACACCACCAAAAAGGAGAACAAAAGGCAAGACCGCTAACATCAAAAGGTATAAATCAAGACCATGAGTCGCCAGGACACGTCTTCGTCGTTGTCGGGAGTGGGACCCCGTTCAGCGGAAGGTGCGGCAGCCACAACAACATTGTCCCCAGCAACCGCAACAGAAGCCGCAGCCACCGGCAGTAAAATATCCACCTCAACGCCGCAGAAGGGCGACGATCAAGAGAAGGAGTTCATCAATCGGAGTATGGCCAGCGAAATAGATGCCAGCGACGCCCTGGCCATATCCCTGTCCGTTGATAGCAGCGGCTCAACGGCCTCCACCATGAGCGGTAGTCCTGTGGCCAAGCGTCAACTGAGCACAGCCAATCTTTCACGAATACGTCCCCAGTCGAGTTACTCGGCCCGGGTTCTCATCTTTGACGATTCAGATCAGGAGGCAGCTGCCGCAGCAGCTGCTTTAGCAGCCGCCCCTTCCTGCAATAGCAGCGTAAAGTCGTGCAGCGGCCTGGAGATGCTTCCCACATCGCCAGCCAAGCTGTCGATTGGAAACGATAGCACGAATAGCTCCTCGATATTGAGAAACCTGAACCTAACCAAGAGCTCGTCCGGCGGACTATCGGGCAGTTCCAGCTCATTGCACTCGCGTGGCTATACGGCTCTGCTCCGCAAGATATCCTATCAGCAACACACCAACTCCTTGCGCGCCGTCAGCAGCGGTAAGAGCGGCAATGCTTACGCCCACTGCCCACCCACTCCTACGAGAAATTTTGTTTGTTTCACTTTGCAGAAGCATCCAACTTGCTACGCATGCGGCACTCATCGCTGGGAAAATCGGCTCCCTGTCTCACTGGCAACTATTTCCGTCTTGAGCTGGCTGGTGCTGGTCCGTCTATGGCTCAGGCCAAAAGCCATTCGGCGGTTCCCTCGCCCTCGCCTGGCCACAACATCTCGCGGTCGGGCAGCTGTGCGGGCATTGGTCTGGCCAAGCATCATCACCATCATCTCCATGGTGTGGTGATGCGTGGGTCGGCGGGTGGCGGGGCGGGGTCGGGCTCCACTGGCACTGGCGGCTCCTCCTCCAGTGGTGTCGCCCATCACCGTCTCAGCCTGGTTACGAATGCCTCTGCTGTGGCCTCGGCCGGCGGGTCGCGTGCGCACTCTCCGTACTCGGCCAGTCCCGTGGACAGTCCGCGCCTCAATTCGCCCATGCCATTTGCATTTGCTCCGATCAAGCGGATCGCCTCGTGCCGCGGAGTGGTGGACGGACGTCGCTGGTCTGTGGCATCGCTGCCCTCCTCCGGCTATGGCACCACACCAGGCAGCTCTAATTTATCGGTAAAGTTGATGAGAAAAGAACGAATGAATTTGAATGAATTTGTATCTGATCATACGCTCTGTTGCAGTCCCAGTGCTCGAGTCAGGAGGCACTCAACCAATTGCCGCACAACATTCCGCCGTGCGTCCACGATGCTGATGCTGCCGCTGTTGCCGCCGGCGCCTGCTGTGCCGAGCATCTAAAGCAGCACTGTCCCAGGCATTGTGTTTTGTTGCAAGCCGCTGCCCAGAAGCAGCCACAGCAGCCGCAGCTGCACAAACAGCCCAAGACATCTCAGTTGCAGCCCCAGAAGCTTACGGTTGCAGGTTGCATCAATTGCTGTGCTGATTTGAGCCTCGCTTGTAGCGGAAAGGGTCAGGATAAGGATAATAGCACTTGCTCTGCCTCGAATTCCACGCCAGGCCAAGGCGGCGTCGCCCCTGGACGGTTGTCGCCCCATTTTCGTCCACGCTCCCGATCGTTATCCAGTCCCTCGCGCTCGCCAATTGTGGACAGTGAGATTGCGGTGATGAATACTCTGTACAAGGAGCGCTTTCCCAAGGCCACCCAGCAGATGGAGGAGCGTCTGAAGCACTTTATACATGAGAACAAAAGTGCTGCTTGCAGCAGCTTTCGGGACTCCCAGCCCATAGTGCGGTTTGTGCACCACCAGGTGCTGGAAATGGCCCGCGATTGCCTGCACAAATCGGAGGCGAAGCTGATTACCTCGCAATATTTCTACGAGCTGAGTGAAAATCTGGAGCGATTGCTGGTTGAGACCAAGGAGAAGTCTCCGGAAGCAGCCGCCGAGCTGAGTGGCGTGATCAAAAAACTATTACTAATCATCTCGCGCCCGGCCCGCCTGCTCGAGTGCCTGGAGTTCGATCCCCAAGAGTTCTACGAACTGCTGGAGGCGGCCGAGGGTCATGCCAAGGCCATGCCTGTTATTAAGGCGGATATACCGCAGTATATCATACACAAACTGGGCCTGAATCGGGATCCCATTGCCGAGCTGCAGCAGGAATTGCGGGAAACACAGCAGATGTGCTCGGAGCAGGTCACAGTGGATGCGGACCCACTGCAGCAGGGCGGATCTCTGCTACTCAACTCGCCTCTCACCAGTGCCGCCAAGCAGTTGAGCAGCCTGGCCCTCGATGCCGTCGCTCTGGACTATCCCGTCCACCCCAGTGGAACTAGTACGCCACAGCAGCCGCCACAAACGCCAGTGGCTGCGTGCGACGCACAGCCTGCTCCCAGCTTCGCCTTGGCGGTTAGTCAGCTGAACGAGGCGGGAGAAGGTGCGGGATCGGGATCTGGCACTGGCACTGGCACTGGCGCAGGCACACAGCTATTGCCACACGAAAATGACTTTGACATTGCCAAGCTGATCTCAAATGGTGCCTACGGAGCCGTCTACTTGGTGAAGCACAAGACGACCCGTCAACGCTTCGCCATGAAGAAAATCAACAAAAATAATCTCATTTTGCGCAACCAGGTGGAGCAGGTGTTCGCCGAGCGGGACATACTGTCGTTTGCCGACAACCCCTTTGTGGTCAGCATGTATTGTTCGTTCGAAACGAAGAAACACCTGTGCCTGGTCATGGAGTACGTGGAGGGCGGCGACTGCGGCACCCTTCTGAAGAACATTGGACCGCTGCCGGCGGACATGGCTCGGTTCTACTTTGCCGAAACAGTATTAGCCGTGGAGTATCTGCACAGCTATGGCATTGTCCATCGCGACCTGAAGCCGGACAACTTGCTGATCACAGCCCTGGGCCACATCAAGCTGACCGATTTCGGCCTCTCCAAGATGGGCCTCATGTCGCTGGCAACCAACTTGTACGAGGGCTATATTGACTCGGAGACGCGACAGTTTTCCGATAAGCAGGTGAGCAGGGTAGCCCCCAAAAAGAGAGCTTCAAAATACAACCCCAACCGATCCATCCGCTCTTTGTTTCAGGTGTACGGCACACCCGAGTACATTGCCCCGGAGGTTATATTGAGACAGGGCTATGGCAAGCCCGTCGACTGGTGGTCCATGGGAATCATCCTCTACGAGTTTCTCATCGGCTGTGTGCCCTTCTTTGGCGAAACGGCCGAGGAACTGTTTGCCCATACTGTCAACGACGACATAGAGTGGCCGGACAGCGAGGACTGGCCGGTGCAGTCGGAGGCGAAGGACATCATAACGCAATTGCTGCAGCAGAACCCGCGCGACCGTTTGGGCACCCAAACGGGCGCCATGGAGATGAAGGAGCATGTGTATTTCCTGGGCATGGACTGGAATTCGTTGCTGCGCCAAAAAGCCGAGTTTGTTCCTCAGCTCTCGCATGAGGATGATACCAGCTATTTTGATAGTATATTTCGCTGATAATTTAGGGCTCAACTAATCTGATCGCTAAAGGATCGCTAATGATATTCTTTCTCTTCAAACAGCTCGCATGGATCGCTATAACCATGATCTGGCTGGGGAGGACACAGATGACACGGACGACACTCCCGTCTTCGGCAGCTTCAACTCGTATACGCCGCAATACAGAAAACAGCATTACAGCTGGTCCCGCCACGCGACATCCACGTCAACAACTGCAGCTGATGAGGCGAAGGCCACACCACCACCACCACCCACCCTGACTTGCCTGCCGTCCCGTGCCCAGGCAATGCCAATGCCAATGCCAGCGGCAGCGGCCAGCACCTCGACAGGTGCCTTGCCAAAACTCAGAACGGGAACGGGGGCAGGAGCAGCATCAAACGAGGGAGCTGTCAACAAGTTCTTGAATACACCACAACTGCGTAAACTGGATGTGAGCTTTTTACGAAGAAATATCCAAGGCGTTCCGAATTGCAGCAATCGCATTTCTTTCGCTTCGTTTCAGCTCTCCTCCAGCTGCCTGAAGGTGCCGTCTACCCCAGATGCGGACTATTTGCCCGAACTGTTGCACAACGTCACCATTGGCAACGATGCTGAGCTGCGGATGCTCAAGCACTATCTGCAGCAGCCGACACCGGCTGTCACGCAGCGGCTGCACCAACGGCACAGCATGCCACCAAACACCAACACAACCATCATTAGTACCCCGGCCACTCCTCCGCCAGCTACTCAGACCCAAAGCCAGGCGGCAGCAGGAGCGACAGTCACAGCCGTCGCCGCCGCCGCAACCGCAGCGACAACGGTGGGCAGCTTCTCCCGCAGCACCCCGGAGAGCTCGCAGACGGACAGCGACGACTTCTCGCCGCAGATCAATCGCAAGCGGAAAGGAGTTTGCGCTCGGGATATACTGCCGCGCTTCTCCATTTCCATTGAGGATGAGACAATCTCAGCGGGCAGCTCGTCGACTGAGAACATGATTTTGCCAAGAGAGCAATCGCCGCTGGCCTTGCAGCACCAGCCCAAGTCCATGGACGGCACCAGCAGTGGCAGCATGAAGCACCATCGCTCGAGATCGATTGTCAAGTCCGCCTCGGCCTTGGGTCTGTCTCTGATGACGTCCCTGGACAATAGTCAATTGGCCGCACAGCTGTGTGGAATTCAGTCACCAGGTGGAGGAGGCAATGGCTCCAGCACGGCCAGCTCCAGGGATACGTCCCCGTGTCGAGAGCTGTCGCCGCTGGTGACCAACCTGAAGCCTCCGATCATTATTCGACGCGGCCCTCGAGGTTTTGGCTTCACTGTCCACACAATACGCGTCTATTATGGCGACACGGACTTCTATACGATGCATCATCTCGTCATGGCCGTGGACGAGGGCAGTCCGGCCTTTGAGGCTGGCCTACGGCCGGCAGATCTCATCACCCATGTAAATGGCGAGGCCGTGCAGGGCCTGTTTCACACGCAGGTGCTGCAGCTGCTCCTCAGCGGAGGCGAGCACGTCACCTTGAGGGCCACACCGCTGGAGCACACCAGCATACAGAGCGGCGGCCGCAAGCGTGATCTAATGCAGAGCAAGCTGGCCAAGAAGGGCTTGAATCGTCAGAAGAAGCAAACCAAACGGGAGCACGATAAGAAGCGAAAAACCTCGCTGTTCCGCCGGATAAGCAGCAAACGTGCGAACGCGGAGATGCAGCAGGTGAGTCATGTGAGTCATCATCAAGAGAACCATCAAGTATCCGCTAATCCAACCTATGTTTCTCCCTTCCCTTCTACCTTCTCCCGACAGTTTTCCGCTGGCACCAGCTCACCCACCACTCCATCGGCCAGGAACCTGTCGCCACTAGACTCTTCGTATCACAGCAGCAGCTGCTGCCAGTCGGCAGCAAACTCCTCGTCACAGTCCACTTCACCCTCATCCTCGTCGCCCAACACGCCCACAGCCACCAGTGGCAATGGGGGCTCGAACAGTGCTAGTGGTGGATCTGCATCTGTCGCTGCCGCTGCCCCGGCTATACCATCAGCTCACTGCGTGCAATTGCCCTTGGCCCAGCCCCCTGCGCAGGTGGTGCTGCTCCCACATGTGGGTGCTGCTGTCGGCAGTAGCCCCACCTCTGTGGGAAATGTCCCTGGTGAGTGCGATTTTCCCAAGGAAAATTATAAACAATTAGACACAAACATGCTCCAGAAGAAATATACTCCAATTTGTTTGTGTGTTTCTAGTTTCTCCCACCGGCGTCGTTCCGCAGCTGTATCAACGTCCATCTACTCTACATGGTCTTAAGCACAAGCTTCATGCCGCCACCGCCGTGATTGCAGGTGGAAACAGCACCAGCAATCCCTCCGGCGGACTGAAGACCTTGCACACCTCGAGCAACAATTCGCTGCCAAATCGTAGGAAATCTGTTGGTCACATTCCGCTTTCCCCACTGGCACGCACACCATCACCCTCGCCTTTGCCGTCGTCGCCTACGCGGTCCCCGTCTCCGCTGGCCTTTCCGTTGGTCGGTCATCAGCCGGGGGCCTCCAATACCACGCAATCGTACAGTCCGGGGAGCACGCTGCCCACCTTGCAGACGGCGGTGAATGCCAACACCAAGAAGGGTGGCTTTGCTAGGACCAAGTCGGCCGAACCGAGTTCTCCTCTGCTGCGTCGCGCCTTGTCGCCGGACCGACTGCACCCCCGCAGTGCCGAAACAAAGATTTCGCCTCTCTGCTGCTCGCCGCCCATCAAACAACCAAGTCATCAGCGGGTGGTGACCACCACTTGGAGATCAACATCAGCACCCACTGGGGGCAATGGTGCAGCACCTGGCGGAGGAGTAGTCGGAACAGGAGGCAACGGAACAGCGCCACAACAGCTGGTTCCCTCAACTGAGGAATCACAAAGACAGTCCGTGGCAGGGACTGGTGCTGGTGCCCCAGCAGTGGCTGGCGCTGATCCAAGCTCGTCCGCCGTCGTTACGTTGGCCAGCTGCGAGCTGCTGCCCCGAATTGCCGAGGAGAAGGATTCACCCACCAGCACCCAGGACAGCAGTAGTGTGTCCGAGGGATTTATGCCCGCCATAGAGGAGTACACTGAGGGGGAGTCATCGTCACCCACACAGACCCTGGAGAAGCCGGAGAAGATGAAGGGCAACAAGCAGGAGCGGGAGACTGTAGGAAAGCCCAAGAAGGTTGAGTTGGGTAAGAGCTTTTTCCACTATCAATGATGCGGACCTGTTGGCATCAAAGCTGCTTTTGTTTCAGTTAAATCTGTACTAGATTCTGCCAAAACCAAGCCCATGAGCAGTGGCTGTAAAACTTCGATGACAACGACAAAGCCGGCCAGCCCCAGTCTGACCATATCAACAGCACCACGCAAGGAGCCAACGGCTGAGACAGCAACCGAAGCTCCCACAACTGCAGCCACTTCCACCGCCAAGCAAAGGAAGTAGCGCCAGAGAAACGGTGGATGTGGGTGCGGATGCTTATGTTTTAAATTTAGTGTTTAAATGTTTGTCTTAATTGTCGGCCCAACTAGTGAGTGGAACGCAGCATTGGCAGTGGCAGTGGCAGTGGCAGGGAAGGAGCAGCCGCAGGAATTCAACATACAGTTAGGAGCAAAAGTGAGTACATACTCATAATCACTGACTTTTGCCGCCCATAGCAGCCAAACGAATAAAGCCAAGCAAACACAATTTTTTCCCCATATAAATACTTGTACTCTAAACAAATAAACAATAATTACAAGAACGAATAAGAATTTTCCTAAGAATGAAAAATAAAAAACCAAAACAACTCGCACCTACTCACTTTTGCACTTTTTATAAAATCGAAGGAAAATCATAATATTTACATTTTGTGCATAGACCCATATTAGATATTACTTTTTTAATATGGTTTGGAAAGCTCTCTATCAAATTCCCAAAAATATCTTTTGGAATACGATTGCATTCCGCATCTGCACGTCCCCAGAGATCGCCTAGGTTAGATGGCGCTGATTCGGACCGCCCAAGCCGTCGTTTCACGATTGACCATAGATTTTCAATCGGATTAAGTTCGGCTCTTTGAGAGGTTCTATGCACAAAATGTTGATATTATGATTTTCTTTAATTTTTATAAAAAATGCAAAAGTAATACATGCGAGCTTTTTTGATTTTTTATTTTTCATTATTTAGAAGTTTGTATTCGTTCTTGTATTGCTTGTTTGTTAAGAATTCAAGTATTTGGATAGGGAAAAAAGTTTGTTTGCGTGGCTTTATTTGTTGGGCTGCTATGGGCGTCGAAAGTCTGTGATTATGAGCTTGTACTCAGCTTTGCTCCCCACTGTATGCATAACGAGGATTGCGTTTTAACATTTTTTCGAAGTAAGCCTGTTTTTGTTCGCAAAACAATTTTAGCAATGAAATTAATTAGAAAATTTGGAAAACTAGTAGAGTGTAGTCGTATGTCGTACGTAACCGAAGGAAGGAGTCGAAATAAGGAAAGCAAAACTGCTTTAAAACTCTGAATATTGTAAACGAAAATGAAACGAGAGAACCACAATAGGATGTTGCGATTAACGCAAACAAAGAGTCACCACGCAATTATGTATTGTAAATAGATGTGTAACATTGATAGACCTAACCATATTTGGATGATAATGAACAAACAAAAACGAAAACAACAGTCAGTTCGAGCGAAGGGCATGGAAAGAGGATGAGGTCTGCTTACGCAGGTAATATTTATAAAAACTTTTGCGAATCTATACACTATGCCTAATTCAATATAAATAAATGTTATGTGTGTGTGTAATATAAAGAAAGATTCGTTTTTCCTTAATAGTTGGTTTTCCTTCCGATTTAGGTCATTAAAATTCTTAAAACAAACAAATAGCTTTTTTGTTTTTGTTTTCGTTGTATTTGTTAGTTACTTTAGCTTCATCGATAGTTATCGGTGGCTGTTATCGATTCCCAAGTTGCCAGCTGTACAACTGCAACATTTTCATTTTAAGTCTTCAATTGTCAAAAAATAAATATAGTATGCTGCCCAAACTAAAAATTTCTGCCTTCCTACTCAAGGTAAGAGGTTCGAAAACTTTAGAGATGCCTGATTGTTAAACTTGTGCGTGTGTTGCAGCGGCTGGAACGCGTCAAGCAACAGAGCAGTGGTTGTTTATACGGAGTATTCTATGGTGACGGCACACTACTTCTGCTTAGCTTCAACCTGTCAAATGTTGGGCAGCTAAACTATGAGCAAATCCAGCACAGATTCCCTGCCGAACTGGATCTCTGCGGCCTGGTGAAGTTCGGTGACTGCACGGATGCCGAAGCGCATCTGAATGAGGTCATCAAATCGGTGGACATAACAGACAATCCCATATTGCTAAAATGCGAGCTGGGCACCTTGGTGGGCATGCGTGCCTCCTTCTTTGTGCACGGCAAGTTGGAGGAGGTCCCCTACGATGTCATGGACAGTGAACAGCTCTACAATGACTTTTGCTTTACGCGTTTGCAATGTGGGTTTTACTTGCAAACAGCTGCCACGCCTGAGTGTGTGGCAAAGGAGATGCATGTATTGCGAAAGCGTGTAGCTGACGGCAACCTGGTGTTCAAGGTGCCACACACAAACATTTACATCCACAGCTGCGGACCCATGGACAATAAACTTAGAGGTGAATCCCGAATAAACGATCTCGTTCAAGCCATTCCCATCCCCAGTGGCAAGGAGAATGTGGTCGCCGATAAAAAAAAGTCCAAGACAGCGGCTCAGACCCAGCTGGCCAAACACTTTGGGGCCACTGGATGTGAATACGACCTAATCAACATTGACGTGATGCGTATTCGAACTCGTGACCTCCAAGCTCGAGACTCTCCGCCACATCCTGCTCTTAGTATTGCGGTTACCACAGAAGAGCAGACCAGAGCTCAGGTCCCACTGGAGATAGAGGCCATGGCTATGCTCTGCAAGAACACCAAGCTGCAACGACTGTACGATGTGCTCATCGAGAGCATTTGCCGCGCTCTCAGACTGTTCGAGCAAAGCCTGAACGAGCATTTGGCAGAGTCGGAGGGTGGAAGTCTTGCGGTTCCTCGGAGCCATCACTTCTATCCGCAGGGTTTTGGACACTTTTTGAGCTGCGCCTATCTGGAGGGGCTGGGCGACGACGAGCCGATCATGCAGGAGAGACGCAAGCGACTCCATCGTCAGTTTTCTTTGCCTGTTACACGTCCGTACTTCAGAAGAGCAAACCAGTGCCACTTTCAGGGTGAGGTCGATGATGCTCCATGGACTCCACTCCTAAACACCCATGTGGGTGTCAGGCCCAGTGCTGTCACCGATGGAAAGGAGTACCTAGTCAACGGCAACTATCATTACTATCACTATCTGCAACAGCAGGTGCAGGATAAGGGCTGGGGCTGTGCCTATCGATCTCTGCAGACCATCTGCTCGTGGTTCGTGCTACAGGGCTATACGAATGCACCCATTCCAACACATTTGGAGGTACAGAAGTACCTGCACAAAATAAACGACAAGCCGTCTTCCTTCGTGGGTTCCTCCCAGTGGATTGGCTCAACAGAGATCAGCATGTGCCTGCAGGGATTTCTTAAAGTGGACTCCAAAATTCTGCATGTATCCTCTGGAGCGGAGCTCCCCACAATCGCATCCGAACTGGCCATGCACTTCCAGACCCAAGGCACACCGGTAATGATTGGCGGCGGTGTCCTTGCCCACACCATCATTGGAGTCGATTATTGCGTACAATCAGGCGAAGTGAAGTTCCTAATTCTCGATCCCCACTACACGGGAGCCGATGAACTGGCAACTATCCAAATCAAGGGCTGGTGTGGCTGGAAGAGCATGGACTTTTGGAGTAAAGGCAGCTACTACAACCTCTGCATGCCCCAGAGACCGATTTTGTACTGAGCTCCAGGGATCGAAGCTTTTATATTTGCATTTAAGGATGATTTTGCGTCAAAATTTTATGTGGTTTCATGTGTTGTTTTAATTTTAATATGAGTTTGTGTACAACAGCCGCCGCTGCGTTCTTCTCTTATACATGTAAACCTTTATACGTACATATATCGTATCTTAGATCGGTATCGCTTTTATCTCTCCCTCTTATTGAATTATATTAAACCCCGTACCCTAGAAATTATGTTACTGAAAACTGGTACTGCGAGCGGCTAACCGCCACCCTTCGAATACTTCTTCCAATAGCGCTTGACATCGTCGTGACCATGCTTCTGCACCACCATGGTGCGAGTGCGCTCATTCTGCCAAACCAAGACATGGATCGACTGCGCATAGTCGCGCAGAGTGACGAAATCGTTCTGGGAGAGAAACTGATTGTAGACCACTCCCTCCGTGTATGTAAACCGGTTGCGCTCCATCTCCCAGAGCTTGATTTGATCCACAACGGTGGGCGGCAGGCAGGACTTTGATTGGATGGCCGACTCCACTAGTTTCATGTTGGGGTGGGCGTACTGCTGCAGATAGGAGACAATCTGTTCTGCGGTGATGCCGCCGCGTAATGCCTGACGCACAGAGTCGCGGGTGAGCACGCCCACGACCAAGTTGGGAAAGCGATAGAGCAACTCGGTAAACAGGCCCAGGACCGCCACTTGAAGAGGAGAATCCGTGTAGGCATAGACGCGATAGTTTGTCTCTACCACAATGTAGCCACTGTCCTGCATGGCCTCCTCGTCTGACACTGTCATTGTGGTAGCCGCTTCCTTGCTGGTCACGTTTAGGGCAAGACGAGTGGGATAAAACCGGCCCTCCTTGCGTTTCCGCTGGAAAACCAAACCAAACTCGCGCAAATGCTGCAGGAAGGACAACATCTGGCTGTTCATGCCCTCTGAGCTGTAGTCTCGACCGAGGGTGGAGAAACTGAGCTGGAACAGCATGGAAAGACACTCCGGAAGAGATACTCCCCGCTCTTCGCATGTATCCAAATACTGGAGCATGAAATGCCAGACCTGTGCACGTGTGTCCAGCAGCAGGAACTGAAACCCTTGGCGGGTGATTGTAATTCCGTCTCGCTCGTCGCGCTTCATGAGATTTGCATGGAGTAGAATCCTCACAGCATCCGGACTGATCGCTTCTGCATCGGTGCCATTACGGTTTCCCGTTCCCACCATGTAATGAAGCACACAGCGCCAGCGCGACATGGCATAGGAGTCCAGGAAGGCTATGTCACGTGGCTTCGAGTCTTTCTCCAGTGTATTGGTCATCGGCCACGGCTTGCCGCCGCCCAAAAGAACCTGGCGAACGCTTTTCTTGAATGTGGGTGACAGCTCCCATGCAGACAGGCCGCCTGGTATGGCCGTCACACGCCAAACATTTAGATCCGAGAGGCAGCTGGTGGCCTCGGTTTGCTCCCTGCAAAAGAATTGAATTACTAAAGCGTCGATTGGCAGGCTTATCGCCGCGGTTTCTCCAACTCACTTGGCAAATCGCTGGGCCCCCCAGGAGGTGACCACAGCCTGTGGCACCGGCTGATCCACGAATAAAATTCGTATAATGAACTGTCTGGCTAGTTCGGGCAGCTCCCGGAACACGGCTAGGCAAATCGGCGGATAATTGTATAGTTTCTCCAGCGTCTCGGCAGTCTGGCGAGTGCGAAGATACTCCTGGAAGTCCTTGCACTCCAGATTCGCCGGCCCCTGCACAAGGGGCACAACACTATTGCTGCTGCCGGCACTGGCATATCTCCCAGATTTTGTGTCGGCCATGGCCATACAAATTAATTCATAATCGCATCGATAGCCCGGTTTCTCCGAAACGATAATTTCTCCGAAACGATAGTGTTTCCGAAGCGATAGTTTGGTTGTGCGACATTCATCGATAGTAAGTCAGCTGTTGATTTGAATACCTCGTGGTACTATAATTTTTTTGTGCGTTAATTTAGTTTGGCTAAAAATATGAGTGACGATGAGGAGCACTACAATCCAAAGGCTCACAAGAAGCTTCTTACGGCCATTGGCAGCTTGGGAAGTGTCCAGCACATACAGAAATCCACACGAGACGAGCGCCAGACGCGTCAGGATGAGTTTCAGCTGGTGAAAAGCGTGAGAGCAGCGGCGTCGGAGCACAAACCCAGGGCCGTTGGGCTGAATGATCTGGTGCAGATACTGCGTACCTCCTCCAAGCACGCTCAAACGGGCAAGAAGCTCAAGAATATCCAGAGCACCAAGAAAGTGTTGGAGAAGCCGCTGGAAAAGCCAGCAGCGGATCGCATTAGGCGCACCATTGGCTATGAGGGAGTCACTAAGAAGCTCGGTCGATGGGATGCTGTGGTGGCCCAACAGCGCTCGGCAGAGACCCAGGTAACATGCGATCTATGATGAAATGGCCAAGACATAAAACGAAATATTTCAGATCTTTCCGATACCCTCGGAAACAATTTATGTCAACACAGCGGCCCATGCCAAGCCACTGAAGACGAGCATTCAGTCTGATTTGGCTAAGGAGCTGGAAGCCAGCAAGCAGAAACTCCACGAGCTTCGCAAAGCACAAATTGGGGACACTTCGGATGAGAAGGTCTTGGCGCAACAGGAGCGAGATCTGCTACAGAAGAAGCTCACTCGCGACGAGCTTTTTGCCCGTCGCAAGGAATTGGCCTATCTGAAGATGCGCGAGTCCCAGAAGTCAGCGAAGGCGCGCATGCAGAACAAAATCAAGTCGAAGAAATTTCACAAACTGCAAAAGCGTCAAAAGATGCTCGAGCAGATGAAGGAGTTCGAGCTCCTGCAAAAGACCAATCCGGAAGCGGCGCTGGAAAAGCTGAATGCCATGGAAAAGATTCGCGTCCAGGAGCGTGCCAGCTTGAGGCACAAGAACACCGGCACATGGGCCAAGAACTTGCAAGTGCGAGCTAAATACGACAAGGATGTGCGTAAGGACCTCGCCGAGCAGCTGGCCGTCAGTCGACAGCTGACGCAGAAACAAAAAGAATCGGATAGCGAAACCGAACTGAATATTAAGCCAGCTGCTCACGAAGAGGAGGAAAAAGATTATGATCCTTTTAACCCGTGGACAAAGCAAAAAGTGGCCGGAAAAGCTCCTACACAAAAGGCAGCTAGTGAGGATCCCAATTGGCGCAAATATTGGACAGAGCGCAATCAGAATACGAAGTTGTTGGAGGAACATCGTAATGATTTAGAAGATGTGAAGCCTGCGGAGGACTCTGACGTAGAAGAGGAATTAAAATCGGAACCCAAACAGAAACCATCGAAGAAAAAGGTCAAAAAGCCAAAAGTTTCTTTTCAGAACGGCTGGGAAGTAGAGGAAGTCGATCCTGAGACCAATGTAAGAGGCGAGAGCAAAATTGACGATATATTTGAAGCACACGAAGAGAAAATGAGGGCAAAGCTGACCAAAAGACTAGCGAGTCTGCAGCAGCGAACTGATCGACTTAAAGCAGCTCCTGCCAAAAGCAAGAAGGTGAAAAAGAAGAAGGATAGCTTGAAAAACCTCAAGGATTTGGCCATTAAAAAGACAAAACAACGTGTTGAAATTGATGAGCCTTTAAACCACGATGATGAGCCTCAGCAACAAGTAGACGCCGCCATTCTGGAGAGTGCTCCGGAAGCTAAAGTGGATTCAGCTGTGGACACCATTGACCTCGCTAATGTAGCAACTTTAGTGTGGACGCAGAAGAAGCGTAGTTCAGGTGCACTCAATGATGCATTAGTGAACGACGATGAGGCTGAATACGATGAGGAAGATGCTGCGGCGGAGCATCAGTTGACCATTAGTCAGGCCTTCGAAGACGATGACATTATAGCCGACTTCAATAGGGACAAGACCAAGGACTCTGAACTAAAAAACACCGAGCTCCAGCTGGCTATGCCAGGATGGGGCTCCTGGGCTGGTGCTGGGATATCTCACGAGGTCATGGAAAGACGCAATAAGCGACTCTTGCTCAAACTGGCTGCTCCCGAAAAGCGGCGCGATGACAACAAGGACAATCTCTTCATTAACGAGACAAGTACCAAGCAGGCACGGCAGCACATGGTGTCCAGCGTACCATTCCCCTTCAGATCTCTGGCCGACTACGAGGCCAGCATTCGGGCGCCCATTGGCAGGAACTTTGTTCCAGAGACGGCCTTCCGAATGCTGACACGTCCTGCAGTCATCACACGTAAGGGCCAGGTGATTGAGCCAATGGATGAGAGTGAACTGGTGAAGCCTGATAGGCGTCTTAGGCATATTGTTGATAAGAGAATAAAGCGGCTCCCGAAGGTGCCACCCAAGGCCCAGAAAGCTTAGAATTCAATTTAAAATAAATAGAAGCCGTAATAATAAATATTATGCTATCGACTGTAGCAATAAAGATATCGCATGCGAAGCGAACTATCGATGTTTTGAATTGCGGACTGTGTTTTTTCCCATCTCTGGAAGCAAGCACATTTCACAAATTTTTTAGTGTTCTGTTTATTCGATTTTGATAGTGAAATGTACGAATTGAAAACATTATTGCCGCAATTCGACATTAAGCTGCCCACCTGCATGTACGAACTCAAGAACGTTAGCCTGTCGGCTGACCCTGCCACTTCCATATCATCAGGCGGCTGCGTAAGTCAATTGCCAATCAAAATTTGGCAAGAACACTTTCAAAGATTTATATTCAAATGGTTTACGAAAGAAAGTCAACAACGCCATCCCTTCCATTTCCCAATGTGTTTATCAGAAGGGTCAACTCAGGCTTTTCCAGAGCGCATCGGAGTTCAGCAGCAGCATCAATTCAAGAAATTCAGTCACATGTGCTCTTGATTTGGACATTTTAGGCCGACAAATACAACATCTGCTAAAGGTTAAAACAACAACTACAACTAATAAATCCGATATTCTATTTATAATGATTACCAACTAACCGAAACCAAAAAAATCCAATGAATATGGTGCCACTGCGTTTTGTGTTGCTTGCTGTTTTCTTGTGGTCCACATGCTGTCATTATCTTGACAAAGTGTCTGGTCTCAACGTCGACCTCGACTCCCAAATAATGATGTTATCTATCTTCTGTGTCTCCGTTGCAGCAGGACGATACGGCATCGATAGCAATGCGCCAAGAGAAAGTTCTCCAGCAACTCGAAGCGCTCAAGGCGCAGTTGGGAAAAATTCGAGCTGATCTAGGCGTTTGCGGCAAGACGGTGCAGCACACAACCGCCTACCAGAACGGTGGACTAAAAGAGGTTGGTGGCAGCTTAAGATTGGCCAGAATAAAACCGAATACACCTAACATAAATACCCCACGCAGGTGCCACTCCAAGACATTGTAATCAATGGTCATCCCAACTTCATTCCCTACGCACTGTTGGCATTGAAGAATGCTTGGAGGGATCTGTACACGGTGAATGTGAAGACCTTCACACATTCGACCATGGCGGACATTGGACCGGCAGCTCGTGAATTTGAGGCAAAGCTGGCCAAGATTCCAGTGAACAATGCTCTGCCCAATATCAATGTAACTCTCATTTGGAAAAACTGTAAGCGAATTGATCATGGACACGCACTGACTATACTTATCTTGGGGGTGTCTTTCGACAGGCGAGCACACGGAGATGATCAGCTCACCCACCATGTATGTGCCCATTTATGGCGAAGTGAATGTAATTCGGTATTTGGGCCGTGTGGGACCCGTCGAATATCGCTACGAGGGCTCTCCGCTCTGCAATGAGATCGATCTCGTCCTCGACATTTGCTATCAGCTCTTGCGCTGCAGCACCCACAAAGCTCAAGTAGCCATGGTGAGGCTACTGGACAAGCGTCTGCAGCAGCAGCAATATTTCGGTGGCTCCCAGATGTCTGTAGCTGATATCGGTGTCTATAGCTCGCTGATACGTATTCCAGCCATTACCGACAAGGATCTGACGCCGGCGCTTCTGGCATGGCGGAAACGGGCTAAGCTGGTCACACAAATATAAATTATCAAATCGACAAAGCGAATAAACAACCATTCTCGGGGCTCTCAAACACGATCTAATTTTCTTTTTAGATATTTTATTTGGCTTATTTATCTTTGTTGCAATTCGGTTTTTGTTTACACAATGTGGTTTTCGTTTATATTTTGCTCTTGTTGCCGCTCTTGTCAAATATGTAATTTACTCTTTGCTAATTTTCCACTTACAAATGGCTTAACTTCTACATTGCATTTTTGCTTGCTTTTATGAAATCCTTTGATTGTTCAATATATGTTGCCTTCTATGTGTACATGTATGTATATTTGTGATTTAGCTTGGCGCTCTCTGTATTGAATGTAGGATGTTCGCCTCCACGACCACGACAGTTGTTGCAGTTTGCTCATGAAAATGAAGGTAGTATTTCACAATATACGTACATACTTGTATGTGCATCAAATCGCATAAATGTTAATTTATACCAGGCGCACGTATGCATATCTGTATATGCAGTACACAGTATAGTTTCTTGTTTAATCATAATCAGTTTTTGTCTGAGTTATGTAAATGTTCTGTTTGCTGTGGTTTTGTTAACACATTAATAGAAAAAAAAAAATGGAAAGGCCTCTGGACTCTATTAATGGCGGGAAATTGAGTTGGCCCGTTAGACTAATAGCTTATACAAATCTTAGGTTTAGTATGTCATTGATCAGACCGATATCCTTCCGAATTGAGTAGCTAAAATTATTGTGGGGCCAGGCCATTGTTCTTGTCTGCCGAACCCTCCAAAAAATATAAAATCAAGGCGAATCCAAGTTATTCCGTTTAAACTATGTAATGTAAATCATTTTTTTCATTTTCTGTTTGATTTCTACGTTTTTTTTGTTAGTTTTTAAACTTCTATAATTAGCGTTAATCATAGTAATAATGTTGGAGAAATGAAGAGGCGGTGGCTCGTCGCCTAGGGCAGGAGTGGGAGGAAGAAGAAATGATGCGATCTATCGGTGCATGGCTGCATTATGTGGTCTCGCCCTTGCCGCTGTCATCGGCAGACTCTGCATCATCTGCGACTGCCAGTCCATTGTTCTTGCTCTTAGCGTTCCCATTATTTTTGCTAATCGATGCCGATGCACTGTCATCATCCTCGCCCTCGCCCTCACCCTCATCTTCGTCCTCGTCCTCATCGAAATCGTCATCATCTGTGGGTAAATCATCCTCGGTCTCTAAATCAAAGTCATCATCATAGAAGTTGGCATCCAAGGCAGAATCTGCTGTGGGCTTCCGTGCTGGCTTGAGGCAATAGTCCTCAAGGGTCATCGGCACAACAATGCCCTCTCGCTTGGCCTCAGCATTGGCGGCCAAGGCCTGTTTGCGTATGATGTTTGGATAATCATGGTCCTTGCCCTGTAAATAATTGAATATTATCGATTCAGTGTGGGAATCGTGCTTTACTAACCTGCGAATCCCGCCATCGGCGGTACATAACCGATGCATCCACATTGGCCGGTGAGAATGTGTTGGGCTCGTTGAGAAGTGATATTACCGACAGGAGAATGGTCCTTACATTCTGTGTGGGATTCCAGCGCTCGCATGGCAGCTCACCGCTCTGCGGATCATCAACCGGCGGATGCAGTATAGATATGCATAGATCGCCATTCTCGTAGACATTTGGATGCCACACTTTGGTGAGAAAGCGTATTGTTGGTGGCGAGTATGGATAGTCGTGTGGAAACTTCATGTGGGCCTTAAAATAGCCGCCCTGGTAGAGTGTATCCGGTGGCCCGAATATGGCGACCTCCCATTCAAATAGATTATCGTCGTTGATTAGCTTTACGCGAAATCCTTCGACCGGCTCCTCCTGCAATGACTTGTACTCCATGGCCAAAGCGCGCACCGCCGAGCTGCTGGGCGTCGTTGTGTTGGAGGAGGAGGACCCAGAGCCGGCCATCATCGTCGACGAGGCATGTTGCGATGTGGAGGCAGCGGTGGTCATTTGTTCGCCTAGCAATTATCGCCGCGCTCTATTGAGAAAAAACGTTATTATTAACGCGTATGCATACAGTGGTCAGTAGTACATTAAAGTTTCCAAAATATATGTAGATCAACGCTTGTACATTTGTACATATATATATTTTAGTGAGCAGGGTCAATATCTGCTGTTCTCTGGGACGATGACAACGAATTCAAGGTGAGCACGTCACAAATGTTTAAACATAAGAGATGAGTGTTTCACTAATACCGTTGTTGTTGCTTTATAGATAAAACTTCCAAATTATGCTATAACTCGGTTCGAAATCAATTAGGGCGACGACAGCTTATCCAGAACACAAATTTAGCTGAAAATGGTACCTTTCGCCTTAGACAACAAAACAATGAAAGCAACAAATTGGGGGAAAAACTACTTGCAAATATTAAAAGTGGCTATCTTTATGTACTTACTTATATACACAAAGTCGTTTGTATATGCGTGTTAAATTGTTATTGTTATTTGACTTGCAACAATTCCACTTTGCAAAACAAAACCCAGGGTGGCATTATCTGGCCAGGGCTGCATTTACACAAAATTGGACCAGGCGTAAAAGGCGAGAGTTTGCTTATTTCCTATCGCCCTGCAATCTGATAAACAAATGTGCTACTGCCCCAAAATTAATTCACCAACGAATTATGGATAACGACATGAAAATCTACGAATACTTGATATATTTTTATTTCAACCGTATCTTTCCATATGTGGAATAGGGTTGGTTGAGAAAAAAATCGATAGCGTTATCGAAATTATCGATGGTTGAAAACTCAGCTACTAATCATACAGAATATAAATGTATCAGTTTATACACCGAATATATTTCAAACGAATTTGCTAGATTGGGTTCCAGGTCTTCGGCTCTAGGTCCAGCTCATCATGAGCTGGCCAGCCCATCATGAGCTGGCCAGCCCATCAGAGCATTTCCATGTGTTAGTGTAAAACACACAATATGAGATATATTGCATGGATTGTTTTCATAACATTACGGACCTTCCCAGAAATGGATAGCGGGAAGGTGACCAGTGTGAATAGGCTATCAGTGTTTCCGCCCACCATCGATAGTATCGCGCGGGAAAATTGAACATTCATATTGTAAACATATTTTATATAATGCATTGATGCATTTCGTATTTCTAGATAGGAGATCAGAAGTAGAAATAGATAAGTTTTTGACGCACAAAAATTGTTCAATTAATCAAAAAATTTTGGCTCTAGTGGAACCAATGAAAATATGTCTTATATTTTTTACATTCTAGTAAGGTTTATAATATAAGCCCATAATGAATGAAATATTTCACTTGCTATTCATTAAATTGTTTATTTCTTCGCAGTTTAAAATTGTTCGATAGTATTCATACTACCGATGGGCTCAAACATCGATAGCCAAAACCTTCCATTGAGTCGATAGTAGGTATCTATTATCGATTTCTCTGGGATTTCAATGCAATCGACCGAGTGATAGTGACCCACCTTGAACGCACCGTCGCACAGTGGACCTTTTGGAAGGATAGTTTACTTCCTATTCCTACTTATATATGTGTTTGAATATGGAGTATATTAATAGTCACTGAAAAATAGACAACTTTGAAGGCTCGTACACTCAAAACTTCCGACATTCTTGAAGTTTCCAAAAATTCTCTATTCGATGCGTATATTCAAAAATACAGTCAAAAATGACTTTTGCCACGTCTATTCGGCTATGGCCCACTGTGCGTCGAACATCTGTCGATATATATCGTTTTTATATCGAACGCAAAAATGAGCTCTCTCGCAAAATCCCGAACGTCACGCGTTTGACGTTTTTTTGTACATTCGTTGACGACGCACACAAAAACGTCGCAAGGGGCAAGGTGTAAATGGGTGCGAGAAAGTCGTGTGAGGAATAAATGCTATAAATTTAATTTAAAACTAACAACAATTGTTAATAATGAGCTCAGTGATATAATAGAAAATGTAAGTGTTTTTTTTTTTACCACTTATCCAAGTTCTGAGGCGTTGGCCTACGCAAAAAACCGAAACGCAGTCTAAAGAGAAGCAGCAAAAAAAAATGCATAAAGGAGTGGCAAGCGTGAAAAAAAGGGATCAAGTCTCTAATCAAAGCAACCCAAATTCATTTGTGTTTGTTTGTGTGCTGCACACCTCTTAAGATATCGTACCATACATTTTCATAAAACAAAATAAATCTCAAACAACGCCCAAGGAGCAGCAATACCTGCAACAACAATAATAAAAGCAGCAGAGGCAAACGAAGCTGCGTTTTGTTGATTAATTCCTGTATAAGCATTTTTGCGAGAGCCGCTGCCAGAGTGAGCCAGCGAGAGTGCGGGAGAGACCGAGAGTCAAAATTAAAAAGCAACAACAACTATCATTCCAGCTAAGTGAACATGTTTTTGGCTAGCATAAAACCATAAAATCTCAACAAAGCTGTGTGGAAAGAAAACCACATTTTTCTTGTGAAAAACTCGCACGCATACACGCACACACACACACACACGCATACAGGGAAAACCGCACAGTCGTACCTAAACACGACGAACAATGTCCAGCTGGGCTGAACGCGTTCACCGACGCGCCGCCGATCTTGGCAACGTGGTCACCTCCTGCGGCCACCCGGCGACTGCGCCCGCTTATCCCTATCGCCTGGAGAAGGTGAAATTCGGAGTATCCCTGGAGGAGGTTTGTAAACACAACAACAACATTCCAGCCCCGCTTCTCGTGCTCATATTGAAGCTCAACAAAGAGTCGCCCAACCGTCGCGACGTATTCCGGGCTCCCGGCCACCAGGGGGCCATGAAGAAGCTCATCCACTTCCTCCAGGCGGGTCGGCTGGTCAATGTCGACAACTATTCGGTGTTCACCATTGCCAGTGTTTTAAAGAAATTTCTGCGCAAGATACCAAATGGTATCTTTGGCCGCAACGGAGAGATGGAGCTCTTTGCCATCAACGAGTTGCAGAACGAAGCCGAGCAGACGGAGCGTTTACACAGGTGAGTGATGCACAGACACATGCATAAACGTGATTGTATTGGTAGTGTAACTAGCTTGCGA
The DNA here is from genome assembly GCF_003286085.1 of Drosophila persimilis. Classification (NCBI taxonomy): domain Eukaryota; kingdom Metazoa; phylum Arthropoda; class Insecta; order Diptera; family Drosophilidae; genus Drosophila; species Drosophila persimilis. The sequence continues at coordinate 5,412,705 of NW_020825312.1, forward strand.
TAAACTTGCTGAACCGGATCTAGATTTGGCTGCAGCTCTGAGAATCTCCAGGGGGAGTTAATTCACTGGAAAGCTTGCCTCCATTAGCTTCTGTTGTTGTTGTTGTCGTTGTTTTTGTTTTTGTTGTTTGGCACTTGCTGAGACATTTGTGTGTATTTTCACCAATTTTCACTTGAATGTTAACAGTTAACAGTTGGCACGGCACCAAATGATTGCTTAACTCTTGTACATACTCGTATGTACATATGTATGTAAATACATATCTATGTACATACATATGTGCTTCAAGGGGTTTGGTTTCCATTTCTTATGGCAGCATGTTTGATGGATTTAGTACATATGCATGTGCGCAAATAGTAATTGTACTCCCGAAAGTGGTTTATTTCGTGGAACAACTGTTCACAGTTTCTCAGCTTTAATATTTGTATTTTGTTTCGAATACAATTAATGATAGGAAGTCTTGTATTACCTTATAATATTGTAGGGGTTAAGCTTTCATCTTCACTTGAGAGGCTTTGTTGGCTTTTGTTTGTTTTTGTTGTTGCTGCAATCGATTTCTAACCAACTGAATTGGAGCATAAAGCGTGGGCAAACACCGCACGCACGCTCAATTAATGCCATACGAAAATTGTTGCTCTGGCTGTTGGTGTGGCTGTGGCTGTTGCAATCTGCCATTGTTTCTGTTTTCTGGCTGCAAGTAAGAGGCAGAGTTACGGGTGCTAAGTGAATGGCAGCTGTTTGAGCTGCCGGGAAGATTGTCTCAAGAAATAGCAATAAAAGGTAAGGCACTCCGAGCTCCTAGCTCTGTTTGCTGGCCCATAAGATGCTCGAGTGTCGAAAGAGATTAGGTACGGAAAGAGAGGAAGAGATCGATCGCTGAGTTTCCCATCAACTCTTTAATTACACGCGAAAAGGGACTCTTGGACTGCCCTACCCTTTAGTAGTAGGACTTGATTTGTTTTAGTCTGTGTTTGGCTTCATCTGGCATGTGTGTATCTGGGCAATTTGTTAAACATTGGGCGGGACGAAGATAGATGCTACTGCGTCAGCAGAGTCCATCGGTTACATTAAATGCTAGATGTGCGTGTAAACAAATAACGTCAGCAATAAAACATAAATTTTAAAACTTCTACATGCGTGGATATCGACCGCCAAATTATTTTCACATCACCGTGGCCCCAGCAGAGGGAGCGGAGCGGAGCTGGCGTGAAGTGTACGTTTTGCAACCTATTTACCTGTGTGCGTGTTTGTGTGCGTGTGCGTGTGCATGTGCGTTTGCGTCTAAACTTTTCAACTTTGTAATTGTTGCTGCCCGCTCGCCAGCTATTGCTGTTCTTCTGTTTATTTGCTTTTTGGGGCAGGCGCAAGCCGCGGCGACCAGCAACAGCAACAACACTAAAACGAGCACCAACACCAACAAAGCATTGAGCAACCGCAATCGAATTAACCAAAATGCGCGAAAATAGCGCCCATCTGAAAGTTAAAAAAGCATCAAATACACTGTTATAAATAGACACGCGTTTGAAACTTTATCAATTGAACGCAAAAGTAGAGACAGAGAGAGGGATAGAGAGAGAGGGAGATAGCTGGACTACAACCAACAACAGGTCTCGGTCTCTCGGGTGCCTGCCTAACCGCCCGCACGCCCACCCGCCCGCCTCTTACACACAACCGACAACCCCCTGGTGCACCCACAGAGCAGACGCTCAATTCAATCAGTTGGCACATCGTTGGATTTGTTGTTGTTACGATTATTGCAGCGCGTCGACGTCATTGTTGCACGTTTTTGCAATTGACCAAAATTATAAATGAATTGTGTATTATTTTAGTCTTGTGTAAATTACACTCACACCCTCAAGCACACAAAGCCAAGGGAACGGAACGCTGCAGCACCGTTAATTTGTGAGAGCAAGTTCACAGCAGAGCACAGTGGTCTCCACTCTCTCTCTCTCTCTCTCTCTCTCTCTCTCGCTCTCTTCAAATGTTTAGTCCTGGTGTTCGCAACTTGTTGACTAACTGGAAAAAGCTTTTTTCAAGCTTTTTAAGGAGTCTCTTTGATTGTTGTTGGTTCCACTTACACCCTGGAATCTGGAATGAGAAGAGCGGGTTGCATGTTTGTAACCGCAATCAATGAAATAACGGTTGTCAGCTGTTTATGGCATTGCCATATGCTATTTGCCAGATGCCATCTGCCAGCTCACTCTCTTTCTCTCTTCTTAACAATTACGCACTTTCTCCTGCTTCGTCTCTGGCCATAGCATAGCTAATGCTTAATATTCGTATGCTTTATACACAATTGTCTGCTTGAGAGACACTGCTGCGAATACTGATAAGTGCAAAATACGCGTACGTCAGAGTAAGAGAGAGAGAGAGACACACACACACACACACACACACACAGAGGGAAGAGAATTTGCCCGCTTTTGTTGGTCTAGACTCCAGGGTCTAGACAAACAAATGGAAAAACTGCAGCGGCCCCGTCCGCATCCAGAAAAGACAACGACGCATTGTCCCACATGGAATTAACAACAGGCAGACAATGTTCTTGCCTATAAGTCATCATCCGAAGTCTGAAAGGGCCTCACGCCGCCCTCCTCCTTCTCCCGCCGACTGATTTTTGCTTCCTGATTATTATTATTATTATTATTCACATTTCTGTTACGACTATTGCTCTTTTTTTACGTCTGTGATAATCTTCTTTCCATTCTTTTTTCCCTGGAAATAGACTGAAAATTCCAAGAAATAACAAATGCCACCCACCACTTTAACAGGCCCGCCCATGCCCTGAACTTTCAACCGAATTTTATACGCGGTTCCCGTGGCAGTTACTTATTTGTAGATTCAGAAGTCAATATGGTCAAAGTTAATACGCCCATCTCTATGTTCTTGATCATCATCAAAAGCCCACTAAATAAATATAAGCTTGTCCTGTCCGTATGGGAGTGGCTGTACACAATATCGGTCCATCGGTTTCTACATAATCCCAAAGAATTGACCAAAATCAGAAGCTGCACGTCGCAATGCCCCACCTAAAACATCATTCCTTGCATAGTTATTATTATTATTAATTGTTAAGGCGCGACAAATATGTACATACATACATATGTGTTTGTCGAGTGTAATCAGGGCATTGGCGTTGGCGTTTGTGTTTGCGTTTGCGTTGGTTTCGTATAGTTGGGTCAAAGTCGTCATCGCATATGGTGATATCTACACTTAGAACACATACGCACATGTACTTATGTGCATACAGCTGGAATATTGGTCAATAGGTTAGAATGGACGGAGTGCAGAATACATATGTACATATGTTGTACATACAAATATCGTTCAAACAATACCGAGTTTAAAAGCGTCGCGGCAACGTCAGGCTTTTGGACTGGACTATCTGAAGATACTCAGCAAGCGCCTCCATGGAAGTGATCGATTTGCAAGGGCATCAAATACTGCGGCCAGACCAGAAGCTGCTTTTGTAGCTCCTCCCGATATTGGACTTTTGATGATGCTTCTGGTTTTGTCGCTGGGTTCATCATTATATGACGTATTGTCTTTTCTTTTATTTTGCGCCGACAACATCAGCACTCAGCACCATAAAAAAACTTGCTTCTGCTGCGGTTATGTTTTCGCACAAAGGCAGCTCCACTTCGGATACGATTCCGATTCCGATTCCGACTTGGGCGTGGAACCGAACAGAAGATGCAGATTGGATTTGCCGCACTGAATATTGATGCTGGTCTTGCAGCAAGAGACACAGTGCGCGCGCGAGAGAGAGAGAGAGAGAGAGAGAGAGAGAGAGAGAGAGAAAGGGTGAATCAGGCAGAGGAACATAAGGAGGAGATGTACATGCATACATATGTACATAAGTATGTAAATGTGTACACATGTATGAGCTTAATTGTGAGACTGACCACCGACACCGGACAGGGCCCGCTTAGTAGGCCAAAGCTGTTCTGTTCTATTATTTCCCTTCCATTGACGCACATTTTTGTTAAAATCTGTTAGCTAAAAAGTGCAATTGAACTTTGTTCCTTGCAAAACATTCCTCTCTTATTTATTTATGTGCAAACACACACACACATATGTATGTATGTGATATCTGATGACGGAAGCAAGCATGAATCCATTTATCCATTTAGTAGCCATTGAATGCATTTACTTCATTGGTACATACATACATGTATGTATGTACATAGTTCTTAAACAGTTAAAGTATTACTTGGTCTCCCCGCCTTGCGAACAATTTATATAATATGCATTTTATTTATAAACTTATCGTTCGCTTGAATTCCATGTAAAATACAATGCACAGCTTTTCTGTAAAATTTCAATTTCTGTATGCTTTGAGCGCGGGGAAACTCAATTATCTTTTGTATGACATTTCCACTTATCACTTACGCGGTCCGCCAGACCCAACCCAAGCCCAAACCCAACTCCACTTGGAGTTCTCCTCTCGAAAGTGTCACAAGAGTAGAGTGCGGCTTGCTGTTTGGTGGGAATATCGAGGAACTGGTTTCTCTGTAGGGCAGAGCAGGGCAGAGCAGCAGCAGCAGCATCATCATCGAAATCCGTATCTCCGTATCCGAGACTTCTCTCATACGTAACAAACTGAGACAAAAACTTACCCATACACATGCATTTCTACGATGATATGTGCATGTGTGTGCGTGTATGTATGGCTCATATGAAATTGTGATAAAATACAGTTACAGAGGCAAATCAAATGCGGCAAAAAACAAACAAAAAATCTGTATAAGAAATGCTCGGACATACTCGTCTACATACATACATATTTATTTTTTATGAATGAAAAAAAAAACGACCAAGACCAAGACCAAGGCAAATAAACAACGTGAATAATACAAAAAAAAAATGATTCATCTAAAAAATGACGATTTTGTCGGTCAGTGAACGATAGATAACCAGAAGCTAGGCAAGGAAAATATATTAACAAAAGAGACTACAGATGGCAAACCATGTATTTAGCATCAATTCGTGGAAATATACATACATATGCCTGGACATATGCCGGCCCGGCTGGTGTGTTATTCCTATTTGCTTGCGTATATTTTCATTTGGTTTATTGATTATGTTAATTAGTCGACCAAAAGCTAAAGGCTAAAGTCGATTCGGCGCATGCGTAACACGATTTTGTAAGATAGTCCAGAGACCGCTACGGCGCCGCCATTCAATCTAAAGCGTGTCCATCAGTCCATCGAAATCAGAAAGCAAACAGTCAAACGATAAAGTAAACATTAAACTACAATTACTCATTATTTTCCAGCAAAAAAGATTCATTCTGTAAGGCTCGGAAACCACCCGGCTCTCTACGGTACGGTTCGGTTCGGTTCCGTTCGGTTTGGCTTAGAGATAATAATTCTTATCTCTCCCTTAATTAAGTATCAACAGACGAAAACACATGTTTCGCTTTCGGTAGTTGACTTTTTACCATTTGGGGGTGGGGGGTAAAAAGATACCTATTTACACAACTACAAAAATCTATATAGACGGTTGTTTTTGTTGCGGAGGAGCTGCCGCAACATTGAATAGTCAAGATAAAATCGATAAGATATGAATTCCCCATTTTTGGGATAACTTTCTTGTTTGCTTTCAAGGGTTCAACGGTTTAAAGACGGCATTGATAGGGTTGTTCACATCTTCTTAAACACTACAGTCGATAAGGCGATAACTTTGGCGCTCCCTAGACCTTCAGCGACCAATAAATCTAGAATACTAAATAGTTCCCCACAGAACAGACTTACCACGCCCGATATCCGAAACGATCTGCCGATAAATTTGATAACAAATTGTGTCTAAAATGAAATATTTGCTATATCTGCTATATATCTATCTATATCAAAGCATTAAATATTATTAAATAATTTGTTCTTGGTCCATGGCTTTACTAGACATTTCCTCGTAATCGAATATCAGAATCACTCCGTTCCCCGAAGGCCTCCGAAGCGAGGTAATGTAATGATACACATTCTTGAAGAGTGTCCAACTATCATCCGTTTCCCCAATAACCGTATTAATGTGTCGTCTCTCAGAGGACCTTCTCTCTCATTAGTCTTAATCGAAAATCTGTAAATAGGGCCAGACAATAGCCAAAGCTCGGTATAGCATAAGTACAGACAATGGTATAAAGCCCATTGTCAAACGGCTCAACACCCCTTTCCATCTCCACCTCCATCACCATCACCATTTCCATTTGTCTCTCTCTCGCAGTTCTCCATTTGCTGCTGGATCTCCCATACGAGTAGTTTTCACTTTTTAAGAGCCAGCTCTCGTTGGAGAGTGGGGAGAGAGGGGGGTGTGCACAGTTGCTTTTAAAGCATTAATTGATTGGGGATGCTTTTTTATTTTCAATTTTTTTTCTATCCTTTTCGTTGGATGGTTCGTTTTGCTTGGCTTGGCGCTGGCTGGAGCTGGCTGGGGCTCTGATTCGGTGTGGCTACATCCACGAGGTTGTGTAATGTGGACGGACGCTTAGGAGGTGGCCAGTCGCAACCAGTTTTACTTCGGGTCCGGAGCTTGAGATATTGCCACAGCTGAATAGCCAAACATTTGTTTCGAAAAATCAAAAGGCACGTCGAAATGAAAGTGTGAACAATGTGCGACCAGACATCGGCTCTGAGGGGCAGCACAGACTAGACTTTCTTCGGCTACGACGATTATAATCGTGGCGATGAGGATGATGATTATGATAGGTAGTTGGATAGTACTCACTGTAACCAAAAGGAATCAGTCCGACCCCTTTTGTAATGAAAATAAAATAATAAAAAAAAAAACATGACTAACAACAACGGCCGACGACAGCTCAGCCTATGATAGCCGCTATCTAGTAAATATTTAAAATATATGTATGCACATTTAAACATTCTTGCACTCTTTCGTTCCTCCAGACTCTTCAGTTCCCTGCCGAAATACACACAGCATCTCTTGGTATTACTGTTCGGCACATTCCGAGTGATAGCAAGCAATGCGGCCCATGCATCCACCGGGATGACCAGCGAGGCCCTGGGCGTCTCGGTCGCCCCCAGCTTCTTTCAGTCCTGCGTCAGCGACGGCAAGACCGCCCGCATGGAGGATGTCCTCAAGTTCAAGGTGAGAGGAACCGCTCTAAGATTAACCAAATTCTATATACATTTAACTGTCTCCTTCTCGTGTTACGCTTCAGGTTGCCACTAAGATCATGCAGAATATAATAGATAAGTTTGCCACACACGATATATTTGGCCGAGAGAACTATGAATATTATGCCCGCGTCACGGGTCGCATTCTGAAGGTGCAGGACGAGTGGATATGCAGCTTTCAGTACCCCCCACCGCCCCGTGGCAAGCTGGCCCAACAGAAATACGCACGTGAGTGTTGCCACAAGAGCAGAGACTTGAAAACCGCTCGGCCCCAATCAGTTTAGTCACATTGAACCCTTGTTATTATGTTCTTGTCTTGTCGCATTCCCCAACAGTACAACACTCTCTGGAGGCCGAGAAGACCTGGCTGCAGTGCCAGTGCGAGCGTTGGGGCTTACGTGAGTACCACCTGATTGATACACGCACACACACAAATATATTTATATATACGTATATGCATAGATATAGATAGATAATAGATAGATTTTACCTTTGCTTTGCTTCTGGAATACTACTCTTCTTTCCCCGTTTCCCCCGAATGTCTACAAACACACACACACACTACATACATACCCACACACTACATACATATACACACTGTCCGCTTTAACTCCACTCCACTCCACCCACTCCTCCCGTTCCTCTGTATTGGTGGATAAGCTCAACGTAGAGGTGTACCGAGAGCCTTTGGGTTTAATCACATCCCACATCCCGCACCCCCATCTGTTACGCTTACTGCATGCATATATATACGTATACGTATACGTATACGTATATTAGTTAGTTCCTCATTCCAAAACGAAGATAAAAACAAGAAAAAGATCAATCATCAATCCATTTGCTAACAACTTGAAATGCTGACCATTTAGTGGCCCAGGAGGAATCCCGCTCGACACCCGCTCTGCTGACCAGCTCCAGTTCGGCTTTGGAGAACAGCGTCCTCTCGCTGGGCGTCTCGCCAGAGCACTCGTTCATCGAGAGCTGCGCCCGTCTCTCCGTCTCGTTGGAGGGACCCGGAATCTTTGCCATGACCTCGTCCCCACTGCCAGCCAAGCGCCAGGGCAACGGCAACGGCAACGGAAACGGCAATGGGAATGGGAATGCCAACGGAAATGCCACAGACTACGACTACGATGACTATGCCGACGATGATGAGGACAACGATGAATTGGACGGGGCTCATCCGGACTTTCCCGCCGAACTGGAACTGAGCTGCATCGAAAGTGCTCCTCCAATGAAAGAGCAGGCGCCGCCCCAGCTGCGGGCCATCTATCGCCAGAAGCATCGTCAGGCCACAAAAAACTACCATCATCAGCTGCAGGACGATGAGGACGACGATGACGAGGATGAGGACGAGATGACCGTTGTGAAACGTCGCTATCGCCAGAACAAGAAGAAGCCGGTGCCCAGTAGCAGCAGCAGCAGCCACCACCAAAGACGCCTCCGCACTGGAACCAAGAGCCTCGACGGCAGCGGCGAGCGACGCACTGTGCCCGAAGCCCCTGCCATTGCCGGGGGCAATCCAACGCCGCCCAAGCCAAAGCAGCGCACCTGCAGCCGCTGCAATCGCGGCATACGCCACAGCAGCTCCTGTAGCTCGAACTCAGCCGGGCCAGTCGGCTCCAATGCAGGAGCGACCTCGGGCACCGCAGGCGACGGGGGAAACAACGGCATGACCATGGAGGAGCTGAGGGCCGTCAACCGCTATGCGGAGAGCACCAAGAGCCTCTCGTATCTGCCACAGGTGAGGGACGAGTTCTTGCTGGGATCAAGGATTTCCGTTTAAGATCCCCCGTCGATCCGATATGACCGTAATATTAAACAAAACAAAAACCTTCCTAGATCATAGACCCCTAACGTTACGAAATTTCTGCTCGAATATCAAGTTTTGTTTTCCTTTTGCAGGAAGAACATTAATCAAGAATACTATAATCGAGAATAATCAATAGTTTAGTTGAAAGGCTTTGATTTTGATTTTTAGTTTTTACTTTTTTCATTTTTCCTTTAGTTTTTCTTCTTTTGTTTCTGTTTTTTCTTTTGCCACCCTTGTGTTTCTTTACTACTTGATTTTGTTGCAAACACTTTTATACCTTTTTTATATGTATGTATACATCTTTCCTTACTACATCAAACTCTTGTATGTTCATTATTTTGTTTAAGTTTATTTTTTTTTCTATTTCTATTTCGTTTGCATTTTGCGAATGGGAAATACACCGAAAGGCATTTCCTAATACTATATAAACACTTTTTTGACTAAGTATTTCGCTCTTCTAACTCAATCACTTTGCAAATTGGTCACAAATGTTGAATATTTTCCATGTCTCTAGTTCTGGTATTGTTATTATCATAACCTAGATCACACGTTTTCCGCCTGCCAAAGCAACAACAATAACTACAATACTCACACAACAACAAGAACAAGCAAACAAACAAACAAACAAACAAATAAAACCACACCACAAAACCTAACTTACATATTCATTATTGTAAGCCATATGAAACGCACTTAAAGCTTCTGAGAACGGTACAACAAAAATACCATGCAACAAGCAACGCAACATTAATTTTCCACAAACAAAAAAAAAACAAAAAAACCGAAACTCTGTAAACACAATTAATTAATTATAAACGTATCTGAAGTTTCCGACTACCCGATTACCCGATTATCAGTTTTTCCGTTTTCTCATTTATAATATTTGATTTTTCAATTCAGTTTTTCTTAGACGAAACGAGAATTACTTACAAAACTAAACAAAAATGTGTAACTATCTCAACCGAAACATGAAATACAATACCATTTTATAAACCCACTTTACCTATGCCCAAAGACATATTTTCACTAAATAAAAAACGAGTGCTAAAACCTAAAACCTGCAAGATACAAAAATGAGTTTGTTCAAGGCGACCATTGGGCTAAGACAATTATTGGCTGTAAGTTTGCTCTCAAGTGATTTACCGATTACTGTACAGAACTGTTCTGTTGTATATACATATAATGTTTGAAGGGTTCGAGGGATATAGGGAATGCATACACGAACATACATTGGCGGGACTCTGCTATCTAGGGAACATTTGAATGTCTTTCCGACGGCGAGCGATCTATGTTAGAGTCTGTTACATATTACATTTCCATCCCTAACATGAGCACTCCAAAAGTATCAGTTGGGATCTACTTTAATCGTACTAAACTTTAAAGGACCAAGTAAAAGCCTCCTGTCTGGGTCAAATATAATCAGATATAATTAATACACCTTACACAAATATGTATCCACAGCAGTAGCTCATAAATTATACATTAGACGTCTTAGATATTGATTTTCTAGTGTTAAACAAGAAGTTTGTTCGTATCACAAGCAACCACTTAACCACCTAATTAGTTTGTAAATGTTTTGTTCCTACCTTAAACCTTAAGTTGACTCCAAATGTTTTTGTTACCTTAACTACCTATTATTATTTTTGTATTTGTATTATTATTACGTTACGCTGCACGTATGTAGTTTTGGATTTTGTTTTCCTGCCTATGTAGATCTAGTTGACTGCTATTTGTGGCGTCTCTAACATGGTTTTGATCTGTTTGAGGCACCCCGCGACACCCATATACATAAATGGTTTAATATTTAACCAAATTAATTTAAGTTTTCGAATAACCAATGTCATGCAGCATCTACAAAACACGATCCAACTTGTAATTATCCTACTTTTCCCCCGAATCTATTTACTAAGTGTTGCTTGCGCTTAAACAATATCATTTTTTCACCCTGAGATCCAATGCAATCCAAGCGCTTTTCTTCTTAAAAATGTGCCTGTGCCTGGTTAAATCATTAGCACGTTAGGGGTATTCACTGTGAATGTGTGCAGCTTTTCTATGATTGCAAAAATACCCCTAGTGCTTCTATATGTATGGTTTTTTTCCCTTCCCTGTTTTACAAAAATACGTATGTATGTACGTACATATATTGACAATCCTGCACTTTTTTCCACTGCGCTGATTCTGCTATATTTTATTTACATAAAAACATACATTGCATAATTTAAATTTAAAATATTGTTAAAGTCTTTTCGTTTCTTAATACATTTTTGGTTTTTTCTTAAACTTTTTGGTTCTTTTTGTTTTTTTTTGTATTTAAAGTAATTTATAGTTAAGTGAAAAAATGAATTCCGATAGTTAGAAAAGAACATTCTTAATTGCCAATAACTCTAATGTGATCATTTTGAATCCCCCCCCACGTCTTCCCCCACAACTATAACAACAACTGTACAACAACACAACAACAACAACAACAACCACAAATGAAAACCGAATCGAAAAAATGTGTGCAAAACCGAACCGAAAAACTGAAATGTTAGGTCCATGAACGCCAAACCGCCCGAATGCGCACCCGTTCCGAGTGGTTCCTGGGGCCTCGGGATGCGGTCGTCTCACTGCAGATGCCGGCGGACACGTGCAGCGACTGCTGCCTTGCCGCCGCCGCTGGTTACTTGGGTGGCGGCAGCACCCGGGACATGCGCCAGGCCCATGCGGACGGGGACCGGAACCAGGCGGCGCTGCTCTATCACTTCTATCGCAGGCAGCAGCAGGAGCATGAATCCCCACAGGAGCAGCTCTGGGGCGACATGATGGACACCGAAGATAGCTACGGCCATCAGAGGGAGCAGCAGCAGCAGCAGCAACATATACATTCCAAAGGCCTTCTAAGGCCCCCTCAGCAGCATCCGCACTCGCATCTGCATCTGCATCCACAACAGCAGCAGCCCCGTCGCCTGCTGCTTGATGTCAATTCGGGTAGTTATAACGCTGGACTCACCAACACTAACAGCAGCGACCACCTGGCGGTGCCCAGACACGCCTTCTCTCTACACGAACCGCTCAACCATTCATGCTACTACTCGACACAATGCTTGACCAGCAGCACCACCAACCGACCTGCCACCGCTGCTGCGGTTGTTGTTCTGGCTGAGGAGGACAGCGACTGCGATTCGTTGGATGGGGGCCGGCTCCACACACTGCAGGCCCATGAGCTGCAGCAGCACAAGGAGCCGCGCCAGTCGCTGCTGCTGTTGCGCCACTCCACGCCCATGTCTATGCCACGACAGCTTCATCGTCAGCGACAGCGACAGCGGCAGCAGCAGCGGCAGCGGCAGCGACTGGTCAGCAACAGCTCCTCACTGTATCAATCCTTTGAGGAGCAGTCCTCCTCCACAATGCCCCTTTCCCGGCGTAGTGTCAGTCGGCTCAGCAACAACAACAACAGCAGCAGCAACGGCAACCACACGAGCAGTAACAACAACAACTTTGCCACTGTCATTTTCAATGTTTTAGATTTTTTGTTTTAAAAAAGAAGAGGATAAGGAGAGAAACAAAAATGGAATGTCTTGTGTTTTGTGGCTACCAATTGCATCCATTTGAATCCATTTGAAGATAATGACTTTTGCTTATGACCATACTAATGCTATATGTACATTCATATATACATACATTCATACATACATACATACATACATTTAAACGATCCAGAAATCGAAAACTAATTTATTTATATTTGTTGTGTGTTACTTCGGAGGAATTAAAAAAATGCCACGGACATGCAATCCATGTGGAGTTGAACGTTTATTCGAATGGAAGCCAACAAGTCGGAGAAAATAAATCATATCCTGGGCTTCTCTTTACATAAACCGATTTCCCGTACATGTTAACCGATTTCCCCGTTGCAAGCAATTTTCGAGTATTGAATAACACTTACTTGCAACCGTATTACTTAATTTTGTAATTTACTATTTAAATATTGGTTTTAATTTAGTTGTTTAATTTATTATTCTGTTTAAACATTGTGTAATGTTTTAAGGAGTTTCCTTGTCTGTGTATGTAGCGATCACTTCCATTATTTTTTGCTTTTTGTGTGTTTGCTTTTTTTATTAATAAATTAATGTATTTATTTATACTGTGTATACCAAAGGAGAAACTTTGAAAGCTTTTTGTGTTGTTTTATATGTGGCACACTTTATAAACACACACATACATACATATGTACACCAATATATTGTAATTATTGTGGTTTTTAAAAATTTGTTTTGTGTACTAACCAAGTTTTGTGTCTCTTCGCTTGTTCTCGGATTTTTGTTCATATGAGTCTTCGTTTCTGTGTTGTTTTCGGATCGCCCCAAACATAACCAACCAGCAATCACGGCAGCAACAATCAAATCAATCATTACGACGGCAACTTGCATTGCAACCGCCACAAGAACAAGCAACAATCTTTTATTTCCTGTCGCTGAATCAAACGATACTGATCAATAAATATTATTTTCCTCTCTTCTCTGTCCCTGCTCTAACTCGATCAGTTGGCAACATCCGTTTGAGTAACAGCGCCGAGTCCATACAGTATGCCTCCCGTCGTCCCCATGCCAGCAACGTCAACTCCAGTCTCGGCGGCCAGCACAATCCCACACGGCGCCTGCTCATTAATGTGCCACGCCAGTACCGATCCTCGCTGCGACGGAACAAGGAGAAGCAGATCGGCGGCAATAGTCAGAGCAACAGTAGCAATAGCCTGGGCAGTGATCAGTTGACCGCCGGATCTGGACCGGGAATGGGGACATCAGCCAGCGTCAATCAGGCACTGAACAGGCCGCTTCTGATGGTGGGCCTTTTGCCGGCCGCCGAGCAGCCGTCGTCGGTGCGGAATTCCATAGCAGAGTGTGGCGGCAGTGATGGAAACGGCGTGAGGATGGACACACTGGAGCACCAGCTGGGGGTCGAGTGCAGCACTACACTGAGCTTCAAACCGCCCCGGCTGTAACAGGAACAGGAATAGGAACAGGACTAGCAACAAGATAAGAATCAGGGGGAGGATTAGGACAACGACACCGACACCGATACCGATACCGATACCGATACCGACACCTCATCCCCTCAACAGCTACAACTAGGTTTAGGTCTAACGATTTTAAATTGAAACTTTACATTAGAAAATACAAATTTTTTTTATATATGTATGTATGTATGCATCTGTGCGTATGTATACTTCCAACTTAAGCACATACATGCATACATCTCATATATTAGATAATGATAATTATATATATTTATTGTGTATGCAAGAAAAGGCTGATTTTCTTTAGTTAAACAAACCAACAAAACTGGAAGCAAAACCAATATCTACTATAACTGAAACTAACAATACATTGCAAAAAATTGCCAAATTTTAGTGAACGTTCATTTTGTTTGTAAATTGATTGATTCGATTCTGATATTCTGTTGTTACCAAAAGGAAACTCACTGAAACTTAATCATTGTCAAACGAAAACTTTACACCTGATCGCAAACCGAAACAACGACGCAAGAAGCATGTCTAAACTACTCGTATAGATACATACATATATCATCTGAACAATCGAGCCAGTCGATTTCGTGACTGGCTCTCCTAACTGAATATAATTCCAATATTATAATGTCTAAGCTCTTCAAATCGAATTAAATCAATTGAATGAAGCTCCTCAAAACTCAATCAAAAGCCACATAACAGATTTACATACATTTTTGATACGAATAAGTGAGAAAAGCAGAGCAAACCAATCGAATATATATTTTACCTCTACAATAATTCTTGAAAGGATTATAACAACATATGTTAGCATTTAAATCTGAATAAGCGTTTTCAAATTATACTTGTAACTGCTTAACGAGAACAATGTGTAATGCCAATATTTGAATTTTGTCATCGTTTATATATTGCTATGTGTACAAACATACATATATACACAATATACATATGTAGGTGTCTGTGTGTCCAAGAGGCATGCAATACATTTATTTATGTACATAAGTATTATACGATTTGATGGCACTGCTCCACCGCGGAACAATCAAATAGATACAACAACCACAACCACAAGAACAACAACAACAACCAAGATAATTCCATGCTGTATAGAACTCAGCGAATCCTCTACGACTAGTAGTAGTTTTAGATCAAAACCAAGTATGCGGTTCATGGCAAGTCACCCTGGACTGCTCACATCAAAATTCCACTTGCCCTCTCTCTAGCTTGAAGAACTTTTCAAACACAATGAAAAATTCTTTATAATGTTAAAAAGAGAGATGAGATGTAACATTTTCCTCGCTGTGTTTGGCCACTATGTGTGTGTTGATTTGAATTTACGTAGACTTATTGTTGGTTAAAGAAGCTGAAAATTAAAAAATAATTTCTTTGGCCTCTTCATACATAGTATGAAACGTTCCATTATATTTATATGTACAATATAAACTTAGAGCGCTAAACATTGCCGAAAACAAAGGAATGAGAAATCCAAAAAACACCAATTTGTTGACTAGGCTAAAAAAAAAACAACCTATGATATCCACATCATTTTATTGCTGTGTATGGTAGGCTATAAGCTATAAAATATACAATCTATGTGTATATGGATGTATAAATCTTACAGAGTACGAATCGGAGTGAAGTACATTCATTAGCCACTAAATATAATTAAACATGTATTATATAAATTGTATTGTTAATAATAGGAGGGATACAGATATACATATATGCTACGTAAGTGTACAGGATCTGCTCCATAAAATTTCAATCTGAAAAGATTCGAATAGATTTCTCAAATATTTTTTATATATATTTTTTTCTTCTTTCTATTTTGATTTCGTGAAAGTTGCACCTAATATCCCGTACACAAAAAAGAAAGAGAAAAGAATCATACATATAATGTAACTAATTATTGAATGGGAAAAATAAACATTTAAATTGCATACAACTTGCGGGCGCGTCTTGCTTAAGTTCTCTCCTAAATGCTATCCTTAAGAACACATATTTGGTTATTTTGATTTGGTTAGATCTCTTAGCTGTATAGAGCCCTATCCACTATGATTCCGTGTTCGATGAGAAAACTTTCGACGTCGGAGGCAAAAAAGTCGTCGCTCAGATCGTCGGTTAAGCGCACAAAGTTTCCAACTACCGCCTGGGCTTTGTACACCAGCAGGGCCGGAAGTCCTTTTGTACGGAAGTCCCTGCTCATTCCGGCCACAGAGCTACATATTTTGGCAAACTTAATGGACGGATAATCGCTGGCCAAGCTCTCAAGGCACTTGTTAAGCGTACTGCAGGCCGCCAGGCTTTTCTCATAGATGTGTATGATGATTGTCGTATGCTTGTTCTCCTGCTCCACGCAGGCCAGAAACTCCCCGTGGGTGCTCAGTTGCTGCACCTTTCCGAACTGTTGATTGTGTCCCGTTTGACGGAGCATTTCGGCCATGCGTTGCTTCTGGTACTGTTGCAAGAAGTCTTCGCTCATCAGCTCCGACAGTTCGTCGTCCAATTCCTCCTGACGCTTGCGCTCCTCATCTTCAGCGGTTGTGGCCGTAGTCATGCTCAGTTTTTTGGCCAGGGCCAGACGTTGACGCTCCGTTTCATCGCGACGCTCGGCTTCCAGTTGCTTGAAACGCTGCCAATCCTTGACAACACCCTTGGGTCCGGTATTGGTGGACCCTTGTTGACGAAAGCCCCCCGCAGGTGCTGCATCCGGATCCGTGTTAATAGTCAGGCCTCCTGCGGCTCCTTTCCTGCCTGCATCTTTCTCATCATCACCATCGTGGTCATTGTCTTCGCCCTCGCTGCTGCTGCAATAGTACTCCAGCTTCTCTCCTAATAATTTATCCTCCAAAGTGGCCATGGCGTAATGTTTGTGATTTTAATTGAATTAGAGAATTTATAGGGATGATAAAACATATATTTTGTTATATTTCCTGAACCAGATGGTGCAAATGAACCGATATCGATTTATGTTTAGAACGCTTTAAGGTGCACTAACCATACAGTATATGGATGTATCAGTTCATACAGGGAAAACGTACCCACAGAATTTTCTGCGGCAACTCCCAGAGGGCCTAGGCGTTCGGCTCTAACCGGCTTACACGAACACATTAAAATGCGCTTCTGGGCTGACTTTAGACGTGTCGCGACCAAAAGAGAGTCGAACGCTACATCTCCCATCAAAACTAATTTAATTTTAATTCAATTTATTTTGATATTTAACAACATTGCATGTATCGATTAACAAAACTCGTTCCATGAACCAGTTCACCCCCATTAACGCACGATATTATTAGTTCATTCATCGATACACTAATCGATACTGTGGTACATCGATACCAAGCGAATTGCAATTTCCGACCGTTAAATTTAATATTTTATTTTATGCGTTTTGCGAATTACACTAAAGATTTTAGCCAATTTGTCTGGCACATTGAATTGGTGCATTATCTGCTCCATACTGTTGAAATCCGCTTTTTCCAATTCGTCGCATGAATCATCCGATCCTGAATCATCGGCCAGCGCCAATCGTTCAGCAAACGACACAATGCCGCACCAGGCACGAAAGTCCAACTCAACGGTTCCTTTCTGGTCATGCTCATACCCCAGCATATTGAGTGTATTACGAACATTTTTCTCGGTGCCGTGAAACTCTAGAACATCCTCGAGAGCTTGAGGCAAGCTCTGCCAGAGCAGTGTGCGCTCCTTGTACCTATATTCCGTCAGAGCCATGTCATCAATGCCCATGGCGGGCAGGTCGCTCTCCGGCTCTTCGCAACGGCTCAAATATTTAAGAAAGACGCGCTTGTAGAGCTGCTTACGCTGCTGGGAGACCCACACGTATTTGCTCAAGTAATCCCATGGGGTCATGGCTGGGGAGGACTCAAGTTAGATGGAGTTGGGTTCAAAGGGCTTATCTCTAACCGACCGTTTATCACGGAGAGATCCATGGGCACATCGAACCTTGTGGCCGATTTGGAGAACTTGCGTGGCATCTTAGACGTACTTTCGGCGGAGTGATTATCCTCAGGGGCCTTTTGAACAATCTTGTGCTTGGGGGGCATATACTTGATGGCTTCTCTTAGAGCACGATTGAGCTATAGACAAAATAAACGTGTATATATGGACCTACATAGGTAGCACAACCAGTATTGTATGTACATACATATCGGCCAAAAGTATTCTCTATCAAATCGACATCCAAATCGGTTTTCAGGGCCTGAAAGGCCTCGTCTGTGAGGAAACTTCCCTTCAGGAGGATCGGCTCCCGTTCACTCTCTCGCTTATCCTTTGGCAGCAGACTCACCGAATTGGGAATCAGACTGGGTCTAGTGCTGGGATTGAGTGAGTCTGGTCCCAGGGCGGCTACTTGTGTCTCCGGATCCTCGCTCAAGTGAAAGGTGGTGGTGGCTAAAGGGAAGTACGCTCTGAAAATAACACACACTATGGATTCCCCGACTGGATACACATACCCTGAGTTGGCTTTAACTTTTTGCGCTTTTTGCCCCTGCGCACATCCTCGTCGCTCAATTCGTGCTCATTGATGCAGGTCTTGGGCTCGCCCTCCAGCCCACCGATGGGATCCACTCCTGGTGCTAGGTTGGCGGTGGCCAGAGATGACTTGGGTCGCTGCTCGTTGGACTGCTGTCGCCTGGGCCTCTTGTCCTCATGGACATTGGCCCCGGCGCTTCTGGGCTTTTTATCCTCCTCCAAGCCGCTCTGGGTGAGCTCCGAGCTGGGCTTCCAGTACAGCGTCTCCTGGGAGTGCGATCGCCTGAGATCCAATATGATTTTCTTTCTCTTGATGTTCTCGTGCTTGCCCCATTCGGGGGTGATGCAACGACGGTAAAAGGAGCCAGCACTGGTCCTTGTGTGGATACTGGTCACCGTTGGAGTTGGCGTCATTGGACGGGAATCCGTCTCAGCATAGCGCCGGAATAGATCTTCGGGGATGTTGTCCGTTTCGTGCGGCTCTAGCTGGTCTTCATCAGCCACTTTCCCTGGCTTTTCCTTGCCACACTGGGGATTTTTTCCTTCGATGGCCAGAGATGTTTTCAATTGATTTATGACATCCTTCACACCGGATGGCGCTGGATGGTTGCACAGCACGGAGCAGCCCTTGGCAAAGGGATTGAACAGTCCGCCGAAGGGTCGCAGCGAAAGTGGCATCGGAATGGCCTCAAATCTGAGCATCCGCGAATCATCAGCATGATAATTCTTACGCTGTTAACAATAGCTGCTGCAGAACTACTGGTATTATCTCTGAATTTTCTGAGTCCCCTTACCCTTTTGAAGAATTTCACATGTCTCTTGGGCGTCGGAACGAGACCCGTGCGTGTTGTACCGCTCATATTTGCCAATAAACAAACTTTGAAACGGTGGCAAAAAAGGAAAAGCTGGCTTCCATAAATAAAGTGTATTGTTGCCAAGACAACTCGGTCTGGTCCGTTATTGATTGGCTTACAATTACACTTCCAATAAATTAGCTTGCAAATGAACAAGTATATCATGTCCTATCCATCAATGGTGGACAACAACAGCGATCGTTTTTCAAATACCTTCATAAAAAAAGGGCATTTCTTTTATTGTCTCTATGGCTTAGGTCTAAGAACAGTGGATACGTGCAACGAGTACATTTGAGTAGGGAATAAGAAAAAAAAACAAAAAAAATAATTGAGAAATGTTCAGACGCCACACTCAGTACAACGAGCCGCGATGATGCAAATGCCGCAAGCGATGATCCAGCAGCTGGCGCTCATTCGAGAGCGACAGAGTGGAGGAGGAGCGATGCAGAGCGGGCAATATTTGGGGCCCGGCCTCACGCCCTTGTCCAGATGCCACGGTAACAGTGGTTTCGATGGGACCCATTCCGGCCGTGTTGCCCACGGCCCGGGAACGCAGCAAATTGTTCCGCAAGGCGGCACCTGAGCGCGTCGATTGCCGTCTAACCGAATTATTGAATGAGATCTGCAGCGAGAGGCGCTTCTGGGAGAGCGAGGCCAGGTGGTCTGGTGACAGTTCGATGACCTGAGGAACAGCAGCTGCCGCCAAGGCCATGGCGGCCGCTGTGGCAGCACTGTAGCTGGGCAGCGTGGAGGTGGGCGAGGCATTGCCGCAGTTGCAGGTGGCCGAGTTGAGCGAAATGTTGTCGACACTGCCATCGCCGTTGGCGTTCGTCTCCACCAGGCTGTATCCCACGGCCTGCTCCTTGCCGCCGCCATTGTCGTTGCACTCGAATATCTTGATGATGGGCACTACAGACGGAGTCAGTAGGATGCCTGCCTTCCGGAACTCCTCCAAAGCATCATCGTAGGTGGGAAGGCCGGAGACTATGGTGTAGGAAGGTAACGATTCTGCCTCGTAGTCCGGCGGACAGCGGCGGCAGATTTCGATTGTGGGGTCGCTGTGATTGGCACGGTCTGAAATGTACAAAGCGAAAAATAAAATAAACATAAACACACACTCGTATACTTTTTACATCTCCCCCATTCTTCGGATTGTCTCTCTTTAATGAAAAAGTGAACAATCATACGTATCAAATCAATTTTCCAAAAAACTCCCAAGCTTATGGTCAGTCATCCCTCAGATAGATACATAGTTAGATAACCAATACTATTTGGGGATTGCTGGGGGTTGCTGATCTATAGGAAATGTACATACGAAGTGCTTGTTTCTTTAAAAGCTTCACCTCGACCATGTGACGACTGCAACCCAACCCTTAAAGGTGGAGTGTACTCTTTGCCGGATGGGAGTTAAAGAAAGTGAGTCAGCACCGAGCAATCCCAGTCGGGTCGGCTGCAGTGATGGAGTGGAGGCAACTGTTGATGCGGCAATCCTTTCCGGTGGCATAGTACAAGATTTTGAAGATAAGCCGCATGCTGGATGGCTTGAACAAACGGTGAAAATGGCACACGTTTCGTTTCACACCCTTTTTCTGTGAGGTGGGTGGCGGGAGGGCTTAAAGCCTGCCTGCGGGTCCCTTGAAGTCCTCAAGGAGTGGGCAGGCATTTTCACACCCACATGAACGAACCCACGGACGTTCACTTTTTGAGCAACGCTCTGCCAGCTAACGAAATTAAATTGATGATGCACAAGGAGGCGGACGGAACGAAAATGAAATCACATTTGATGTCAGGTCGGGGTTGGGGTTGGGGTTGGGCTGGGACATCGTTCGCCATATGGCGGGCCGAGTAGTTCGGAAGCTTCTCCCCTGCGACAGCAGCTCAACATTTAAGCTTTTTTGTAATTTTCAATTGACTTGAGATAATTATGGGCCAGCTTACATCGAGCTTAAGCCGAGTGCAGGGAGTCGATTTAAATCTGATGCACAACGACCAGAATCTCTGGGGCTGTTTCAGGATTGTGGGAGAGTACTGAATACTGATTACCATCTCCTCCATTGACATGATAAGCATTGGTGTGTTTCCAGAGCCGAATTAAGTAAAAACTTTTCGGGAAAAATGTAAGTTCTTTAAGTTGACGCAAACGGAAAACTCGTTGGACAGGCCCTGCGGCTGCTGGGCCGCTAACTACTTGACTTGATGAACTGCCAGCTCATATTCGTGAGCCCAGGGACATGGACACACTTCGCATTCGATTCCCCAAGCGGAGCTTGGCACAACAATAAAATGAAGTGCATCGTATAAGAGGGGAAAGCGGGGGAAGCGGGGGAAGCGGGGGAAGCGCTAAAGAAAATAAACAAGGCGCAAAGTGGAAGTGTAAGTGCGTCGTGCATAAAACATTCGCCGCAAGCCATAAGCCAAAAACAAAATGGACACCAAATTTTCCACTAGTCAATATACTAAAGGTCGTGAGGACGCCACGCCACACCACACGGCCACAACATGAGGAGCATAAGCCAAGACGGGCCAGAGATATTTGGGCGTTCGCCATAACAACAAAACAGCAAAACAACAAAAAGTTAAACACACTTTATGTTGGGGCTACCGTCTTAGTGTGCTGGTGGGGCATGTGGAGAGGGAGACAGAGCGATGCGATGCGACGGGAGCACGTTGTGCGTTTTGTGGATTTGTGCTCCCCCCGCCGCCACCGCCGCCACCACCAACCAAAAGAGGGAAGAGCTCAGGCAACGAAAAGTGACGTGCCTAGGCCAGGCCGATGGTAATGGTGACAAGCCTGCCAGCAGACAAAAAAAAACAACAACAAAAACAACAAAAAAACAGGAGCAACCAAACGCTCTTTTTTTGGCTGGATGGATGCGAGGCGGGAGCCTGGTTCTATGGCTTTCGAGGCACGTAAGCAGTTTATCCCCGCACCAAACAAAAAAAGAGAGGAGAAAGGGGGGAAGAAAAACTTCAGCCCACATTTTTGGATGCTGGGAGCTATCGTCGTTCGTTGTCCTTGGGGTTGGTAAACACGGCACCAAATTGCCGTTTAAATTTCTCCTCAATGTCTACGCTGGGGGCAAAGCGGCCTTGAAACATTATTGTGACTGGTACGTACATACATTTGCCTGGCCTGGGCTGCTGGGCTGAAGGCGGCTGGGCGGCTGGGCGAGAAGGGTGCTTCTCCCAGGCCCAGCAACTTTATATTTGAAGTTGTGGCTGGAAGACATTGCCAGGGGAATCGTCAAGACAGGCGTTAAATGCTACCTATGCCTCCCATTGGACTCGGGTCCGGTCCATGTCAAGGGGTTTGGGGTTACTTTGGTAACTTATGGGTCTGTCTGGCACTTTTTCCTGTGCTGTGGCTGTGCATACTCCACCTGCTCTCCCGCTCACCTGCTCACCTGATCCCCTGCTCGCCTGCTTGCCTGCTCTTTGTTTAACTGATTAAACTCTTGCTCGAGCGAACATGCAAGTACATTTTCTGTTTTTAGGTTTTTGCGAAATCCCCGTATCCGTACCCGTAACCGTACCCGTGTGTAGCAAAAGGGACGGAAAAACATTTGTTGTTAGCCTCTTTCCGACCTAAACGCATGTCAAAATTGTAATGTTTTTTGTTTTAGCTGTAGGCAAGAAAAATGATGTTGGCCAGGATATGCCTAAGATCATGCCCCACCGTTAACACAGTAACAATGCGAAGGAGCCGTCAGACTTCAACGAATCTGCCATCATCTACAACTGCAGCGTATTAAAACTACGAGTAACTGTTAAATTATTAGCAAGACAACCCATCCATCTCACCAGGACTGGGGGCTCTATCTTCGTCTGTGCCTTGGCCTTCCTGCGCAGACGAAAACCGAAATGAAGAAAAATTGGGGCATGTCAGTTAAAGGCAAAACAACAATAAAAAGGAAAAACCCCGACATGAAGACATCTTCCGCACAAGTAAACGAAACACGCGCCAGAAGCATCCAACATCCAACATCCCACATCCAACAACCAACCCAACAACAAAACCAGACCAGACCAGACCAGCCCGGACCTAAGAAGTAATAAGTGTGTCTATTTGTTTGCAAATATTTCATTTCCTTTCCCGTGCCACCCTCACAAAAAGCGTATCTGGTGACAATGGCAGAGCTGGACAACGATGGAATCTCACGAATATCACATTTCCTTTGAAATTAAATTATATGCATAGTAGTATAGTAAAATGCAGTAAATTTAATCGCAGCTGAGAACTCTTTTTCGTGATCTATTTACAGTCCCTTCCGTTGAACGTTGAACTTGCTCAAAGTTCAACTAATACATTAAATGCAAACAGCGTGCGTTAACAAATCAAAAAAAAACAAAGAAGTCATTTATAAAATGCATAGCACACATGGTGCCTTGCCACCAAAGTGTTGAATGTTATTAAAAACAGTATAAACAACTTCCCTTCCTAGTGGGATCTGTTGTTGGTCGCGGCCGGATCCCCATCCGCGTCCGCGTCGCCGCTGGCTGTTCATAGGTACTAGGCGTTCCAACAAAAAGCAACGTATAACCACAAAGTACCACTTTGCCCTGCCTATGGGCGGTGTGGAGCAGATGCCATGCCGCAATTTTCAAATTGACTTTTGCACATGTTGCCGCCGTAACGAAAATGTGCGCCAACAATAGCATAGCATACATAAGTACATATGTACATGTACATACATTTGTATACTCGTACATAGCCACGAAAGTAGTGCCAAAAGAGGGCGAAATAATAAGAAAATGCATTGGCAGCAAAAGGCAGCTAAAAAACGTGCCAATTGAGCGCGTGAGAAGCATGAACAAATAGTTGTTTTTGTCAGAAAACAAAAAAAAAACGTGGGTCAAAATCGAAGTATCCATCAAAACGGCATTAGTGGGCGCCAGCTGCGCTTTATATTGACTTTGAATTTGGTTTTTAAATTTCAACCGTCTTTGCACCAATATTCAAGTAAAGTAAAGTAGAGGTGGAGAAACATCGATGTTTAAAGACATCGCTTTTAGATTACTATCGATGATTTGCTCTATGTTTTTCCACCTCAAAGTGAACAGGGTTGCAAACAGAACAGCGATCAAGCGGACGCACACCAACACACACACACACAGCCATACTTTTCTGCACACAACGCCAAGGGTAGGTATGTATTAATACAAAGCGCGCTCAAAGAACAAAAGAGAACGAATACAGAGAGACAGTGAGAGAGAGCGCAAGAGCAACATTGAAAAAAATCTGCTGCCAGCGGCGTCGGTGGATTTATTTGGCTCGCAATGCTGCGCCGCAGTTTTTGTTGTTAATTTGTACTCTACACTCCACTTAATTTTTAAAAGAAAAGCAAGCTGAAACAAATACAAACTGGGTAGTGAGTGTTTAAGTTGCTAAAAATGGCCAATGTTCCGGTGCCGATGCCGTCAGTGCTGAAAACAGCAAAAAAAACAAATGGAGACTCCGTCGCGGTGGCTGCGTCGTCGACTGCGGCGGCAGCGTTGGGTGACAACGAAGACTCGGAAGAGTCCGAGTTGGAGGAAGATGACGATTTGCTTGATGATCCCGACGATGTCGTTCTGCAAATTGACAGCGAAGACGAGGCCGAATTGGAGGCCCAGCGCATACGCTTGGATGATATGAAAGCAGCGGCTGCCGCAGCGGCAGCAGAGACAGCAGCAACAACAACAAAGTCGCAGGTCAGTAACGGTAATCAGCAGAAGCAGCAGCATCAGCAGCAGAATCAAACGAATGACAAAGCAGCGTCCCGAAAACCTCGTGGACGTCCTCCTGGAACTGGCAACAAAAAAAAACAGAAAACATCGAGCAGCCCCCAGGCCTCCACAGCATCATCTCTGGTCGCCGCTCAGGTTTTGGCAGATGAGAAGTCGTATCGCTTCTTCTACAAATGTACGCGCTGCTGCAACCACTACGGCGACGGACTGTCTCTCTCCCGGCACTTCCAGAAGGAGCACTCTGAGCAGGACTGCCATCAGGTCAAGCGCAAGCGTGGCAGAAGCAAAGTTTCCCCTAGTGGAATAGAGTCAACGCCTCCTCTCATTCTGTCCACCTTGAATGTAGGCTGTTTGAAGCCTTGTGCCCAGCTGCTCATACAAGGGGAATCCCTGTTGCAGCTTTGCCTGGCCTGCAACTCCCAGTTTGTGGATGTGAAACACTTTCAGCATCATCTGAGCGAGCAGCATGGCTTCTTCAAGTTGCTCGTGCCTAAGGAGGAGCCCACTGAGGTGCCACCCACAGCTATGGTGACCATACCTGCTGCTATAGCCATGAGCAAGTCCAGTCAGCAGCTTCAGTTGCCCATCCCAGCACCGGACACCCCACCGCCCGAACAAGATGGCAAGGAACCGTCGGGGACTGGCTCGTGCACCGATAAAGATGATCTCGATATAATAAACGCCATGGTAGCCAAAATGGCAGCCGAGAGGGGCAAGCCGAACTGCGCTCCCAAGGTCAACAAGATGATTATTAAGCTGCCAGGTGTGGCCAAGCGGGGCAAAAAATGTAAGGATCAGGAGGTAAAGACTCAACGAAAGGAAAGAGAGCAGGAATCTCCAGAAAGCGTGGAGAAACCAGAAAAAAAGAATCAGGAGAAGCCAGACCAAGCAGTGCCAGATCCGCTGCAGCGTCCAGAGGTGAGTTTGAATCTAGGTATAAAGGCAATTAGAATTCTTATTCTTCTTGTTTCTCGTTTTTCACCCAGGAGCCCACTAACCCACCCAAGCGGAAGCGTGCTTGCAAACAATTATCACCGTCGCCCTCGGAGACAGAGAAAGAGATCAAAAAAGAGACGGAGCCAAGCGAGCGACGCATGCGCAAGACTCGAAACTTTGTCGACTATGTGATGGATGTGAAGGATGAGGAAGACGAAGACGAAAACGAAGAGGAGTCTGAGGGATCCTCTGCCACAGTTTCGCCGCATAACAGCTCGAGCGACGAGAGCCTGGCGTCGATTAAACGGGAGTCAATAGAGGAGTCTCAGAGCACTGGTAGACCCATACACACTTGTAACTTTTGCGGCAAGACCTTTCAGCGCTTCTCACGCATGCAAGATCATCTGCGAATCCACACGGGCGAGAAACCCTTCATTTGCAATCATTGCGGAAGAGCTTTTCGGTTGAAGATGCGTCTCGCAGAGCATAAGCTGCGTCATCGTACTGAGAAGGCCTACCAATGCGAGATCTGTTCCATGCCCTTGGCCACCAAACAAGATCTATCACTGCATATGCGTCATCATAAGAACGACAGGCGTTACAAGTGCGACAAATGTGACAAAGGCTTTGTGCGAAGCTCCGACTTGGCCATCCATGTGAGAATTCACACCGGAGAAAAGCCCTATGCTTGTGATCTGTGCGGCAAGGCCTTCCGAGCTCGTCAGAATCTTGTGGTTCACCGACGTACTCATTTAGGCGACAAGCCGGTACAGTGTGAGCTCTGCGACAAACGGTTCGCAAGGAAGATTGACATGCGAGTGCACATGCGCAAGCATACAGGTGAGTAGACTATAATATTAGACATTCACTCGGAACTGAATATGGTTTTATAGGCGAGAAACCCTTTAACTGCGAGTCTTGTCAGCGTGGCTACTCCTCCCGTGTGAATCTTCAGCGTCATCAAGAGCGCGAGCATGGCAAAGGCTCGCAGAAGCCACAACGGACAAAGACGGGACAAGGAAAAGAGGCCAAGCCGGAGGAGGGAAACGAATCCATCCCTGAGAAAGAAGCAGAATCGAAGACAGAGAAAGGAACAGAACCCAAAGACAAAGCTAATCTGCGCCGTCCGCGGCGTGAGAAGTTGCAGCAAAAGATCGCTGCCCAGGAAAAGCTACTGAATGATCTGAAGCGCAGCCTACGGTCCTTGCCGGACATACCCGAAGAGTCTTCCACAGGGAAGAACGAATTGGACATGTCTAAATTTCCAGCCGATGCCGGGGCTGGCTGTGTCCCTCCCGCTCAGGTGTCAGTCACAGTCTCCATGCAAGTGGAGGCCGCAGCTAATGTGGAAGACGATGAGATCACGCCGGAGAAAGAGAATGCTTTGTCCAGCGGCTCTCCGGTCGATGGCAAGTCCAAGACTAATCGAAAGATTACGAGTTACTTTACCGTCGTTGGCCAGCAGGCGGAGATGAATAACCTAAAGACTTAAGATCAGGATCAGCTACTCTTACTCATTAGTTTTATATGCCACTGTACTTGGAAATTGCGGAAAAGTTTCCCTAGCGTAGCGTACACCTCGCAATGTGTATTTTTTTGATTTGCAATGCAATTTGCAGCAGGGATTAAGTATTCTTTTTATACCATTTATTCATAACTATTAACGTGAAGTGAAAACTGAATTATTATAATTTTGTGGTTTGAAGGAAGAGAAGCCACGCACAAGCACATATTCGACGTTGTGAAGTAACATATAATCCTCGAGAACAAGAAAAGACTACTTTTAAAAAGAATAATGATATTTGATATGAAAAACAAGCAAGAGACTGCAGAGTATATTTTTTATACATAAATACAACTATATTTACATAGACGGAGCAACTTTTGTGAACAAACGTAAAATTTAAAATATCAATAGATTATCTTATAAGCAAACAAATCATGAAAAATGTTCGCAAACTCTCAAGGAAATTAGAGTAGCTTTGACGAACTTTGACTGTAAATAACTGAAATATCACGAAAATCCTTCGCAGGCACTACTGTCTCAACGAAGAGTCTATACTGAAGAAGTTACCATTTCGTTCAATCTTATCGTGTTACTCTATTCACTGAATACTAGATGTGTAAGCAAATGCGAGCAGTACCCCATAGCTATCACTCGATTTGTCAATCGAACAAACAGAATAGAATTTTATGAATTTCATACTAAAATTCGCTACACAAGTCATTGAACATTCAATTGCAATATGCGCACTTTACAACTATATATACTCATATTCCAAAACAAATACAATTTAAATGTAATCATATTATTCGTAAATTTAAGCCACCAAAATCCATTCGGGAGAACGTTCGTTTCCCCGAACAACCCTCAGATCTATCTCAGAAGAATATTTACTGTATTTATTTGACATGCATTTATCTCACGATATTTACTTAATTTCTCGAATTATAAGTTAAGTGAAAACGACGATGAACAAAGAGTCGAAAAGGTTTTGCTTGAACAGTTTTTTTTTTTATTTAATTTGAAGACATTTCATTTGTCCACTTACTTTATAGAATCTACTTTAGAACTTCTCATTCTTTAGTAACTAAGAGAGTTCCCTGAATATACGATATTTTTATAATTTACTTTATCGACCTGAATTATATGTCATTTGCAAATTGTTGCGCTTTTTTACTTCAACCCCCAAATTCGCAATTACCTGAATGGGGTGTGTGTGTGTGTGTGTGTGTCTGTATGTGTCTGTATGTGGCTGCCTCGACGGCCTTTAGTTTTGGGGGAAAACGAGAGGACGCTGCCACAGCAGCTGCTGTTTGAGGCTACAGGGCGGCAGTACCAGCCCTTTGTCAATTTTACAGCACTTTCAGATATTGTTCGAGAGGACTGGGGTGGACTGATAGCATCTAGAGAGTAAATTCAGGACGACAGTTTGTCATTTGTAATGGGGTTCTATGCGGTCCATTTCATAGTGCCAACGGGGTTGGATTCATGAGAG
Source organism: Drosophila persimilis (assembly GCF_003286085.1). NCBI lineage: Eukaryota > Metazoa > Arthropoda > Insecta > Diptera > Drosophilidae > Drosophila > Drosophila persimilis. Next base: position 5,441,663 of record NW_020825312.1, read on the forward strand.
AGAGAGACAATAAACAAGAAGGGGTGATAAAGAGAGATAGAGGGATAGAGACTGAGAGAGCGATTTGGAAGAACTGTTGATCGAAATATCGACTTATAGCAAGGAGTATTTACTGCTGTATCGATATTTAGCGATTTAAATTGTCTATTAAAAGCAGAGCAGAAATTGAGAAACACTTCACCTTCTGACAAAAACGGCACGGATTTCGTGCCAAGCCAATATTTGTTTCTATATATTTACAGCTATATCTATTCCATTTCGTATCCTTCATTTGCATATTTTTGTATCGTTGACATTTTCATTCTACTTGGAATTTGAAGCTGAAAAAACCAATTTCCTTGCTTACATTGCCTTTTTCTATTTTGGCCGTGGGACTTGCTTATCATCTAAGCGCTGCAATGACAATTTATTCTGTTTTGTTATCTTTAAACAAGCGAATAACAGAGAGAATGGAGGGAACAAAAATGCAAACGGAAGCCCAAGCAGAACAAAAACCATCAGACTTTTCCATGCAGCATGCGCTTTCAATACAATAGTACTCATACGAAGAGTGGTACCGTCTGCTTTAGACGGTTCTGTTGGCTGGTTGGTTGGTTGGTTGGTTGGTTGCACATACATATTTCCAAAAATCAACGTGACACCTCACACACACACACGCACGAGCGCGGAGTTGTGGCTGTGTAAAAATATGCAAATTAAGTGTGTGGCGACTTTTGTTGCAGCCGTTCTTGTGTAGAAAGAATAAAAAGTGGGCGATAGCAAGCGAAAGAAAGAAAACCATGGTAAAACGATAGTTTAGTCTCGGACAACAAGATACCCGTGATAATGTCACAGATATTGACAAATGTTATAAATCAAAGCGAATATCATCATTATGCGATTGTATATAGTATATGTATAATGCTCATACATATATGTGTATCTGATCAGAGATCTGAGCAGAGAGTCAAGATCAAGAACAAGTGCACCTAAAGAATGCTGAAGCTTCTCCGCCTTTCTGCTTCTCTGTTGCGTACATTTGAGCGAAGAGAGTATACCTTTGCGTCGGCTGTAAGCTCCATCACGCATACACATTATTCGGGCTGGCGGCTCTAGATAGCTCAGCATGGAAAAAAATGAGTATACGCCCCGCTGTACACTCAGCCAGCGACGGGGACGCATGTGTTTGTGCGATGATCGCACAAGTCTGCGTCGCCTGTGTTTTTGAGGCTGGCTCGTCAGCGTTTTTACACTTTTATGTTGTTGGCTTTTAATTGAATTTCGTTTTAGTTTCAGTCTCAGTCTCCGAGTCAGACATTGACTTCTTTTTCTCTTTCTTTTGCTTGCTCGGCTGTGGTCTCGTTAACATGCAACTGAGCGGCGGCGGCGTCAGTGGAACGTGTTTTCGCCTTCTTTCTCTCCCGTTCTAAATTCTAGTCTCTGTTAGTGCTGTTAGTTCTGCTGCTGTGGCGTCTCTCTTGATTCTGGTTGCTTTGTTTGTGCTGGTCTCAGCTCTTTGTTTGAGCCGGTTTGCCGTCTCCTATCTGCCTGCGATTGTGTTTGTACAGCGGGAGAGCCGCAATGTCACGTTGTACAACCCGAAAGCGCGCGCGTCTTTTGACATTTGAAATTTTTGAATTGCCAACGTTCGTTTCGTCCGTTTCGTTGTATTAAAGATTTATGACGATTTTTTACGATTAAGTTTAGGTTTATTATATTCGAAATGTGTAAATCGTCAGTGAGCAGTATTTTTTGATTTTTAAAAATAAAAAACAGCTAGGATTCTCGCGCTCTTCCACAATTTATATCTATTGAACATTATTTGTAAGTCCTGTTGACAGCTCACATTCAAATTATTTATCCATTAATCATGCAATCGTTCGTGTCACAAAAACCAAAAATAAAGCTTAAAATACATTTGAGTTCATTTCCAGTCGACTCCGAAGAGTAGAAAATACAAAAAAATTGAAATGAAAGCTAAAAAACCAACCAAACAAACATAAATGAATCAGAGCATCGTAAACACGACTCTTTCGAAAAAAATGCAAAATGGTAGAAATGTTTAATGTCCGGATACTGCGGGACTGAGCAGAAGAGAAAGAGCGACATGAAGAGTGACAGATATAGAGTGAGGATAGAGATACAGATGCAAAGAGAGGAAGAGAGAGAGCGAGAGAGAGAGAGGGATAGAGTGAGTGCAACTAACCGCTGAGTGTGCATAATTTATAAAGCTAATTAAACGCGCATTTAACTAATTAAAAATATAGCGCGCTTCAATTATTGAAATATGCTGCAAAATTATGATAAAGTCCAAAAGAGCCAAAGATAAATATTTGCCATTAAAGTGCGAATGTATGTGTGTGCACTGTGTGCTCTCGCAGTGCCGTAGCGTGTCGTAGTGTGTGTGAGGCTGAAAAATCTGATTACCTGGCCGAATATTGAAGTCCCGAATGCATGAATGTATGTAATATGTACAATGTATGTGCACAATGTACATACATACATACATACATATATCAAAATGAACATCACGTATCCGACACGTATGACGCGAAAGCGGTGAGGGTTCAAGCTAATTTTTGTGCTGGCTTTTTGGCTTTTAGCAAACAAACACTAATTAACATTTCGATATGCCGCCGCACCGAGAGAAGGAGAGAGGGGGAGAGAAAATAGCGAGCGATGGGGCGTGTGGGATAGGAGAGATCTGCTGCTTTACAATCACAGCCACTGCTGCTTGCCGATGCAAAAACAGTTTCAATTAAGCAATTAGCGCCATTGAAATGAACCAAAATCGTTTCGTTTCGTTTCGTTTTGTGCCTTATAAACCGAGCAATCAAGTCGATTTGTAGGGCTAACGAAGATGTGATGTTTTGCAAGGCTGTCCTTTCACCATCATCTTTCTGCAATCTATGTACAGTGGTGCAATTTCCGATTCAGTTTTATGGCGCATAGAGTAGAGTATAGGCAGAGTATCTGGAGGTCTACTCGAACACATTTGCAAGTTATTTGCGCTAAGCTTATTAGGTGCATTACTAATACAAATGTTGACTGCCATTTTAGTGGCTGATGCTAATTTGCGCAACATTTTTGGGCACATTTCAGTTAGCATATTTATGCGAATTTCGCGCTTCGATTCAATTCAAGACACAAATTGAAAACAACAAATAGCATTTGCATACATAGAAACAGCAGTACATCCCCTCCGTATAAGCCTTGATCCTATACATCCAAAAATAAGCAGCTTACGGCTTTGTTGTCTGCTGTGCAAACCGTTCTCCGTTGACGTCACTCCCTCCCATGCATTATATAAAGCAGCTTAATGCGACTCCATCACGGTGTAGGGGAGGCTGAAGTGAAAGTCTGAATCCAGTTCAAGACGAACTAAAGTGGGCATTGGCCCTGTGCCTGTGCCAGTGCCTGGGCCTGGGCCTGTGCCTGAATATGCATCATCGCCATCGCCATTGCCATTGCCAATGCAATTTGCACTTTAATAAACTCGATGAATCGTTAATTACTTTTACAAATTTAATTAATTTTGCACGGATATATTTAATTAACGGTTTGCAAAGAGTAATTCCCGGTATACCCAACTTGATTAGAATGGTAACAAAAAGTTTTCATTGAATCAAACAGACATTGCTCAGGTGTCGGGAAGGTGTCGATGAGAAAGTGATTCTCCTGAGATTCTCCATTTCAACCCGTGAGGCTGAATCACGTTCCAGAATTGGATCCCTTCGAGCAAAATAGACCCCAAACTCAAATCTGAAACGATTTTGAGGTAGGTAGGGTAAAGTAAAGTAGGATTTCCATTGGGTCTAGCCGACCAGAAAAAGGCGTAGGCTGGAAACAATAAGTGGTGATGCTGCACACAAAGATCTGGGATGAAAAAGCATCAAAAATAACAACAGGCCGAGTGGCGGTGGACAACAATAACGATGGGAAGATAAGCAAATCATTAAACGGAAATTAAACAGCCGTGAACCAAAATGAACGGCTGACATGTCGCGACCCGTCGCTCATACGCACTGTTGTCTGGCCGTACATGAGTGACGTCTGACTGGATAAGGATTTCCCATTGTCTTTTCTGGCAACCACTCACCCCGAAAACTCCACGTTGAAAATTTTAATAAGCGTAATTTACGACATAATATATTGTTATTTGTTCGAGCTGAAGGAGAGACAGAGCCACGAATCAACGGCAACATCACTTGTTTTGTGTATTGTATAATTAAATATAGATTGTTTGAACAACTCGGCAAGAAACGTGTTTCGGCACTGGGTAAATACAACAAAAAAAAGGTGGAAAAAGTATTAAAAAAAACCATATTGTGAATGGGCCAAAGCTCAAAATTGAACTTTGATATGGAAACTAGTTGCTAGTGCAAAAAACTATCAAGAGGGATAATAAAATGCACTAGACGAACAAAGACGAAAAGACAAACTATTAAACTACTCCGTGGCAACATTTTCTAAATAGTTGCATACTCGTATCTGCAAGGATGGCAAGGTAATAAGGATTGTGTCTGAATCTGAAGGGAAATAAAATAGAGGAGTCAACCTCGAGCAGCAGCACTTTGGGATGTTCATATAAGTACGTACGCACACAATTGACAGCTTGTCAGTCGGGCAGTGCAAGACAAGAAAATTTTAATTAATTAACACACATTTGCCTTGTAATTGAGAGGCGAGCCAGCCAGTGGAGTGGAGTGGAGTGCAGAGGAGAGGAGCTCGAGATGTTGGCAAACGTAAGCAACAGCAACAGCAAAAGCAAAAGCAAAAGCAATGCTCGATTCCCCCTCGAAATGGACCACTTGACTGCAACTTTAATTAACTGAAAGCGTTATGTTTGTTTTTGAAAGTGGCCAAAGGCAAACACAATGACAGTGGGCGAAGGGGTTCTTCCCGGTCCAAATGGCAGTGTCTTGACTTAGTTCCTCTCTCCATCTCCCTCTCTCTCTCTCTATCTCTATCTATGATTTTATCGTTGTGTCGGTCCTAGTCTGAATGTTTAATCATTGTAGTTGGAAATTTATTGGACTAATTGCCTTATAATTTATATTAAATTGAAGGCTGGACAGAATATGATAAATCTTTAGTTGTCTGGCATTCCGTAGCAGCTTCTGCTTTGTGGCTTCTAATTATTATTATTTTGCGAATTGTTTAGCCAAACAAATAGCCGACTAGAGATATACATGTGCTGGCCGACCCCTGAATATTCTTGGCCATTTAATACTCGAGCGTGTGCCTTTGTTTCCAAGTCACAAGACATGATTCTGGATTGTGCTAAATAAATACAAGCTGCAAGTTTCAATTTCCCCTATGTGAGTCATTCCCCCTTCTCCGCTACCCCCACCGACACCGCTCCGTCACCGTTTCCGTCTCCATCTCCGTCTCCGTCTCCGTTCTATTCTATTTTTATATTTATTTTCTATTTTTATTTGTTTTTGAAACCTTCTTTTCTGGCAGACTTTGCTTTGCTTCTGGTACTTTGGCACTTTTGTTTATTTGATTTTATCGCTTGCTATTATTGTGTTTTTGTTCTCTGCTCCTCCCCCTCTCACGGAGCACCAAGTCTAGCCTTTAGTCACCCATCTGAATGGGTTTCCACTTGTAGCCCACGTCTGATTCAGACTCCAGACTCGTCTTGCAACTCGCAGGAAACGCTAATGTACATATGTATGTAGATTATTTAATGAATTTGTTCATCTCTTTGTGAGAGGAACCACGTGTGATTGATTGAGGATGGGCCTCCTGTACGCCGACTTACATGAATTCTTCCACTGCTGGAACTTGTGGTAGACAAAGCACGCACAGATGAAGAAGATCACGAATACGATGAGAAGAGTCAGAATAACACCAATCCAGATATCGCTGACGACGTGGGCAAAGTCCTGGCCATCGTCACCAGTATATATCCTCGATCCGTGGGCAATATGCGGCGGCGGGGCCCGCGCAGCGGGCAGCACATCGCTGAAAAGCAGATCGTCGGTCACATCGGTGGCGCCGCCACTCAGATTGATCTCGACCTCCTGGCGGTCGATGGTGAAGTTGCCCAAAGCCGAGTCCAGGCCCAGAGCCAGCTGTTCGAGCTTGTTGATGAGAATTGAGTAGTTGCCGGGCAGATCAAAGCCGCCCAGATCCAGCTTCTCCCCGCTGCTGGTCGTTGTCACATTCAAGGCACTTGTGCCATTGGTACCCTCAGGCAGTGTGGTGGTGGTGGTGGCGGCTCCAATCGATGCAGACTCATGACTGCTGTCCTCGAGGCCCGCCAGCAGCGTGCCCGTGAAGTTGAGAGCTTTCAGTAGATCAGCCATGTCGGAGAGCCTTCGGATTGGGTCTGAATTAGATAACTTGCGTTCCGCGTTTCTTTCGTTTCTCAGCCGCGATCTTGGAGCTTCATTTCATGACTGAAAACGCTCCACGAGTGTAGTGTTGCAAATTTTCTGGGCCGATCTTTTGGTGGCTACTCCCGGTTGGCATATGGATTTTGCTTTATTTGATCTGCTTCCACTAGCTTTATGTCATTTTTCACTCTGCCACTAATTGTGTTAACGCGCCGGTGTTAATTCGTCTTACGCATCCCCTACCAACGCGCACGGATTCTGTATTAAAAGTTGGCTCCCAGATATCGCTGCTGTTGCTCGCAGCCCCACTCCGCGGCTGTTATTGCCGCTGATTTGTTGTTCAAATATTGATCGCTGGCTTTAAATCTGGGCAAAAAGCGTATGCATCTCCTTCGTATATTTATATCATCTACCTACAAGTACACATGCACCTGTGTGCATGTATGTGGATTCGTTTTATTGATTTGCCAAGTGGAAATGAGGGAAAACATTTGTCATGCCTCTGCGCTTTGCTCTGTTTCACTTAATCTCTGCCACTCTGGGCAGCAATATCGTCGTGTATTTGCCTCGCTAATTCGCGATGGCACCTAAGGTTCACAAAAGCCAGGGGAGCGCACGTGCGATCTGTCTTGTCTGGGCTTCGAGTGCAGCTCTTTATGAATGAGAGATGAGACGAGATGAGCTGAGCTGAGACTGGGGCTCGAAGGTGAATTTGGCCAAATTATTGATTCAAAAAGGGATCCCGAAGTGTCCTGTAGTGGTGGCCCCCTGACACATTCCAATTCCATTCACAATCGCTTGTGTTATATTTAAACAGCAGTCAATTAGGCCAATTGTTTACGCAATTCATAAAACATTCATTGCCACAATGGGAAGGGCCATTGTTATTCAGCCCAGACTAGATATCAGGGCACTTATGTATTTATAATTATATGTATATGTATGGGTATAGAAAGCGAACCAGGCGGAGAAGGGTGTGCAATTATTGAATAAATCAAGTGGAAAATATCAAGTTTTCAATGCACACAAAACAAGTGGATGCTGACTCAGAAAACTGGAGGCTTAGGCTAGAAAACCAGGCCGGACTCAGATGATACTGTTGCCAATGGGCAAGTGAATTTAAATACATACTCGTATGTGTATGTACTTGTAAGAAGACACCCTTTCACTCACAACCAGAACATTATGAGTCTTTGAACTATTTTATCCGCTGATCAGTGATTAACCAGATCTTTATCCTAAAACAGAGCTAAAGACAAAGCAAGAACAATGAGTATTACATTTCCAGTGAGCTTACTATACCTAAATATTTTGTTAATATTTGTTGCCGTATATTTGCACAGTTTTTTCACACTTTTCAGTATTCCGTATTTAATCAATTGAACTTTATATGGGAATGTCTTTTGGTCTGGTTTTTCTGATAAATTTTGTTTGATTTTCAGCTCCCACGATTTTGTTTTCGTTGACAGACACGGCCGATCGAACAACTTGCAGAGAATTTAGAATCGCTTTTCCCTCAATCAGTCGCTCAATCAAGTGAACTCGCGCGCTTTTTTACAGCAATTAAAACGCTCTTCTTGGGATTCTCAGTTATAGCCAAGTTAAAACCAACCAGTTCATCAAGCCAACCGACGTCAGCCGACTGCGACTGCGACTGCCACTGCGTCGACGTATGCAACAACTGCGACTGTGGCGGCGTGTTCCGTGCCTATCTAGAAGCAGCGCAAAAATCCGAATGCCGAATGAATGACTGCGCCAGTAACTAACGGATTGCCGCTAGCAGGGTCTGAAAAGAAGTCTCCAAGAAACCAAAACGGCTGAAACAGCGTAATGTTTGGGGACCACCATAATCATTTTCCCTTCTTCTACACATTTCAGATATTGGTTTAGTACGATCTAGATTCATTTCATATAAAAATGTATTGCCTTGATTTATACATATATTGCATCGTACAGCTTCCTGTAGTTAATTCTAATAATTGATATTCTAATTACGTACATACATATATAAATGTAATCTTTTGATATATTTTGTGGGCAGACCAACCGGCTTTTATATACTAAATGTGTATGTATGTATGTACATTTGCCTCTTTATATTAAGCCATAATTTCTCACAATTCTAATACATTAATAAAACATAAAACTGGCAGTAGCAAACGAGTATTTGCATTTGATGTACTTATTCTGCTTTCCCCGCCAGCTTTTCTAATCCTCATGTATATTCCACTTCTATTGAATATAATTTGTATATAATTTTATGCATTGAAACTATTTTGCCGAGCTGTAAGTATTCTTTGTCCGATTTTGATTGTAACAAATTTAGACACCATTGCAGGGCTTTTTGTGGCAGCCAATTTTAAAATGTTTTAAACTAATTCCAATTGATTTGTTTCAATGCAAGTTCCTGTACCGCCCAACTGAATTTCGCATTTACTAAAATAGATTCGTGCGTGATATAAGCACCAATTACAATTAGCATTCCGAGCGGACTGAGTACCGATGTGATTGAGATAATTGAAAAAATCATTTAATTATTTCGCGCATCACTTTTCTTTTGGTATAAATATGCATGTACAATACCAAATAGTAATCAAAATTAATAATTGATTAAATTAGCGTGCAAGAGAATATTTATGTTTGTTTTAATGCCTAACTAACTAAATTATACATTAGCACACCCCAGAAAGCCATTTCCATAGCCTAGAATTCCTAATGTATTTATTTAGATTTCCAGGTCAGTTCCGTGTACATTCCAGCATTCCAGCACTCTAGCACTCCACCGCTTGATGATTTATCTCATGTTTTCTTTTACGTCTCCGATTACCGTGTTTATCGGGCTGTTTTCTTATCTCAAACGTCTCTCTAATCATCTTGGCAGCTGATAGACAGTCAGATTATTATTTACGTTCTACATGAATCAGTCCTTTACTCTCGGTATTCAAATAGTAAATACTCGCAGTATGTAACAGCCAGAAGGAAGCGTTTCCTGATCAGCATCAATAGCCGATTCGATAGAGCCATGTCCTTCTGGCCGTTCGATTTTGGGCGAGGAGACTCCTGTCCTTCGATTCCTACTCGTTAAATTCTGTTTTGTCTATTTCATAGATACGTATATAGAAACTACGTAATGGGTATCTGAGTGTTTAGGGTCGTGTGGCTTGACTGGTTTTTGCTGAAATTGTTTACCAAAAAATAGACTAACTTATCATATATGTACAGGAAAAAACGAGTGGGAACGTTGTAAGTGGCGACTTTTATACCCTGCACTTAGTCAGTTTATATGTTACTTTTATGATTTATGTAACTTGTACAATATATTTTATACGTAATTATACGTCAACGCCAGAATTGGTATCCAAGCCGATGCATCGCGATGACTTCCGCATGCTGTCTCTCTCTGTCTCTTATTATCGCTAGGGGGAATCTCTCAATTTTGCTCTCACCTGTCATAAGAGATGGAAAAAGCTAAGAGATAAGGAGAGCAACCACGACCGCAAAGTAGTTTTGTTCTAACGTTAATTCTTTCACTCCGTTTACCATATTTTCCCCTAATGACCTATTTGATCAGAATTATATTTCTTTATATTTTGTTTACATCTGTCTCACTCTCCTTCTCCCTCTCACTTTTTAAACCAGCAACAGCCGCTCTTCTGCGCCAGAGGGCGTACATTGCACTAGGAAGAGTGGAAGAGAGAAAGAGTCAGAGCTTGAATAGCGTAGTAGTAGCGTAGCCCCTGAAATTTAATATGTTTCTTCTGGCTTTAACGCTGATCAAATATGAATCAGATTCGGCAATCTGGTAGATATGGTAATTTTTCATGATTGTGCGTTTTTGTAGGAAAACATCCTATCTGAAATAAACTTGCATATATTGAATTTCATTTCTTCTGGCTATAATAGTGATCCGCTTTTATACAGATGCAGCATTCTAGATGTTCCCCCATGATTCTGCGTTTTCGGTTTTCTCGTTTCTTCAAAATTGTGGATGCCACAGATTTTCGCAGGGCAGACGGACGTAGGGACAGACGGATAGACATGGCTATATCGACTAGGATTTTGAGGCTGTTTATGGGGTCTGAAACGCTTCCTTCTGGGTTCACCACAAAACTAATATTTAGCCCTAAACTCTACGAGCGCTGGGTATACAACAATTATATGAAAATGTGACGAATATTATTGTGAATATCGGTTAGTTTTGATTTTAGCTGTAATCACGGTACGGCCCTTGTTTCAGCTTGATCGTTTAAGATTTAATGGTAAGTATGTGAACGCCAGACTGTCTGTCGGTGAAAAACAGAACGATATAAGGCGTATAAATCTATCTGCTCCGGAATCTCGTATGATCTCATGCGGATGGATTGCCGATTAAAATATCATAGTCATGCTGATTAAAATCAGCAGCCATCAGTTATCTCTGGCTGGTTCAATGTGCCTGCTGCAACCTCAGGGGCATTTCCTATGCCAGCACTGAGGCGAGCATTCCCAGCCGGTTGAATATACTTTGTAGATAGTCGCCGCGGCGTGGCTCAGACAGGTAAGCAAACAAAGGAAGTGCGAACGGTGTGGTGGCATATCCGGAGCCTGTAGTGCGTTTAATTATAGAATTTTGACCAAGCCTGCGCTTGCGACGTGAGGTCTTTGCACGTTGCACCTTCTGCTGTGGTGCTGCTGAAATGTGGGCTGTCTATGAAATATTAAAGATAATTATAGTCATTGGCAAAATGCCCTTATAGACACATTATTGAAACTTCTTAGCTAAAGTATGGAGTATAGCTGGTTATAACATATACATAACTTTAATCTTTGAAAATGCCTTCTACCGGAAACCGTTTTGATCCGCGTAATGTTCAATAATGTTGGATACAATTTGATTGAATTCACCTCCGAGCCCTTCGCAGCAATCTTTTATCCAAACACAATGAGTTGCAGCCTGAGCCTCATCCCCTTAACAAGGAAATGCCGTCAGTTGTTCGATACTCCCTTGACAAAGATTCTATCTCGTTTCCCCGGTTCCTTCCAAGCAATTTGTAAACCATCAAATCGCGTTAAATGCTCTTTTCCGGCCGCGGCATCTTTCCCTTTTATCTACCCATTCATCTGGCTGCGAAAGAGGAGAAACATGTCATTGTTTTTTGTTGTTTTTGTTTTGTCTTGGTAAGCGGATTCGCTTAGGCTGACGGAGATTCCCGAGTCTTTTTCCTCTTTCCCTTGTGGCTTGCACCTCGGACAGGTACAAGGACGACACATGGCTCGATAAGGATCCAATCGTTTGCGCTTCTTCCTTCCTATTGATTCGTTTTCCTCTGGGCTGTTCCTTTGTACGGCCCTGAGAACGAAAACGGTAAAGAAGGCTGTCATCCGTCCATAAGAGCAACTTCAGTTCCTCATGGAGTTATGCAAACGGTTTTCCCCTAATTTTCCTTAATTTGTCACCAACAAAACACACTTCATGCTTCATGCTGCGCCTCGCCGACAACTTCCGTCGCAGCCATTCAGCCAATAAGTACAAATGACAAGACCCCGTGTCTAATGAGCTCGGCCATTTCACAGTAGCCAGGTTAGGTCAGATCTGACCCATTCGTGGTCTGCTCATAAAATGTCTGAAAAATGAGCATGTAATTTACGAGTTGTTGTTGAGCCCACACTCCCGGAAAATCTATTTCGATTTTTATTAGTTGAAGAAACTGGGAACTGGGAACTGGAACTGCAACTGCAACTGGCTGAGAGCGTAATGAGGCATTTAAAATCGTTTCCGTTCGGAATTGAATACATTAAAATATTTATTTGTCATTGTTACCAACAAAACCGTCTTAGCGGTAATGATAGACATTGTAGTGGGTCCCATATTATCCTATATAGTAATTTTCACTAGATTGAGGCCTAGTTCATATAGGGATTGAACCGAGATGTCAATGAAAGTAGGAAACAAGGCAGTTTTGGGACTAGGGTGAAAGAGTAATAGTATATATATATGTATATAAAGTATATATTTAATTGTCTTTTGAGCATGTAAACTTTTCTGGAATTTTTTCTGACCACTTCGAAACCTTCAGTAGTTGGAGACATGGAGCAGAGCATTGTCCTGTTGAAATGTCCACGAATCGCCATAATATTTTCCTCTAAAATCAATAAGAACTTCGTCCAATGGTTGAAAATATTTTCTGACGCCTATTTTGGGGCCTTAATATCCCTATTTTTCACTCATCAGTGAAGATGATATTTTTTCCACTCAGGACTCAGGTCCCAAAACGGATGAGTTTCAGTAAAGGTAAAGTGACATTCGCCCCACTTTATGTCGGGGAAGTAGCTGACATTTTACTAGCCTTTTTCGTGGGAAACGTTCTGATCAGCCCTCAAAATTGCTTGCACTCGACGCTTTGGTACAGGGAGGAGCCAGTTCGTGACAAATTTTTCTTTAACGGCCAAGCTTTTATACGCCGCTTATCGTGTTCTCGCAGTAATGGGGTGTGCCCCGGGCGAGGTGTTTTCCCGTTACTTTTTGGATCTTTTAAAAAAGTTTGGATTGTAAAACATCTTCTGCTCATTTTGGTAACGATTTCCTGTAGTGGCATTTTGCGATAAGTTAAATTTTGTGCACCTGATTATCACAATAAGCCAAAACGCAAGCAAAACCAATCAATTTGATGCGACCACTAATTGAAGCTCAATGATTTCGTTCAGCATTACGAGGCGCGAGAGCTTTTATGAAATAATAACGGAACCTAATTCGTTTTTGTACTGCACTTTGTTATTGCAAGCAAGATGAGCTTTTTGCAAGATCAGACCCAACGACGAAGTTCTGGCAGCAGATCGTAAACATTGTAGGCATTAAGCTTTCCGTCTCGAAAGCTTAGAGCTATTCCAATGAGGTTTTTTTCTTTCAGAAAAGCACAGTGTAGTCGGCGGATCGGCTCCACAGGCCCACATCAACAAAGAGAGTGCAACTTTGGTAACCTTTCCCTTTTGTTTTTCTGTATAGTTTTAGGTTTTCTTGTGAAAAATTAAAGCTCATTTTCGTTCGTGCCATTCATCTAATTTCAAGCGTAAAGCTTGCCATAACTTCTTTGATATCAATTCTTCTACTCAAAGCGAGGAATATAGGAATAAAATTCGTTTCCTTCTGTCTGTTAAGGTACTTTGGCTCAACCCCTGCCAATAGCCAAATTTTCTGAAGTTTCGTCCGTTGTGAGTCCTCTGGAGCAACAATCAATCATAATTCTTTCCTAGTTTGTCAAGAAACTTCGCTTCACCTGGAGTTCGAAGGGAAGTTGGCGTTGTCTGTTATCGCAATGCAGTCAGGCAGTGCCAGTGCCTTGCCAGTGTCAGTGCCTTGCCAGTGTCAGTGCCTTGGCAGTGCTAGTGCCATGCCAGTGCCAGTGTCACAAAGAGAAGCAGAAGCATCAGCTAAGTTCCAACAAAAGCTATTGACTTTCAGGTGGAGGTGTGGCGCATTGGTCTTGGTTTCGGTCGCACTGCACATAAAGTTGAGGGAAAAAGAGCGCCAGGGGAATAGCAACAATAACGGAGGACGAAAGCTGATAAGCATGAAAACGGAAACTCGCACACCGACAGGACACAGCACAGCCATGAAAGAAGAAGGCCGGGAGCCTGAGCAGGGCAGAAATGCAACAGTTTGCCAAGGGATATTGACGGACCGAAGCTGGGTTGAGTTGCTGTCAATGCCATTGAAGGAATTCCCCGGCGTGTCCTGGCCTCTGTTTGTGTGTGGCCGCATGAAAACCCGATAACGCTGTGTATGCAGGAACTCTTGCTGTTTATACCAGCCTCATGTGCACACATACACGAGCAAAATCGTTTGCAGTGGTATCTGTGCACGGCGTGAAGATGGAGGAGCCGCGCTGAACGCGCTAACATATGATTGTCGTCTGCCTCCACCGAACATAAAACGGGATAAAGGATAACGAAGCGCAAATTTCAAATAATCATGAATATTACATGAGCTGCAGAAGTAGACAAACGTTCCGCAGACAACGCACACACACACATACACACACGCAGATACATGCACACTGGGGCAAGGAAAGGATACGCCACGGAATCCGGTTAGTCCGATCCTGCTACTGTTTCTCGCCAGGCTTCTCTTTTCTTTTTTTTTAGCGGCGATTTAAATAAAAATCATTCACACGTCCCAAATTATTTATTAATGGACATACATACATACATACTCGTGGTATGTATGCAAAAATCGGTAAAGGCGTTTGGAGTATGGGGCAGGAGAGAAGGGTAGAGAGACCTACATATGGTGAAAGAGGGTACCGAACTGTTTAAAATCTCAAGATTTGATATTTTTCGTGTTGTATCCGGGGGTTTCCTGTCGAGGATGGGGAATAAGACATTGACAAGGGGTTGCTACCCCTGGATCCTGTCTGCAAATCGATTGAACGTTTTGCTTTGTTTGGTTTTCCCTCATCCAATGCGATTATTCAAATGTGATTCCTTCAGTTATCCCTCTGAGGAATTTAAAAAATTTGAACTTTTTCCATATTGGGCAGAATTTCGAATGATCATTATTTTACCGATATCTTAAGGGACGACATTAATCCTTGATTCTTTATTTTGCAGCCTGTGAATAATATATTCGCTGTCTGGCATCAGGGTCCTTAAAGCACGCACCTCCGCAAAGGAGCAACCCACTCGAGTTGACTGATAGCACCCTCCGACTACACCCCCCCCCGACTGCACCCTCCGACAACACCCTCCTTCGTGTGTGAATGTGCGTTAAATGAGAAGCCGGCAATGAGCTTGCAATAATGTGATAAGCGCAACGGAAATGAAAATAAGTATAAATGTAAGTGCAAAGGAAGCGGTGACACAGGCACACAAAGGGAAAAATATAAACAGAGCGGGAGCGGAAGTTGCAACAACAACCAGAACAGCAAAAAGCCCGAGGAGCACTTAAAGGCGAGAGGAGGTGCCACCGTGAACTTCAATAACAGTACGCAGAGCGGCAGAGAGGCAGAGAGGCAGAGAGGCAGAGAGGCAGAGCTGCAGACTGCAGACAGTGACGGAGCCAAAGAGATGGGGACAGCAGGGGAGCTCGTGTGCGGATCATCAGGCAATAAAAGCAGAATTGCCGGTGGAGTCAGGACCTCTGCACTCACCCTCTTGCCTGCCCGCCTGCTCACATGTGGTGCTTTTTGCCGCAATTATTTTTATTGGTTCGGGGCAAAAATTTACGTTTCATATTTCCCGGCTGCACCGAACCGACTTACGGGAATGGCGTTAATTTCGTTACGGAAAATTTCAACGACTTTACACGAGAGCATGTGCGGCAACCAGACCAGCTTGATGGGAAACCGATTGATGAAAGGGGAAAGGGTAGTTGGCACTGCGGCGCCACTGCACACAATAGAGCTTAATATTGAAAAGTTTCGAGAATCTTAATTAAAGGTTATACCCGTAAAGACCTTCTTTAATTATGGGTATTTGTGCGGCAGTGGTGCTAAGTGGATGAGCCAAGGATACACGGCTACGGCGGGGCCATGTAAATTTGATCTCATCGCTTGAATGTTCTAATGCGCCACAAATGAGTACGTTGACTTATTTGTTTTTGTTGAATTCCCCGGAAAATATACATACATTTATGTAATTAATTAATCCATTAACCTATCCTATGAAATTTCAATATGCACTCAATATTTATTTATTGACCACTTTATATGACATATTTCGTTTATTCGATATGCACTACATGCAGACATACAAACATCATTAATCAATGTACATTCAACAGACCAGCGCAAAAACCGAAGGAATTCGCACTTATTTCATAATTAAACAACAAAAACCAATTAAATTTAACTTAATCAAATTACAAATTGACAATTTGAAATGCAGAATCATCTACTTTACGTTCAAGCCCCTACCATTGAACGAATACATTTCAACTGAAACTCAATCGAGCTCATCGAGTATCGACATCTTTTAATGCCTCGGACGCAATCAATAAAAATACGTGTGAAAGAGGGCGGAGGGGGCCGTGGGAATGGGCAGTCTTAATAAAAAATGTAAATTTGTGTAGAAAAATTCTACACAATAAATACAAATTGGATGAAATGTCAAGGCATTAGACAAGAGAGTAGACTACTGAAAGATGAAAGACCATAGGGAGATAGGGAGCATGGAGGTTAGAGTGAACCCAAGCGCGTGAAATGTGAATCGAAAATTGCCTATGGACATGGAAATCTTCCATGAGCTACTATGTACACAAAGGAATACGTACTCATTAAATATTCAGTTATATAATTCTTGTAGCTTTATTTACATCTTGCTGTCTCTCAGAACTTGTGAAAGGGAAAATCGAGTTGGGTCCATCCCAAAAGCCTTCCCACGCCTCATCGGTGGCTAAAACATGGCACAAATTCAATGGCATGCCAGCGTCCCTGACCATGTTTAAGTTGGGAGCTCACGTAGGCCCTGTGACCCCCGGCTATCTGTCACCCCGTAGATGCCTGCTGTTTCGGTGGAGCGACATTATCCATTCTCTATTCGCTGTCGGTAAAAATTACGCACATTTAGCTGGTCGCCGTCGGCCAATGATGTTTTCAGCGCGTTGTCCTTTGCTTCCTCTTTTTTGTTCGTCTCGCTGGCCAGAGGAGGGACATGAATGTTTAAAGAACTCGCAGAGCTCATCGCTGAGATGCTGGGAGAGTAGGGGACTGGAGGTAGCAAGCACACGCACAATGAATAATTTAAAGACCCGAGAGTTCTGGCATCATCAAATAAATGCCAAATGAGCAATCAAAGTGCCATGAAAGTCTACATAAGCAGAGCCTTCAACTGATGAGAAGCCGTAAAAAATTATATGCAAGAAGTAGCAAAGATGAGAAGAGGAGTGGAGGAGTGCAGGAGTAGAGGAGCAGAAGAGCAGAGGAAGCAATGGAGCGCGTAAACAGCAAACAAAACCGAAGAAAATCATTACGGGTTTTAAAACGAATAAATAATATAAAACAAGCAGAAAGACTATCTTTGGGGAACACGCTTTCAATAGACCTGCACATGTCCTTATGACAGCTTTATGATCCGATTTTGATCTCCTTCAGCTGAGCAATTCTATTGTGATTTTTGACTTTGAGTAGAGCAAATATAATTTATTACAGAGTAGTGCCTGCTTATCTGCATATCAGCAGATACCACTAGGTTTTTTTAGAGGTAAGAACAATGGGTGTTTAATGGGTGGTATTTGTTTTCTGTTCTCTTAACTTGCATGAATATTTGTGGATGAACTAGGAGACATTTATCAAACAGTTTTCACAATAGGGGATAGCGGTAACGCTATATTGCTATAACTAACGCTATATTAACGGTATATTTGTAAACTTTTATTTCCTCAAAATTCGGTAACGTACGTTAGATGGCTCCGCGGACTATAGCAAAAAAAAAAAAAAAAACCAGACAGGATTTTATATTTAACAGCTCTGAAACTTAACACTGAATATTTCTTATATTTGTAATAAATATCTTTTACGGATAGCCCTACCCTATTCGCATAGTTTTGCCATTTTATACACCAGCCTCAAAAACCAATTCTGTTTTTGGTAACGTAACAATGGGTCCCATTTTGGCTCATATCTTCAAAATCGTAGGCTAGATTATTGTCAGTGAACTATTGTGAATATAGAGCTACCAATTACTATATAAATAGAACAAGTTATGTTTAAAAATTTGACTTTTTCATAACTTTTTGAAACATTCTTTCGTACGAATGAAGCTCAACGTCAGAATGCAGATGCCTATTTGTCAATATTTTAAGAACATGTTGGTATCACATTTAATATTCCACGCTTCTGTTTCGAACTCGTTCCCTGGTGTTCTTTCAATACCGCTTATAGTGGGGGCCCAATAAATTCGTTAGTAGCATTAACCCCTTTCCCACTATCCTGCAGCAACGAATAACTTAAAGTTGAGGGTCATAAAACTTGCGTAGAGGCAGAATTTTCTTATTAAACTTATTGTTTTATTCCTTTTTTGTGTCTTTTCACTCAAACATACTTCTGAGCAAGTTATATACAAAAATGCTGCAGTTTTCCTCAGTTTCTAGAGCCAACTTCAGCTGCACGAGGAGTTCAGAAATACATAGGAGCATTTTTCTTTCTCAACTCTCGGTTTGAGCAGACAAGCGCCAGAGCAGGCACAGTTGTACATACCAA
Organism: Drosophila persimilis; assembly: GCF_003286085.1. Classification (NCBI taxonomy): domain Eukaryota; kingdom Metazoa; phylum Arthropoda; class Insecta; order Diptera; family Drosophilidae; genus Drosophila; species Drosophila persimilis. Next base: position 5,460,159 of record NW_020825312.1, read on the forward strand.
TTGCTTATATTTCGACCATATGGTGCTTTGTGTATGGTACCCGGTCCTCAGACCCGACTCCTGCCCCCTTTGTCTTTTTCTGGATGTACATTTGGTGGCATTTATGGAACATTTGGTGCCCTGTTTTGTTTAAATAATATTTACCCATTGAAAAGATGTCAATAATGGTATTATATCTAAAATTAATTATGCTTGTTATTATGTCATTTGCCTAAACATAATAAGCTACCTAATTATAGCCCAAATAAAGTTGAAAGCATCATTCCAGTGGCTCTGAGAATAAAACCCGGAGCCCTGAGACCAATCCCAGGAAAACTTTAATCCCAAACAAATTTGCAAAATATTTGACCTCGAATCGAAATGACCTATTGCCAGTTGTGTATGTGTGTTGGGGCTCTGGCCTGGTGCTCGGCGCACAACAATATCTGTTTAATGAAAGGCAATATTCCTATCTTTGAGACTATGCTTATTGTCTATGATGCAAATAGGAGCAGCATTGTGCGCGGCATATGAACCGATACTGAAGTAAAAATATGTGGTCTTTCAGGGACGTGATGCAGTGAATACGCACCATATGTACATATGTACATCCACACATATGTACGTATGTATGTACATATATGAAACGTGAACTGCACTTTTAGCTTACTTGGCCAAAAGCCAATTTTCAGACAAAACGCATGCCAAATTTGCCGAAACGAAACGAAACGAAACACGAGAAATAGCTAAATATTTTATGATATCGATGAGGGAGGCTGTCGCTGTCTGGTCCACAGAGAAATCCCACAAACAGGCAAATATGAGTACAAACAGAGTTTGTGGCTCCTTCGTGCCGCTCGAAAAGCAGTTCAGCAATTTCAGTGCCAGTTAGCGTTAACTGTATTCAAATGTGCTTTTTATACACATTTTGGGCTAAGAATTCCTTCTGAATTGCATGCCAGTTAAGGTTTTATTTATATGTGTATGTACATATATTGTTGCATGACATACATACAGACATATAGTGGATGCAAATAGCTAGTTTGAGAAATCAATATTTGTAGTTTTATAGAAATAAATACTATATATAAACAGCTACATGGAATTTTGTAACTTTCTACAAGAAAGCGTATTTCGTATTCCGTATACCACTGATCCTCGTTTATTGTTGCGATTTTTTGATATTTTGTGAAATATGACTCCAGTTGCGTGAGGTCCACGGTAGGGTAGGGTAGGCTACTGTTTTCCCCCTCCACAGTTTATATTGTACATATTTCCCCATGGAAGCCTAAAAGTATTCTTTATTCCCCACTACAAAAGCTTTAAACTCACCTGCGCTCAGCTGATGGTGGCCACTCCCACTACCACTACCACCAGTGCTGGCTGCAGCTCCACCTCCACCTCCACCAGAAGCAGGTCTAGAACCAGGACCAGGACCAGCACCAGAACCACCTCCACCGTCTCCTCCGCGCTCTGCGCCATTGAGTGCCTCAATGGTAGAACGCTTCTTGCCCCTCCAGACGCTGACGCCACAGCACTCGGCACAGCAGCAGAAGACAAAGCCCAAAATCAGTAGTGTCCAGGCGGAAACCATTAGCACAATGGTCGAGGTGGATCGATAGCTGGAGTTCTCTTCCTCAAACAGCGCCAGCCTGCTGTCTGCCGTGCGATTGTCATAGCTCCCGCTGGGGTCCAGGGCCTTGGCATAGAAACCGTCCACATTGGCCAGGGCCGCATAACTGCTGCCCACCGTGAGCAGATAGGGCTGAACTTTGGTCAGACGAACTACTGTGAAGTTCGACATGATTGCAGCTTAGTAACTCAATCAGTCAGTCAGTCAGTCAATCACTCACTCACATAGGCAGCCAGCGAATCAATATGCCAATTTATTATAATAAAAACGTAGTTTGCTACACGAAATATAGCGAAACGAGCAACTGCCTCGCGAAACGTGACTGTTTCTTAGGTTACCCGCCAGCAACTGGGGCAACTGGGCAACTGGGCAACTCGGCAAATGGGCAACAGAGAAAAACGACATCCTCTACATTTTCATATATTTATATACGTGTTTTGTTCTTCCTTCTCGATGTGGATTGGCTTATTTGTCGGTGTGTGAAAATGCCCTGGGAACACCACAACAGCACCAACAACAGACGGCAGTGGTCTCCAAATTTTGCCTCTGCCGGCTTTATGCCTGCAATCTTCGTTATCACGTTGTGTATTTAAGCAGATAGATGGAGAGACAAACAGACGGATATACGGATAGACGGATAGACAGGCGGCAGCGCCAGCGTCAGCGACAGAGACAGAGCCAGAGACAGAATCTCATCTCTTGTTTAAACAATATGGTATATGTGTTAACGCCTGCGTGCGAGTCTATCCAGCTGGGCCTGTTTTCAGGTTTTCTTTTTATTAATTTTTGACTGACTTTTGTTTAATTGCGAGAGTTGCCACGACTCTGGGGGGGAACCAAAACGGCTTTGGCGAGAGCGGTTCGCGGTGATCGTCAGAGCTGCAGCTTTTAGGGCCAGCTATCCGTACAGTTATGAGGGACCTGTATAATTATCACATTTATGACTAAATTCTGCTAAATTTGTATTATATTTACAGTACAACGTCATCTGAAAGGTTTATTTTTATCACCCGTTCTAGGTACTATTATTAGTATTATGGCCAGTGTCTGTTCACTGCGTTTGCTGTTGTCCGGGGCTTTTCGAAAAATTTTCGGTACCGCTCTGGGCTGTGGTATGCGCTAGACCTTGGTGTAAAATCCCGTACATGAACCTCTTTTCTATGTTAATATATAGATCATCAACCTTCAATGATTTGGTAAACATACAACTAATATTTGATGTACATATGCATTTTCTGAAGGAATGGGCAATTAAAGAATGGTTTGAAGCGGTATTACAAGTCCTCTTTGCTTTATTGTAAATTTGTTGCCATTTACCGAAAATTTAATATTGAAAAACTTATTTAGCACAAAAAAATCCATATATATAATTAACAGGCTTAAGCCACCCATGTGACAGTAAAATTCTCTTTTAAATGGCTTTATGTTATACCAATAGATATTAATGGGACTCGAATCAGGGATTCAGAAAACCAAATAAAATACAATTAGTAGGTGATGGAAATCTTCAAGAGCATCCTCGATATTCCTAAAATAGCTAAAGGATTACTAACCAAACAACTACTTCCATATCACGATGGAAATATTATCAAAAACATTGTTACTATTTGGATGCAAAAGAAGACTTGACCTGTGCCTTGTGCAAAGGAAAAATTTCGAGAGAAAATTGAATAATATTAAACATAAATTTGAGTTCTACAAGTATGTGTTAATAGTAATTGCAATCAATTTGTGGTGACTTCTAGACTGCTCTTTTTCGTGTAAACTACGTGACACTCGAATTGTTCAGACCCGCTAAACAAAGATTCGTATTGGATGCATACACAAATGATCAACGAGAAAGGTAAATTTAATGATCAGGAATGAGTAGCGTATAGACTCAGATGGCTTTAAAGGATTCACAAAGACAGAAAACTCTAGAAATGTTTGGATAAATACTTGTTTTGTAGATTTAAGATATACGATACCGGATTGCGAACACTCTTACTATTCTCATAGAGTACATAGGTTTACTGGTGGATCTGCACGAAATGTATTTAGCCAGAGGGAAGCACATACATACATATGTACTTATATGTAGTACATGATCAGAATCTATAGCCGAGTCATACGAACGCTCTTTTGAGTGCATACTTTTAGGATGAATTCGCAGATGAAGTTTGTTTTCACTTTTTGCCATTGTCCTACCGCCAGACACGTGTGTCTCGGCTCAAACGTTTCCCATCCCCTGGCATAAGTGGCACTTTTAATAAATAGCGAAGTTATACGCTGCACGCCCACTAAAACAATTTTTGGCACGTTTCCTAAGAACACACGAATACCCCTTCAAGAACGCCTTGTTAACCCTTAACTGGGGATATGTGGGGGTCCTGGAAGAACTCAAATTAAAGTAGTAGTGGTAGTAGTAGTAGTAGTAGTTGTAGAGAGCATTGAAGTGTTTATTGTTTTTCATTGAAAGGATTTAAAAATGGGTTAGTCTTCAGAGGTATCCGTGTCCGTGATTGTCCGTGATTATTTTATTCAGATGCCACTGTGGAAGTGGGTCGCCGAGTGGTCCGTGGGCGTGGCGTGCGGGGTGTAGGCGTTGGGCGAGGGGTTCGCGTAGGGCGGGGAGTACGTGTGGGGCGAGGAGTGCGGGGAGTTGGGGTTCGCGGTGTGGGCGGAGTTCGCGTAGGGCGGGGAGTACGCGTGGGGCGAGGAGTGCGGGGAGTTGGGGTTCGCGGTGTGGGCGGAGTTCGTGTAGGGCGGGGAGTACGTGTGGGGCGAGGAGTTCGTGTGGGGCGTGGGGTCCGTGGAGTTGGGGTACGTGGGGTACGTGGAGTGGGTGGAGTGCGCCGAGTTGGACGTCGGGTTGGGCCGGACTGAAGGGCTCTTCTCACATTGTCACAGGAAAGTGTCCCGCATCGCACTATAGTCACTGCAAACATAATAAATCGATTGATGAATTAACAATTGGTTACACCATTTTTGCTGTACGCCGGACTATCCTTCGCGGGCTTACATTGACAGGTGGCTCTAGCCAAATCGCATCGGGAGATATCGCGCCAGTTGGCCTGACTCCTGCGACAATTGCTATTATAGATCTGCGTAACATCGTTGGTAGTTCCCAGGCGGTCCTGATTGCGCAGACACCTATCGTTCAGGCGCCGGCAAACGTCTGAGCCCCTCGGGGCCCTCGTCGTGGCCTGGCTAGCCACACATATGCAACCGATAGCTGGAACTTAATAATGTCAGAATTTTATGTTGCAACTGCGAGGTCCTATGCTCTCACCCAATAGCAAAGCGATTTTCCACATTTTGGTGTTGTCACTGAAAACTTACTGAAGTTCTGTGATGGAACAGTGCGGGTGCTTGGGCTTTTATAAGGAGCGGTACATATATTTTGGGAAACAACTGTTTTCTGTGTATGGGGAAGATTCCATTATTGCGAGTATCGGGAAATACGGAACATCAGTGCATTCAAATGGCTAAAAGACAATCAACTCTTATTGTCAAATATTTCCTTTGAGGGTTTTCGCCTTTTTTCTCTTTGTACTCGCATTGAATCAGTTTTATTCATTGTTTTGGAGAGATATATTGTTTCTGGTCGGTAGGTGCATATGTATATAAAAAGCCCGGACATGACTGGGTCTTCAGTAGTTATCAGAACTACATAGCAATTTCCATCGGCGAAAAATAGACGGAGAGAATGAATATCCCCATAGTTTTGGCTGTATTTGTTGGTGAGTCCGTACAACTATTCTGCCATTTGTTGGGACTACCCCTAGCTATTCCTGTCGTTTACAGTCGTCTGCGTAACTCTGATAGCTGGTCAGAGGGATGACTGCGAGCAACTGAAACGGGCGTGCGATAGCTGCGTGAATCGCCCGGAAAATGCGGGTGATCGGAACCGTAATCTCCCCACGTTGAACAGGGAGTGCAGGAGGAGGACTCGCAATACCTGGGTTTGGCGCGATATTAACCGATGCGAGCTTACCAGATTGAATTGCCTGGGTAAGTCGACTTAATATGTTGTACATTAAGGGCTATCCTAAGCGGTATTACCATTGTCTATAGGATCCGATCGCCGGATGAACTGCGGCGATATAGCTGAACTTGCCAGAATGAGACGTGTCAGGAACTGAGGCAGCATTGCCAATGGATAATGATGATAATTGAAAATAAAATCTACAAGAGATCATTGAAAAAATGCGGATTTTACACGTTTCATAGAGGGTATACTGGTTTTTACTAGATTTTTGCAGCTCAAAGAAGTAAGCACCACTGGAATTATTCCTCGGTGGCTAGACACAAAAGCGGAAAGGGGGAACATGGTTAAAATCAGAGTTGTTCTTATCCCCAGTACTCTTCGAGTTTTGGGATTTATCAGATGTGGATGTGTGTAATACCCAGAAGGATTATGAGTTGTGTCGGTTTTGATGCTTTCGGAGCTACATATTTGGATACACCTTACGTTAGGTTAGGTTATGGCAGTAGCGGGGTAGAGGGCCCGAACCTCCCCCCAGATCACTTGGACCTGTTAAAGGTCCGTTGTTCTTCCGCATGGCCCCTTCTCACTCACTTAACCGTGGTGGGCAAACTATTACATCTTACGGTCAGTCCCATCCGGAGGCTTGGTTGAATTTGGACAAGAGCCATGGTTCGATTTCGGACCTTTCCGACCTTTCCGCACGGACATCTTTTTCTTACCCAGAAAATAACCCTCTATACCATATATCTTTGTTCAAAATGCTTTATTGCTTCTGAAAATAGTTGAACAAAATTTTGAAAAATGCAGTAAGTAATATTTACAATATTTTTTATATATCAGCAAAAAGTAAACAAAATAGGACGATTATATCTGGTTTAAAATATATAAGAACGGGACGTATTTCAATATAAAAACCTAAGCTTTGGGGTTGAAATCGGAAGGCACAGGAAGCAGTAAAATATACAGTGGTGGCAGGAGGGAGCATAACGTCGCAAAAAATATAGTAAAAAGCAAAGCCGGAGACAATGGAAGCCATGAAAACGCCCTTTCTCTGATGGCCAGGGTCCAAGTTCTTGAAGCTCCACTCCTTTCCATTTTTTGTATTTTTGGATCTGCGTGGAAGTCTTACGTGCTCAAATTCAATTCAAAAGCGAAAAGCGATTATCACCGCTTAGCTGTCGGCGACACGAGTAAAAGTCAGCCGGAGTAAAAGTCCAAGTGTGAACGCCAAAATCCGAGCGCTTGAAGCACTTGACAAAGGGCATGGTTATATCTGTACATCTGTATATATGTATATTCATACATGTGTATGTATGTGTGAACATACTTTGTTGGCTCAAATAAAAAGTACACTTACAAGTGGCGCTAAAGCCAAGTGCAATGCATTCCCTGGCCCCTCTGTCTACAGCTCCAATTTCAAACCCATTCCAAGCTTCTTCCACGTTCCCATTTCCCTCTGTTCGCCATGGTCTGTGGAATCTTTGGGACGTCAGCTGGCCGGACATTTCCAAAGTGGAAAGCAGTTGAAAGGAAGGACTGGGGTCTACAGCAGTGGTGTGAGGTTGCTGGAACGGGTGCGGCAAATGTGGTCAAGAGTTTTACAAAGTTCATCATCATGGTCAGCATGGTCCAAGCATTTTTCAAGTGCAACTCAAAGAGATTTTCAATTTTCATATATTATGTAAGCAGTTAACACCAGCTGGCCGTAAATAGTATGACAACTTTTCTCCAAGACCGATGGATGTACACACTACACTTACATCGTTACAACGTTGCATATCATTTTCCCTTTGTACCTTATGCGAAATTCAAATTATTTGAATTCATTCCTTCTTAGAGTACATTCTCTAAAAGCGTATCTACACTTCGTAGAGTTTGGGCAAACACTTTCCAATCCCATTCGCTTTGCTACACATTCATAAAGTCCATAATCATGTTCATGACGTGAACTGAAGTGGGTCTCGGGTTTGGGTCGGGGTTGGGGCTTGGGCTGGGGTTGGGGTTGGGGGCAGCCCAGTAGAGTGGCTGGTAAGGATAAAAGCTTAAACCGCTACAAGTATTTAAAAATCACTTCACTCGAACACATTCGTTCACACAGCTTATGCCCGTATTGAAAGCAAATTGAAATGCAATGCTTTGTATTATTTATTCAACATGTTTCGCACAAGTTCCTTTTAACCAGCTAATTCGGTATGAATAAGAGTATGAATACATGTACATACATATGTAGCTGTTTAATCCGAATTTTGTACAGATTACTTACTGGAACCCAGCACACTCCTGGTTGTTAGTAAGTATATCTGAATAAGAGTGTTGTAGCAGTAGTTATAGCACTTATCTGGCCGAGCCAAGAGCTGTAGAGCGGGTCGCCATAAGCCCGAATAGTGGGCATTAGTTGCAATGAATACTTTTATTCTTTGACCCAGTCTAACATACACTGTCTTAGGGAAGTCTCTGGTTGTAATAATTTCCTTTGAAAAGTGATCCTTGATTATTATTATTATGATAGAAATGACAGGCCTGTAGAAAGGATGTGCATGACTGACTTATTGTTTTGCTGGGTTTGTGTCCACCTGTATCGTTTTCCTGAAAATGTCTAGTAGATTGATCATTGATTCCTGGAAAAGCCCTTGAACTGCTCTGGCTAAAGGGCTAAGAAAATTACAAACCCAACTCGTACTCGTGCAAAAATATATTTCTGTTTTGGCAAGTAAGATTAGCTCTACGCAAGTCGAAAATATTTGTAATAATATGCATGTTTTATTCACTCTAATATCTCTGCATGGTTTGTGGGGTATCATCCGGCCGGAGGGTAGGTACTTCTAGGTACGCCTGCGCATGCCAGCGAGTTCAGCAATGACCGCACAATCCAGCTTTCTTCTATGAGCTGGGGTATCAAGTGATATAATTAAATATGTATAGGCACATATATCTGTATTTTACTCACCCGAACAAGCAATCACCTGGAGATCGCAACGGGTCTGATTCCTCCAGTGGTAGGTGCGACGTAGCCTCTCACGGCACCCGTTGTTCATGAACTCCACATTATTGGAGGGATTGTTCAGTCGCCTCACACAGGACTCGCAGCTCTCCCTTAGGACCCGGCAGTCAGGCTGCTGAGCGTGAATGGCCACACACCAGAGGATCGTGAGAACGGAGAGAACGCTAAGGAGCTGCATCTTTCGATAGATCGGATCGGGATTGCTACTGATAGAACGGAAAGCTGTGGCGAGCCTTTTATAAGGCGCTGCTAATCTGGAAGCGATCGGTGGGGTCTCACACCAAGGCGTGGGGCATCAGTGTGTTTGGGCTTATAGAAACTTTTATCAAGTCGGATAAAGAAACAGATATATTTGCAATGCCACGACGAACCTCACATGCTTCCTTAATTGAAGCTATTGTACCAGAATGACATAATTCTCGACAAAAAGCAAACAAAAAAGGTGCCATAACTGCCCCAGCTGTAGCAGTAGCTAGACCATTTCAGCTGTTTCCTTACTGTTTCCATTACGTATTTCTAGGGTATAAATACCCAGGATGCATTGAAATGCCATCAGTGTAGTTTCAAGTGCCTTCTCAAAGCAAATCCAATGTCGAAACTTATTCTGTTGCTGGGTAAGCCGATCCTACTGCATGTGAATTAAGGAATATTACTAAGAAAGTGTGCATATTCCTTCAGCTGTCTGCTGCCTGTGCCTGTGCCTGACTCAGGTCCAGGCCCAAGCCCGCGCATTCTGCGATGGTCTAGTGGCCGAGTGCAGGCGCCATGAACGTGAGGTGGGCCCCAGGGACGATACCGTGGACATCTACAACCAACATTGTGCTCGCATCGATCGCACCTGGAGACGTATAACACGCTGTCAGCTAGTTTATGCCTCCTGCCTTCGTAAGTACCAAATTGTGTTTATATGTATCAATATTCTAGAGATTGTATCCTATTTCAGTGACTATTTTACGTTGCGACAATCTTACCTGCAAAAATGTGGCTGGAGTCCTCTAGGGTGCGCTAGGGTAATGAAAGTATGTAAAAACGGAATAAATATTTCCTAAAATATATCCATCATCGTCGAACTCAAATAAATGCAAGTAATAAGCACTATATACACCCATTGTACATGCTTTAATTATTTCTGTAAGCGTGCTATATGCATGTCAGGGGAATATTCAGTCTTAAATTCCTTTCTTAATACAACTAAGAAATCATACTCCATGGTGAATACACTTGTAATAGCATCACACAGGATGCTGAATACAAAATTGTGTGGCTCTATCTTTTACAGTCTCTGATAGACTGAACTCCATACATACATACATATTGTATATCGAATCGGCTATTGATGCTGATCAAATATATATTCAGTGCCGCTCAAGTGAATAGTTTAAGCAATTTTCAAAAGTAAATTGCTATATCCTTTCAACCAACTTACCGATTTTTATGAAATAGTTTGTATTTGATAGATTGCTTAATTGTTTATGAAACAAGAAAGTTTGCGTTCTCTAGGACTCATATTAATGAGAAATTGTTCCTCTTCTTCGCTCCTATTTTAGCTCAACTGAATAGGTTAAACGGCAATGATTTAATTTGTGGAGCAACGAATTATCGACAAACAGTAGGGTCTTCGGCCTTTTCAGTTTTCTAAATTAATAACTTCATGAAAAAAACTGCATTTGAAATTAGCATTGTCCATATTGCATTTTTCATACAAGAAAACGAAAACGAAAATTTGTTTTTTTTTTCAAAATGTTGGTCCATCATTTTTGTTCTATATTTTTCTTATACCTGAGGCAGCGCTATTTTGTTTGTTTTTTGTGCGAGATTGCAACACATCGCTCTAGAGTCTAGACGGCCTTGTTGCGTAAAGCTGTGCAGAGAGGGGGGAGGGGCCTGTTGCTTTTGGAATATTTTTGTAAGTCAAATTAAAGTTGAAAACCACCCAAAAAAGTTTGATAGTTTGAAAAATCAAATTTCATTTTGTAGTTTTTCCAACAAGCCAATTTTTTCCGCAATGAAAAAGGGTTTAAAAAAATAAACCAAAAAATAGAGACTAAAACAAGAACCATACCTGACTTTTTATTCGATCTTTAAGATGAATGAAAATTGAGTAAATTTCTGTTGACAGGAAAAATTAAATCTCGGAAAATTGTCTAACAGATGCGTAAATATATAGTATTCAAATTATCCAAAGCGCACTAAAGCGAATATGACTTTTGACACCTCCTTTCGGCTGAGACCCCACTTTGCCAACGCCTATATTTTCATATTTGAATTGAAATGGGTCGAAATGGGTAGCGAGATTATATGAGCTCTATTCTAAATCGGCGAAAAAATGGAGTAACATCAGACGATTCTAAAAGGAAAGTACAAAGATGATTTTGTTTGAAATGATGGAAAATATGGTACAAATATTGATGGACAACACCAGTGGTCAGGCGACTCATCCGTATAATTCATAACGTTTTGAAGGTGAGAATGTGGTGTTACTGTCGAACGCCTTATTCGCCTTATTATTTGAAGTGATTGAAATGGAAAAAAAAACACCTCTCAGTAATGCTCCCCACACAATTATGCCACTCGTGTAGCTGTGGTTTCTTGCTTTCGTGGGCCATGATAGTATTTCTTATAGCCGTCTAGTCCCTCCAGGTTGAACTTTTTGTAACGATAGTGTGCCACTCCTTGTTGCATGTCATGTGTGCTTTTCTAAATTGAAGGCTACACGCCTTAAATTTTTGCACTTATTCAGCGGCACTGTACTTTATGAAAACAGAGCTCATTAAAATTAAGTGTGTCAACACCTTTATTGTGCTTATATTATACCTTTTTTCTTTTAAAAAATTGTACAAAATAATCCAATAAAATGACGCCGGTAAAAATGAAAAAATTCCATAGAAAATTATCGGATGAAACTATTTGTCGTTTAAGAGTCATAATGGAACAGCTCTTAAGACTGTAGTCACCTAAAATTTTACTGCTGTGGTAATACATATGTACCAACAGGGTTCCTCTTCCATGCTTGATTGTTTCCTTAATCGAATGCTTTTCATTTGGTGGTGCCAAATCACCTTCTTCCAATCTTCCATGGTCTTCTAATTCTTGTGCTCCTTGTTAAATTTAAGCCGTATAAAACGTTGGTTCATTAGTTAAAATCGATGGGATAATGAAGAAAGAATATTATCTTTATATTTCGGAGATCGCTTTCCAGCAAAACGATAACCCGAAGCACACGGCCAAAATCGTAAGAAATCGTCCCAATAATCAGAGTTTTCACTTGATGCAGTGCCTTACTTAAAGCCTAGATTTTAATCCCATTGAAAATCGATGAGCTCTGCTAAAAGAAGATTGACAAAGACGAGTCTGCACAAAATGGATTAGCTGGAGAAGGAGCGCCGCGTGATACCTCGCGAGAACATACTAAATTAAGTCGAGTTTATGCCCAAACAAAAAAGTTCTTAAAGAAGCCGATCTTTTTTAATTGTAAGCATTGTTTTGGGTCAATTGAATAATATGTGTTATTAATAAAATGGCCGAACTTTCTTAGGAACGATGGAGTTAAAAATAAGTTAGTGTAAAAAAAATCTCTACGTTTCTAAAGAGAATGACCCCAATCAACCTTTGTGTAATTATATGCTTGTAACTTACTTAGTAACTTAATAAGTTACTTAGTATACTCAGACGAATAGATGATGTCATGGACTACCAGCTTGTTGGTTTCTAGCTTAAAGGGTATATAAACTTCGTCACGCCGATGGCAGCTTCCTTCCTGGATAATTATTGATTGAACATAAAATGATATGATAAAACAAGCCACCAGGACAGAAGGGAACCAAACTCTCAACTAAACTAAAGTAAAAATCTATTTCAATCATTTCCTGGCCACGATGCCAGTGACACGTGCCAAAACAGCAACAACAATACAAAGTTGAGTGGAGTTGGAGCAGAAGTTTTACTGGGTTTGTGGTTCCCCTGTTGAAACACCCAAACATACATGCATGTGCATAGATGTATGTATATATGTGGCACTCGAAGTCAAAATTTCATTACCAGTTTGATGTTGTAGTGGGGAACAGTTGTGCCCTTTGGCAGGGATTCAATTACTAAGAGGAAGCTGTTATGGAGCAAACGAGGATGGGATGTCGTCGAGGGGAAACCCCTTAATATTTATCTATCGCCAGTTATCAGCTAGTTGTTTTCCCATTTTAAATTTTGAGTTAATACAATTTTGATTGTTAGCCCGATTGAGGGTTTGTCTCCCAGTTTTCTGTAATGTGTTCTAAGCTAAGTTCAAGCCACTCGATGTGGCAATTGACTAGTAAAGATGCTAAGTTTTTATTTAGAAAGGGGCTTGACACATAGTTGAAAAAACTCCCGAAATTGTAGAAAAATAGATAAGCTGGTAATACGACGGGCTACGCAATTTGTCAGCTTTCTACTTTTGTCAGAGAGTGGTTTGGGGAGGCGGAGGCTTGTTTACACAGACCTTAGTCATGGAGCAGCTCGTAAAATATGAAAAAACACAACTGGATAGATCGTCGATGAAAGGATGGCTAAAGTTCAAAATATAACAATAATTATAATATTAAATCCAAAAACGGATCTTAACAAAAAGTTATTGCATTCGATACAGAATTTTGACTAGAAAAATCTAAACAAGAAAAAAAGTATTACAATTTCAAATTGCATTCCATAAAATAGTTGAGGAACTCATTTCTGGGGCAGTTTTGTTCTTCCCTCTATTCCGAATGTGCAAAATTTTTGAAAACTACTCATCTTTAATATAATTTTTGATTAAGTTAAATTCTTGAACAAAACCCCGTCGAAGGCAGTGCTCGTAAAATTCCGTCTGAGGGTAATCGAAAGCCCGCGCCCCACGACCAAAACCACCCCACCGCGCAGTGCATCAAGCCACCCCATTTGGCAGCTTCTCCTGCGACAGAAAAGGGCCCAGCCAAGCCATCCAAGCAGGCCCAATGATGGGCGCACGTTTTGTTGCAATCCCAATGAGGAAATGCTAATCCGCATGTAATATTCGAAAATGATATGAAAATGCCGGCCCAAACAACCACCCACTAAAGGAAGCTCGCCGAGAACCCCTGCTAGAGGCGGACTTTGTCTCGAATCCGAATCCGAAACCGAATCCGAGGCAAACGCTTCGTTGAACGGAACCAACATTACTCAATGTCAACATCAAAATTGCTTTGGAATTCATGCACTAATTTATTTTTGGTCCAACAAAAAAGAAACTTACGCAGTATAGAAATTTTCATTTTGGATGAATTTTAATTTCGGGATTTCTCCTGGGTACCCCTTAAATAGCTGAACACCCGGTCTCTGGGACGAGGGGGGTCTTTTCATGCTGATTAAAAGTGGCAACTCTGCCTGCGGGGTGGGAATGTTTCTTTTTTTTTTGGGTTTCGTATTGCAACCTTTTCCACCTTGCCATTGCCCTTGCCCTTGCCATCGAAAGGGGGCTGAAGCGAGGCTGAGGCTGACTCATCTGAATGCTGCACTTGTCGGCGGCTCCCCGTCTATAGAAAATTTCGTCACAGACAGACGGTGGCGTGAAATTTCGTAACGAATTCTGTAAATCTTTCATTGTTATTTCTGTAAAGGAACATTATAGATGCCATCCTATACATGGGTATGAGGAATGTGGCAGGGAAGTTTGTTTTTTCTCAAAAATGATTAGAGTTCAGTTGGTTGTTTCGCGGGTGGAATTTGTGGTGGCTTATTGGGGGGGTGGGCGGTGTGTACCCTGCCTGAATGTCTGCAACAGCTGCTGCACATGGCCCGGAATGTGACCACAACACGGCCGCATAGAAGTCACGGTGGAGAAGGACGACCAGGCATTGGTTTGGCTTACTACAGTAGCAATATGTACATATTTACAGAGAGTGTTTTCTCTTTACTTAGTAAATGGGGATATTGAGACTTGAATGGCTAAAGATTTTACAATCCAATTAATACGTTAATCCCATAATCCTATCAAAACTCGCTTCAAACTCGATTTCCCACCAGACCATTTTTAAATGATTCATAAGTTGTTTCTGAACTCTCTGTGCTAGCAGTAAAACAACAAAATCCATAAACTGTTGCTGGCTAGACAGATAAATCGAGCGAAAATCGACCTCAGTGAACCGTGCGACGTGCGTTGTTGACATGCCACGAACTTGAAAACAATTAATATACGATTTTGATAAGATGAGAGCCAATCGAGCACCGCCATCGCCCAGACAACAGGCAGAAGACAATGCAGGTAACTCCGTAAACTGGCACTCGGTCTGGGACTGGGTCTGGGTCTGGATACGGACAAGTGTTTTCCGTGATAGCAAAAGGTGTTGCACAGGCCAGGTCCTGGCCACTGGGATTTATGTGATTACATAGAAGTACATATCCCTTCGAGACTGTGGGAGCGGGCATTGGAGAGTCCTCACCAAATGTCGATTTCTCGCCGCACCCCACACGAAACGCCGGCCAAAGGACATCTCCAGCTGTGCGCGTGTCCTTAGAACTATTGTATGTTCCATCGATCCGACGCGGACCCGCTTCGGTCAGGTCCGCTCTCATGTATCTCATTCTATCTTGTAGTTCATCCCGAATAATGTGTCCATTGTTCCCATTGCCTTTGGTCGGCCGGTGAATTATTATCCCTTTCGCATGTGTTGCTGTGCTGCATTGTCCTTTGTTACTTTCGCCTCACTTTGTATTCTTCAAAGGTCTGGTTGCCCGGCCACGCCCTCCACTGGCTGATGGCTGGGCGTTTGGCAGTTAAGCGGCGTCCCTCCAAAGTTTTCGGGGCGTGTTCTCCTAAACATTTCTTCTATGATTTCAATGGAATTTATGGTTTCTATGTTTGTGTATTTATAGGATTTTGGTTTTCTTTTGCTTAAAAATCATCTACATACGTACATATGTATTTTGGAGCGTGCGTTCATGCGAACGCTGTAAATATTGTATAATTTAAGTGCCTGCGTTTTTCCCCGCAAGATATTTGAAATACAATTCTGTTTTTTCTTCTTTGGGATTTTCCGGGCTGCACGCCAATTTCTTGGTCAGTCTAGGTGTGGCTTCTTCTGTCAGTTGTGGTCATTGGACAGCATTGAAATGATTTGAGCTTGCCTTTCAGCTTATTTTGAGCAAATTTCTGAGCCAGGCCCAGAGCAAGCCCGCATTACCGCGCAGAGCATTGTCAAGGACTCGGAATCTGAATACGGGATCTGTTGTTCTCTGCCGATATGTTCAATTTTGTGTAATTAATGGATTACGAAACTGTATTTTAGCTTTAGACAAGACTTCATTTTTGTGAGTTGAGCTTCAAGCTGATTTTTCTCTCTTGGACCTCCCTTCGGAAATAGTCGGCTTAAAAGTTGAAAGAGAACTCCATGAAGCCTGTTTAAACTTGAAAGTGCTCGCCACTTGGTAGGCACTTGGTCGGATCGCGATTAGCCCGAGTATCCTGTGGAAGCATGACCTATTATTATATATCAACACTGGAGAGCCTTTGGATCCATGAAAATTACACATTTGCCAACTGCTAATTGCAAGCCATAAATTAAACCCTCACACATGCCGGGCACAGGACCTGGTCGCACTACTACTGGTCGCAGTAGTCTGTGGACAGGACACGGAGCTCTGGAGCCGTGTCTCTAATCCTTTTGGCCCGGCTTACAGATAAGTTAAGTGCGGGACTGTCAAAAACTTTAGATTGCATTAAAACGTCTGGGAGGCAGTCGGCATAGTTGTGTGTGCCCCATGTCCTGTTTAATATGCGACCTGCAACTGGGCAGGACGAGACAGACAGAGCACGCATTGCCATAGTCAAAGCTTCAAATTATTAATTATGACAGATCTCTGGAACAGTCTCTCCCATGCACGCATGGAGAATGTCGTTGGTGAAATTTGCATTTATATTAAAAACAAACAACAGGCCAGAACAAGGACCACGACAATCCCGTCCTAGCCCAGGGATACGATGGCAACGCCAGCGTCAGCGCCAGCGCCAGCGCCAGCGCCAACGCCAACGCCAACGAAGCCGGCGACTTGCGGCATAATCAAAGACACGTCACCAACAGCCCATGGAAGGACCAATTTGCAATCAAGCGATACGCCCCACAAACCACCTCTTTCTCCATCTCCATCTCAAACAGAGCACACTCCACCCCACTCCACTCCACCACAAAACTATTGCACTAAGCCAAAACTGATTTCGTGGTCTGGACTTTAATTACATCTCATATATCAGAGCTGAGGATGGCTTGAAGGGTCGCAGCAGTCGGAAGGCGGTTGGATATCGCACAAAAATGATTTCATTTTGATTGCAATGGCTCCCCCAATCACCAGGCCGGCACAGGCCGACGACAGTGGCAAGTGCACTGCTTGGGGGTTGTTTGCCCCTCTGAGTCACACACGAGTGTTGCAAATTGTTTGTAACTGTTTTGTCAGAGACAGCCTCTCAACATTTGGCTCAGATCTAACCATAGCAACCCCCATAAACCGAAATTATTCGGCTTTACAACATGAATCTTTCCGAAATGAAAATTTTTTGCCTCGCTCTATGTAATGGGAAAATGTTTTGCTTCCGATTTATTGAAGAGCATGACTGTCCTGTCAGTCCTGTGGTTGTTTTTAATATTTACAAGTGGCTTTTGGGCAAATTTTCATTATTGAATTATTCTGAACGATAGCAGGTGACACCATGGAAAGGATTTGCGCTTCCTATACTGGGGTTTCTGGATGGTGTGTGCCCAAAAAACTTTAGCGAGGCGTGAATATTTTGTCCAAACAGAATTAGATTGGGGATTTGCATTTGAATGGTTCGGTGCAGAGCTCAAAGTTGTCAATTAAAAGTTGATATATCTACGATGTTTAATCTCATATTTATTGAGTGAATGGATTCCACATTTCTCTACAGATATTTTTAAATATCAGGAATTTCTTTGAATTCCTGTCAACTACATAAAAGACCTTTCAAGGCACGCCCTCGTTAGCATACAACTGCGAGCCTCCCATCATCTCAGCAAGCCCATTAGGGCTAAGGATCAGGGTCCTTTTGTCTATCGGCTGGAGCATTGTGTTACGCACTTCCAACAGATGCCAGGCTCTGACCTGGACTCCGGACTCTTGCTGAGAAGAAGGGGGCATTTAG
Source organism: Drosophila persimilis (assembly GCF_003286085.1). Lineage (NCBI taxonomy): Eukaryota > Metazoa > Arthropoda > Insecta > Diptera > Drosophilidae > Drosophila > Drosophila persimilis. The sequence continues at coordinate 5,477,881 of NW_020825312.1, forward strand.
CGCATCCTAACCACTGCTACAAGACATCATATTATTAAATTAAATGCAGACACGCGTTCCGCCGTGGTCAGAAAAATCGTATGGAGAGCTGTTTGAGAACAGATGGAACCATGATACTGACCATTAATTCCAGCATATTAAATGATCATCCGCAGTCCACAGTCCACAGTCCACAGTCGAAGGACCAGGTACGCTTCTTCCCCAACTTGTTCGGCTAACAAGCCTGAAATTCCATTCCAGGAAAGGCAATCGATTCTAAAAGAATGATACCAGACATATGAACGATTTTTAATTATACCTTTTGATTGTTCGTCTGGTGTTGGGGGGTGTAGGGATCTGATTACATATACATATAGGGTACATACCCATACACGTACATACACGTAATGTAACATAAGGGTAATCTCTGAAATGGATTGAATAAAAGAATCAACATCTTGCGGGTATTAACTTTCTGATTGATGCGTAATTTCATAATTCAAACTGATGGCGGAGCCGCAGATAAGAAGTCACCTGCTCGATCTCAGCTTACCTTTGTCCTGGCGATCATCGTGCCTCCTGCTGCCGTCTGCCGCCGTCTGCCGCCGTCTGCCGGCTACCTGAGCCAGCCAGGGGCACTTAGTGATTTTTTCCCCATTTCTTTTGGCCGTTCTGCCGTTGCTGCTGACCAGACAAGCAGCTGCCACTTTTTCGGGCCTGGCCTTCCGAAAAAACCAAAAAAACAGAAAATTGATGACGACAGGTTGGCGGGCCAAGAACGATCGCAACATGCTGATCCGACGGGACCGGGATGCCAAAAGTCTGGACTGGATCTGGATCGTCTGCTGCTGATCTGACGTTAATCGACTAAATTGTAGCAGCTGAACTGCCAGTTTAGTTAAGTGGGCTGTGCCTCAACTCTCTGGGATACTTTGGGTTTGATGTATTGCTGGCCCAATGATTGATGCTCGGCTGGCGATAAAGTCCGTCTGTTCCCCTGTTTAACAGCCAGATAGCTTCTTTCCGACTAAAAACTGGTACTTTGCCGTGCCGTGCCGTGCCACTAGTAAGTCCCCGCTCGTTAAACCCTTGATTAATGTAAGTTTTGCTCTATTTTAGGGTTTTATTGTCGCCCCCATGGCATAAAGCATTTTATTGCCTTCAATTTGTAGTACGAGGACGAGGACGAGTACGAGTACGAGTCTCTTCCAATTTTGTCGCCTTTGTCATCGCTTTCGTGGCCTGGGCTTCATCATCATCATCAGCCTTCCGTTTGTTTCAATTTTAGTTTGTGCTCTGCGGTCTCGGTCTCCTCTCGTAATTAGTCTCGTTTGTTGTCATAAATTTTCGGTAAATGTTGTTGAAAACTCGCATTTAATTGCACTGATTTACAGTTTTGTGTTTTTGCAGCTTGGTTGTTTCGGTTTCGGCTTGGGCTGGGCTGGGCTGGGTTGGGTTGGGTTGGGTCTCCTCCGTCCTCTTTTCCCAGCGGGTTCTGGTTAGGTATTTTAGCACTTGGCTCCCATAATTACGTGTAAAATTAATGATGTCTTTGCTGCAGAAAGCCCTTTAAAAATTTCGGCTTTAGTTTCGATGTGTATTTGTTTTGTGTACTTCCAGCCATTCGGCCAGATCGTTAGCAAATTCTTGCCCTGTCTGGAATACAGCAGGTGCCATTTGATATGTCTGTGGTCCCAAAGTTAGAGCTGGCCACGTGCAGGATGCTGAGGGTTCACCGCATCGTGTTTGGAAAATGTCCATCTTCAAGAGCAGTACCATGGCACACACTTTAATTCTAACAAATTAACGGAAGAACTACTTAAATATTGAATGAACTTTGCTTAGATAATATAATAAACTATTTATATAATTTTTTGCAGCCAATTTGGCTTTTTGTTCCTATTGTTGGCTGTCAGATGAACGGTGAAAACTAACAAATCAGGTCAACATTTCAGGGCTATAATGTTGTAGGATCGTCTGTGCACATTGGGTATGCTATGCTCCAGGGTTAAGATATTTACAATACTTCTGTAGATCTGTGCATTGGATTGGATATACTTCCTTGAGCAATGACCATTTGATGGAGAATCGTTGCCTCTTGTAGGTTTTATTATGCCTCTCTAGAGGAGGAGAACGTACATACATATCTCTATATTGGTTTCATTGTGGATTTGTATTTTCTTTGTACCTTCTTGTATGTGGCCAGGAACATTTATATAGATGACTGGAGAAGTAAAGCTTTTACTTTTACAATGTAAAATTTTGCCATTTTTGAACAGTTGGGAGTTTCTTAGTACACTTTTTTCACTGTATCCTAATGAACTTTTCTCATTATTACTACAGCCTTAGATTATTTTCAATTGGTTTCTTTAAATTCGAATTGCATTCATTTTCTCATTTATTCGGCTCACAAATACTATTTAATCAGATGATGACTTTATCAAAGATCTCCAAAGGAGAGAAGACCAAAGTAAATTTCGACTTCTCACCCGCCTGGATTCATTGGGCCAATTCGGCTTCTCATCAGCCCCCCACCGGGGCCTGGAGAATAATTGAAACTCATCAAGTTTTATTTGGTTGTACGAAGGTGGCGGCTTAGCCATCATTAATGCCCTTATCACGTACTTCACTGCGACAGAAGCATCCGCATACACCCCCTCAAAAATCCCCCAATTACACTTCCAATCCATACGAATCCATCGAACAGTTCCCGGCAACACCTTACCCCAAGGATTTGTCTTAAAACTGCCACCCTTAATTACTTGTAAGCGTCTCGAACCACCCCAAGACTCCATCCCCTCCCCCCACCCGATCACCAGAGAAAGTTCATTCTGTTTGACTTCGCAATTTGGGAGGCCAGGACAGCGACTCGCCTCGACTGGCCCTCATGCGGGACGCCCCAGTGAGCTGACCATTGATTAAATTGATGATGTTTGATGACTTCGGAAGCCGATTTCATAGTAGATTTCTTTCGGGGAACGGGAACGGGAACGAGAACGAGAACGGGAATGGGCACGGGAGACCACATATGTTGGGCCACCCCCCGCTCATTACACTGCATTGGACATGCATCAAGATGCCTTGAAGTCAGAGCGGATCTTTGGCAGAGACGTGTGTGTGTGCCTGACCGGGTCACTTCGGCCGTCTTAGGCGGAATTCTTTTGAGCCTGAACTGCCTGCTGACCTTAATTAATCTTCTGAGCCACATTCCTCAGAGTGCAAGTTGCAAGTTGAAGTTGCAAGCTGGGACTGCGGCCAATGTTGATTTATGTGAGGCGGAGCAGGAGAAGCGTGATTGGGCGTTTTTTGTGGCCGTCCAGGAAATGAGTTGCATCAAGTAAGTGGGCCGCTTCTGAGATGTGAAGATAGCCAAAGGTACGAGCAGTACTCGTACCAAAATAGAAAATCCAATCCAATCGCCAAGTGAACTTCCGCCTGTCAGAGCGGGCGATGTATCGAAAATGGTAATGCAAAAAATCACTCCCCACCATGGGAAGTCCATCGCCGACTTTGACTTCGACTCGAGCTCCTCCACTCCAGCTGCAGATTGTGACAAATGCCTCTGGGGTGCAATATATTTTCCAGACCATGTGTGTAATGAAAGTGTGTCTGAAATGTGTTCTATTGCTTTTACTCTCTGCCACGTTTTCCCCTTTGGCCAGCACAGAAAAAGGCTGTAGAAAGTTCAAATAGAATTTAATCCCAAGCGAATGTTTGAATCATGTTCCCCTTATGCTTGTCACCATCACCATCACCTACCACCTACCACCTACCAATTCCATTGCACAAAAACGTAAACCTCACGCAAAAAGCAAACAGGACAGGACCACATCGCACCCTTTTTGGGGCCAAGGCAAGAGGAGCTTTTATTGAAAGTTAATTTGTATTTTTTGTACGTCTGCTGAGGGCTGTTAGCCCTCGTCCAAGTGCGACAGTTCAGGGCTATGATATTCGCTGAAACTCTTCTGGAAAGTAGTGGTGCATAAAATTGGTTGGACAAAAATACATTTTGAGGATTTCATAACTTCCCCATACTCTTCTACGTCTACGAATTCCATTCTATATTCCATATAGAAGGAGAGATCACAGAGGCCAGCCACTTCCACCTTCTTGGCCTTTAGTTGAGCTCAACTCAATCCGAACGAAGCTGAAATACAAACGAAGAGAAACTATCACAAAAAGGGCCGGAAATCAAAGTGTGAAAGCGTCAGGCAGGAAGTTGCTTTGATTATAAGTTTATAAGAGATGGGGATGGAGGGACCTAAAAGGTTCAACGAGTATCTCACAACTGACAAATATAAAAGTTTACCAGTGCATTTCAGCTGCAGACACAGACACAGATACAGACACAGCCACAGACTGGCGCAGGGCCACCGCCCGTGATTGAATGTTAAACATTTAATTTAAACTTGCCCGCAGGCCCCACAGCTCCCCAGACCATGCCCAAGCCGACCCAAACCAGAGACGGCTGGAGTACGGATTTGAGATGTAATTTATGCACGCACATCAATTCGAATGCATCTAATTTGGTAAACGGAGCCAGGAAGAGGACGGGAGGCATGCACCACGAAGGAGGCAAAGGAGACGCCGTCTCAGTCTCAGTCTCAGTCACAGTCACACCTGCCTGGTCCTCGGCAGACAATCGGCTTAAAATAGTTTTCATTTGTTTTCAGCGACGAGTGGAACATGTGACATTGGCACCGCCACCGCCATCGCCACCGCCACTAAGTAGCGTCGAGTCTGCATCGAGTCTGCGTCGTCAGCATCTGTTTTGGGGAGATGTCCGTCTCGCATGGCCTGTCATACATGCTCGTACATGCAGCTCATTTAGTTGACATTTATTAAGGTCATCTATCGCGCAATGTTTGGAGTTAATTAGATTCATGCTGACAGATAAAAATGTACATATGTATATACGGAAGCATTTCTTTGTCCTTTCTTCACAATACTAGAAGTACGAGTATACGACCCCACAAATAAATCATATAAGTATGTATATTCTCATAGCAATCCTTATAGTTGGCACACGTTCAACATCCGTTCAAAAGCTTGCCTTCCGTTAATGTTTTCTCAAATACTTCTGATATTTTTCGATTATTTTTGGAGAGCCCAACGATAATATTTTAATCACTTAAGCTATTGTTCGGGCGAAGCCCGAGTGTAAATTTTATACCATTGTTTTATTGCCTATCAATTCACTTTCTTTTCTATTTTGGTCATTATACTAAACTAACGTAACGTAAGCGTAGCTTTATCTATGCTCGCTCAGCAACATGCTCTCATTTAATCATCTATTCTTATCTATGCTCGCTCTTGTTATCTTTTCTTTCCTATGCCGTCGCTAAGCCGTCAGCAGCTGCGCCTGCTCTAGCAGTTACCGCTTGATATAGTTGGAGAACAGACCCTTTTGTCCCCAATCTATTACTTTGGCTCGAGATCGGCTCGCTTGCCTCATCCAAGTGTGTCACTCTAATACTATTGTAAAAGGCTCTGGCATCTTCGGCCACCCTCAACACACAAAATACCTATAATAAAATTTATAACGTTTTCGGAAATTAATAATTTGTGAAATTATTGAACAATCATAGTCAGCGAAAAAGCTCGTTGTCTCAACATTTGGTGACCCCGACGTGATCGTCAGTAACAATTTGGAAATAAACAATTATAAACAGTGAAAATTATCCGCTAAACATAACTGTTCGAACGCGAAGCGGTTAGTTCCCATTTCGTCGCGCGCTTGCTTACAAGCACTAATACAGCTACGTGCATTAGCGGCTTCGGGTTCGCTGCACTTGCGCTTGCATACCAAAAAAAATCAAACGGTTGGTTCTTCTATTCTTCTTTGTGCTTTGCTCGCTGCTGCCTGTCGAAAATGGATGAGTCTAATGACGTGCCGGAAAACAGGGTGTCTTTTTACAAACTAAAGGCACTCTCAATATACAACAAAGCTGTTTCACTTCGAGAGACGATATTGAATGATGAAAACAACCCAATCAGTGAAGATGCGCTAAGTGTTCATTTAAAATTCTTGGAAAAAATATCCGACTCATTTAATGTTACTCATTCTAATTTAGAAGAGCTTGATGTAAGCGAAATTGGCAGCGACTTAAGCAACAATTTTGAGGATTTGGCGATGGAAATCGAAGTTCGTATTCGCTCAGCACTCCGCAGGACTACCCAGAACATGCCGCATCACTCAACGATACGACCCGAGCTCAACGTTACTGCCTCCGGAAATGTACGGTCACGATATCATATTCCTGACATTAAACTTCCCACTTTCCGTGGAGGTTATACTGAGTGGGCAGACTTTTACTCGATGTTTAGCACAGTAATAGATCAGGAGCCCTTTCTATCAAAGATTGAGAAGTTCCAGCACCTGCGCTCATGTTTGGATGGACCTGCCCTGGAGGCTGTTCGCTCTTTGGAAGTATCGGAGAGCAATTATGATATTGCATTGGACATTTTAAACAATCGTTTCAATAATAAACGTTTAATCTTTCAGGCACACGTCGCTGAGATTCTGAGGCATGAGAAGGTTGAAGATGGGTCAACTACAAAGCTACGTACTTTATCGGACAAGCTTCATTCTCACATGAGAGCGCTTAGATCGATGGGTACCATGGAGGAAATAGCTGGATGCATCATCGTTCACTCCACATACAAGTATCTCGACTCTGATACCAGGACCAAATGGGAGGAGCTGTCGCCCCCTAACGTCATACCAACATGGGACCATTTTTCGGCTTTTTTGGAGAGGAGATGTCAAGCCATGGAGACCATGGATCAAGCTATGTTGATTCAAATCCATAGCAGTCAGGTTGGAAAACATAAACGAATCACTCATTCAAAACACAGTCTTGTTGCTACAAATACAATCGTATTGGAATGCGTGTTCTGTGATAATAAAGGGCATAACATTTACAGCTGCACTCGCTTTGGAAACCTTTCGCCATCTTTGCGTCTTAGAGAGGCAAGGAAGCTTAGAGTTTGCTTCAACTGTTTGAAGAAGGGACATCGGAATACCTCCTGCAGTTCAGGCTCTTGTCGCACATGCGGTGAAAAGCATCATACCCTTTTACATATCAACAATCCGCTGCCTACGTCAGTTAACACGGAACCTGCAAACGCTACTACGTCTCCTATTCAGACAGACTTATGCCCAGGCCCCAATCTTTCAAGTTCTCTTGTTGCCGCTTCATCACCATGCTCGCCTCCTGCTCAGAATCTTAGCTCAGACGTAGTGCTTCTAGCCACGACAGTCATTATGATAAAGAGTCGAGTTGGTGATCTTCTTCCTTGCCGGGCTCTTCTGGATTCAGGCTCTCAGATTAATTTAATAACCTCTCGCTTTGCTCAGAGGCTTCAGCTGAAACGAGCCAAAGGGTCGGTATCAGTATCGGGTATCGGCGCTGATTCTGCATTTCACACGGAAGGTTCAGTTAATTTGGTCATTCAATCCAGGACTTCCGATTACTTCACGAGTCTCACAGCTCTCGTTGCTCCACGTATTACAGGAAACCAGCCTGCTTCTTCATTTGATGTATCCAAATGGGAAATGCCATCCAATATCAGCCTTGCTGACCCACACTTTAACAAATCTCAGCGCATCGATGTACTTATTGGAGCCAGCTTATTTTACGACATTTTATGCGTTGGACAGATCAAATTGGAGAGGGGACTTCCTATAATACAAAAAACCCGTCTCGGCTGGGTTGTCACAGGTGGAGGTCAGTACTCCCGCAGCTCAGTGCTCCTAGCTGCCTCTAGTTCGACGGAATTGAGTCAAACGCCTACCGTTGGTTTGGATGAGCTAGTGCGAAGGTTCTGGGAAGTGGAAAACTGCCACGGTCCCGCTACAGAAGCAACAAAGGAGGAAATTGCTTGCGAGGAACATTTCAAAAAACATTGCGGTCGGCTTCCAAGTGGCGAATATTGCGTTCAATTGCCTTTAAAGCTGAGTGACAGTCTTCTTGGAGATTCTTATCAACAAGCCTATCGCAGATTTCTCAATCTAGAGCGCAAGTTGGTTCGCAAACCGCTTCTCAAGGCCCAATACGCCGCATTTATAAAGGAATACGTCGATTTGAATCACATGTCCCCTGTCAAAAGTGACGCACTTAAACAATGCAAATTTTTTCTTCCTCATCACTGCGTCTTAAGAGAAGACAAAACCACCACAAAACTCCGAGTAGTTTTCGACGGATCCGCTTGTACATCTACAGGATATTCCCTCAACGATATATTGATGTCAGGCCCAACAATTCAGCCAAAGTTAGTTACGACTCTTCTTCGATTTCGTACCTTTCGTATAGCATTGACTGGTGACATTTGTAAAATGTATAGATGCGTCCGTGTCTCGCCCCAAGATAGTTTTCTGCAGTGCATACTGTGGCGTGACTCACCCCTCGAGGAGCTAAGGACATTCAAGCTGGATACCGTGACCTATGGAACGAAACCAGCAGCATTTCTGGCCGTCCGTTCTATGCACCAACTAGCGGCAGACGAGAGTTCGTCATATCCAATTGGCTCTGAAGTTGTGCTGCGGGACTTTTACGTGGATGATTTGCTAACGGGGGGAGATACTACAAATGAGGTGCTGGAAATAATTCGCCAGGTGTCAGGACTATTAGCCAAAGGAAATTTCAAGATCAGAAAATGGTGTTCCAACGATACATATGTACTCGATCAAACACCCCATGAAGATAGGGAAACATTTGTTAAATTTACTGATGGCAGCGATGTAACCAAGACGCTAGGTTTAGCATGGAATCCCACTTCGGATGAGCTATTATTTTCATTCTGTCCCAATCAAGTCCCTTCGAAACCAACTAAGCGAGTTGTATTGTCAACTATTGCACGATTTTATGATCCACTCGGACTTATAGGGCCAGTTATTACTAAAGCAAAAATATTTCTACAGCAGCTGTGGAAAGAAAAGCTTCATTGGGATGAAAGTCTGCCAGTCTCCTTACGCACAACTTGGATCAACTTTATTCAGCAGTTTGACTCTATGCAACAAATTTCTTTCCCGCGCCTATCTTTCCTTCGAAGCAGCAACCTTGAAATGCATGGATTTTGTGATGCCAGCATGAGTGCTTATGGAGCTTGCATCTACGCTGTTTCGCAAGGCGACAATGGAGTCAAGGCAAATCTTCTATCTTCCAGATCTCGTGTAGCGCCACTGAAGACTATCACAATACCCAAGTTGGAATTATGTGGTGCAGCGCTACTCGCTCAGCTTATGCATGAAGTGTCTTTGATGAACTTCAAGTGCTCTTATTATTGCTGGTGTGACTCCACAGTCGTTTTGGCTTGGATCAAGAATCAACCATCCAACTTCAATGTATTTGTCGCTAATAGACTTTCTGTTATTCAGGAACTCACATCTGGAATGTCTTGGCTGCACGTGCCAACTGATCTAAACCCTGCCGATATGCTTTCTCGAGGATCATTACCAGCTGAGCTCATCAATTCTCATCTTTGGAAGTATGGACCTACATACTTGACAGCCAGTAAGGATCAATGGCCAAGTACACCTGCTCTTCCAGAGCCGGTTTTGGAGGCACGAAAAACCATACTAATTACAAACTGCGCGTCAAGATATTTGGTGGAAGAATCAAAGTTTGTAAATTCCTTCCCCAAAATGCAACGAATTTTTGCGTATGTATGCAAATTCATTCATCGACGAAAGTCTGGAATAACTGTGGAGGACTTGCGTTTGGGAACCGAACTGCTTATTCGTCTTACTCAACAATCTCGTCTATCCACTGAAATAAGAGCCCTGGAAACGCGAAAGGACATCAAGGCTTCAAGCTCGATCGCCTCTCTTTCGCCATTTTTAGATGATTGCGGTTTGCTTCGAGTTGGAGGGCGTCTTAAAAACTCTACCTTGGACTTTGAAGCACGGCATCCCATAATATTGCCCAAGAATCATTCCATCACTTCTGCTCTGATACGGCACTTACACGAAAAGCACCTTCACGCTGGACCCCAGTCGCTATTAGCCATCATTCGTCAAACGTACTGGCCAATCGGTGGCCGAAAGACCGTAGCACACGTAATCCAAAAGTGTGTCAGATGCTTTAGAGTGAAGCCTCGAACTCTCGAGCAAATAATGGCAGATCTTCCGGTGGACAGAGTCAGCGAATCTCGTGCATTTTTAGTTACCGGCGTGGACTATTGCGGTCCGTTCCTGTATAAATCAGAAGTTCGAAACCGGCCCCCACTAAAGTGCTACATGAGCATTTTTATATGCTTCTCCACCAAGGCGGTTCACATCGAGCTTGTGAAGGATCTTACAACATCTGCGTTCCTCTCTGCTCTTCGCCGTTTCATTTGCACCCGTGGAAGACCGATTCGTATTTGGTCAGATAATGCCACAAATTTTGTTGGAGCGCGGAACGAACTGGCGGAACTTAAGTCGCTATTCCTAAGCGACAGTCATCAAGAAGCCGTGCATCAAGCTTTTCTCAACGATTGCATCGATTGGCGTTTCATTCCTCCTAGATCGCCACATTTTGGAGGATTGTGGGAGGCGTCAGTCAAGCTTGCTAAGCATCATCTTCGACGTGCCCTCGGATCCTCGCTTCTTGGATTTGATGAGCTGCGCACTCTCGCGTGCAATATCTGTGCAATCATTAATTCAAGGCCATTGTTTCCTCTTTCAGAGAACCCTGCAGATCTCGATGTACTCACGCCCAGCCATTTTCTAGTTGGCGCCCCTATCACAACCTTCTTGGAGCCTGACTTGGTTCATTTAAACGTCGATCGCTTGGACCGTTGGCAGAAGGTCACACAGCTTCAGCAAATCTTTTGGTCTCGCTGGCGCCAATCGTATTTAACCAGTCTTCAAGAAAGAACGAAGTGGCGCACCCGGAATCCTGAGCTTCACGTCAATGATGTCGTTCTTGTTAAGGACGAGAACTTCCCTCCTCTGAAGTGGCCTCTAGCGAGAATCCTCGAGCTCATCCCAGGAGCTGATGGCGTATCTCGAGTCGCCTTGATCAGGATGGCTACAGGTGTTAGCCGAAGAGCACTTGCAAAACTATGTCTATTGCCTCTACGAGATGAGGTGAAAGGCATGGATCCTTCCACGGGGGGAGTATGTTCGGGCGAAGCCCGAGTGTAAATTTTATACCATTGTTTTATTGCCTATCAATTCACTTTCTTTTCTATTTTGGTCATTATACTAAACTAACGTAACGTAAGCGTAGCTTTATCTATGCTCGCTCAGCAACATGCTCTCATTTAATCATCTATTCTTATCTATGCTCGCTCTTGTTATCTTTTCTTTCCTATGCCGTCGCTAAGCCGTCAGCAGCTGCGCCTGCTCTAGCAGTTACCGCTTGATATAGTTGGAGAACAGACCCTTTTGTCCCCAATCTATTACTTTGGCTCGAGATCGGCTCGCTTGCCTCATCCAAGTGTGTCACTCTAATACTATTGTAAAAGGCTCTGGCATCTTCGGCCACCCTCAACACACAAAATACCTATAATAAAATTTATAACGTTTTCGGAAATTAATAATTTGTGAAATTATTGAACAATCATAGTCAGCGAAAAAGCTCGTTGTCTCAACAGCTATGATTCAATCGATTCAATCGATTCTCTGGGCAAGTAACTTTAATCTGTTAATTCAACAATCGTTTAACTTCCAACGTGCTTAAGAGATGACACTCCGGCTCCATTCTGCCTCTGTCCTTTGGCATTCTTCTCTTTTATGCTGTGAAAGAATGCAAACGAACTATCCAGAATCACAGCTATTTCCAAAGTAAATACACAAACCTTTCGTTCGAGCTGCAGAGAAGGGAGGGCGAGAAGTAGAAGTTTTGTTTATAAAACACTCGAAACGAGAAAAAAATGTCTTTAACTTTAACTTTTTTTGGGGCATATTGACGCAAGGATTTTCCTTTTCAAAAAATGGGTAGAATAGATGGGGAACCAAAATATGGTCAAGTGAAGAGGTCAAGCGAGCGGCCGAGTGAATGTCTGTTTCCCCTTTTTTCAAATGTCATATAAAGTGCGTTTGCGTCTTGCGAAAAAATGTCGGCACTTTGAATGGCATGGCCTCCTCCCAACCCGAATTCACTCCTTTCAGGCTCTCCTGCGGGCAGCTAGGGGGGTAGCATCCATTTCTTCCATCCAGCTCTGGCATGGATAGTGGTCGATGGTCGATGGTCGGTCGTTCCACTGGGGTCTTCACCACTGCCGTCTTTTACGAAATTTCCATTTAATATGTTTGCGCAAAGTATTAAAAGGCAAACGACGATTGAGTATCGAAAAGTAGTAAAGCAAAGCGAGTAGCGAGGAACGGGGAACGGGAAACGGGGAACCAGAATGGGCCACGAGATGGGGTGGGAGTGGCCACTCCCAGTGAGAGACCCATAAGGATGCAGATGCAGTGCATGAGTATGCCGAACCCCCAGTGGCATACTCCGAGCCCGCCGGGTCCGCCAAGACCGCCAAGTCCGCCCTGGGCCCACTGCTGACTGCTGAGTGATTGCCATGATAAGTGGCCCATTATGATGCCAGTTTGCACAGTGAGATTGCTCTGCGCTCCATTGGAGTTCGCCCTCGCCATCGCCATCGCCATCGCCGTCGCCGTCGCCCTCCAATTCGCTTTTAATGCATATCAGAGTGGGCAAACTTCTGGCCGAAAAGTGCGTCATTGTCCGTTGTCTACAAATCCCTGCTTCCCAATTCTGCTCTGTTCCTTCCTTTCCGCAACGTCTGTTGACAAAAGACATTTAATTTTCCCTTAGTGTGTTTTTGCCTCGCACGTCTCTGCTCGAAGTAAAGTATCTGTGCAATAAAGTTAGTCGTTGCCGTGGATTCTTTTCTGAGCGATGTTTCTATGCTCGATTTTTTGTTCGTCCAGCGTCGGGCGAAAACTTTGATAAGTGAAATTTATTGTGGCCGGTTGGCTGTGTCGTCTTTTACGGCACCAGAATCACAGACAGAGGAACGTCCAACTGATGGCTGCTCTGCTCTGCTCTAAATTTTGTATGCAATTCGCATAGCGACAAGAAACTGCTGTTTTATTCTTTATTATTATTTAAGCAAATTAATAAGGCTTTACTCCTTTTTTTTTATGATCCCCACATGATCCTAATCGAGACTTGAAATCTCAAAAGCCGAAGCAAGTCGAACTTTTTTTATAGGCTTACGCTGGAGTCAAATCCCCGGGAGGACCGCCCCAAACTCCAAGCCAAACTCAAACTCATTAATTTACGTAAAATCCACTTAAACTGTATGCCGTACGCAATAAATTCCACTACTTTGCGCCTCATCAAATAAAATGAATGTAGAAATTTACCACGCAGCAAAGTCAGACAATAGAATAGATAGAAATCTACATGAAGTAGACGGCGCGACGAGTCGACACTGAATTTCAGAACATGTGGTGTTATGATGAGGTTGGAGACCACCGAAGGCAAACCAAACCAACCACCACCCAGTAGCCACCCACCACCCACCACCGCCACCCACCGGGACGAAGATGAAGCCACCCCAAATCCTGGGACTTGGCCAGACAAAAGGGTGGGCCGCTCGTAACAGTGCATTGATATGCCCCGTACGGCGTAAGCAAAGCGATTTTTTCAGCCTGATTTTGTGGGGGAATTCCCTTAAAGCCCGATGCTGGCGTACTGCCGTACTGCCATACTGGAGTACGTGCCGTCAGATCCCCCTCATGCCAATGCATTGGCATAATTTCAGGCAATTGTCAAACAAAACGAGGGGTGGCAGGCGGATAAATTAGATTTTTTTTCTTGCGCAATTGCATAAAGCCCGACAAGCGGATGGCCCCAGCTCCATGCCCATCCGGACCATTGTAATCCTCAAAGGACCCACTCGTAAATATTCATTGCATACGGCCGGGCGTTTGAGCTTAAAGTTCTATCACTCACCTCGATTCTTATTCCAGCTCCCCCACCGTACGCTATGCTTTTTTCAAGGTCTTTGCCAAATTTTGGGGCGGCAGGAATTACATTTTCGCCACCCACCCAATGTCCTTGCCGTGCGTCCCCCAACGAATTGGGGGTTGGCCTTATCCTCCAAGGGTGTTGAACTATAAATTGAACCTTTTGTTGCAGTTTGCGCCTGCTCTCCCAGAGTCAGAAGGGGTCCGACAACCCTCGCTTTGAGCTGTCTTTAATAAATGTTTGGATGTTTCGTTGGGAGATTAAGTGGATTCTGTTTATGGCATGAGTAATGATGGATGCATAATGCCCACGTATGTGGCAGGTGTGGGATGAGATCAGGTGGAATGGGCTGTGGTTGAAGTCCCCAAATGAAATTACAGGGTGAACGACACCAAAAATCTGCAATTTAATTCTACTAGTATCTTGGCCAAAGTATAAGAATCTATCAAAACGATCCATTTAGCTAGTTTTAACATTGCTAATAAACTGGAGAGTTGTGTATCCAGTCCAGCATAAGTTTCTATCTGAATAAAAAGTGAAGGGCATGCGGGCCGGCGATAATTAAAGAAAAACTTATATGAATGCTAAACATGATGACTGATGCATTCAATATAATTATCGATTCTAGTGTGTGAACTTAGGAATCCGTAATAATACCTACGTAAAATCCGCATTTGATACTGGAGCAGACCGCGCATCTACCTATCTCAATATTGTTTGGACTTGTCATAAGTGATAGGGAAACATAGAGAAAAAGGGAGGGAGCGCAACCGCTAGTTGCATCTCGTATATCCTATATTCAGTAATGACCTAGTTGATTCGATTTTCCTTTTTTAATATGTACTTTTGTATGAGTAAAATCTATTTCTAAACTCCTTGAGTATCGGGTATATAGATCATTTTACCTATGAACATATGACGAACGTTTATCATACGTGCTGTGATCTCGAAATTTGGCTTATCACGGAACTATAAACAAGTGAAATTTGTGCATACATATGTATGCGTCGTGTTTCGATAAAGACAGTTTTGGCGTAAAGCTTAATAAATAGCTTCGATATTTCACATTTCACTTTAGGATTACTTTTATGTAACATTAATGAAAATAAATTCTTATTTTTAGAGTTTTACATTCTTTAATTCAATTATTTTTACAAATTCTGATTCTCGAGCCCCCAATTTTCCGAGTCCCATTCCTGTGGCGCTCCGAAGATCTGAACATTTTGAGTGAAATAGTACAAATTATATGCTAGGGGCATGGACATTAAATGAAAGCATATCGACCTCAATGAGACAGGTAGGTTCATCTGTTAATTTGAAAATGTTATTCACTAAATAAATAAAGAACCAATTTTTGCAACTTGCATCAGTAACCGGGTAGTAGGAACGCTCCAGAAAGTATCTGTGGAGCTCAATGGAGCTGTTCATCTGGCCACCCAAGTGTATGTTCGTCTCGAAGGGCAGGAATCGATGTCGATGCCACTCGTCTCGGCTGTCGCCGGCTACGACATTGACATTGCTCAGGCAACGACCCAGTTCTTGGGCTGCCTCGCCGCCTCTATTCTGGGAGCTGCACAGGTTTTCATCGGTTAATGCCTCGAGCACGAATCGCTTAAGACTGGCAGCACTTAGCACAATTCCAGAGCCATCGAACATGTATACCTAAACAGATAGAGGCTAAGAGTGGATGATCATGGGCTAGTACTCACTCACCAGACCCTCTCGACTGCTTCTCAACTTGCAGCCAAAGTAGATGAGCTCCTCGGGACTGTAGGACTGCAGCATATGACGAAGGTTCTCCACGAACACAAAACTTGAAGAATAAACTTAGGTGATTATGTTTCCGAAGCTGGCTCCCACTCCCACTCCCACTGGTTCCTACTTATCATCGTTGGCATAGAGGAACCAGTCTCCTTGATGGAAATGCTTCATGTAGGTGTACTTCAGATGCGCCCGTATCCGCTGCCATTTATCCCAAATATTCTGAAACACGGCGGGCTCCAGAACCACATGCACATTGTCACTGACGAACAGATAGTGATCGCAGTGCCTGGCCCAGGTCTTTTGGATGTGGATGGCGTCATGCTCGTGGCGGTACGCGAAAGTGACAATTACACAGACGATACGCGGACGGGGTGGCGGTGTCGCCAAAATATCCGAGGTGGAGGTGGTTGCATCCCTCTGATACAGCAAAAAGAGCAGAAAAAATATGACTCCAAGAAGCAGCGAGCTATTAAAAACGGCACACTTGTTCTTGCCCCCAAGGAACAGCCGCCGTGTACTGAAATGTCGCACCATTTTCAACTGAATGTGGGTCCGATGGCTCGGCTGTGGTCCGGGTGTTCCATTTGCAATTTAATTATATTAAGTGGTGTCTTCGGTACGAGATATTGCCGAGAAATTGCCGTTTTCAATTAGAATTATTAACTCATCAGAAACGGAAGTCACCTGAAGACATCGTTGTCTGGCAAAACAGTGTCTATTTACGTTTTCTTTGAAAGTTCAAATTGAGGATGGGTAAGTGCAGCAAATAAAGCAAAAAGCAATTGCCATTCAACGGCATTCCAGGCTTCATAGATAAGGGTAAATTCAAAGGTCTTGGTCATCTAATACAAATGCTGCTGAGAAATTTGAGTTTTAAATTGTGCTATCCACATACTCGTACATATGTAGGTCCACAGGTAATCTTTCCCCTCAGCATATACTCGTACATATGTATTTATGTATCGCAAAAATCGTATAAATATGTGTGAAAACGCTTTGAATCCATTTAAACACGTTATCAGATTTGCATAACATCTACACATATCGCATCTATTTTTGTCTTACCCAACCAAATTATCACAAATAACTGTCACATAAATACACATGTATGTGTATATACCGGCAGGGAAAGAATTCATGGCTCCATCGATTGTTGTCAAAACAAAAGACTCGAATATATGTAGGTATAGTCGTGTTATGAGAACTAGGGAAACAACAACTTATGGAAAAACTATGTACGGGCATTATTTTGGGTATCAGTGTCTCACTTTACGTGCTCAAGTTACCGGATTATGGAGTTGTCTCGTCTCCACCCGTCTCACAGGTGACGGTGAAGGCGATGCAACAAAAGATGCCTACACTTGGGTAAGGTTGACCGAGTCCTAATGGGACAGGAAACTGGAAAATGTGCAAAATTACATTTTTTCCTTTCTTTGGATACTCTGTTATATCAAACGTGATGCAACAATGAAGCTAAGCCGAGAAAAAAAAAATAAAAACGGAAGTCCTTTTCAAAGCAAAACAGGCCAGCGGCAGGCAAAACGGCAATTTGAGAGTTCGAACTCCAGGCCCAAGCGACAGATTCATTGATAAACACGTCTGTCCCTGTCCCCGTCCCTGTCCCTGTCCCTGTCCCTCCACGTATGTGTATGAAGCCATAATGTGAGAAATGTGAAAACTTACATGCCATACTCTCTGTGTCTGTGGCTGGATTTGTATCTGTATCTGTGTAATTGAAGCATTAGACCTCAGGAGTCCAGCTGCCAAAGACGCGTTTTTATTGATTAGAGGAGTCAGGGGAGCTTTGCATAGGAAGACCGAACAATTGCAATCGATAAACAAAGTAATAATAATCGTACATTTCAGGTGGATATCCAACACGAAAAGTTATGGCGCGCTTCGACAAGGGGACTGTTGCCTGAGGAGAGGATAAGTATTAATCGCACAGATCCTTCAAATATGAGGGTGTATGCACTCACCTTGTCCACCTTATGGTATGTCAAGTTCTTGAGCCAGCTTATGTTATCGTAGCCCTCCAAGAAATGGTGACTCATTGGAACGGGCATGAAGGTCTCGTTTCCGTCCTCATCACGGCTGTCGACAACGGTCACACCCACATGACTTAGACACCGACTCAGCTCCAGCTCCTCCGTAAAGCCCTCCAAGTGCTGGCAGTGGTCGTCCTTTGGATCTCTGCCCAGGTCCACATACCGTCTTAGGGCCTCATGGCTAATCACATAACCACTTCGGGTAAAGACAAAGGGCTTTAAAGCCGCAAGACACGACTAGAGTAAATTCAAAATTTTAGAGGCATTTCAATCACCTTATGTGCGTACACATTTTCCAGTTCATGGCCAAAGTAGATCGGCGTAGTTGGTACGAATTTCTTGCTGTGTATCATATAGCGCAGGTTCTCCAGAACCACAAAGCTATGGGTAGAAAATATTTTATTCGCCATGCGAACATTTCTTTTGTGCTGATCTAAAAATGTTCATTCCCCATTCACCTTGCGAAATTGTGCATATCAATAAAACCAATCTCTTCTCTGTTGTGCATACAAAATCAAGTAAAGTTACATATATACAAGTAAATATATTTGTATGTTCGTATAGATTTGAATAAGCGTGGAGTGAACAGCAACAAATTTACATTTAAAGAAAACGTGTCCCAAACGTGCGACGTACCCAAGGCTGGTTTGAAACAAGAAGCTAATTATAAGATATGAAAGATCAACCAATCAAAATCGATTCAAAGCAACTGCCTAAGATACCAGAAATAACGCCGATGAGCTAAGATTCGCATAGAACAGCCTCAAAATTGGACTGTGAATGTTGTAGGTGGTCCACTGTGGGTGACGTTCGACTTTAAAGTATAGTTAGAGAAGTTAATAAGTATAACTTTGCGCCGTCGTCAGACAATAAGCAAATTCCTCATAATTAATTCCTCAGATTTGAGGGTCAGTCAGCAGAACATTTAACTTTGAGATGACTGGTCCTATAAAATTAAGTCTTAGTTGCGGGTCAATGACCAGTGCGAGTATCCGCAAAGGCTATTATTAAGAAAATGAAAACACATCGAAGATTAAAAAAAGCCACTCAATTCGAATTTAATTGACGTTGTAATATTATATGGCTGATGCTGACATCACAGCTAATAAATTCTCAATTATATATGACGGCATAAATAAAAAAGAAATTCTCATTTCATTGATAGCCCTTCAACACACATATTTGACCTCCCACACATTGTTCCTCGGCTCCCCAAAGCACTTTCGATAAGGTCTGTGAACGTGGGTCTTAAATTGGAACATTTAAGTGTGCATTTGATTTGAAAATGATACAGCCATTCGTAAACAAAGGAAAATATATTGTAAATACATATATAAATAATCATATCTTTGGGAATCATTTTTATCTTAATTTATATTACTGCAACTTTACATACAATTTAATAGACTAGTTTAATTTGTCAAGTAATTAGTTATTACAATCTAATCGAAGCCAATAGGCAGCCTCATTCGTGCACATGGCCATGGAGATTGCTTGAAGAAAATTAGAACCACAAAAAACAAACACAAAGTAGGAGCTTGAAGGGGATGTAGGGGGAAGTAAGCGTTGGTGAAGGCTGATAACTTTATCAACAAATAAGTCAAAGTATAATAGCTCATTGCACGAAAATACGTATTTAAATTAGTATATAAACAGCTTTAATTCCGGAGAGGAAGAAGGAGAATTATAATGGATCGGGTGCGTTGGCACTCAATCAAATTGAGGTATGATCAAGCGAAAGATTGGAAGATCCTTACCTAGAGTCTTCCACTTTAAGGAACCAGTCGGCCTCGTCTTTGTAAGCCTCAAAGGCGTGCAGCAAGCCCCGATGCACCAAAGTCCAATTGTCTGTCTCATTGATTCCTGGCACATAGGGCTCCAGTTCATCGTCGATGTCGCCACTGACGAAGAGCAGGACATTGCAGTGTCTGCCCCACGTTCGCTTCGCATATTTTGCTGTGCTGGGATGGTTGTAGTTGTAGGGTATCATGCAGAGTATTCTGATGTCATCGTACAGTGAATCTACAACACCTTTGGAAATCCTCATAGGGGCGAGTTTCCCTTTGGAACCCCAGAGATTCCCAGTGATATTGAAGGAAAGCACG
Organism: Drosophila persimilis; assembly: GCF_003286085.1. Lineage (NCBI taxonomy): Eukaryota > Metazoa > Arthropoda > Insecta > Diptera > Drosophilidae > Drosophila > Drosophila persimilis. The sequence continues at coordinate 5,497,702 of NW_020825312.1, forward strand.
GTCAGGAGCAGCAGAATCAATGCCGAGTAGGCTGCATAGTAGACACGTCTTTGCGCACCCATTGTGAGTAACTTAACTGAAATGGTTCTGAAAATGCGAGCATGGAGCAATCCGTTCTTAAAAGTAGATAAAAAACGAATCAAACTTTCATGTACATTCAAAGACAATGTCAAACCATGTAGGAGGCGAACTTCAGGGCCCCGAAGTTTTTATACTCTTGAAGTCCAATAAACCTATATATGTATTTAGATGCTACCTAGTACTTGGTAGTTTTCCGATCTGTATACGCTGCAGAAATCGCCTTAGGCGATATTATTCTTCCATTAGTGACAGAAAAGATGCTGCTGGGATGGGAATATTTTAGGATTCAAATCCCTCTCACCGCGTCATCTTAGGATTTTAGTGGATTTCTGTGAAATCATGAAGAGTCTCGAAAAAGTCAAACAAACATTATATTACAAGAGAAATTGTTGGCCCATTAAATAATAAAACCGCAGCCAAATACGCAGAAGAGACAATCATGGTAAAAAGAAAACGAAACAGATTGTTAAGAGGCTAAGGGATTTGGGGATTCCTAGGAGAATCTCATGCCACGAGTTTATCAGGAAAACAAACCTGCATCAACCAACTTTAAATGTGTGTGTCTGTATCTGTCTGCATATCCAACTGGATCTGTAGTCGCTACAAAATACCCACTCCCGTTCCCACTCCCGTTCCAAGTTCCAATTTCAAATTCAACCTCCCCGCCCTCGCTGATGAACTGATGAACTTTGATATTCATATGATGCCAGCGCCCAAGATAGGAGCAGTTAACTCGTTTGCTGCTCCGTGGTGTTCCCACCTTGCAGCATGGCCATACTTTTCAGTCCTCCAACTCTTGGTTTCACTTTTATTTGTGTGCCAAGTGAAGCATTAACGAAAATACCCACAAAATAGCTTGTATTCCTGGGAGTAGAATTAAATGTTGTTTTAAAATAGGGACAACTTCATTGGATTTTGTTGCAATTATTCAGATTGACAAATATGTATGTCCACTCTGCATACCAAACATACATACATATGAATGTGTGTGTGTGTATGAGGCAAGGCAGGTTCGCAGAACTTTGGTAGAGATAATATTCGTAAAAAAGCTTTTGGGGGAACGTTATCTAAGATTCATTGAGAGCTGGAAAAGCTTGTTCTACAATTCACCATGTGCCTACACACATGCATACGAGTGAGAGTACATCTGTATGTATGTATGTAAAATATTTTGAGCAAATATTTGCGAAAGCGCCGCATTCTCGCTTGCTGTGTTACAAAGGCAAACACATCAGATTGCGAAATCTTTGGTCGGCGGCAGCGGCGGCTGCTGATATTTCTTCATTTAATGCTTTCCTTTATCTGGGTGTTTAATATTTTTATTTTTGATTTTTAACCTTTAATTCATTTTGAAGTGGGAATAAAAGAAAAGCAAACGCCGCACTGTCAGTTGAAAGTGTTTGCGCAATTCTAAAGCATAAACATATTTATCTTTAGTCTTTAGAATTGCGCAAACACTTTCAATCTATTTGGATTCCTGGAGAATCTTGGGCTTGACATTTAAAAATACCTCCAAAATGACGTGGAGAGGGGCGATCGGCAAGTTGGAGCTGTTCCATCCCATCCAATCCACAAAATAGTTGGAGTTCAATGTGCAGTGTAGTTAGTATTCAAAAATATCTATCTATCTATCGTTCGGATATTTGTTTTTACGAGTATACTGAAGAGAGGCTACCAGGGTTTAAATAAATACCATATTTATTAGTTTATTAGTATTGCGATTCATCTAGTCTCGTAGGCCCTATCAATATAGTTATAGATATGATGGCCGCTTTTGCATCGTTCGGAAAGACCGGCTTGCCAATTTTCAGTTTAAGCGGTTATTTTTGTTGTGCCTTTTTATATCGAAAAGTAGGTCAAAAGTTGCGTATGACGTTGTCGCTGTCGCTGTCGTTGTCGTTGCCGTGTCTGTGCCTCTTTCTGTGGCTGTTGACCAACCGGTTTCACTTTCAAGCATCGGCGGCGCGTCGTCTGAACTCGCTTTTTGAGCCGTACGTAGTCAAGTCGTAGTCTCTTCCAGCCCCAGCATCAGCCCCAGCATCAGCTCCATCCGCAGCATGAATTTGGCGCTTAATTGAAAATTCATTCCACCAAGTAAGCTTTCCGCTTTGTAAGGGGTAAGCTCAGCCGTAAACGTGGGCTAATGTGCATTTTATTCATAGATTGTTAGTTTCATTAGTCTCAGATGGCGTCGGGGTGAGGTTTCGGTGCCCTGTGGCACCATCAAACTTTCACCCGACGGATGCATCTTCTATTAATGAATGGGTTTTTAATAAATTGTCTCTCGGCAATGCGCTTTCTCGGATGGGCTCCGATTTGCATTAATAGCAAATTATGTTGCTGAAGTTGCACAATATTGTGATGTGCTGTCCGATCTACACGTGTTAAGGGCCATAGAATAGGCCACATCAAACTTGAAAACGATATTGAAGCTCAGTGGCACAAGGCAGTTTCAGCCCGTTCAGCCCAGGTGCGCTGAGTAATCCAAAACAGAGCCCTGTTAGCTGACAGAGCCAGTACAGTCACGGCTGACTTCGGTCTGAGGAAGCTTTCGATTAGGTTCAGAACGTGAGTGGATTACCCAGACAGTCGGCTGGCCAGTGGCCGGCCACGCGCTGTCGGACATTTTTGGCATGTTTTCATGGATCGGAGTCGCTTAATGAAACAATTTGCACACATTGTTGTGCCCGCTCAAATCGGTAGGTGTATTGGTTGGCATTTAAATAGTGGGGGAGAGCCCGCTTCCTCCATAAAATCTTGCTATAGGTTGGTAAGTATGGTGCCAAATGTAGTAATAATGGAATATTTATGGATAATGGAGGTGAGTGTAAGTTAGATGAGCGGCTCAAGGGGTTAGTATATGTCATAAACTGTCCAATAAACTTTAAACCATCATAAATTGCAATTGAGTTTGTAATTAATAATATTTGTTTTGCATAAGCGCCGTATACGGCGACTGTTCCCACCGATATGCAAATGCGGCCTGCGGCTTGCGGCCTGCGGCTAGACACGGCAAGAGGTTCTTCCCAGAACGGAGCCAGAACCCCGGCTCCGTCTGCACCCATTTCACACCCCTGATCGGCGACCTGCGATCAGTCGATGGCATGAGATAAATAATTTTTATTGCTCTCGCATAATAAACTGTATTCGTGCTCGCACCTACTGACATTTCATGTGGTTTTCTAGTTGGTTGCCGGGCATTTGTTGACCCATTCAGCAGATAATAGCAGTAAAGAAACGGACTGACTCGCTGAGCACGGAAGCTGAAACTGCAAGTGCAAGTGCAAGTGCAAGTGCTAGTGCCAGCAGCAATCTAAAAATACAATAATAATAATAATAGTAATGATAGTGACGAAGGAAAAATTACACATCACGAAAGAGAGACAAATCCAATACAATGGAAACCACATTTCCATTTCCATTTCCATAGAATTCCTTTCATTTATTATTGTCAATTGCAGTGCGCCAAGATAACTGAATTGAAGGAATAACTTAGGTGAAGCGTTTAGATAAGCACTGCATACATACAAATGCAGGCTGGCAGAATGGCTGTGGAGAAAGAATATTTGACATGTTCGGGAAATCTGTGCTCGGTTTTAGAGAGATTCATTGATTTCTTAAAACAAGACCTACCACAATCCATATTGCCTTCAGACATGGCCACGTTTTCCTGCTGGGGACTGCTGACTGCCTGACTGACTGACTCTCGCTGCTGGCTGGCTGAACCGAGAGTCACGTAGAGTCTGGCGAAACAACGACAACATCCATGCTAGAAAATCAGTGTTTGAGATCATTTATTATGTCCATTGTCTGTGCAGGGGGAAATCAAAAGCGATTTGCATACCTATAGTTGGATTTACTAGCTTATCAATACGAAATTACAATTGCACAAATGCATTGTGCACAACAATTGCAGTCGCAGTTGCCATTGTACGAGTAGATGCCGTACAGGGACAGACAGAGCAGAAATCAACACGGTCGCAGTCAGAGCCAGCTATCGCGTCCTTAGCTCAATGTCAAACCCGAGCTGTCTCTATCTGTCTATCCATCTATCTATCTATAGCAACTATCTCAATCTATTTTGTTTGGTTCTGCTTCTGCTGCTGCTGCTGCCTCTGCCTCTGCTCTGGCGTTTGTTTTGAGTCTACGAGCTGAATCTGGAAGCTATTTATAAAGCTCCGAAACGATGGGAAAACAAGGAAACCCCTTTCTGTCGATTAGGGGAAGGATTTGCGTGCCATCTGCTTCTGGCGACAATCAAATCAGTTCTGAAGCACCAATGAATCAATTTGAACGTCTACTGATTGATGGAAAAATAATAATATCTTACTGGCTGTTCAAGTGGTTTGGTCCATTGAGATATGAAGATGCAAACAAACGTTCAGATTCTTCCCACTAATTTCAGTTTAAAAAAATGTACAATTCATAGTTATATGTATATAATTTGTGTATTTTTTAATAATAATAATAAAAAAAAATATTAATTTGTGGCCTACCTAAGTCTAATAACAATATATATAGTATATATACATATATATGTATGTATGTGTGTATACGGATTTTAAGTACGAAAAAAAAACTCATTAAGCACAATTTTCACTAAATTATCTGACTGGCTAATATTTGTAGCAAGTAGATTTTGTAGTAACGTCTTTTTATAATCACAGCGCTTAGTTAAAACTTATGTACCGACATAGGTGGTTGGTGAGGCCCATCGATATCAATAGAATGAATGAAAATATCACAGAGCTCAGTTAATTTGATATCCATAAGAACGATTTCGTATCAATCCGTCCGCTTTCATCGCTTCAAGTCGTCTTTACACTGGCTGTCTTTTGTCTTAGATTTCTTCTTTTCATCGATGGTGTGACAGGAGCTGCCAAATACCTCCGCATAGCTGGGCACAACGGGCATCATCACAAAGTTCGGCTTAATCGCTTCATACGTAGGCGTGGGCGTGCCTATTGCCGGTGCTATTGTTGATGCTTCCATCGGTGCTGCTGCTGGAGTGTTGCTGGGTGGAAGCAGGGGCATTGTTACCTCACATAACGGAGGTGTCTGTGGCGCTGCCACACTTCCAGCTGGTCCGCTTTCAGTTCTTGCTGTTTGTTGGGCTGTTACTGCTGCGGATGTTACTGTTGAGTCGGAGCTATCTCGTTCGTGCTTATTGAATACGTTAAACACGCTCGGATAGACAATCAGGCACGATGTTTTGGGTGCTTTGTGCAACAGCTCCAGAGCCGCTTCGTAGCTGGGCAAGCCCGATACCAAGGTATATTCCGGCACAGGATCGTCTGAATCCGGATGCAGCTTCAATGCCTCAATATCAACAATTGTGCACTGTGTGGAATTATTCGCATTGTTGCGATCTAGAAATGAAAGAAACAAAGGGTTATTAGTGTTGCATGGAAATGGTAGGGGAAAGTGTGTACTTTTATACACCTCGACCTAGTTTCCTAAATAATTTGATTGCTCTGCTGAATTCTGTCTGGAACTAAGAACATTGACACAAAATTCAAATTGAGTTCGTGGTTGAATTTTTTTTAGCAAACTGAAGCACTTTATTGTTGGCTATTTTCTGGGCTTTACATCTCTCAAGGTTTGGCCAAACGGATGGCAGAGAAAAACAAACCTATTATGGAAACGTTGAAGAGGAAGTCTGTAGAGTGTTCGAAATTCCGTAAGTTGACAAAATCGTCATGCTTTGCAATGAGAAACATGTTATAAATAGATACGTACGTACGTAGTGTACACGAAACCTTTGACTTGACCTATAAAGTGCGCAGGCTTAGAAGCACTTAAAAAACAATCAAAACAAAACCGTCTGCCCTATCGGGATGGATTCTAATGGAATATTTCTTTTATGAGCGTTGAGGTCAGGTTCCATTTTGGGTAATACGGTCTCGTCCATTAAATATTTTATAGGTACCAGCACTAGAAACATTTTTTGCTGCCTTTCATTTAGCACATTTGGCTCTAAATACGATTATAAATGTTTACTAATTTTGTTTACTTTGTCCGGCCATGGCTAATCAGAGATCACACAATTCGGGTCGATAAGATTCGATTGAATCGGTATCAGCACTGCAGAACGGAGCAATGATCTCCTTGAGGAATACTTACAGTTGCGTTTCCAGGTCCGAAACTGGTGGTAAAGGAAGCACGAGCAGATGCAGAAGACCAACGAGATGAGGATCAGTGTGAACACGATACCGATCCACACCTCGTTCATGAACTTGTCGTACTCCAGCTGCTGCTGCAGCTGATCCACACTGCTTCCGTCCAGGATCACATGGTTGGCCAAGTCAAAGTCCATGATCGCCTCAGTGGCGTTTCGCGGAGAGGCAGCAGCTTCGCTGAACTGGTGATGGTGCTTCAGCTGGATGGAGTTAAGAATCGTAGCACCAATCTGCTTCAGGAAGTCACTATTGGCCAGCGCGTCCAGAGTGGTGATCGTGGGTGTTGAGGCCTCGGCCGCGGACGAGTGTTTGCCGCTGTTCAGAATCTGCTGAGCTGCCTCACCAGCGTAGTGATCGAAATGTAAGTCATGCGACAGTTCGTAGTTTAATGCGCGTGGCAGGCCCTCCATGTTCTACTTTTATACTACAGGAATTATTCAAGAAGGCGCTAGGGTAGAGTGTTTTGTGTCTCCGGCGGCTCGGCACACTTTCACTGTATCAGTATCTTCTTGTTGGTACGAGAATAATCGTTCTGAATCTTGCTCAACCGCACGCTCACGTCCGGCAGGCGCTGCGTCGAAAAAAAAACTGATTCGTGCGCCGTTCAAACAGAGCAGCAGTGCCGGCCAAGCTAGCGCTCGCTGGAATTCCAGTCAAGAGAGAAGTTGAGAGCGGTTGGCTTCCAATTTCCATTCCGCTCTCTCGCTCTCTGCCTCTCTCTCTCTCTGGCTTTACGCACCACTGGGAAAGAGGCACTCTGAGCTGGCGGAGAACGATCTTCGCATTTCTCTCCGAGAGAGAAATCGGCCTGCGTTAGTCTTTTGTGCACACAGACAATGGCTTCGAATTATGGTCCCATAATTGGCGTTACAAAGCGGCGGCGCACATGTTGCCCGAGAGAGAGAGTGGAGAGGGCAGGGATCGGGTAGTGGCCCGAGCAGAACTGTGGAACTGTGCCTGCTGAAGCATCGCATCGATCTTTATTTCTCTTTGGGCTTCGTTTCGTTCCGTCTTGCAGCCCGGCAAATGACATATCTCCCTTTACAGTTCTTCTTGTATTGTTCGTCGGGGGCCGGGGGAAGAAAAATTAGTGTTGGAGGATAATGTAGGTTTTGTGGCTCTGTTTTTGTTGGTTGTACCCCGCCCGAGGGGCCCATGGGCCGGACCCAGCCATGCCAAACCGATTCTCTTGTTCTTCTTTGCCCTTTTATTCCTTTCTTTCGTCGTGGCATGGTTTTAAATTACAGTTACGTGCAGATATCTTATTTCTGGCAGCATATTTGTGGGCGACACGATGATCAGCTCACCTGTTTGTTTGGTAGATCACTTTCTTGCAATCATATGTACATATGAATGTACGTATCAGAATTTAAGTTGGGACTAACGGATGTGGCTGGCATGGGGATTGCTTAGATCCAAGATCGCACCACCTATGTATGGGTCTCTGGGTATCTGCGATTAGCCCACATTAGAACAGGCAGAAGATATATTTAAGATAAGATCATAGGGGAATACGTAGTTTGGAAAATAAATCATCTTAATTTCAATTTATGGAGGGTTGTCTTTTCGCTGCATCAGAGTTTGAGTCTTTCATGAGCTCACAGAAGATCCTAAAAAAGAACATTCCTTATCATGATCAGCTAATCTGCCCGAGGAAATGAATCGGCAAAAACCGCAGTGGAATCTTCGCTCTAGGCTTGTCGGAGACAAAAGACAAAGGGAGGGACTCAAAAGAGATTAGAAAATGCCTGGCGGTGCTCTCGTCTCGCTCCATTTTGAGACTGTTCGCTGATGATGACGTACTCGCCGTTTATTTATTGGAAATTGAACTATTTGCAGTCTTCTTCGGCCACTGCGGCTAACCCCTATGGGTGAAGTATTCCATTCCATCCCAATACTGGCAATTGCGATGCTATTTTACTCCAGGTATGCAGCTCACGGCCCGTGAGAAACAGCTACAATTTAATTAACGATTGTACCCTGGGACCCGGGTAATGGGTATCTTCTAGTACCGGGTCAATCTGGGCAGGGCACTTCCGAGGCATTCGTAAACACATCTTCCTGTTCATTATTGTATGTTTGTCTTTGTGTCGCCTTCTTTACGGATTGTCTTGGATTGGCCGACTGTCTTTAATATAAACCCCTAATGATGCATTTGGCCACAATGCGGCTTGTTCCTTCAATGCCGACTACTGCCGCCCGCTCGCTCCTTCTATTTTTCTTGTTCTGCGCCCCGCGGACTCCCGTACAGCAGCAGCATCAGCATCAGCATCAACAACATCATCAAAAGTTAAATTAATGAGTCCACGGTCAGATGGGATATTTTAATCTTTGATTTGTTGTAACCTCCCTTTGAATATGGATATTCCTCTGATGCCGATAAAGCTTTTTTTATAGTTTACCGACCTCTGACTCGGATTCCTTTGCATAATGCCACCGCACCAGTCACCAGTCACCAGTCGGGCATTCGTTTCGCTCGCCGATGTCAACCTTCTGACCGTAATTAATCGGATTTTATTTAATCTTGAGCATAGTATTTTAATTCCCATCCCCAGTAGGCTTTAGCGTTTCGTAAGTGCATTATTGATTGTAGGGACTGACATTTGCTAGAAGCTGTTCGAAATTAGCTTTGTCTTTGATATATTGGTGATATATTCACATACATCCATAAATATGTAGGTACTTTAAGCGGCTGATGGGAGTTGTAATTATAGAGGATATACCTCAAGGAGAAACCCCAACACCAATACCATCTCAGATGTAGGTTTTCTTACTTAACATAGCTATAAAACGTCCACTGCCAGCTCTAAATTCAGCCCCTAATTGTGCTGGAAGCCTTTTGAACTACGTTTTTTCACACTGTCAACCAATTTCCATGTAATTACAACAGATAATGGCTTTCTCACATTGCTCTAATTGAGTAATCAGCAGCAGAATCTTGGGTATCGGAATCATCAGTCTCGCTATCCGATTCCTCGAATCCATATGGAATCGCATGCCAGAGCCACCCGTGGGCCTTAACTTCATGACATCCTGCCAGGCAACAGAAACGGCAACGGCAACGGCAACAAGAAGCACTTGTTCTGCTCTCACACAGCCGGGGCCCGGCTCGGCTCCTTTTCCCTTCTTCTCTCTCAGTTTTGAAGCTCAGCAAGGCGCACTGACAACCAACTGCGAGGCAGCCAAGGGCTGAGGGGCGAATCGTCAAAAGCAACAGGGGAAGAACGACTGCAGGGCCAGGTAATTGCTGCAGTTGTCGGGGGGTAGTGGTAGTGATGTGAAACATTTGTCAAATGGACCGAGACTGAGACCAGCAGCGAAACAGCGCAGGAGTCGGAGACGTGCCGATGCCATGGGAAAGTAAGAGGTTCTTCATGCTGGAGTCGTGCTGCCTTCGCAGTCCTCTAATCTGTGATATAGGTCATGCAACCCTCAAGGTTCCGGGTAGGCCTACACAACTTTGCCAGCGACTTCGTCTCTGACTTCGCCTCTGACTTCTCCGCTGACTTCCACTCTGACTTCTACTCTGACTTCGCCTCTGACTCCGCTGCAGAGCAAGAGCATTGTCTTTGGTCCTATTGTTTTTTGTGAATTCGTAGAAATTACGCGTGATGCCAGTATGCAAGCTATCCCTTTCATATTCTTATGTTAAGGAAAGTAGCTCTGTCTGTCCCGTCTCTGTCTGTCTGCCCCATGATGTCTCTGGCTGTCCTCGTCGCTCTACCCGGCATTAAGTGCATCGTTGAGTGCGCCTTTTATTCCATGCACAATTAAAAACGCAGTTGTGCATAGAGCTAGACAAAACCGAGACTTAAGCGGGCCCAGAACTTTGGCTCTCAAGTTAAGCCAAGCTAAACCTTCCTCCAGTTATCCTACGGCTCCCAACTGCACTCCACTGTCAGACCCACCAATTCAATGTCAATGAACCGCAGCTGTAATGTTTATATGCCCATCACTCCATACACAGATACACACAGTCGCACAATCCCACAATCACACGAAGAGCTCGGTTCTCGGAGCGCACTCCAAAGTTGTCCACCTTCCGATGTTGTCGTTACTTGGATTTTACTTTATTTGTTTATGGTTTTTCTGTCTGATTATCTTGGGCGCGTTTTAGCGTCAAGTTCGTTGCGCTTGGCCGGGCGGCTTCCTGGTAGACTGCCTCTGGCTCTGCCTCTGCCTCTGGCTCTGCCGCTGCCTCTGGCTCCCCTACCAATATCTATATGGTACTTATGATGTTATTTTTTATTTTATTGTCGTCTACGTTGTCGTCTTCGTACCCTTTTCTCATCCGCGGCTGTCAAAGTTTGGTTTTTTTTGTTGGTTTATCGCTCCAAAGGTTTTCAATGCAACAATTGATTAAACATTATTAGCACTCAAGCATAAATTTGTTCGACATTCACAACATAGTTAACCTGCTTTGTGGGGCTTCAAAGTTGGTACCATGCCCCTTGCAATGGGAAACCTCGAGGTAACCCGATACGTGGGCATGGATTTGTGAAATACAATTGTTGACCCATTTTTAGTTCGTGATCGCATGCCCTGGATTAAGACATTTAATTAGTCTAGTGGAATACTCGCATCTAGAATGCGGAATCCGATAATTTGCATTTAATATACCCAGATCGCCTGATCGATATTAATTAGCTGGTACGATTTATTGATAGCTTATGCTGACAGCAACAAGTTGTTCCCCCTCGAGATCTGATATTAATTATAGAGCTGGCCCCTTGATTTGGCATTGAAACTAAAGAAATGGTCGAGCAACAATAATAGCATTCGCTAGATACATTCTAAATGCCAGATACGTATCTAGGTACATATGTACATGCACTCATCAAGCGCAGGTGGGATTTCTATATACATTCAAAAGACGGAGAGTTAAATGAAGCAATAAACTAAATGGGATAAAGCGACATACTCGTATGTCGTATGTAGATCTGAATCTGAAAAAACAAGACTAGTCGTATGTATCTGCTAGGCACAGTTCTATTAATTTTGAAATTAAACGAATTCTGATTGATCATGATCATTGATCAAGCAATGCCGCTAATTTACTGCCAGTCGTTGAACCTAAGTGAGCAAAACAAGTTTCGCTTCAAGATTCCCACGTGTTAAAATTAGTTATTTAAATTAGCATACAAACTGTTGAAAAAATCGGAAAGAAATATTCTTTGAGAGTGCCTACGGCTGGGGCAGACACTCCACGCGATATTAACCGCGATATTAACTCAATTTTCTTAATCGTGCACTCGGCTATCAGACGAAATTTCCTCCGGTTTTTATTCTGGCCAAAATCCAGTGACCCCAATTGGTTTTTTGAGCTTTCAAGTCAATCATCGGTAAATAAACAAATTAGTCACGATACCCCCCTAAAGGGTTGGGAAACTTCGATTTCTCCGTATCGGAGTACTCTTATCAGGCACGTTGTGTTATATGTATGTAGGTATATGATGTGCAGGGTATTTAGGGAATTGATCTGGTTGTGGCAATTCATCAATGCACTATCTCTGTCTCGAGCTCCGTCCACGTCTGGGACGTGTAGCCCTTCTCATTATTGGCATTACACATGTTTTGGATTGTAATGTAACCTTATTTCTTCGTTTATATTATTTCCCTTTCTCGTAGATTTCGATTTGGTTATCATTGTGCGGCTCCCAAAATCGAAAGTCTACGTACACGTTAATTATTTCCACACAAGCAACCAACAATCACCTGCATTCATTGGGGCCTCCTTCCACCTCTGATCGATTTCCACTGATAAGAGCATTAATTTTCGAGTGCTACAAAGAAGAAAAAAGTCCTATTACCGCTGTGCTTTGTGTCAATCAGAGCTCAAACTGGTTGGTGCCATGGGTTGGTTTTTCGTGTTGACATTTCTTTTCCTCTTTGCCTCTTTGCCTCGTCAACGTTGCAAACAAAAGTCTGACAAGAGAGGAGGTGGGCCCGTGGGACATGTATTTGGGGTTGGGCCTAGGGCCCCGACCAGCGAAAGTGGCATTACAAGGCATTTGGTTTAAGACTCGTTGGGATTAGCGATTTAAAATCTTGTATGTCACTCTCTCCACCCTCTCTCGATCGATCTTTCTCTACGGATAGGGATAGATCAGTCACTGGCTCATCGGAAGGGCATTGAATTAGCTGGAACTAAGTTAGGCACTCGATTGGATAGCGAGAAAATAATGCACAGGTGTGATTGTAATAAGTTTTCCCGCGATAAAATCATCTATTTTTAGATAGATAGATATTTCTATCGTCCCTCATAGAAATGTATGCATGGATTTGCGCGAACGTATTGCACTTCTGCAGCAATTCAATTAGGCCACTAACAGAACCAATTTGTAATGCGCTTTAGCTTTTTAGCTACAGCGAATCGCGAATCGCGACAAAAGTGCCTGAAGCAAGGCCACGGCTCGAAGCGGGCGGGGGGACGGTGACACTGTAGCAAGAGACAAAGCCATACCAAAGGCAGTGGGTCCAAATCCAATTAAACGAGTGACAACGACACTGCATCTACTACTAAAAGAGCTAGTGTAGGAGAGCCCGGGGTCAGGAGTGGGAGGGGCACTGCGAGCTGCGAGCTGCGAGTTGGCATAAAAATTGAATTAAGCGCAATTTCAAATGGACAAAGGCACAGCAATGTGGCCTGGCCATGTCTCTGCCACCTGCTGTCTACTTTGCATTTTCGAAAACGGCAAAAAAGAACTTCAAAGAAATTGCGACATAATTAAGTTGACAATTACAGAACACTACCACAGCAGCGAAATGAGCAACAGTTGTAGAGGCGACACTTGCGACCGATTGACACCAGTAACCCAGTTACGTGGCATGAAAAAAAAACATAAAACAAATTAACTGGGACTCCGAAATGTCTCTGTTTCTGAGTCGGGTTAAGAGCAATCCGCGTACGCCACCGTAATTTCAAAATATCCAGAAAGCAAGACCGGCTTTGGGAGTCTCGACTCTTGCAATACCCTTGAAGATCGAGCGTTGCTATCCTACGATTTTCATGTAATGTATATGTACTTGCAAACTTCTGATCGAAATATATGTACATAAATACATATGAATAAATTATTAGACATCGTATCGCGTCTCTGATTAAAATGGAATATCATAAAGGTCAGGATTAATCGAGACACCAGCTTTGGACAGGAGGTTTTTATTTTTTAAATAGTTTACTTTAGGATGGGGATTCTAAGTAAAAACACTTAAGCCGATTTGATAATAGTCCATGTTACATATATGTTTTTCTTTGGAATTCAGCCCTTAACTAATCCCATGCACACTTTTACTTGGTCTACCGCTCAGACTGTCGCTCTGACGACACCACCATTGGCCCAATCCTGCCGCTTTATGGTAAGGTTTGACGATGACCAAAAAAAAGGCAGATAGAAAACCTGGCCCGACTTTATTGGTAAATTCGTATTAAAAAGCGTTGAAAAACGATTCGAGAATCGCTCTCTCGTCAGACACTTGAGATACTTCACGCCTCCACCACAGTCTGAGGGACTTAGTTTTTTCAGTTCATTTAATTCTTATTTTCTCAGCAAATTGGTTTGAGAAGGAAAGGATCTTGCTGTTGTTTGACTAGAGGAAACGTCTGCTGAAGTGGGAAAACATGCGAGTTATTCCACAATCCACAATCCACACATGCTTTGGCTAAGAGATTTTCAACAAATTCCTCGAAAATAAGCAAAAACCGCAAATGTACAACAACAAAGGCAGAAAAGATGTACTTATATGTGAGATACCAGATACCTTTTAGTCGTCGTTGGCATCATGTTGTATAAGAAAGAAAAGGAAGAGGGATATAGTTGCCCGGGATCTTTTATGTAAACAGATTGCTCAAATTTCCATCTTGCATTCCTCTTATCTTAAGGATACAAGTGAGAGTGTAGTCTTAAGTACATTTTGGTGTGGATTACACGAGAGAGAGAGAGAGCCCTAAGGATACATAAAATAGGTGTATAACACACAAATTGTTTGGTTACTCAGGAAGTAGCGCTCAACCATTTAGAGTATAAGCGAGGTGGCCTCTTAGAAATAGATACTTCTACAAATTAGATCTCTAGTATGATTCAGAAAATTCCGTCAGCATTGGGCTTATCGTTTGGTGACGAAATCTGCTCTGGACTTCAGTTAAATGATAGTCTTATTTGTGGAGAGTCATTGTTCTAGATAAAGATGATGGAAATGCGATTTCATAATTATGATGAATCACATTTTGGGTGATGCTATGTGATGGCCTAATTGACGTCTTTCTCTTGACGCATTCGTTTCCGCTTTAAATCTCAGTAAAAAGTTGATGTGTAATTACAATTTATCCAGCTCCCCAAAATGGTACCTTCAATATTTCCCCCGACCCAAAAATTTCTCTGAAAATACGAAGACAAATCTAATTTGGTTTTTTTTTGTCGCTGACCCAGTGAGAGCGAGAGAACAAAAAAAATGCCAAATGTTGATGCTGGGGATGTGATGATGATGGGCTATCTAAGAGCTCCAAGTCCATTAGCACCGGCCCCAGCATCATGGGAGAAGCAACGAGTCCGAAATGGGCACAGTTTAAAGGGAGTAAACGACGCCAATAAAACGCGGGACGCGAAAATATCCAAGTGCTGCGTTGCACGAAAATCATTTTATGACGCTTTAAAGGTAATTTTCTGAAAGGAAAAACAGAGTCAAAGCGAATTTTTCTTTTTATTTTGGGATTGCCTTTTCTTTTGTTTTGTTGTAAAATTGTTGACTGGGACGCGTGGGCACGTAAAAATTGTATTTGGCCTCGCTGCACAAAATTTTCAAGAGCAACACGTGGGAGGTCGCGAGTTGTGAATTGTGAATTCAGGAAACAGGTTGGTCCTGGGAGAGGGGACGGGCCTGGGAACCCTCTATAGGGACTCTCTATAGTTTCCAGTCACGAACTTGTCATAAAATTAGCCTAAAGGCTTTAAATGGCCAGGCATCTTGAGAGTCTAAGGCGAATGATTGCGAAAATATAAAATTCCACCTTTTCTCTTTTTGAGTTACGTTGAAGCCATTTTCAATTTGTCGTTCTCGGTGTGCGACCATATCTTTGGGTCATCAATCTAAATTACGCCATAACATTTTCAGCCTAAGCCGGACTTTTGTATAATAATAAAAATATTTATTTGCCTGGCGACAAATTGATTTATCTGACAGCATAATCAACCTTGCGGATTTTGTTGGACTTGTGCGGAAATTTATGAATATATGAATCGACTGGAAGGCTGAGGAACGACTGAGACCGAGACCCGAGGCCCGAGACCTGAGACAAAGTCACAGCTGGAATTTAGAAGTTTTTGTTCAACTTTGTCGAGAAGGAAAAGGAAGTGTCTAGCAGCATCTATGGCCGCAAATTGACATGTTCTGCTCAATAATCAAGCGATCAGGGGCAAGGACCGAAACCTCATCCTGCTTCTTAGGTTCTTGGCCTATTGATAAATCCTATGGTCGTGGTGATTTGTCAGCACCAGACAAGCGACATTGACAACGTGCGAGTATCTCTCTGCCAAGGACAAAGCACTTCTGCTTCTCTCTAGGTACTCTTATGCTGCTGCGTACCTCGTTATTGTTAATCTATTGCACACTCCCACCCCTCTGTATCCATCCACATCCTTGGCCTTTTGCCTGGGCATAACCTTTTTTCCATCCATTGTTTGTTTTTGCAATGCACAGAGTCGAAACAAGAGTAAGCGTGAGCATAATTATGGTTCTCAATTATTCCAAGAACTGAGCAGTCGCACACTGAGCCCGTCTTGTTAGAGTCGTCTTGGAGATTACCCAGAATCCTGCCTGCTGCTGGCCTTTTGGAGCTGGATTTGGGAAGTGGATGTGGCTGCTGTTCCTGTGGCTCTGCTGGGTATCTGAGTATGTAATGTTCTAGTGAATCAACAAAAATGGTAGCCTTTTTTAATTTCTCACCTCTGGATACCTAATCCTCTAACTCACGGCCCATTCAAGGCCAACACTGAAGCAGAACTTATTTACATTTAAGAACAAACTCCAAATTCATTTATTATCTTCCTGCCCCCGAAACAAACATTTGAGATGTCATGCTATAACAAAAATGTCCTGCCATTAAAAGGCTCATTCATAAATCAACGGCCAAGTATTGATGATTCTCGATACGTTTCTTGAGTGTTTTTTGAACAAATCTGCTTCCTCATGGTTGTTTTAAGCATGCTTGTATTTTACATATGAGGGGAATATGATAGCCCATAACTTCGTTAAGCAGACAGCTGGCTGGGGAAGCCGATGGTAAAGGTCCTTTGGGCTTCCTGTAGCTGCGTTTTGTATTGAAACTGATGGCTGATTGATGACTCACCGTGCGGTTCTTTTAGAATTCACCTTTCCAGAGAGTTCTCAGTCTCAGCTATTTTAAAAGTCTTATCTTGTTTCTGTATAAACCCAAAACGTGACTCTATCGTTGACCTCACACATCTTCAGTTATTGTGTGGCATCCTCCCCAATCGAGTCACCTTTCCCAAGAAATCTCTCCAGCATGCTCTAATAAAGTATATACATATAAGCCATACCTAATGGCCATGATTTCCAGTTGCCAATAAACTGAAGATGAAACCAAGGGCCCCGAGTATTTTCACATTTTCACTTGAGAGCCAAGAAGGCAACGTACACCGAAGTGGAAGAACGTGTTTCAGCTATAAATATCAATTAACTCAGATAAAGATACTTATGCGAGCCACAAATCTACGAATTGGAAAATAAAACTAATTGCAGCTAGCCGGTGGTCCACAGATACCCATACCCATGCCCATACCCATTCCCATATCCCTCCAAGAAGGCACCGACTGAAGCCAAGAGGAAGTCGTAAAATTGATAGAGGCGCTGGACTCAGAAGGAGCCAGTCTCTTGTCCGATTGCGGGACTGTCACTAGAGTGCCAGGTCACGTTCGAAGCTGCGGCAGCAGAGATGACTCACAGTCACCGACCAGCTCATCTATTTGGCTCGAAGGCAGCTTATCAGCCAGCGCACTGGCCACGAATTCGATGACGCAAGCAGCAAATGAAAAGTGGAAGTAGAAGTAGAAGTAGAAATGAAAGCATTTCCATTACCTACTCCGACATCAGGTTCCTGGTAGTCGGTCCTCCTAATTTTCTGCTCATTTTGTTTGATGATGCGACGACATATGATTTGTCCGCTCTTTGAACTCTGCCCCGGGCGTTTTATCTGCGCCCTTCGTTCCATTGGCCACTTATCAGCAGTCTTTTCACAGCCCGACTCGGTGTGGTCCTTATCTCTAGCGTGTGCTTCTGCTAATGAGTCGGCGTTAGCCTAAGAGTCTGCGGGATATTTGCATTTATCTTACTCAAACAAGTGCTCTGTAAGATTCGTTGTTTGCTTTCTTGGTTTAAATAAAATCAAGGAGGGGGTCGGATTTGTTTGTCTTTGATAAAAGTAAACCCTGACTTAGGGTATTAAGGGCTGCAGCCCACGGCCCTATCTTTCCATTCCGCTTTCGATTGAATTTTACTACGGGATTAATCGGACAACGACCTAGTTTGATAGGGGCTTTTTTGTCGCTAATCTAGAAAATCAACAGGTAAGTTGGCTTGGTTATTTTTCGCTTAACTTATCTGGAATACAATACAATCAAATAAAATCTTAATACAATAATTAAATGGGTCAGAAATAGCTATGACAAATATTGTGGTTTTGTCCTTTGCCAGCAAGATATTCGCGGATATCGGTAGTTATACATATGACTTTATCTATATCCATGCGTGATTATATTAAATATAGAACATTTCGCTATTTCATGGCACAAATGGTTCCTCTAATCGGATCTCACTTCTTTTTTCATGTTACGGAAGGGAGTAGTGACAGAAAACAAGAAACTCAAAGCCTTATTTAGGATCAGTTTAGTGGCGATGATTTAAATATGACTCTAACGACCCTACCATTGAATTTTCGGTCACAAACGATCATGTCATAAGAAGCCTTGGTCAGACTTGGTCGAAAGGAGACGGGTAACTGGGATAAAACTGTGTTAAAAAACAAAAATTGTTGTACGCCTACTTTGATAATTTTTCCACGCCTTAAATTATTTTTGGTTTTATCATTTATTTTTGGCAAGCGCAAATTATAAACAATTTAGGTGAAGATGCAGCTATTCCGTAAGTAGTCCTGAACATTTTTTAATCCAATTTTATATGCTTTTTTTTAATTTGAGTCTAAGAATACGACTTAGTTGACTTGAACAAAAACTTATGTCAGCATTTGATATGCTATCATTTAATACAAAGAAGAGAATGTGAATGTGGAAATATTTCTCGCATTGGGTAACCTCTGCTCGAGATTTGGGAAAAGCATCCTTTAAACAGTTGAAAACATAAACAGGGCGAATGCTGCTTAGAATTTCATTACGCGTACTTAAGTGGTGTGATTTTCAGCACACCCTCCCTGCAGTCACCAACCTCTCCTGTGGGCAGAGTTAGTGTTGCAAAAGCTCGTAAAATCTACTGCACCAGCAACCAGCAACCAGCGACCGCAGTAGCGAGCGACACATCCACTGCAGTGCGGCTGCAAAACGTCATCACCGCGTTTTCCTTCGCCTTGATTTTATGGGCAATGGGCGATGCGCAAGCAGGGGAGAATGTACATGTACAGGGCACATGGACACACACACACTCGTACATATCTCAGCTGCAGTCTGGTTTCTGGCTCCTCCTGGGCTGCCGCTAAATTCGGCTAAAGCGTAAAATTTTTATGGCTGCCGCAGAGCAGAGTCGACACGTGGAAGGAAGACCATGCGAAGTCAGCGTCGTAAATAAATTTTTGCCCGTAATTAATTTTGCATGCTAGTCAGATAGGAGTGGAGTGACACAGAGTTCTCGGCGACAGTTAGTTGATTCTTGACTCTCAAGTCGGGTTTCGCTTTTCGGGAGTTCATAAATGACGATAATGTGAATGGCGCATGCTTCTAAACTGTTGGCCTATACAATTTTGATATGCCGATGGTGTCGCTAAATGATTTTTTCCTTTTTGCTCATACGCACCAAGTGCGCACGACGACGTCGACGACGACGACGCCGTACGTATGTTACTGTACTTTGGTATTCAAATTGTGTGCTCTTTTTATATTTTCGTGTTTCAGCAATTTGCGAATCAGTATTTTCCCTATCCGTCTGTCATTCTGCCTCGAAGCCCAAACTATCAAAGTTGGCTGTGCACTGCAGTCGGCCTTATTAGTGAGCCTGTTTAGCTGGCTGTTTAGGAGTTGCAGCTGCTTCTCTTATACATATATTATTGATTGCATAAATAGAAATATGTGCAAGCCGATTCGATACAGCGATTGGTTCGTTCATCCCCAGAATGAGGCCAAGATCTTGAGGTGGTTTTTTGTGTACATTCTCTGATCACACTCTGATCAGGGCAAGCCTAGGTCAGAAATTCTGAATATACAAATTTTCATAAAATTGCTGTTTTCTTCGTAAGCTGATGGTTTCTACATGATCACATGCCTTAAATTCGCTTTCAGTTAGGGCTCGCCACTGTGACGGAAGACTCCCAGTGGCCAGCAATGGACGTAGGCCAACGTCAGCGCATCAAGTTTGCCCGCCGAACATATCTATTTTTGTTGATATTTCTGCTACTAGCCTTGGTGCAGTGGGCCCTGGTTGGTTTGGTGTTAGTTTTTCTAGTTTGTCTAATTCTGTCTAGTGCTTTAGTGATTGACCACATTTTGCTTTCAGAGAAAGTGCTCGTGAGACACTCCGTAACAGTAAAATATTTTGCTTTGTTGCCTTCGTCCTGGGCATTTTACTGTTTCTCGTGTTCTTGCTGGTCGGACAAGTGCGGTACTTCAAAATTGTCAACTATATTGTGGCCTTTGTCATCGTGAGTTATCGAACAGGGCTCTCCACTGGCTTACTGTCACACTGTAACACTGTAACACTGTCATACGATTAACTGTACTCTAACTATACCTAGGTGGAGCTGCAAACTGTTGCGATGTTCGTGCTGGTAGCCTACACCTGGCTGCCAGAAATAATTGTGTACTTCTTGATCTGCTTGGGCTGCTTCGCGTTGTTCCTGGTCGTTGGATGCAACCTGCCATTCTCTGTGAGCAGGTATCGAGAACCTTAGACACTCTAATTGATCGACTTTCCGTCACAGATGGATCTGACCGAGCGCGTGTCCCACCTTTTCATAGTGACCTTCATTTTACTGCTCGTCTCTGTGTATTTCCTAATAGTGCATGTCCATGTAACGAAGTTGCTGCCGTACGCATTTCTAATCTTCGAACTGAGCCTCTCGGTGGTTGTGTTCTTGGTGAGTTGTCGCACCAATCCAGACGATCGCCTTGTTCTGACCAAATCAAACCAAATCAAATGAAATCAAATTTTTAGTTTGTTATGCTCCAGGCCCAGACCATCAAGGGCGATCGCTTTGCCCAGATGAGTGACCGCGACGCTCTCCTGGCCTCATTGATATTGTTTCACGAGTTCCTGACAGTTTACACCTTGACTTTTTTTTGGCAAATCACCTATGCCTACTTCACGCCCGAAGACTACTCCCGGGTCACGGAGAGTGCCAAGCAATACGCTGCTCATCACTACGGAGACGGAAGTAATACAGAGGTTAAACATTTATTATCTTATCAATAACGGAACTCATTGTAGTAGCTGAAAGCGGCGATGCCAGTGGCTTATCTGTGAGTAGCAAAGCCTTTGCACACGTTAATGAAGCTGACGTGGGCGATGCTAAGCCCTGGAATGGTACTGGCACTCCCCGATAGAACGGCCATGCGATCACAGATACTCGTGGTGGCGAAAAATCTCCCAAGAGTACCGAAGTCTACGAAGAGGATGGCGACTTGTACGGATGTGTACACACAAGTAAATGTTTATCTACAATGTTTTCAATGAAGCTTTACAGTTGTTTGTCGAATGACCGTTTCCTTATCTGAATGGAATGGTAATAAACAAAAATGTCCATTCATTTTGAAGGTTTTTTTTTGGTCTTCGTTCCTCGTTCCTCGTCAGTATCAGGTTGGCTTTGATTATGTACTTATATTGAATAGTTATCAGTATACCCATTTAGTTGACATTTGATATGTTTGCCTAGCACCCATTGATGGTTTTGGACAAATTTGCAGTCGTTGTTAGACACACGGACGCCGGAACAGACTGAACACACTCCTGCCCTATAGCCTGCCCCATATATAGCTATGCATGCCTCAAACGATCTACGCAGATATCGGAAGTCTCGACGAAAGTTTGCTCTAAAAACGTATCTCCTGCTGGGCGTCTGGCTTTTATTGGCCCTTATCCAGTGGATTGTTTTTTGCATTTTGTAAGTGCAAGTCATCAGGGTTTGATTGATTGATCGCTCTCATACAATTTTCCCCAGAACTGACTTGCGCTCGAAACTCCAGGATCTTTATTACGTCGGTTACGTGACATTGGTCCTGTCCGTTTTCATTTTTCTGATTTTCATATTCTTTGAGAAACTTCGCTTTGTTCGATGCCTGAACATTTTTCTAGGATTTATAATCGTAAGTGGTTGTGGTATTTAGTTAAATTTTTGGGGCTCCCCCTTCCTTCCTTCGCAGGTGGAGCTGCAGATCATCGCCACGTTTACTCTGATCACTCACTCCTGGTGGGCGGATGTGCTGACCTTCTTCTTTGTGTGCGTTCTTCTGATTGTGCTATTTCTGTTAATAGGAGCATTTCTTCCAAAGAAAGTAAGAGTTCTCCATAGCTACTGACTATTCTATTCTCAACTGCTGCCGATCCCAATAGATGGACCTCACTCTGGACATAGCCGTCCTATTTATATTGGCATTCATCTTTATTATTGTCGCCGTCTTTTTCCTTATGTACCAGCTAATAATATCGAAAACACTCCCGTATAGCTTCCTGGTTGTGGAGCTGGCCATCACCATCACAATCCTATTGGTAAGTTGGTCTGTTGGTCCGTTGGCCTGTTGGCCTGTTGGCCTGTTGGCCTGTTGCTCCTGTGCCCCACTAATTAAGAGTCTGCTAGTTTGTTATGTACCATGCCCAGACCATCCATGGAAGCCGCTTTGCCGAAATGCGTTTGAAAGATTTTATTCTGGGATCTTTGATACTATTCCATCACTTTCTCATCATTTTCTGGCTGACGTTCTATTATCAAGTCAACTATAGGCCTATCACCTCAGATGATTACATAGCCACTAGTTCGACTAAGCAAGCTACAGCAACAGAAAAAGCCGGGGACTTAAGTGATCTTTTTGAAAACGACAATTATGATAATGGTAAGCTTTGATATGTCTCTTGAGCGAAGCTCCAACTGCACAATATTTCGCTGTTCCCAACCAATCAGGAGACGGCAATAAAGAGGATTCGCCTGACGTCTGGACAAATGCTCAAAACTGGACAGATCCAGATAGAGACAGAGACAGAGAAAGGTCTCGGCCCAAAGGATCAGGCGGTTCCAGAGATAAGAGTGACGGCACGGCTGGGCATCGAGATAGAGATAGAGGAAATAGGTGGAAGCCGTCACACGATGCAGACAGAGTCACTGTGCAATTAAGACATAGAGGAAGAGTCAAGAATCTGTCTAAAGATGAAAATAGAGATAGAGATGCCGACAGAAGTCGGGAAAGTCATGCAGATGGAGACAAAAGCTCGAATGAAGGTGGAGTTGGAGATGCTGACAGAAGCAGAGATAAGGCCGAAAGACCCGCACCTAATTGGGATAGGAGACTCTACCCCAAGAACATGCGGCATCTAAATATTAGAGGCTATACCCAACAGGATAGGTCCTTTGAGAGGACAGACCTGGACAGACAAAGTTATGGACGGGGAGCTTATCGAAATCTACCAAATGGTGATGGTTTCGATCATGATAGAGACGAGTGGAATTCTCACAAAAAAGCTATAGGAAGTAGTAACGTGGAAGATGCACTTGAAGATTCTGATTCTGGTCTTCCCACGTTGTAGTGCATCCCTACATTGGAATTCTTCCAGCCCTAAAAAATATCTGAAAATACCAAAAAAATGTTAATAAATTTAACAATGCCGAAGGAACATCAAGAAATCGCACATCTGGATTCAATAAGGAGCGACTTGTAAGTGACCGTATATTTGGAAATTACTAGGAATCAGGAAGAGGACACGGCCCTCAACTCTTCTTAGTTGTGTGAAAAGAGACGAGGTAATTCTTACATCGCGTAAAGAAGACTCTGGTACACATTTAAATGTCGAAATGGAAGAAGTGAAAGAGCTTCCTGTTGGAACTATTAGCACGAAAAAACCTACAGATGACAAAAGTTTACTGAACGCTGTTTCGAATGGAATGAATTATGATTTTTAAGATGTCTACCTCCTCTCTATACATACATTGTACTCATGGTCGTATGAATGCCCTCAAGATGTATGGCCCTCAGCCAAAGCAAGTCAAGATAGTCTTATATATAAAAAGAAACGTTTGTCAAATTACACCTAATACACGTGAATTCACAATAAAAGCGAAGCAACTACGGTGCTCCTTTGGCTAAAACATTGGAAGATTTACGATATATATATAACATATATGGGAATGGGTATCTGTAGTGTTGGTGTTTTAATAATTATTTAGCTCCTGCCGCTGGGATTATCTTTAAAATCTGAGTTATTAATCGGGACACACGGACACTCAAAAAGTCTTGCCAACTTTCACCTTTGGTCCAGGATGTGTAGCAATTGGTCCCATATCATTGCATTAAATAGAATATACAAACTTCGTTGTTATTGAGCTCAGCTTTCTTCGTTTTACACTGGCTTTTTTCAGCATTTTGGCAAAAGAGCAAAGCACGACCACGACTGCCTGAGCCATGCAACTTCTGCTGCTGGTGTTGATGTCAATGCCAGTGCCACTCTTCAGTCTTCAGTCCTCGGTCCCCAGTCCCGTTTACATCGCCCCTCCGTGTCCACTTTTGAGCTGCAGTCACTCATGGCTGCGACCTGAACTGAACCAGATACACGATGCACGATAATATTATTTATGGCCCTGTTTGGTGTTTGTTCCACCCACACCCGCGGCCTCTGTGTTACCTTCTATCTGAATATGCATCTGTCGCTTCTGAGAAGGGTTATGGAATGCTTAATGCCATCCACGGATTCTCGGTCCGTTAGTCCAGCTGTCTGATTTCTGGCACTCAGGCCCATCGCACTCATCAACCAATTCGTACACTCGCATACAAATTGCAGCATTAGAGACGCAAAAGCTTGGAAAAAGTGTTACAATTGTATATAGTATTGTCATGGGGTGTAGGGGGTGCTCCCAAAATTCTCACCTTCCCAGGAATTGTAAATAAATCGATTTTTTTTGTGAATATTTCTTGTTATATTTGCATACATATGTAATTTTCTGGCAAAAAAAAAACAAAAAAACATTGTTTCTTTTGTTCTCATAGAAGACAATATTTATATTAGTTTTCAGATAGCATTGGATTTACTCTATGTATTGGATCTATATCTTTTTCTGTTTTCTGTTATCTGTTATCGTTTCTGTTTTGGTTCCTCAGTGCTTGATTAAAAGGTGTCATTTCGTTGAACGATTTGAAAATGTTGTGACTAAAATATGGAATATGGAATATAGCTGTAGGTTGCACTGAAACCTTATAAGTGGAAATTTTGCTAGGATAAAAGCAGTTCAAATATGTGAAAAATGTTATGAAATTCCAAGATTGAAAGCAACAACATGCGAGTAGGTATGATTCCCTTATTAAATTAAGCTCTTCTGATTCGATTCCGTTTCGACGATTTCCATTGAGTGGGAAATCCTTTCAGCATTGCACGTTCCTCCTCCAGCACTCCACCCAGCTGCACTTCATGCCTGCTGACCTAATCCCGACGAGCCACGTTCAGGTCACGTACATAATATGAAAACAAAGCAAAAAATATTCGGCTCGTACCCGAATGTCATCGGATAGTTGCTCAGGCCACGTATCCCATGGATTAAAAAAGATGATGGAGGCAGGCCAGATGCCCAATGCTTGTGTCGGATCAACGAATGTTTAAGGAACTTTCAGAGCTGACAATTCCAGAGCTGAATACTCGAATACTCGAATCTCATAAGGAAATTAAAAGAAGATAATTGCAATTTAGTTAGCACGGAGTGTTTTCATTTGAGTGTTGTATTTTTTCGCTCTTAACAGTCAGGCTTAATGGATAGACAACTAGTTTAAATACATAATACATTAATATACTTATATTAAAAAAAAAAGAAAAAAATACTCAGTCTTGCATAATACAATAATATAAATATAAGTATAAATATAACAAATCAGTTTGAGGGGCAACTGGGGCAACTGGGGCTGTTGCTGTTGGGAGAGTGTGTCTATACGAGTACGAGTATAGGTAGCAAACATTGCATTTTGGTTAAGAATTATGTTATTAGGCTATAAGTCTCTACATTGGAAACAACATTAGCAGCAGACGACGCGACTATTTACAAGTGACTAAGCAATTGGGCTGCTTTCCCTGATCTCTCCACGGTCCCAGTTGACGCCCCTCTCCGCCCCTCTCACTTCCATTCCCACTCCCACTTCCACTTCCTCTGCCTCTGCCTCTGCCTACTGTCTGGGCAATCACGCGGCAACAACAACAACCAATGTGGCGCAATCATCGTCAGCAGCAGCCGCCGGCAGTAAACTTTGTGCCGGCACCACAGCCAGATCCCTCTGCTCCGGCTCGGCATGCTCCTGCTCCTGCTCCTGCTCCTGCTGCTGCTCCTCCCGGACCTGCTCATCCGGCATGTTAATGCAAATGGCAGGCATGGCTGTGGCCGATTCGGAGCCAGAGACGGAGATGGAGATGCAGGCTTTGTCCTCCTCCGCGGCTGCTGCTGCTGCTGCTGACAGTTTGCACTTTTGCAGCTTATTCAGTTGGTGATGCTGCTGCTGCTGCAGCTCGTCCTTCTCCCAAATGGGTGTGCGGGCGGTGCGTGGATGATGGTGATGATGATGCACAGCTGCCAGACTGGGGTACACAAACTTCATGCCGTAGGCAAAGTGACGAGGCTGGTGATGCAGGGCCTCGTCGTAGCTGGGCAACCCGGTGGCAATTGTATAGCAGGGTGGGGATTCGATTTGGTAGAACGCCGCCTCATTGTTGTTCCCAGCTGATGGCTGCTGCGGCTGCTGGAGGAGCAGGCGGCTGGCATCGCAGCTGACCAGGTGACCAGGAGAGCCTGCTCCGTGCGAGGAATAGGAATCGTTGGCGGCATGGATCTGTGCACGCATATCCTTATCTGCAATGGACAGAACAGAGCACAAGAAGAGGCGTTCGTTAGTTGAATTTGTCGAAAGAAAGTTTCTTTTGCAGGGGTTGGGGTTGGGGTTGGGGTTGGGGTTGGGGTTACGGTTGGGGGCTTCCACTCTCATTACACTGCTTGTTCATGTCAAAGGACACTTTTCATAGAAAGACTGACATTAAATTCAATTTAGCGTAAAGGCGCAAGCGCTTGATCATCAACTCCACTTTGAAAGGACACCCAGTGAGAAAAAAACACGGACGAAAAAAAAAAGAAAGGAGGCAATGGAAACAAAAAAGTTTGTGCTGACCGGAAATGCCTGCGAGGATGCCAGGACAGCCAAAGTTCCTTCGGAACAGACTGACAGCCACAGAAACAACAACAACATCAGCGGCAACGGCAACGGCAACAGAAACTGCGCAATAATATGCCGGAAGTGCGCGCGTGGCACAATGGAATGAAATAAAATACACACACACACCCACACCCACCCACACCCACACAGAGAGCGACTGACTGCAATGAAATAAAAGCTCGGCGCTCGCCCCGGAAAGCATGCAGCAGAAAGCATTTAATTTTTATAATCCCGAACGGCTGCTGCACATGAGTGCGTGTGCGTTGAAATATTGCATTTCAAAATTAAGCAAAATTAAATTAAGTTTGGGAAATTCCCCATTTGCAGCCACAACAACACGAGCCAAAAAACCAAAAAAAAAAAACCAAAAAAAAAGAAAACCAAACGGCGAGCAGAAACATTCCAAAAATGTTGTTTGAAATTAAAATTAAAACACACACGAATATGAACGTGTCGTAATCGCGAGTGCTCGATTCCATTTGAAGCTACGCTTTTGATTAAACATTTATGAAACAATTATACGAGCAGGTTTGCCTGCATTTCACGTGTAACTCTTCGCCGAGGGCAAACGCTTCTCACTATTATTAAATGCAATTTAAGCTGCATTCAATAAATAAATGGACGGATCCCCCAGTCGGGGTCCAGTCGCATTTTTTCTGATTTCGTTTCAGCACGGGCCTGTTAAAACTCGACCATTTTTTAGTTACTGCCTCTCCAAACCGTCTTTATGTTTTATAATTCCCTTTTTGTTTTTGGCCCGTCCCCAATATGTTTTTCAATTAAAGCGCATCGCGGCTGCTCCACTCAAAAGGTGGGCACGGTCTGTGGCATGGTGCGGCATGGGCATGGGGCTTAAGCCTGTTGAAAAATTTGCGCATTACAATATTAAAAGGCAGCAGTACTGGAGAAGTACCAGTCAGCAGTTACAGTAGCAACAGTAGCAACAGTAGCAGTGGCAGCAGTTGTTGATTTATTGTTCAAACTGTGTACGAGTGTGTGTGCTTTTTTGTCCAGGACCGGGACCCATGGACCAGCCGTATGGGGACTCTCTCCTTTTTTTGACGTTTGCTGCTACTTCTTTTTGCTCCTTTTCGCTTGATAGACAGACAGGGCAGGGCTGGACGAGAGGCGTGGCACACACATCCACATCCACATGCTGCAGGCTTCATATTTTATGCAAGTGTTTAACCCCCCTCGCCCCAACCAGCGCCTTTCGTGCCTTTTTAAGCATTGCAGATGGCCAGCAAAGAAGCCCAGAGAAACCCAGAGAAATGAAGTGAAATACTAGTGAAAGGTGAGAGAAGAGGCCGAACCGAACCGAACAGAACCACAGCGAGCCGAGGCGAAGCGCTGCAGTGTTTGGCGTGGAATGAAAAAATTAGCACGTCATTTGTTGTTGTGCTGTGTTGTTGTTGCCTTTTGTTTCTCGGCTGTGTTGGTAGTTTTCAGTTCTCTCTTTGCACTTGCACCTCATCCTTATCCAGGTCCTGGTCCTGGTCCTGCTCCTGTTTCTGTTGTCATTTTTGATGGCCCAAAATGTATGCAACAATTTAAATCCATCACAATAAGCCGCAGCTGATGAAAGGATATGACGGCGCACCGCGGCGTGGCTGGAGAGCGGTAAATGGAAACACTGATCTGTTTTATTTATACATTTTCTTCTGGTGTGTGTGTGAGTGAGTGGAGGTGGAGTTTAGCATTTTAATGTTTTTCCACACTAAGGATTTGCTCAATCAGCGAATCGCTGCCACCTAGCGCTGTCCGGCCTCAAAAATATTTAGTTAATTATGAAACCCAATTAGATTTCGGCCAGAAGCAAAAACAAACTGGGAAACTATTTAAAATGTAGGAAAGTTCTGGACAAGAGAACATTTTGTGGATGCTTCCCTCTCGTAGGCTTGAGGTAAAAACATATCCTTGTGTACTCGCAATTTATAAAATTCTTGTTCTGGTCCTCCAGCTGGAGCTGGTGCTGGTGCTGGTGCTCGTGCTGGTTCTGTTAATAAATTCAGGCGAGCCCTGCACTAATTGATAACAAGCAAAGCCAAGCTTGCCAATGCCTGGGACTGCGTCCGTGTGTGACAGTTTAATAAATAAAGTGTAAGCCAGGCCGACTGCCATCTCGTAACTGGGCCAGACACTCTTGTGCTCAGGCCTCGTTAACTATTTATAAGGTAAACACTGTGAGACGAAACATAGTGCGCATTAAGCGCACACAAGTTGGACAGGAAAGGAAGCGAAAGGAAGCGAGGGGAAAGGAGGCGCAAACTTAGGCGCAGTCGCTTAATTATAAATGACACGTACTCCCTGAATCTACTTTGGCTGTTCTAAGTACCGGAATCCTCGTACGAGTAAGTATATGGTGGTATATGGTATATGTATATGTGGTATCTAGGACAGTGGCCCACGGAAAGGGAAAAAGCACCATGACACTAACGAAACTAATTAGCCGGATTGGGATTGGTATTGGGCGCCCAAAAGCAGCCAACACATATCGCTCAAATTGATATTTTACGTATCCCCACCCCATCCATGGCACCTCTGGCTCTGGCTCTGGCTCTGCCCCTGGCCCCTGCTTAGTCGCGTGTCGTAATCGCAAGGAAAAGTTTTTAAGGCTCGTTAGCACAAAATTGACAGTTTGACAGTGAGTTGGCCATGCTTTAGTGCCACGGCCTTTTAGCCCAAGAGTCATGACCAGGTCCAGGACCAACAGGACCAGCAACACAAGGAGGACCAGGAGGACCAGGAGGCGGAACCGGGCCACATCTAGAATTAGGAATGAAGACAGTCAAAGTTACCCTAGCTATTCACTTTTTCCCTGGCCTAAATAAATCATTTGGCTAAATTGGTCTGCAAAAAGTTTGACACTTCAGTTGGGAACTTGTTTAGGTTGTTCTTTCGCCCCCTTTCGTCCCCTTTCCCTTGCAGCTCGGTCCGGTTCGGTTCGGTTAGGTTAGGTTTGGTTATGTTGCTGTTTATTTGTACGTATATTAGTAGGTATGTACATATGTACGTGTGTGTCTAAGTAATGATGTGTAAAGTGCCTAAACAGATGATTTATTTTTGGGATTTTGAGCGGGTAACCGTAACCGTAACCCTGTTTGTGTGTAACGAAAAGGGGCTGGTGGCTGGTGGCTGGTGGCTGGCGGTTGGTACAACAGGTTTTGCGAGCAGATAAGATATGTACGTATTCATTTGTACCTATATTAACCTATGTATAGTATGCTATATTTATACAGAAATGGGTTAAGTTGCGGTAATCTACGAGTAGCTTTAGTGGCTTTAGTTGCACACCGATAAGAGTTTGTGATTGATTTCGGTATTTGTATGGGAAAAGTGACACATTCTCGTTATTCCATTTCTTGATTTGGTTTGCTTGACTTCCAATTTCCAGCCCCTCCTTTAACCATACAGACATCATCACTCCGATATCTCTGTGTGTGTATGATGTATGAGTATTCCTCTTTATCACTTGCCTCTTCCTTCCAATAAAATATTGCTTATGCATATGTCAACGCTCAATTTTCCGCTTTTATATGCATACGACAAGAAAGCAACACATTTTGGGCATCAACTTTTAGGGGTCGCTGTGGCTGTGGCTGGGTCTGTGCCCCCCTTCCCATACATTATCGCACTCATAAAGAGGCCAAAGCCTTTGGCAGAAGCGAGTCAATTTAATAATATAAATATGCGCCACATATATTTTGTGGCATAATAAACTTGTGTATCTAAAATTACAACAGAAACGACGATGCAAGCGGCTGACAATTTCGAAGGCTTCCAAACAAATTTATGAGGTTTTCGGCCATAACAGTCGGCCCTGGCTGAAAGAACCTGAACGAAGGGATCGGCCAGCAGAGGAGGCTATCTGGTTGGACCTGTGACTGGGACCATTTTCTGCGTTTTATATTGTTTAGCGAGCTGAATAAATGGCTGAAGATAACGCTTTGCGAAACATTTTGATTAAAGTCTGGACATAAAGGCCAAATGTATGGGGTACGGCCCTGGGGGCGTGGACTGTGAGATTGATGGCACACTGGAAAATGTGGGCAAAATGTGTGCAAAATGTGGGGTAGGAATTCGGAACTTACTGCATTTCTTCCATGTGCGGAACTTGCGGTAGAAGTAACAGCTGAACAGGATGAAGACCAGGGATAGCACCACCAGGGAGCTGACCACGCCGATCCACAGATAGTTAATTATCACATGCATATCGGCGTCGCCGAAGATCTGGCCCCACCAGCCCGCCGACTCGCCGCTGTCCTCGGCCCGATCACGCAGGTCGGCCAAGTCCAGCACCACCGACTTGGAGAGCTGCTCGGTGCTGATGCTGCCTTCGTGCGCCCACCCGGAGGGTGGTGCGGCGTCGTAGGAGACCGCGGCATTGCCGATCCGCTGGAGCAAGGCGTTGAACGAGTTGAGGGCGTCGATGTGCCGCAGATCGTGGGCGCTGGGTATCTCGAAGGTGATCCGGTTCTGCTGCATGTGCTCCGCAATGGCCTCGGGACTCATGCTGCTCGCCGGGGCGGAGATGAACTCCGCGTACAGCTCGTCGCTTGTTGCTGCCGCTGTGGCTGTCTCTGCTAGAGGGTAATCCGTTGTGCTGATCATTTTGGTTTCTCTGGTGGGTGTTGGGTCCTCGGTGCTGGGTGCTGGGGATTCCGTTTCGCTTTGGTTTGGGTCAGGCACACGTACACTGTTGACACGGCACGTAAAAAAATTCTTTGGCTTATATTGATATAGTCATGGATATTTCAGAGTTCTGGTCCTCGAGGTATTCGCGAAAGTGTTTTCTTATTTAAAAAAAAATATTTTTTATTACTAAGTGATTTTTTGTTCGATACGAAACAACCGCTCGTGGATATTTTGTGTGATATCAACGGACTTTTCTGAATTCAAAAAAAATGTCGACACTCGGTTCGGTTTTCGTGTTCTTTCCTTTTCCGCGGCCCGAGAAGGATTGACCAAGAATCCACAGTCCACAGTGTTTTCATGCATTTTCACATTTTTCCCAGTTTTCCGGTTTTGAGTGAGATTTATGTTTTGAGAACGTAGCGAGACGTTTACTCGCACACACAGAGAGAGCGCATTTCTCACTCAACCATCCGTCCGCCAGATGCGAAGACTCTATGTTGAATGTTAATGTTAATGTCGGGGGTGTAGCATGAGTGGGATGCATGTTGCAGCGAATCCACTCGGAGAGTGCGACATGTTCGCTCACCACATCCCACTCAAGAGCGAGAGAGCTCATTTCTGCGTTCGGTTTGAGTTTCCGGTTTCGAGTGATTTTTGATTGAGCTGCCTCTCCTTGAGTCAAATTGGCCGATGTGAAGGCATGGTATAATTTTATAGGTTTGGACAACTCAGGGAGCCTGATGGACACAGGCATCTGTGTACCGGGATATCTGTGTTTAGTTATATATGTCTATTATTTATCCCTTTTTTTTAATGATTTGTAATTTTAAACTAAACTTTTTTTCTACCGTATTTGAATGAAAAATGCTAAAGAACAATAATAATAGTATATGTAATGGCAAATAAGTCAAGTAACATTAAATAGCATTAAAAAAAAGATTTCCGTGTACTATTGTTCTGATATTATATTCTGAATTTATTGAAAGTTAACTTATCTAACCAATTAACATATAATTTCACTGACTTTACAGTGGAAACCTATTAAAATAAGCAAAAGTTAACTTTTTCGGTATTTACTGGAACTTTTAGTAATTTTTTCATCTCCTATAAGAAAGATGGTTATTGATAACAGTTTTTCCACCAAGGTTCTCTAACAAATTGAACTATCTTAAAAAATTCCCGAAAATTTGCCAGAATTGGCTAACGGTACATTCTGTAACCCGGAATTTGGTTACGTATCGCCAGTTAAGTATGTCAGATGCCGCCGCGGATTTATAACAACAAAACAGGAAAGGTTTTTTACATTTAATAACTTTGAAACTGATCACAGAAAGTTTCATATGTAAGTTATATAGATTCCCAACTCGAGGAGTCTTGCCATTTGTATCCCAACCTAAAAGCCACTTCGGTTTTTGGTAACGTTTCGTCAGGTCATATTTTGGCTTTTATCTTATTCTAAAATAAATTCGTATTCTAATTCTTATTCAAATATAGTACAAAAATTTGATTCTCAAATTTTGACCTTTTTGTTTTTATTATTTTTTTTTTACATTTTGTTCTAAAAATAATATGTAATGCCAGAATGGAAATCCCCATATAGTACGTAGGTGAATATAAATAATGCACTTCTAAAACCACAATTAATTTACTGGATAAATTTCTTGAGCCTTGTCTGTAAATAAAACGGCATACAAAAATCTGAATGTTGGCTTTGTCGGTATATTTATGTATATATATATATCCTGTGATCCTTGTTGTGGTTCCGTTCTCCTAGACATACATATGTATAAGGAATCCATGCTTTCTAAAGAAGATATCTCCTCTAATTCACGTTTTGGGAGCTGTTTTTGTTTGCTTATATATTTTGATAGTTTGAGTTTTTTCTATGCTGAAATTCGTCCACCCCGATTTCTGCGACCCTGCTTCTGAATCATCCCTCAGTGAGGTCTCTCTCTGCGACTCACTCAAAACAATGACTTGAACACTAAACTCACTCAGTTTTCAATCTCACTCGTTTCGTGCACCCAGAAATCCAGAATTTGTGGTCTTTTATGTTTTCAAAATGTTCCTGGTTCTCCCTTCCCCCCCTTGCTGACCCAGTTATGGACACAAAACTTAAAACTACAGAAACGAACAAAAAAGACTGAATGGAAACTTGCCCCCAAAGCCAAAGAGCAAGAGTAGGAAAACTTCACCTCGGTCACGTTTGACGCATTCGTTCCCTCAAGTTTATCCATAGTTCTTCTCTGTTTCTTTTGGATGTTTTATAAAGATATTTTCCCTAAAGAATAGTAATTCTCAGTGGATTTTTAATGAAAAAAACGTAACCTAATAGTTGGGAGGGTAGGATTGCAGGGTACTGAAAACTTAAGCAGAATTAAGGTAAGAGAAAATATAAATGAATTCCGATTTGTTTGCTCCTCGGCATCGATTAGTCTTCAATATGTATTCTATCATATATTCGCAAACAGTTTCTATAAGTAATGAAATGTATTTTAGCCCCTTCTTAAAATCAAATAAGACAGAGATAAGGGGTGATCGAATCGGTCCGTCTTTTACTGGCTATATGAAAGCACGAGTACGAGACATTCGTTCTACTATGAAGAAATACAAGCAAAATTTCTACTAGATGTTCATCAGCAGCATTATATAGTACGATATTCATATACGCACATAGGAAGTATTGCGAACAGGATTCAGGATCATTTGAGTTCCCAAGCAAACGCTAAATTATTAAACTTATTAATGGAGCAAATAATTTTGGTGAATGCGAAGAAGTAAACAAACGAGCACAGAATATATACTGATCCTTGATTTAAATCTAAATTAATATATATAATATAAAGCACTCAAAGCCGGTTAAGCTCATCTTCGCTCTTCGCCTTGAGTACAGCCCGAGAGCTAATGCGCAATCGCGAAATTTCTCTTTAAAAGAGCAAAGTTTCACTCACTTTCTTCGACTCCCACACCTGCTGGAAATGAGCATTCGCCGGGGGGCAGGGGGCCTTCTAGTCTTCTTGTTCAAAGGTCGAATTATGAAGAGTGGGTGTGTTCCACCCCGAGTGGTAGGGGTTTTGTAAACCATTAAGAAAACATACGTAGTTTTCTAGCAACTAGTTTCGGCAGACTTTGTAATTGCTTTAGGAAATTGCAATAGATGCCCGATAATGATAATAAGCACTTTGGGCCAAAGTCACTAGTTAAATGCATTAAGAACTTTTCCGAGCCTCGGCGTAAACTTCTGCGAGGAAGTGCAGTGCACTTTGGGTAGAGCCCCAGGTGGAGTCGCTTATCGTTAATTAGTTTTCGACTAATTTTGAGATTAAACGTAAGTTATAACCTGCCCCCAATTGAGTGCTTTTGCGGGAGGCGCAACGATAGTAATTGAGATTGGGATTGGGAGAGAGAAAGGCCTGTGGATTCTAGTTCATCATTTCGAGCCCGTACTAATATTTGGCCGCCCACTTCAATGGCCAAGAGCCTGTACTGTTCAAATACTCGTCGCAAAATTTTCATCCTTAATACGAGGCGGCCACATGTATGCAGATGCTGTGCGACACCCAAATAAAAGTAAATTCATTAAAAGCTCCATCATAAAAACGTCTGACACCTCACCTCACCTCAATGACGTGAGCGTGAGCTGGCTTGAGAAAAATGTAAAACTTGTGTTCTGTTTTACTAACTAACTAAAAGTAAACCATAAGCCAGGCTAGATGGGGGCAGGGATGGGGGGAGCGAAGAAAATAGACTGCATCCAAAGGGAGACTGTAGTTTTCTGTTCTCCTTCTGCTTCTGCGTCTACTTCTCCCTCGAACAGCGTTCATCTTATCTCGTATCTCCCAGCTTCTATCACACTTCACTTACATGCTCTTTAACATGTCAACATGTCAGCCGTGTGTGTGTTGGTGTATCTGTGTGCGGCGCATCTTTGTGTGTCGGTGCATGGAAGGAGTGTGACATAGTGACATAATAAAATGTTACTTTAGTTAGCAGTTTAGACGGGAAAAACCGCATGAAAGATGCGTCTTTTGACTAGTTGATGCCTCAGACTTGCAACTTGGCTTGAATGAATGCATTTTGGCCGAGAGTTCGCTTGCACAGAACGAAGATGGAAAGATTTTTTTCAGGGATCAACTGGTGATAGAACTCCCGAAAATTCCCTTGAAACTTGGTTCGATTCCATTCTATCCCAGCTGCATGGAAAACATTACCAGCTTCTGGCATAATTGCCAAAGATTAATATAAATCAATCAGCGGGAAGAAAGTATCTTTGTGTTGATGAGGATGAGGCATGGTAAATGCCAGTGAAATTGCCCAGAAACTTTAGTAAGCTGGAAAAGGCAGGGACAAAGGATACGGATACGGATACGGGTAGCGAAAGGAATGCAAACAATGGCAAAGAAAATTCAGTCATAAGCCGTAGCCGTAGCCGTCGCCGACGTCGACGCCGACGTTGCTGCCTTTGCAAACAAATAACATTGCATAAGTCCTGCTGCAGTTGCGGTTCCTCTTGTTTTTGCAGTAGTGCTGACTGGAGTTGTGAGTATTATACGAGTACGAGTACGGGTACGGGTACGGGTACGAGGACGAGTACGAGTATGTGCGCTTGATTAGCGCTGACAACATATGCAGGCTTCGCTGCAGACAACGGATGGCCTATGGCTAGACCACGAAAAGGACTGCCAACAGGACTCTGTTCAGAAAACACAAACACCAAGGCAAACACAACAAACAGTGCACATTTTTTAGGGAGCTGCATATTTTGCCAAGAACAACAAATACACAGGACCAATAATTCCTGCATGCTCGTACAACTAAACAAAGGGACGGGACGCTATCACGAAGCAGTCCTAAAAGGATTTGCAGTTGAGATATGCTCACGACAATGCTGCTTTCGGTTATGCAAATACACACAGACAGAGAGTAGACGCCACACAAATGACCACTGCTTTTTTCTTTGTTTTTTTTCTCCTTTTTTTTGGCAGTGCCAAGGACAATGCCTGCATGAATAGCTCAAGCAGAAGTTTGAGAAAAATCCCTCCTTGGAATCCCTGGTTCCGAGTGTTTACATAAGTTTCCATTACTTTTTGTCAAAAATTAGCTCCTTCATTGTTCTCTCATTACTTCAAATGATTAGTTTTATTCAGTCAACAGTATCAATAAAACTATAAATACTTAGAGCTAATTCGAATTTATACAATTCTTGTTTCGACGACAGTTATTTTTTGTATTATTCCCAATGGCTTTTTGCAACTGTTGCAGCCAGAAGGAACCATCTTCAGCTTTCGATGGGAGGGGGCTGTTTTCAGTTGAAACTACGAGTAATTAATCTATTTCATGAGCATTCCTGGCAATTTCGACCTACATTAATTTACTATTCATTGGGGCTGTTGAAAGTGGCAGCATCAGCTGTTGCCCCACATTGACGCCCCTTCTCTATGCCCCGTTGCGTGCTACTCTCGCATATTTTGCGAGCCTCAAAAGTTTTATGCTGCCCCCTGCCTGCTTATTACGGGGAAAAAACGAAGCAAAAACAGCCTCAGAACAAATTTATTCCCCATAATTCAAGTGCGGCAACAAAGACAGAAGTAGAAGCAGAAACAGAAGCAGAAACAGAAACAGAAAAATATAAACAAATTCAGAAAGCCAGAGCCGCGACATGGCCGTGCCGCTGTCTCCGTCTCCGTCTCCGTCTCCGACTCCGACTCCGTCTCCGGCTGTGGCCGACGGCATCCGGAAACTGGGTGCACGCTTCCGCTTTTGTGCCTTAAAATTAATGAGCTGAGCAGCGCTGGCAGCGAAGGCATCGCCACACTTTTCGCAACTAATTCCCAACAACTTGTTACAGCAGCGAAACTTTTGCAGCACATCAGAATCGGAATGGTCGGAATGGGACGAATGGGAGGGCGATGGGAATGAACACTTGAAAAGGACCTACGACCTTCGTGCCAGTTCCTGCCTCACGCCGCACGTATCCGTATCCGTGTCTATCTCCTCCTCACACCCTCGCCCTTCCCCGTCCCCCTCATCGTGGTTTTTTCCGTCTGTCCTGGCAACGTTATTTGCGCAAAATTTTCGCTTCAAAGTTTGCTTATTGTTTACGTGCGTTGCTTCATTAAGACCCAACAAGGTAGGGCGAGGTGAGGTGAGCTGAGGGGCGGTGGCTGTGGCTGTGGCTGTGGCAGACTGTATCCTCCTCTCCGGTTAGTTGACATACGGATGCGCCCGTATAGTTTCAGTTACTCGCGTACAAGGGTCAGAAGAAATAGAATTGGGTCAGGCACAGCAAACTTGCAACTGTGTACTTCTGATTTCAAAGGCGCGTGTTTATTTCTTTTTGATACAGAGATAGCGTGTTGCATACTTGTACAGGAGGAGTGTGCAGAGAGATTGTGTGACTGATAAAGTCGAAGGCTCCTTCCTGTTCGCATACAAAATATAATAACGGAAATAATTCACTATTACGATTACGATTAGGTTTAAGTTTTGAACTAAAAACTGTCATGGCCATATTATGCACTAATGTGCATAATGACAGTTTATGTTGGTGCAAACATCTGGCAAGTAAACTGAAAATCGAAAATACTAAATTGTACCCAGAGGCTGTTAAAGTTAATCGTCTGTTGAAAAGGATAAGCGGAAAGATAGAAGAGCCTTGCCTTGATCAACGAATATGTATGCGTATTGAGCAAGAACTTTCGCTCCGGAGAATACTATTAAGCGAATTGGTTCTATATAATTAGAAAACTTGGCGACTTTTGAAATAATTCGCTTAATTACTTCGAGTGCACCAAATGACGACGACGACGATGACGACGACGACGACCAAGTTTGTCGGCAATGGCAATACCAATGACGACTCTGTACCTTCTGGCCCTCAAAGTCGGCCAGTGCTTTTCCAGCCTCCTCTCTGCCTGATGCTGGGGACAACTGGCAACTGGCCCCTACAAAAAGGCGGGGCAGGCCAATCAAATTTATGCTATCCAAACGCACTGGAATTCCCAAACTGACTGCTCGACTTTGGGGTGGAAAATAATGGAATTTTTGAAGAACAGCATGCAAATTATTATAATTAAACTTGTACTTGTGTAGTCGGAAACACAATTAACTAAGATTCGTAAGATTAGGAGTTACACTTGAATACAATTACCCCAAGAGTACGAGTTAATCTCTCGCCTCAAATAGCCAGATTTTTCTATATACTCTCAGCAGATCGCAGCAGTTAAATAATGTAAAAAATTAATTAACATTTAATGTTAAAATGAGCTAAAATTAGAATAGCCTGTTAAAAGTGTAGCAAATGATCAGCGGATTACCAACAGAAAATGTACTCCACTGCGAAAACGAAAACGAATATAGCGGAACCGTGACCCGGTTTCACGTGGCAGCAATACCCGCTAGCCGACAGGCACCAAAGTTCCGGTACAAACTTGAAAACATAATCCCACTTCCTGTGACCACAATTTCCGGTAATATGAAAAACCCACAATAAGTACAACTAAAACATCAACAGGAGCAAAAGCAAAAGCAACAGCAACAGCAAAAGCAAAAATGGCTAGTGCCACGAAAAAACACAAAGGGATCAACTTACTCTGTTCGGGGCTTTGTATAAATTTGATGCCAGGACTGGCAGGACCGGCAGGACCGCTCCTGTCCCGGCTGAGCAAGCAAAAATTAAGATGAGATGGTAATAAGGATAAGACGCTTGTACATTAGGCATGCCACGCAAAAAGCACAAACCCAAAAGGCTAAGAGGAACAGGCAAACAGCCAAGCAGCCAAACAGCCAAACAGCCAAACAGCCAAACACCCAGCGGCAAGGACACAAAAAGGCGTTAAAAGCCAAGACGAGGAGTCTTTGTCAACGCCGTTTCGGAACGCCGTTTCGGAACGCCGGAATAGGTTCGGTCACCAGAGGGGGCACAGTTGATAATGATGTTATTAGCATAGAAATGCTTATGATAAGCCCTCAGATCTTCTGAGAAAACCAGAGAGGTGGCTTTTATACAAATTATTGTTTATTTGGCTCATGCTTTTAATTAAAAATTGTCAGTCCAGCAAACGGAAAATTATTATTTACGGTTTTATGGTGTCGAAATAGCTGACCCAGAAAAACACACAAAAATATTTTCGGAAACGTCTGTTCAGTGCGACATTTCTGACTCTTAGTAAGCCCAGTACTTGGTTTGTCCTATTGAAGTGGAAAAAATGCCGCTTTCAAGGAAAGCAGAAGTGTATTGCTGCTTCTTTTGTGCGACAATGGAGGTGCTTTATATTTAGTGGTGTCCGAACTAAGGATAGCGTTGTTTCGGAGGTTTGAATAGTCGGGGAATAGCCACAAATAGTTGGTCTAGAGTGCCGAAATTGCATAACCTTTTTTTTTACATTTGGTAAGGAAGAAAATGTGGAAGGTATCTTGATAACTTCTCCCGTTTCTGAGTTTTTGCAGCATTTACTGAAGGGAATGGTAGGTTCAGGGTCCAGCGGTGAGATCAATTACGAGATGGTGGTTCGCTCTGACTGACGGTTCTTGTGGAATTGGAATTGTATGCCAACTATTCATCGGCTTTATCTGGCCATTCAGTAGCAGTACCACCTTAGCTTCTTGTATAAGAGCAGGGAAACTGTCGTCAGAACATCTTTAAACCACTAAAAACTATTGAAAAGGCGTTAAGATGCAAGAGGCTTCTCCTTTTATATTTAATTTAAATTCTTTTAGAAATGATGCAAAAACGTAAACTATCCGATGACAGGACTAACAAGAACATTACAATACCATTCCTTGGAAGTAAA
The DNA here is from genome assembly GCF_003286085.1 of Drosophila persimilis. NCBI lineage: Eukaryota > Metazoa > Arthropoda > Insecta > Diptera > Drosophilidae > Drosophila > Drosophila persimilis. The sequence continues at coordinate 5,538,010 of NW_020825312.1, forward strand.
GTCATCTTTGGACACAGATTATGCCTTCATAAAGGGTATTAGTATTAACTGTTATCATTTACATTGAGGAAAAGCCATACTTAAGATACTTATATAGATACATATGTGTACTCTCGCAGAACTCCAATTAAGGCTATGTAACATGGCCCAAATCCTTGACGCTTTATGCCCATGCTCGCTCTGACGTTCGGCCGGTGTGTTATCCCTTGGCCGAGGATAACCGCATAACTGGTTTGCATCTTATTACGGCCAAATTGACAGGTGCATGACATGTTGTGGCTGAACGCATCGCACAGGCAGCCAGACAGTGCAGGACATACACAGAATAAACGTCTGGCCTGCTCCTTTGTTGGAGGTGTTAACATGCCAGAAAAACGAGTAAGCCACAGAAGCCAACAAATGCCATCTCCTGTTAGCCGACCGCAATACATACTCCGGTCTCCGATCTCCGATCTCCGGTCTTTGGTCTCTGCATCAATAACCGCCGCTTTGTACCAATTAAATCACGGCAGAGTAAATCTATGTATTTATATTAAACAAGAATTAAAGTACTTAGAAGCCATAAGTTAGGCACTACAATTTTACATGGTTTTCTTCTTTTATTGAAGGAAACTTCCATTCTAGTTTTATAAAGAACTGCTCCGATTTTTCAAAATTTCGCGAAAAAATCTGTGCGGCATTCCCTTGTAAAAATGTATCTAAAAACGTGTCGGGCCTGCAGCGATTCCTTGCAGAGCTGCAGCGACTGAAGAGCATTCTGTCGTGCAAATAATTTTAAGCTCAAAACCCAGCCGTCAGTCTTCTGACAGACTCTCGTTAGCAGCTCGCTGTCCAACGACAATCTCTGTCTGCATCCCTTATTTGATTTCCGGAAACTGCCAAAAAGTTGCCCTAGCCACGGATTGAACTGCGGCTGTCTGGGAGTGTCTATCTTCATTTAAATTCAGTGGATTTCCTGGCAAAAACAAAAACCCCTTACGTCGTCTTTAAATAAGTCAACGGATTGTACATTGGTCACGTACCGATGACGACGTCAACATATGTCTCGTCTGTGCACTTTTTCTGAGACCACATCTCGGTCAGATGCATTTTCCCTTGTGTTTTAGCATATAGAAACCGTATAGGTCCAATTTCGAATACTTATCGTCTAGGAAAATCCAATTAAAAGGATTTTGTATCGCCCCATTATCGTTGGAATCTAAACACATCCAAATGGAATGGCTCATGATATATGTATTCCGGCCCCCGCCAAATACATTTCGGTTGATATTTTTACGACTCTTCTCGATTCTTAACGAGTTAAAAGTTTAACCGTTTCACCGATCATCGAATCATCAATCAGGGGCCATTAGGCGGGGGCCCCAATAAAGTTTTTTCCAAGCGAAAGTTTTCTGCCCTCCTCTTTCTCCCATATGCTCTGGTTTGTTTTTATGGCATTTAGATTGGGCGTTTATACGTGTGTGGAAATGTTTTTGAAAATATTTATGAATGGATTAGAGCATTTTTGGGAGATTCCTGAAATGTATTTTAAAATATTTTGGTAAGCTTGATATTCTGACATGCATTTTCGAAATATACATACTTATGCATAAATGTGTATGTAAATTCTTCAAAGAAAGACTCTTCATTGTTATAGCGACTTCCTGGGGACTTACGGAGCAGAAGTATTTATTATAGGTATCGTTTTTGGAGGAAACACTAAAGGGAACGCCTTTTCTTACGCATTACCTAATTACGTCCGAATGCAAATTCCTCTCGTTCCTTTGAAAAAGGCATCAAATTAATATTATCTTTATTATGACTCATAAAAGGCGACCGCAACGGGGAAACTTTGGGTAACTTTTGGCACACAGAGAGCTCCATGACCCTAAAGCGGAAAAACAAACACACCAAAAATGTGGGCAATGTAGGGACCCTTTTTTTTTTGGTTGTGACTGTGTCTGCATTTAATCAAGCTACTCGGAGAAAAAATATTCAAAGTGCGTACTTCCACCCAACACATAATTAAGCCTAATAAATTTCTAATTATCAGATGGTCAGACTAAGTGAATAAAAAAGGGTCGAAGGACTCACTCAGCCGCAGGACCAGCGCAGGACAACGAACACATGCTCCTGTCTGGCTCGGGCCTGGGCTTGCGCTTCGGCTTGCAAATTAACCCTTTTCATAGGATAAGCAACATCCAGCGGAGACCTACAGACCCACAGCACGACTTAACAGTAAAAACGGCGCTCATAAAATTCGAGTTTTATGGTCCTCCGGCCAGTTGGAGTTGAACGTAGTTACTGGATCTGTTTAAATTTAAATAAATTGTACAAAACTGACGCTGAACTGTTGCCGCCGAAGAGTTGGAGACCGGCCACTTCCCACGTGGGGACTTTTTATGAGCCGAGCTGGTCAGAAATTAAAACTTTATCTTGATTCTCTAAACAGTGAACAAAAGACGACATCGCGACGGCACAACCTGGCGAGGGCATTCGGAGCTGCATAATTAGACATACACCCGTTGGGGATGTCTGTCCGGCGGTCCGGCTGTCCGGCTGTCCGTTGTTTCCCGTGGACAGTCATGTCATACCCCTCCAGCTCTCTTTTGCTATCTGAGTGTCCATTCATCTATCACGCCCTCTCCAATCATTATTCACGCTCAGTTGGCCACCTGTGAGAGAGACTTTTAACGGCAAAAGAGTGAAGGGCCAAGGCGTTGACACTGTCATCCAGCTTGATCGCTTTAAATGAGAATTAGCATAATTGAATTAAGTTCAGATAAGCCCCAGTTGCAGTTGTCGTCCCCGGCTCATATCATTAGCTGCTGTTGCCCTAGACTTGGTCGAACAAAGATTACAACTTTTGGTTTTGGGAGTCCATTAATTAACTATCAGATAAGGGATCGAAGGTGTTCAGTTCGGGGTCGCGCAGGGTGGTGGCTAGTAATTACGAAAACGATCATAAATGTTAAAATGCAGCAAACTAATCTGTCATTGTTCAAGAACTATCTCTACGAAACTATGTAACATCCAGAAGTCATTATATCGTATCACTATATCCTGTACTCGTATAACAGCATTTATGTGTTTTCCTACACCTGATAACATTAATAAAATAGCTCGAATGCTTAGGTTGCACTCTGACGGACAGATAGTTCCATAAATATTTGATATTTAATCTTACAAAACAACAATCAGAAAAGCAAACAAACAAATATTACTAGGGAAAGTGAGACGCAAAGCCGAAGCCAAAGCCAAAGCCAAAGCCAAGACCGTGATGATGATGATGATGGCGATTATGTCCGCCAGAGTTCAATAGGAACTCGTTAGATTTGAATTAATTAAATTTAAAGTCGACTCAATGGGTCTTAGGGACAGTAGACAACGCCCAGAAAGGATTAACAAATACAAAGGCCGAACAACTTGAGGCTTAAAACGATTCACCGCCAAACCCGACAGGCACGGGCAGGTCTCTCTGAAGTCCAAAAGTGCTTTTAACCTACTTTTTTTGCGAGTACACAGACTCGGAATACATCCAACATATGTACGTATGTATGTGTATATGTATAAATAGACTCTAACCCCTTATGGCGTGGCGTTACCAAAGCGGGTGTGTAAAGCAGCAAGCTAGATGGGGCTGATGGCGGCAAGATTGATGGACTACAGGATGACCTGTAAGAAACCAACTGAAACTCTTTGATCTACAGATCAAAGATTCGACTGCGTCATATATCTTTGCCAAATAATACATGGGATCGAAGATGTTCCATGCTGTCCGTTACATCATCAGGCCATCGTCTTGCATTTGATCATCCTTCAAGGGTATACAAAGTGTTTACCATGTTTACTTTCCTTTTTGGTCGTTGTCGTCGCAAAGCTTTCAACTAAATTTAATCTTGTTTACACACACACACACACACACACAAAGAGAAACACACAAACACACACATATTATGCACACTCTCATACACACCTAACACAGTGCTGAATGTAATCCTTTAAATGAGTTTAGCGTCACGTTCGCACTTATGCGTTAAACACGTGTTTTTTGCCCCAGCATTATCCTTTTGCCCAGGCACTGCTCACAGCTGGCTGTGGGTTGAGTAGCAAGGGGTATATATACATAGGTGCATGCTCTGGCCATGGCACTGCCTCTGGGTCTGCCTCTGCCTCTGGCACTGGCACTGGCTCTCGTCAGATGCAAAATGTCAATTGATGGCCGCCGAGACATCCCCATACCCCCAAGCCAGAATCAAGCTGTGTTCCAAAACACTCGCCTCGTGCTGTTGCTGCCCCAGCTCTTGCCACAGTCTGCCGGCCCGCGGGCGGGTTTCAGTTTAGTCCACGCCACTGCACCTTCAACAACTAGATGAGAGAGTGGGAAACGGGAGTGAGGAGAAATGCTTTGCATAGAGGACCACTCAGTGCGCAACGTTGGATCATTAAAGTGGCATATTTCACACATAGCCCAGGCGAGAAGCACTGAACTAAGGCCAGCAACAGCCACAGGCAAAGCCACACGAAGGCAAAGGAGCAAAAATACGACTAGAGATACCCATTCAAATGATACCCATTACATTTGATAATATTTATTCTAGCCCCAGCAATCCAATAGCATGCCAGTAAGTCAAAGACTTTGGTCCTGACGGTTCTTTAACATTAATTGAAGACGCTTTAAGTGACATTAAAGTGCGCTTCTTTCAATTGTGTGTGGGACATTTGTCGAATTTTGCCATTTCCATTTCCATTCCCATTTCCCTTTCCATTCAAGCACAGTGCGAGTACAGTGGGAAACGAAAGTTTAGTGCTGGCAATTTGGTCTCTTTTGTGGAGAACTTTGTCGTTGTGGGATGTGGTGGTTTTGGCCCTGCTCGGAACAGCATTGCGTCGAGGGACGGCGCGAGTATGTGGCAAATTATTTTAATTGTTTTGCAAGTGCTTAGAATGCCTCAGACCTAATGGTCTCTCGGAAAAACAGGGCTGGGTGCCAGTGCCAGTGCCGGTGCCAGTGCCGGTGCCGGTTCTGTTGTCTAAATTAATGTCAAGGGAAATGCCATTTTTCGTTTAGATTAATTTTCTCTTTGTTAACTTAATTTTCGAAAGAGGTTTTTCGGAGCGAAAAGTCACTTTGGGCCTAGCCCTAGCCCTAGCCCTAGCCTAGCCCTGACCAGCAAACTGCCACAAAGCTCTTATGGCGGTCTTCTGAATTATATTAATTAATTTACATTGTTAATTGTTGCAGCCGAAAGCTGATTTACCATATAATTACTATCCAATATTCATAAATGAAGTCGAAGTTTTCCTGAAAATGCATTTCACCAAATTAATTTCCCAGCGATTGGGTGGGTGGGCTGGTTTTACTTTTAGTAAAACTGCGGGATATACAGCGATAAATAACATGCAAACGAGGCAAAATCAATGCAAAGCGCGTTGAAGCGTATTATTAGCGGGAATGGGCGTTGCGTTGCTGTTGCTGTTGCTGTTGCCTTTGCTGCTGCCGCTGCCGCTGCCGCTGCCGTTGCCCCACCACATCCCCCACAACTACAGAGGGTGGAGTGGGCGGTCCAACGAAAAAATAACCACATGATGTCAATCAATAAATACGAGTACGCAGGGCTTGGGTGGGAGCCCCGGCCTGTGCATTCGTCTGTGTTTCTGGGCTGTGGGGGAGGGCCTGGTGGAAATATATAATCGAGGCATATCAACAACTTGCCGTCACGCTGGTTAACACTTCAATAAATCGATAAACGCTTCAAACAGAAAAGCTGTTGCATAATTATGACCGATTGTGGGGCAGGGCAGCCCCAGACCCAGCCCCAAACCCAGCCCCAGACCCAGACCTAGCCCCAGACGAGGCTTTAATTAAATTGGTTGTGTATTAGTGCGAGAGCAATTGGCAGCTGAAGTGCGATCCAAGGAGAGATGAGAGTCGGGCCTTGGGAAAGCGAACAAGAGGTGCGTAATATTCATAGAAAATGCATTGGCTGTCTGGCTTTCACTTTCCCATTTCAGAATTCATTTAGGAATCAAGTCTGTTTTAAATGGTCAACTTTCAGCCCGAATTCATCCTGGTATACAAAATAGATAACAAGGACTTGAGTTCCCCCCTAACTATGGATGGCCAAACGGCATTTTAATCTCGTTTCAAAGCCAAGGATTTGCCCACAATGGTCTCAAATAATATCACTTAACGATAGTACTATCATGATATCGAACGGTGCCCACACGGTGGGCCATGCCAAGCCAAAAATTAAGTTGACAAGCGCATCCGTTTGACTCAGCCACTCCAACACTCCTCCGGAAAATGGCTGTAAACAGAAGTTGGCGCACGTGTCCAAAAAACGTTTGCCCTTCTACTCCACTTCAGCCTCCCCTTTGGCCACTGCCGCTGGCACTACCACTGGCACGTGTCGCATGCACTTGTCAGCATATGTTCCACGTGATTCCCGACTGCCACTGTGACTCCGCCCAAGGATACCTTCTAAGCCGGTTCACCCAGTGGATGGGTGGGTGGCGTTGAGGAAATGAAAACTCTACTAATGTCTGCTTTCTATCATTACGGGGCTCTGACCAGATCGGGCCCATTTCCCACTGCTGTCCGGGTGCATGTGCATCCCTGCCTTGTCATACCCTTTCATTGGGTCAATATCAGAATACTGATTGTCTGATGTCGAACTATTTCGAGCTGAGAGAAACAAATTGTGGCTTTCAAGCTCATCTGTGGTGAAGTTTCAAGGGTATGGCAGATTCGGTGCTTGTTACGAGTATTAAGGTATTTTTTGTAAATCTTTTTACTCATTTTATTTAGCACGCTGTTTGTTTCTGGGTTTTTAATGCTGTTAACTGCAATGGAATTTTTATCTTCTCTAAAAGGATTTCCCATCCTTCCGTTTGCTGCCTCCACCTCGCTCTGGATTACATTCTTGCATATCCTGGCCCTGGCCCTGGCCCTGGCCCTGGTCCTGGTCCTGGTCCTGTCCCTGGCTCAGTCTGCGTCCTGTGCCATCCCTTGCCGTCCTGTCCCGTTGTGTTATCTTGCGGTTTTGTATATCAAGTTGAGAATTTTCTCATTAATTTCAACGTTTTTCTGCAGCTTTCGTTGATGCTGATGTGTTTTGTGCTTGCGGACAGTTGTCGGTCTCCCTCGCCCTGTGTGTTGTGTCCAACTGGTTGTGGTACAGTGCGGGACAGTGTGGTGCGGTCACAAGCTGGAGCCGAGCAAAACAGTGGGACAGTGGGAGCCATTCACGTGCATGTAAGCCATTAAATACAAAATCAAGGCTGAAATGTTGATGGGCAAACATGTATACAATAGAAATTGTTACATTCCAACCAATTCTTAGCTTAAACCTTTTTAAAGTTTATCTTTACTTTAATTGTCTTAGACCCGCTACTAATAGTAGTTTCTGTGTACTTCTGATCACTAGATTCATATGTCTTTGACACATCTCCACTGTCTCATCTGAAGTTCAATAACCCACCATTTCCGATAGACAATTCCGGAAGACGAAAATCAAATAGTAATAGCATGAGGTAAAGTGGAAATTCACACAAATTAAAGCAACGAAGAAAGGAAAATAATAGGCAGATCCGAATTGAGGGAAACAGAGTGGGAAAAACGAGGTTCAAGTGGAAGTCAAGCAGACAGCCAAGAAAAACACCAATTAAAAGCATATAATGATAATGTTGTGCCGAAAAGTCATTTGGAGCAACTAAATTACAACTTCCCCTTTACATTACGTGGCACTGCAGCGGAACCACAACCTCATCCTCGACCCCGACCCCGTCTCCGACTCCGACTCCGGCCCAGACCCCGACTTAGGCCAAGTCAACTGAAACTGAAACTGAAACTGAACATCGTCGACTCGACTTTAAGAGAAGCGAAAAATGCACACAGAATTAAAAGTCTGCTGCAGTTGCAAAGGCAGAAACAGATGGCTACTGCAGTGTAATGAAAACAGACGCTAACAACAATCAACAGCACCGAATTTGTGTCTTAGGTCGGGCCCTCTAGTCCTCTACTCTCCACTCTCGCCCAGAACTGTCGAAAAAAAAACAATCGTAAAGTTTGAGTTGGTTTGCCGCTTGGCTAAGTGAAGAAGTTCAACGCACAAGTTCATGAACTTGCACCAATTCGTAAAGGTTTTTCGGTGTGGTCGTAAAGGAGGTCTGGTCGGATCGACTCCAGTGCGCACTGCTGACAGAGCAGTTTATAATTAGAAACCGTGGGGCGAAAGACACTGTCTGACTCTCAGGTATCTAGCCGAAAGGAAAGTCAAGTGGATTTTGGCGGCACAAGTGGAAGATGAATGCAGCTCCTTGGATATTGACAGAAAACAAAAGCAAACAATTTGTCGGCGTGCAGCTCGGTTATGTAAATAAAAGGGAACAAATAATGTTGCAAGTCTGACTTACACTTCACTGAATGAAAAATACTCTAACTGGGAAAACCTTTAAATCGGTTTAACGAAAAGCCCAAACTTATGAGGGTACCTTTGGCGGCTCTTTAATACTCTACAAATATGAATTACAATTTTTACCATTGTTTCAGAATTACCATACTCATATTACGAGCCACAGAGTATTACCGTTAAACGAATCAAAAAATAAACAGATATGCAGCGGAAATACCCATTATAAAAATACCTGAAAGAGTGCCCTTTTTATTGTTTTTTTCGGTGGCTTGAACATTTTTAAGTATTTAACAAAAATTTAACAAAAAGCCTAGAAACAAAAGGAAATGTTTACATATGTATGTATGTGTGGATGTACTTGGAACAATGCAAAGTTTCGTGCTTGCGGTTAATCTTTTAAAAGTGGCGTTTTTTCATCCCTCCTCCTGTATGGCCACCCACTAAAAGAGTACTTCTCGTCGCTTGTGTTTATATTTCGGTTTAAAATTCCGTGCACGCGCCGGGCATTATAAACATTTTCCTATATGATTCCCATAGACTCGGTTCCCGGTTAAGCGCTGGAATTCGCTGTTGTCTGCGATACATCAGCGGCATTATTTGCCAACCACTGCTGCTGCGGCTGTTATCATTTGCTTGCAGTTTAATATTCAAACAAATACAATAGGACAAGCAACAAGCGGCGCTTTTTAAATAAATACAGACCAAAACATTTATGACAACTGCTTGCTGCCGGAATTTATTGGACGAGTCCCATCGATAAGCGGACCGAGCTGGCAATTGCACTGGAAAATAAATTGCAGCCAATGGAATGGAATACTCGTACACCATTTTTATTTGCCGTAAGTCGGGGTAATAGTTTATTTGCTAACCAGCATTAAAATCTCGTTCAGCGGTGTTCAGCATCGCTGCAGCGGTCTGTAAAGAAATTTCTGTGGGGGATAATTAAATCAAATTAAATGGATATAAATGAGGAATGGGGGTCTGGTGTTGAGTGTGTAGTGGGGCATTTCCAACGAAATAAATAGTTTAATTTTGGTTGATATTGAACTTAAGCCGTAATTCAAATGAATATCGGACTATTTCGATATGTTTTGAACAAGAATAGAGCTCATCGAGAATGTAGACCCGACCACTCTCATTAAACCACATTCATAGCACTCTTTTACATTATAGCCAGACATTCTAATTCCTCACCTAATATTTATATCCGTTCTAGCCTCAGCTATTACCAAGACAAAAACTATATCCATAAATCCTTTGGCCATGCATCTGCATAATCCATTTATCTCGACTCTTTCTTTGTCCCCTGGAAGGAGCCAGAGCCAGAGCTAGAGCCAGGGCCAGAGCCAGAGCCAGACCAGCCAACATGTAGACATACTCGTAGTCAGCATTCGCATTCATTTATCACATTTATCGCTAGGAAGCGAAAGAAAAATTCTATTACAAGTGAAAGAGTCCTAGCCAGGGTTCCACATAACCTGCGTAGCAAGCAGACCATTAGAGATTATGGAAAAGAATCTTGCACATCATGTGAGACCTGCGACACATGCGATAAATCTCCCACGTATAAGTCTTGAAGCTCGAGCCGAATTGCAAAACTACTACATCATTTTTGTTCGTTGCGATAACTCACGCAGATCTTGAGAATTCTGTAGATTTTTCAATCCAATCCTATTCTTTTGGGGTAATTTATCAATGTCCAGCTACGGCCACGAGTATGCCCGCTCCGACTGCATTTAATCCGTGTTCCAAAGGATCAATGAGAAAATTTCAAATCTACATATGTCCGGACTCCGGACTACGGACTACGGACTCTGGAGTCGCGGAATTAGCTGCGTGCTGGCTTTGGCTCTCAATGTAATTATCGTTTGTGCCGCAATGGGGCACTTTCAGTATTGACGAGGTGGGTTGGCCGTTCGCCAGGAGGGGTTGCTTGCATTTGTCATGCTTTTCAGCTGCACATGTGACTGGGTACTCGTACTCGTCTTCGTATTTGCTCTCTGTCACTCTCTGTGTGTGTGCATTGTGATAAGCACATGTTATGGTTTTTCACACTCTCAGTTTGGGGAGGTGTGGGAGTGGGAGTGGGAGCTGAGTTTTCTTGCTTGGATACGAGTATTTTGTGTTATCGATCGGCTTACCATTCCGACTCCTTGTTTGCGGTTGTTACATGTTTTTCTATCTGGATTATGATTAATTGATTGCCAAGCCAAGTGCTGTGGCCGCCTTATCTGAATGGTTCTTGGGAGTGCGGAAGACGAGTGCAGGGTGGCTTCTGTCACGCCCCTGCAATTTGGGGTTCATTGACGTTGGGTCAATGGAATTTCAATGCTCCCCCCCCACAAGATTGGGAAACTTTTCGCGCTTTCCACTGAACAGTTATAGATCTTCATGTCTGTAGATCTATGTAGTGGAATGGGCAATGGGAAATGAAACCCCATAGTCGTAAGGAAAGGATTGATCAAACGTGGTATTAATACCCCCATAACTTTACTACACAATCTAATTTCTCCAAGTTGTCCCATTGCCCACAGTAGTTCATCAAACGTGGGAATGGTGGTGCTCTGTGGCATGCACATGTGTCCATGGAGGCAATAATGTAAATAGTTATTGCACTTTGCCACCTCCTGACGCACGCGGCAATGCAATTAGTTTAAAAGGCCAAAAAGAGGAGGCTATAAAAAGAGGCAGCCCTGACAGAGCAGAGCAGACTGACAGGCCAAAAATGAAACAAAGAGGAGTAGAATGAGAGACAACCAGCTATGGCACATGGAAGAATGTCAAAGCAAAAATGAAGCCATTAAATGAACAGCAAAAGTTGGATCCCCAGAAGCACGAAGAAGCAGAAGAAGCAGAAGTGCTAAGCCAGAAGCAGTGGCAACAAAATTTGACACCCGCCACAGACACGATGGGCAGCACACTCTTCGACTGGCTCAAACGTCAACGTTGCCACAGTCCACCAACATCAACAACAGCCAGCGGCAAGGCAACATCATCTCCTCGTCATGTCAGGCCCAGATGGAGTTACGGGCGAAGATGGAGCAGGGGGCAGGGAGCAGGGAGCTGGGAGCTGGAGCCTCGGAAACGTCGACATATTTCACGTGGGTCTGTCTGTGTGTAATGCCATGTGGGGCGACAAAAAACGGAGAAAAAAAAGGTACATACATACATATGTATACGAAAAGCAAGAGCTATTTCACAGATAAGATTGAGGTAAACGACAAAATATAAAAGTGGCCTACTCTGCACAGTTTTGGGCTGGACTTTAGGGCCAGTCACTACTGTAGAAAAACCGAGTACCTGTCAAGAATGAATGCGAGTTTTTCTGCCCGCCACTCTTAAGTGAAAACTACTAATCAGACAATTAATATTAATTAGCATTAATAAGCAGACAATGGCAGACAATTAGCAATTGTGAGAGCCATTTGCTGAAGTTGCCTCAGTTTCCTCAGTTGCTTCGGCGGAATATCCGATATGCATTCCTTCACAATACGAGCATTACGAGTGTGCCACACAATTTGAGGTAAGCCCTTCAGCGGAAAACTTTAACTGCAAGACAAACGACTTTTGCAAAGTGCGCCACAGGACTACTGTGGATCGGATCTGTTTTTTGGCTAAGCCAAATGTGAACGTCAGTTCACGTGAGTGCTGCAACATTTTTGCAAAGTAATTGCTCATTTTTAAGGGTCTCAGCGCAGTGCTCTTGTTTGCAGTGGAAGCGCTACTTGGCCGCCTGATGCTCAGGGCTTGTTTCTGCCTGTCACTGCCATTGCCACTGGTGGTGGTGGTGGTGCATCTTCTATAGCTACCGCTACATCAGTGGCATTTTCTGGGACCTGGAGCCTGGAGTACCCGCATCAAGCTTGCGTACTTCTTCACATGCAAGAAAGCAATAAAATCTTATAGTTTGTTTTTTGTTCCGGTGCCTTCTGCACATGTGGCATACCGACGACGACGGCAACGACAACAACAACAACAACAACGACCAAGGCGACAACAATGCCAACACTGAGTGTGTGCCCTGTCAGTGACAGGCTGTCAAAAGAAAGAGATGGAGATGGAGCTGGGACAGGGACAGGGACAGCGACTTGGACAGGGCTAGGGGCTAGGGGCTGGAAGTAGATGTCCTCCACTTTTTGTTAACTTTAATGTTGCTCATTGTGCCCCATTGCATTAAGGACGGGAAATAGCCAGAACTCTACAATTCAACGATCAAATTGTATACATTTTTGCAGAGAGTTTCGTATAAATCTTACCATGCACCATATAAAAACACTGCTAATTTATTAGAACTTATTTATAATTAATTAATGTGAATATCATCGAGATTCAAATCTTAATAGATATAATAGATTGCGATAATGTGGAACATTTGTTCGAGCATATTCCGACAGCAACATTCAACTCCATTCTGTCAGGACCATTTTGGCTACATTTTGCTGCCAGCTCAATGTCCAACCATTCATTTTGTTGTCTGCCTGAAAGATGCTGCCACACAGATGCGTAGGCCTTTTTATTCATAATTTAAACAGATGAGACAACACAAAATTGTCAATCAAGCGAAAGGCCAAAGGCCCCGAGGGCCATTCAAGGAATTGTGATGGAATGGAAATAGAAATGGGAATGGAAATGGACTGGCTTCGAGTAGAGTGGAGTGGACTGGAGTGGAGTGGAGACGAGTTGGGGGGGGACGTGCATCTATCACAATCAATTAATAGCTCGCAGAACTATCAACACACAGAGACAGACCGACATCAAACAAATCTGGAGGTGAACGCAAGTGATGCGTATCTGTCAGATACGAGATACTCGCACAACTTCGTTTGCCTTTTATCAGCTCGTTCGATCAGATTGGGACTCGGTGGAACGGAAGTGATTGCCTTCACACCCACCGAGTTTGCTGCGGTTCGCTGCTGCGGTTCGCCTATTAGACCCCGATCTGCTCTGGGTCGGGTCACGTTCTAGACAAGGCGGCAACACCAAACGCCAAACCATGTCTCTGGAAGGGGGGGACAAATGTCAGTTTGATAATTCGATCTTGCGAAGGTATTTCACATGTCATGTTTACATCTGTGTTAAGGTTAAATGGAATTTATTCCCGAAGCATATTTTTAGTTATTGAAAAAGACGTATTAGGGAGTGCACGTTTTTGATTTTTCAATGGAAATGGGTATGAGTATATTGTATCTGTCCAAGCGAAAGTCAATATTAACCTATGTTCATCATCTGTCTTCTATGATACTTCATCTGCAATACAACCATATTTCATTAATGAACGAACCATCTACTAATTCAACTCGGATACAAGACATCTGCTCCTGCCCCCGTTAGAGACTCCTCTTGGGCCACCGAAAACGACGAAACCGAACCTAAGAAAATGGAACGGAAAACAATTTGGGTCGTAAATAATACGCTGACAGTTTTTCATTTTTAGAAGAGAAGTAATCAAGCAAAGCCAATTAACAACAGCAGCCACACCGCACCAGATCTGGGCACCCATAGGTGAGGTGAGTGGTGCACTCTTCTGAAATACAGGCACCGCACCAGATAGGGCGTGGCACAGACACAGCCCCCTGGCATGGGGGAGGGCCAGACGACATGTCGGAAGCATGTACATAGAAAGCCGGACGAGTCGGAGCGTTAATGAGAAAAATATGACGCAAATATAATTATCTGTAGGGAGCGGAGCGTTACTCTAGCTGGTCTCAACAGTTAATACCAAATATGTCAGACGCAGTCCGCAGTCCGCCGTCCACAGTCCGAGCAGTGAACTCGGAGCAAGATGAATGAGCACGAATTATAAAAACATAAAAAAGGAGAGGAGAGTAGAGTAGAGTAGAGGAAAGTATGAAAACAGCCAGGAGAGCCCTTCAGGTCGCTGCAAATAGTTACTAGTTGTAACTGCAGCTGACATTTCTGTAAATTTTGATGTATGGCCACAACAGGAGGGACCGTGCTTCGCTGTTGCCACCGCTGTTGCCAACACAAATGGATAGAACAGCAAGCGCTTAAAAAAAGAATAATAACTCGTATTAAATGAACTGTAAATTCGGCTGGGCTAGTTAGACTTACCTGCCCGTACACCTGCCTGCCCTGCCCTGCCCTGCCCTGCGCTGGCTGGGGCACAGGTTAAAGGTTAGTATCTAGCCAGGCCTGCACCCTGAATTTTCATTAGGCGTGACGGATATGCCCGTTTTATACTTCTCCATGACTGGCAACTGATTAGGGAATATTACAAGGGTAACTTTATGAGATAACAGGGGCATACTCGAACAGCATCAATTAGGGTTGAACTGATCTATCCCATACCGGAACGAGTACTGTTAGTTTGCATGGGAAAGTAGCTCTCGCGGATCGACCCCCTCTCGGGGGTAAAAGATACTCGTATCTGACTAGCTCCTGCAGCACTTTTGTATCGAGGGAACTAAATTGTTCTGTTCTGTTCTCCAGGACTAACATACTCGAGGGCAAGACAATGTCCTCCAAGATGGCAACAGTACATCGTAAAGCCCTGCTATTAAGCCTACTGGGCTTGTGAGCAAACCTTTCTTGTTTCTAAAGATGTTCCATAAATAAAAAAAAAATAAACAAAAGACTTTCAAAAAACATCCCGCACGGTCTGTTGTGCGGGAAAACAAAAGAAATGCAACTCTGAACGAGCTTGTTTAATTGAGGGATTTCAGTTTGACCCAGATTCGATTGAGGCGGAAAATTCTGATGAATTGAAAGCATAACGCGCAAAATATTTATAGCTTCATAATTTAGGCAGTCGGTATTCCTCGAAGGCAACGAATTGGGCAAGAAAGAGAAACAAGAACCAAATTCAAATTGCAACTTTACAACTTTTAAAGTCAGTGTACAGATTCTTTCGGCTCTTGCTGTTTATCATAAAATTCAAAAGGAGGAGCCACGGGACCCAGGGCAGCCGAAAAAACCATTTGAAGAGCATGGAAAATGTTTACACAAATTACGAATCTGTGCCAGCCCCCAGCCCCGCAGCCCCCAGCACCCAGCTCCACAGCCTTCCCTATCCCTCTTTGCTATGTATATTTGAACGGCTACCGTATTGGAAAATAAACCAATTGCCCTTTGCTTTGCATTCGTTAGATACGATGTGTATATGAATCTTTCCATGATTGTCGAATGCCAGGAGTGTGGGAGTATGCGGAGGACGTGCAAACACGCCGAGCCACGCTGACACAAAGAGTATGCCAGATGATAATATTTTTCCAAATGTCGATGTGTACATACATGTAAGTGTGTATGTTTTGTTGTGCGTTGCTGCTGTTAGAGATGAGCAAATGAAAGGAAAAGTCGTGAGAAAATTGTTGCTAATATTACAGAATATTGTAAATAAGAGACGCAGTCACATTCCATCAAATATTGCAGTTGCCGGATCTCCCGGACCAAGAAATTTACAGTTTGTCACCTGAAAGTGTCTAAGTGTGATCAATCACGAAGTCACGGTCACGACACCATCTCTAGCTGCAATCTTTTCCATCCAAGCGAGACCCAAAACGGATTGAAGGTGTTAAATGGGCATGAAACAGCTGCATTGCGGAGGACAACTGCACGGACCAGGGGGGCAGCCAGGCAGCCAGGCAGCCTGGCACCCAGAATGACAACTCACCAGATAAATGCAAACAACGTGAGCATTGAGAGTTTTTCAACCTTTGCCACACAATCTATCCCCTATATATCCTGATTCGTCTACGGGCTTGCCGAAAAAGCTCAAAGGACGACCAAATGTTTTTTTTCTTCCAATTTTCAATGCATTTTGGGATAGATAGGGGGAAATGGACGAATCGAATAATGGCTGGAGCGGTCCGAGCATATGTAAATATCAATTTACGCTTCGTAAATGTCAATATCAACAATTACAACAACCATGAGTGCCTTTCCCTACGCCGCAACCCCTAAACCCTTTGAGACTACTTAGCCCATGTACGAATATTCTCTCGAATATGTACTAGGCTCGGGCTGTCCGATGTTTTTCCTCAATGTGGGGCATATTAATTTTCACATCTATGTGGACGCACCTTATCAAGCACACCCCTAACTGTGCATCCTTCCCCGCCTCGTATCACTTCTGACCCAAATACAACTAACTGGCCATGACGTAATTAGTCATCTATTCTGATAGCGAATGGAAAACAGGGTTGATTTCCCAGGCTATTGGTTTGTTTTGGTTTTCGGTTTTCCGCTTTCACATGGGAAATATAATATTCCATTCTCGGAAACTTCATTCAGATTCAAACATATTTTAATGGAACCAGCAAGGATCTAACTGCCGAGCACCGATGTGCATATACCCTGTTGGAAGGTGGACGAGCAATATCTTTCACCTCCTACTTTACTGGGACTGAGATTCTTTCTTCTGTGGGTCACAAACTTCTGACCAATTTCATAATAGCCTTTTCGAGGGTAGATCCGTGGATCCGAAAACAATTTCTGCAGGGATGTCCATGTATTAGCTAGGGCAAATCTTTGAATTTGATTTGGTTATCATAAAAACAAAAAGGAAAACCATTGCCAGTAACCTCGAAGCGAAAAGGAAATTTCGTGTGGCAATAAGCTTCAACAAATCTCTAAAAAACCATACAGAGTATACAGAGCATGCCGAAGTTTATACACTCTTGCAGTTCGAGGAGCCTTACCAATAACTATGGCAGCAATATGATAGAGGTATCCGATGTTGAAAACGTACATCCAGACTTTATAATCCCAAATCATCTTTCTTATACTCATCGCGGCCCGGCCGGTCCCGGCGAATAATCTAGCTATTCGCTGACGAAGACAAAGTTCCAAGTTTTGCTGTGATAGATAAAAACTAGACGGCGTTTCTTCTGGCTTATTTTATAATACCATTCTCAAGAGTATAAAATGTCTTGCAAAAACCACATTATCAAAGTGAATTTATGCACATCTCAAAAATAACAAACAACCTGCGTTCAGAGCACCAGAAACTGATACCAGTACCAGTACCAGTAGCGAAACCCCCTCAAAAAAGTGCATCAAAAATAGAAAACAAGGGGATGGGGCTATGCTGACGAGAAATGGAAAACTTTGCATCTCTGTGTGGTTTTCCTTTCCTGTTTTTAGTTGTTTCTAGTTGTTGAGAGGTGAATTGCTATTGCTCCGGCAAAAACGAACTACAGTAAATATTTATTTTTGAACACGTTAATCTCACAAATCGTTCTAAGTGAACCGACCTCAACACACTCTTGTGGCACACGGCAGCCACTTGCAGTTGGCTGTGTAAACAGAGAGCGACATCAGACATCGAACGACCACACCACAGCCTCTGGCATTGGCAGGTTCCAGCGCTAACAAAATTGTAAATCATGCACATAATTCGTTGGGATATTTCCTTCTATTTTCTTTATATGTATATATTTTTTTCTTGACTGGTCGCAGGAGGGTAAACAAACAACGGTTTGGGCAGTGGCATCTGTGGCATATAATTAGATGCAGGTCGCTTCTGAGCTGTCAGCACTCGACGATAGTTTTCTGTTATGAAATCCGAGGCAGGGTAGACCTTGCATCTTGTTGATAAATGTGCCTCGATGCGCTGCCAAAACATATGATATTTTAAGCGGCGGAGGGTGTAAACATTGGAAAATTGGAAAAGAAAAATTTGAAATAGTAATTGGTTATCCAGATTCGGAAAACAAAGTTGGGACTGGTAATATTGATGCCCATTTAAGTATCTAGATCAGTTCTATGAGGTCTTATTTTCTGGGCAGTCTCAACATTTCCCAAAGATATTATTTTCTATCGAAATGATTTTCTCAACCACTATCTAAAGCTTAACCTCTTTTTCTACGGTATTCACAAAAAAGTATCACGGACCAGAAACGATTTTTGGCTTTTTTTCGAGACTTCTTCTATTACCCTACGGACATCTGTCCAGCAGCTCACTGGCGACGTTGTTAAGTCTTTTGTGTGTGTGTGTGTGTGTGGTCCTGTCCGGTTTAAGTGCTCCTGCCACCGGGCGAACCGAAAGAAAACAACGGAAGTGGCGCGGCTCAGTGGGTGGGTGGCTATTGTGTGGGGGAATCTCGCTCACGCCTCCATCTCTACTTTCAATTGTGTTTTGGTCAATGCTGGCGTTGGCGCAGAGGTCAGCGCCGGTTAATTGTGATAACCAGGCCCAGGAAAGTCCAAACAATGGCTGCGAACACGATGTAGAGCTCTGCTAATTAGCAGCCAACTAAAAGCCCGCTATAATTTGCAGGCAGACCCCGACCGGGATCCGGAATTGGACTCCGATTTGGACACTGAAGCAGCTTCATTAGCTGGCATTAGCATTAAGTAAATTTCCGCCTTGTTTGCCGCAGCAACTAGTTCCACCCTCCTTTCACTCGAAATATGATGAAGATGAAACACATGCCAAAAAACCCAACAGGGACTGAATAAACCAAAGTTCAGGCCACAAGAACAGAACGCCGCAGGTGATTTAATTTCCATAAAAAATAAAAACGAGCCAAGCCGAACAAAACCAAAGCACAGCCATATATTAAGAGGCCTCAAGTGTCTTTTAATAAAACAAAAAGAAAGCAAGAAAAGAAACAATAGTGTATATCTTAGGTAAGACCTTTAAGATTAAGGAGCCCCATTAAGTTTCTGCAATACTGAAAAGCTGAAGAATGCAGATCCCAAACGGCTATGAACAATTTTCAGCTTAAACCTAAGCCACCCCATGGCCAAAACTAACATTACCGAAGAGCAGATATCTACGGCTGAGGATCCTGCGGACACACCCCTGCAAAAGGAAGAACATGAACAGAGAGGCCTACATAAGAGATATTCCAGTAACGTAAATAATTCGCATATCCCAGAACCCAGCCCTCAGCGTTTTGCATGTGATGCCCCGAACCATTTCAGGGATTGCTACAGGGAGCCGAATAAGACAGAGCAAGTTCCCTGCCAGGCGGCAGATGGACGCCCCGGCGGTGGTTCTTGCTGCTGTTGATAACTTAAAGGCCGTATTTAGATCTCGTACACAAATTTCAGTAAAGTCGATTCATAAATCAAGCGCAAAGCGGCAATGAATATCACCAGAGGCCGGAAGAAAGGGGGGCGTTGATATAAAGATGGAGAAACTCCGAGACTGGCTGCCAGTGAGGCAGCCAGAGAAGCGGGTCTGGAAAGAAAGGGCTGCCATTGAAATCTGTCTGTCCCATGCGTTTAATTATTTGAGTTTTTTTCCAGTCTAGAGGGGTCTCGTCTTCCCCCAGTTCGAGGGAATCGAAGACGAGCCGCTAGTCACAGCTCTTTATCATCATTCGTCGCCCTCGTCGACATCATTTGACAGTATTGGGACGTTTTAATCATTTAAGTCGCATTCAGGGGGTAATGCCGACGCCTACCCTTTTGCAGAGAGTATTACGACTTTGAACGGATGTTTGCACCGCAAAGAAGGGACTCATATCCGACCATACGAGTATCGAGCGATCGATTTGAAAGGGTATGACAGGCCTCGGAAAACTCTTCTTTCCCGTTTTTTGTTTATTTTTGACTCCATCTGCCTCCTCCTCCGCCATCTTGAGGTATGTCTTGGATATGACAGCTTTTCATGGCCATATAAGATATTTTATTGTTGCCCAATTCTGTGTTCTGTGTTCTCTGTGTTTAATGAAAGTGTTGAGTTTTAGTTTTTGATGCGCCTTTTTTATTGTTTGTTTATAGTCAGTGTATTCGGGGCGTGCTCGTTAAGAGGGCCCTCCCATGATAAATTGCTGGAGGTGGAGGAAGGAAATTAAACCCCATTTAAGATACGCCGTAAAATACCTCTCTTCTCTCCGTACATTTAAAATTGATTCATGTCTGATTGCTCTGTCGAAATGAGAAAAATCACAACTCACCTTATACATATGTACGTCTGTATTAAAAACCAGCGGGCCAATACTTCTCCAAGTTTACGTTTCAAATACTGAAGAGCAGTGCACTCGCATGTACAAAACATGAAGCAAGTCTGCGGAATGGAGTTTATAAATGAAGGCACAGCATAAACATATAAAATCCAATAAAATTTAAGTATTCAATAAAATGATCAGCGAGCAAGGTAAAATGTTCCTGTGCTCGACTCGTTTTCAGACGAGTACGAGAATATCGAGAGGAATATAATCTCAATACCTTTTTATGTACCGTAGTACTTAGCTGTTCCTGTTTCATTGAATAACCGGTATTAAAGACTCCTTATCCCCAAAGTCCAATCCGTTAGTTCAACATCATAGCGTATCTGAATATCATTGCGTATCAATCTATCTTTGATACGATATCCATCGAATCCAGTCAGATTAGTACTATGGCAGCTCGCATAACACAGTCGGAACAATACTAAAAACTGCACCTAACGAATACGAATATATTACACAGGCTAAGGTTCGTATCCAGTATCCCGTCTCCAGGTCGTAGCCAAATGCGGTCAGAGAAATGTTTTTTCTAAATGAGTCTAATCAGTCAGGAGAAAAGGGTAGGATAGGCCTATAATTTGCTCATTACGAGTCCCGACCAGAAGGGATCTCTGGGAGAAACATACAAATTAAGGTAATAAGTCAAAAAACGGTGCGGCTGCATCTGGGATGCATCAACTTTTTGGGTTTTTTCGGCCATACTTCCATTTCTGTTCCCAGTCTCAGCCGGCAGTATAATTAGCGGTCGTACCCACATTTTTCTGGCCGCCATTTAAAGGTGTGTATTGGTGCATCGACCAATACAGTAGCGGACTAAGTGGCATTAGATGACATGAAGAACTGAACTGAACTGAAAGATGTCTGCTATAGAGACATCAACAGCTGTGGTACTTTGAAAAAATGTATTAGTGGTTTTCATGGAGCAGCCCCAGATGCTGTAAATTAAATTGTGGTCCCTTCCCAATATCACTATTATCTAACAAAACTTAAGTAATTAAATCTAAACTATTATTACTGATTTGTTTTGATTCGTTGTTGGACGTTGTTCTACAATGACTTGAACAGGGAAGGGACTATGCTCAAAAACAGAAATTACATTTAAAACATTGTTTAGGAATGTAAACATATGTATCTAAAAACCGCTGTACACAAATCCATTGGGTGACCGCAGCTGTCAGTTGCATTTGAAACCACAGAATCGTCAGCAAAGAGCAGCACGAAATTGGTAATTGGAAAAAGCAGAATCAGCAGAGGAATGTCTATTAGGCCAACCGTTGCGATAGAGCATGATCCTGAACTAAAATGGCTTATAGGGCAAAAGCTGTATCCCCGTCCCCGTCCCCGTCCTCCTTCCTGACAAATATTTTTCGGCCCCCATTTGACCTTTTCAGTCCTGCGGACACGCTCACGAACCTTTGCGCTTTATCTTTATCTATTACGCCCAAGAATTTTTTGAATTTTTCGAATCTTTTTTTTTTTGAACGTAAAGCTTTCCACCACCCCTCCGTTCCGACCACATATGCTGCTGCCGTCTATTTCAAAATTACTGTCTAACTTTTATGGTGTTTTGTCGCATCTCACTTTGTCTGCTATTTATATTTTGGTCCCATAGCTTTTGGAGCTTATTTCGTTGGCATTTTCCGGCTGTTCCGCGTGCGACACAAATGTGACATAAAATGTTCGATTTGGGGCGGTGGTGGGGGTGGTTATGGGTCTCTCGCCATCCCCAAGCCCAATTCATTCCCGAACCCGATTTTGTGGAGTTGGTCTTGCAAAAGTTTGTTGTTGTTTTTGCTGCTGTTGCATGGCATGTTGTGTAATTGCTGAGATATGTCGTGGGGGTCGACTTGGAAAAAACAGAAAAAAGAGAGGTGTGGCAGCCATGCCAGAGGGGGAAATGGGACAAGGGAACACATGTTGTCGAAACAGCTTTTAAATTTTTATTGATTGGCAAGGCAGAACAGGAAAAAAAAACACACACAATGAATCGGAACGAAACGAATCACACATTTCACAAATAAACAGAGACTGGCGCATATATCATCTGATTGGCTGAGAAGCAAACAAATCAATGAAAATATAGAAATTAAGCCAGCTTGGAACAGTCTATTGGCTTACAAAAGTATAAGATAAAATCAAGGATCTTGTTGGAATAATAAGCCCTAGGTATCCTTTGTAAGTAAGAACCATTTCTCTGGTTCCCATTCCGGGCTTAAAGAATTCTCTTATCGTGCAGCAGCGGTGCATGCTACGCATGAAAGTCATACGAGTAGAGCAAGGAAAATGAACTGAATGAAGCAGTGAACGACTGAGATGGCTACCGAAATGCACTTTTCTCTTATCTAATTGCATTAAAAGTCAATAAATTAATAAATAGCAAGCAATAAATTTAGTAAAAACAAGCCATTAATAACAGTTTGGTTGACACGGCCAGCAAACGAGACTCAACTGCCCTGCGGCATTGTCGCCGCCGTCGATGGTCGGTGGTCGGTGGTCAATGGTCGCTGGCCATCGCTGGCCGATGGTCGCCACCTCTCCTGGTTAGTTCAGGTCAACGGCAACCAGACCGAGTCCGCTGGTCCGCTAGTCCGCTAGTCCGCTGGGTCGTGTCGGCCTGAGGTCTGAGAATCCGGTGGGATCGCCGACATGTCGCGCTCTAAAGTTGAAAAATTGAGCGCAGAGTGTTTGTGTCACCGAAAAATAGGGAAAATTGTTAAGAAAAATGCATCAAGTAATTTAATTTAATTTCGTTGCAATTCGTTGCGTTTTGTTGCCTACCAAGAGCGTCGCGGAGACAGTCGGTACAGGCGGTAAGGTGTGGGCGATCTGTGTTGCAGGCCGACAATAAAGCATGATTAATATTTTCAAACTATTTAAATCAACGCCGCCAAACGATTGGAATTTTTATTGTAAATTGTAAATTGTAAATTAAAGTTGATGGGTCCCATTCTCGTCCATTCTCATCCATTCACATCCATTCAGAGCCATTCAGGGCCATTCAGAGCCATGCGGGCCTTAATTGAATCCAAATCCGACTTACGCGTGCCACTTTCCTGCCAACCGTTTTAAATAATCATTTTTGCTTTGCATTTTACGGTCCAAACAGCTATTTGTGTAATTTGTTTAATTGGAAAAATCGTAAAAAAGGCCATTGTGTTTCTCTACAAATTGATTTTTACGACATTAAGCAATTCACAATAACGGTGCCGAAGTAACGGAGAATTTACGATTCAAAGTTAAGCCATTGGACATAGTTTGATGGGGGTTAAAAAAGATTCAGCAATGTTCTGGCTTTCGCTGATCATTTTTCATTTAAAAGCACTATCAGCAGATACGAAAATTCAACAGCCAGAAAATATCCTTATGCTATGATAATACCATAGCTTTCCCTACCACCGCAAGGCCAATTAAATCCACACCAAAGGTCCCACACTTTGGTCAGTATCAGGCAATTATCCTGCGGCACGTATCAGACAATAGGCCACAGAACGTACTGTACAGTCCTTCAGCTAGTGAGAGTTTCCAGATTCCCCGACCTGCGGGGGCAACCACCGCAGGCTCTATTCTGGGTGGGAGGAAACTTGAGAGCCAGCTACTAAAATGCAGGCTCTTCTGGTGTTCGTGTGTGTGAAAATGGCAGAAAAAGGCAAAAAAACAAAAACAAAAACAAAAACAGGGAAAAGTAGTCAAATGTATTTAGTTAGAGCCGCATGAAACGGGTCCCTAACTAACTTGCAGACTGACATGGGGACCTGAGAACTGGGTCCTGGGACTGAAACGACTGTGACTGTCCGACTGACTGAATGGCTGACTGACTGACTGGCGTGGTGCGTTGCAGGGAGACAGAACAAATGGCATTTGAACACGCAATACAGAATTTATTTTGTCTTGTGCGACTCGTGCTTCTGTCGGCTGCCGATGCAGAGATAAAGTTTCAAATTGGTTTTGGGACTCGTAATTTAATTTAATTTTTTTATTAGGCCAAACCGCACATAGAATAAAGTTGATGTGCCAAAGAGTGACATGTTTTTGGGGTTAAAAAAGTAGGTAAAATAAGGCAATTTCGAAATTGAAGTGGTACATTTATACACACTGAGGCAGACACTAAATTTCTATATACTCGTACATGATTCGCATTACTCACTCGTCCGAGGCCTTAATTATCGGGTGTATTCACGCCACTGACTTACAGGACTCCTATTTCAATGAGCAATTTGATTACATTACCATTTCATTGGTGAAATTGATTGCTGATGTTTCGCATTCCATGACTTGATGACTTTGTCTTTGTTCCCATCGCAAATTCTGTCAAGTACTGATTGATTGACGGTGCCCCTTGATGCATGTAGATGTTCTGCACAAATTCCTTGAGAAGTGCTCCTTCGATCAGTCGGGAGAGTGGGTGTCATTAGGACTAGAACCATATTAAATTATCCCGCACGGGGAATCTATTAACCCAGAGAAAAACTGAGGTCCGAAACCGAAGGCCCTTCCTTTCTTTTCAGTGTAACGCCAAGTTCAGACAACAACAATAACAATCATAACAAAAACACCGGAAAATCTTTGTACTAAGGTAAAAACGTGAAACAAACGAAGCGGCTAAAGGATATTGGTAAAAACAGCAGAAAATACGAAATATGAAAAAAGCCAGCCTGGGTTGATGGCTGGAAAAAGGGAAGAGGAAGATAAAAGTCCAAAGGAACGAGGAGCGGAGGAACGGAGGAAAAACGTAGTAAAGTTTCAAATAAATTGAAGCACATACATATCTTCTGTCACTGACATAATCCAAAAGTATGCCAGGCCATGATAAAGTGTAAAGAAATTCCGGAGGTTCGCCCCGAGAGGTAATTGAAATAAGCATGGAAATTTGTAAGGCTTAGAGTGGGAGAGGAGGGAAAAGCTCTTAGCTGGAAGTTTGCTCTGGTATATTTTTGTTGTTTGTTCCCCTCTTTTAAAATATATTCAAGTCTATTAATTATGATTTTGAGGTCTGCCCGAGGAGAGGGTCCTAATGGAGCCCACCTGAGAAACTGAGAAACTGGGAAACTGGGAATCTGAGAGGTACTCCCATAACCCCAGGTAGCTCGAGTAATAAATTCAATTTAAATGAAGCATAAAATTTAATCAATTTGGTGGTTTCGGCGGTTTCGGTGGGGAGACCTAAGCCAAAACTGAGGTTAAGATTCACCTTTGACTCCAACGGATGCGTGCGTCTGCGGCTTCTTTGGTGGTAAATTGTTTTACAAAGCGCTGCTCGAGTGGACGAGGCAGGGTTCTGCGAAACACGCCTTTATTCCGTAGTGAAGAAGAAAATTTACTTGATTTTTCCACGCATCAGCCGAGGTTCTACTTGGGGTTTTCTTTTGTGTAATAAAATAAAAGAAATATTTAGGTAGACGTAGACACAGCCGGAGTAGCATATGTTATGCGGTCCAGTGATACGGCACTCCTAGGGGCTGTGCCATCCTTGGGCAGCTCAACATTCACTCAAAATGATGTTGTTTTAATTTAAGAGACAAGAGGGACTTACGTTGAGAATTTTTAATAAATGACTTGTACGACCATAAAGAATTTCCTTGTGGCTGCACAGTACGATGATCTGGTCTTCTGTTATAATTTTATTGATGGTGTTCCGAGTGCACTGAATTGTGCGGAGAATTTGTAAACTGTAATTGCAGCATTTTCGGCCAAGGACGCAGATGTACTACATGGCTCGGTTAGCATGCTGTTGGGTCGGGTTAGCTGCATATGTTATTCACGCCCGAGCTAATATCCCGGCAAATGAGTAATGGGCATTCCACTCTGGAGTACGGAGAGCAACAGGAGTTGGATGGATTGGGTCATGTTCTGGCTGACAAATTAGTCTGTTGGAATTTCTTTATTGAAATTAGAAATATTCTGTAGCTATGGGATCACGGACTAGAAAGCTAAAGAACAAACATACTTATTAACCAGTAACCAATTGGGCGATCAATAATAATCAAAAAATGCTGCGAGGCTGTAAGCCCCCCTTACCAGTCTCCGGCCCTGCCTTTGACTCGATTAATTTCAAAGAAATTTCGAATAGAAATGCAAATAGGAAAATGTCTTACATGAGTATGGTGTCTGCATTGATTTGAAAATCGGAAATCGTTCGGCCTGTGTATCTGTTTCTCATTCTGTTTACGCCAGCCAGTATGTGGGAGGACCCGAGCTTTGAAAATTGAGACATCTACAGCCACGGGCAAGTCTATTAGCCGGAGGAGGCAGTCCTAGAAGCTGTAAAACAAAATATTTACACGCACCAAAGCAGCACGCAAGGACAAAACTGGCGTACCCTCCGCACCACCGGGTCAGGACACGGCAGGACACGGACACATGCGAATAAGACATTAAAGCTTCAATGAAGAAACGGAACGCTCCGTTCTGCTGCGGGTCCCTACTGAAAACATAAACGTCTCTTATATTCAAGCGAGACAGACAAAGCTTCGTTCTGGCAGGAGTTTCAACTTGTTCCGCCGTGGCGGCCTATCGTGGCACGTCTGCTCCGACGCTTTTAGTCTAAATAAAGGGATTTAAAAGATTTAGAGCAAATGAACCCAACCTCAAGCGTTCCCAGTACACCATTAATGGCTGCGGCTTGGCAGCGCGTGGGCCGTGCCGCATAAAAACAAAAGACACGCATGTCCTGCCCTGTCACTCCGTCTGTATGTCTGTCCGTCAGTCTCGTCCTAGTCCTCCTCCTCAGCCTCGGCCCCACCGTTTCCTCCTTCACTTGTGTGACATTTTTATGGCGAATTTAAGACACGCAACTTCTTTGCTTCGCTTTTAGTATTCTTTCTTTATTTTTTTTGGTTGGTGATTTGTTAGACGACGTCGCTTTAGTTTCGCTGATTGTACATCCTGTCATCTTTGTTCCAGGGCTCGGTTCTTCTTGGATGATGATGATGACCAAATGACGCAATCAAAACTCTGTTGTGCATTTCCAGATCAAGTCCAACGGCTTGGATGTAATTGCTTAATTGGGTATGCCTCCCTGTGCCCTCATGCTGCCAGTATATTTATATCCTTAAAGATGACAATTTAAAGTTGGTTTATGTATGTAACACATGTATATGCTAATATAATCTTGACTGTGTGTGTATTTATATTTTAATGGCAGCCCGAAATGGCCTAGATCAAGTCAGATAATATTGGCCAGGGCCAGGTACCAACAAAGGTGGCAGTGGCTCAGGCTTTTAGCTAATTAAGTCCCGAAGAACTCCCCAATGATTGAAGGGATAAATAAATGGACAGCAACTTTTGTTGAATCTCCAGTAATTCCAGATTTTGCATTACAGTACCAATTACGTCCAAGCTCAGCCAGAGAAACGCTTTCCTGAAATTGTAGGGAACTATGCATAATTTCCGAGTCCTGTCCACGGTCCACCGCCTGCGTTAAGTTTCGGGGCGCCGCCAATGCAAATTAGCATTTGCATTTCTGGAGGCAAGAAGACAAGGAGGCTATGGTGCTCAAAACGAAAACCTAGACGCGACGTTGCAGTGCATAATTCAGTGTCCGTCAAGCTGTCATAAAATGCGTTGCAGAAGCAACGACAGTAGGAAACTGAAACTGGCGAAGCTCAGAGAGCTGAGCAGTTACATTTGGCTTAAAAAAAATAAGGGAAATACTGGCTACAGAGGGGAAACATACTCGTACATTAACAGGGTTAAACTTATTGCTAATGTAAATATTTTGTTTTAATTTTCAAAATGATAAAACAAACTTTTCATGCGGGCCGAGCTCTGGGACTGGGACTGGGACTGGGACTGAGGCATGAAACACTTCAAATTAGAATTGTGACGGTAACATGAGACAGACAGACAGCCAGGCAGACAGACAGGCAGACATACAGACAGCTCTCTAAAGCGCAGTGATATTAAATAAAATTATGGGAACTAATTATAGGGGTGCACGCTCCCACACATCCATCGAAGGTTGCGGGTGAGGTGAGTTCTGCTCGGCTCTGCTCTTCCGCTTTCAGTTGCGTACAGAGCCGACCTGCCTCTTATGCCCCAGTCTGACATTTGACTGGCACGCAAACGTTCAGCATTATTAGCCACTTATGTTTAAATAATTTTTAAGTGCTGCCCCCACCTCAGCCGAGTAATAGTGGTAGTAGTAGGTGGTAAGACCCAGACCCTACCACATCGACGTGGGAATTATCAAATATAAAGCACAGAAAATGGGGGGAGCAAATGGTAAATACTCTTACGTACGTCTCTAATAAAGAAAAACTATTTTCATTGAAAGATCGTCCTGGTAAAGGGTTCCAAAAATTTCATCTGAATTAATTTAAGCCTTGATTGATATTGGTGAATCTATATACCTCTTCAAAGTTTACTATAATTACCAGATGCTTCACATAATCTATATTTGTTCGATTATTCAAATTCTATACAGACGTTTTCACGACTTTTCAGCAACAATTAAAAAATTCCGTAGGAAATTCCCGAGCATATCAATGACGAAATCTCTTTCTACTTCCTCGGTGCGTCGCCAACACAATTTAAAAGTAATAATACCCATTACATTAGACTCCCTGTACAGGAGCTGGTGAAACCCTGCTCTGTTGCATTGCGGCGAAGTTTAAGTGAAAAAGTTTTTTTGTTTTTCCTCGAAACTTTTCTGCATAGCAGAGGAAAACTGCAGCGGCTGCCATATCTACAGCCAGGAAAACCACAGACGCAGACAGAGACACAGACACTGGTCGGGGGAAGGACCTGCTCCCAGAAAGGGAAATGGGATCGGAACCAAAGAATGTTAACCGAAAACAAACAGCAAACATCGCTGTGACATTGATTTTTACGTGCCACTGGTCCAGGCCAAAGGAGAACCGGCCACAAATGGCAGCTAAAGCCATCATTAACACGCACAGAGCTAAGTTCAAATTGCCCGGGACCCGGTTTCCGACCTCTCATCCAGCTCCAGGAAGTTTCCACCTTCTTGAGGGAAGAATTTAAGTAGCTTAGCGGAGTTGGATTGAAACAGCAGCACGTTGTAGCCCTACAGGCCAGGGCCAGGGCCAGGACCAGCACCAGGACCAGGACCCAGCCCGAACATTACACACAGGATCCAACCCCTTCCAAGATGTAAGAACACCAATGTTGTCAGACATTAAGACAATTGGACAGGACTGGAGAGAGTTCGTCCTGGTTGCAATTAAAGCCAAAGTAGTTTTTCGTTTTTAAAATAGTTTCCTTTTTGGCAAAAGAAAACGTACAGAGTGGATCTTCCCCCCTCTGCAGAGGAAAGTGTAGCAATTACTTTAATTATTGGCGGCAGGAAATGGGCTGACAGACAGAGCGGAAAAGAGAAGCGAAAAAAAGGCAAAAGAGGATAGTAGTTCTAGGATGGACATTTGGCAAAAACGCGAATTTCCTTCAGCGAGGGTAGGTTGATACAAAAATCAAAGCTCTGCTTCGGGTTTTACAATTTAATAATCTAATTAGTATTCCAAATTGGGGGCTCACCTTGAAGAAATGGAAGCATTCAAGTGGTATGAATTATTTTCAAGTGGCTAACTTTCCTAAGACAACATGTTTCTCAATGGATTTATTGTTATGTTTAGCTATATGGTTTGTTATCGGATCTTCGGTTACTTTTCGTAGCACCTTGGTAGCGACCCTCTATGTCCTACAATCTAGAATCCTAGCAATCTGCACGTTTCGTTGCTAGCCACCCACGCCCATTCAATTACACACCAAGACAAGTCCACAATCGCTGGGTAGCCGTGATTTTAGTTTAATTTTTCTCTGGCACTGGCACTTTGATTTTTGTCTGGCACTGCAACTTTTTGGCGCCTTCTCGTTGATGTTTTATTGCAGCCCCTCTTCGGTCCGTTTTCGGCCCCTCCTCGGTAACTCTTCGGCCCCTCTTTGGTATCTTTCCGTGTAGTTCCTTTGTTAACGCTTCTGTCACGTAAAAAATTAGAGTGACCGCCCGCTGATAGCTGTTGGTCCGATGCCACTGCCACCCAAGCTGTTCGCCGCGCCATGCCCTCAAATGAAATCTTGCTCCGTTGTTTTTTGTAAATTGCAATGCAAACATTAAGCATGATAAATGAATGAAATGCTGGCAATAACATATAAGGCAATTACCTTCTGCTTTCCTATCAAATCGAAGTTTGTTGTTTTTGTACAGAACTGCATTTACCACAACCGCCGAAAGAAATATCCCATACAAAAAGCAGGCAACGAGAGTTTCCGATAAAGCAAAAAGGCAGAGCCGCAGCTAGGTAGTCCGCATCCATCACAGTAGCTGTTGACAGCCAGCAAACAAAGGAAAATAAGAAATAAACTGGAAAAATAAAATTGAGTCATTTTGAATAGTTCCACGACTGATGGATATTAAGAGAATTATGAAATATTCCCGAAATCAAAGTCGTAATTCTTTCACACGTTAGTTTCATTGTCTGGAGACTTTGATTTTGACGTTTTGATTGGTATTGTCCTCCTTCTGGCATTCGTGTGCAGCCAATTTGTCCGGATTTCTGTGGGTACGGCTGCGGCCTGGGGAAGACGGAGCTAAGCGGCTTAGTCGCCTTATGAATAGAAATTGCAGCCAAGTTGCGTTTCCTGTTTTTATATAATGACGTTGTCTGGCTGTCTGGCTGTCTGTCTATCCGTCTTTCTGGCTGGCTGGCTGGCTGGCTGGATAGTTATTGATGATTATTACGTTGCGAGCTGGCGATTTGAAATCAGATTATCAACTTGAATGTTCTTGAGCTCGAAATGAAGAAGGAGCCTGTCGAAGGCGAAGGCACACGGTAAAATCCCCAATTTCCATTCCGATAATTGGCTCACGTTTCAGGTAAACACTGACACTCAGCATATGTGTGCTGTTCCGGGTGGGACTGGGGGTGGTAATGGGTTTCGGTGTGAATGTATCTGTGACTTTTAATTAAAAATGTTGCATCTCTGATTTTTGCAATAGTAAAAGTAAAGATACTGAAAGTTATTCAGTGCGGAAGGTACGCTTTAAACACTATTGGGCGGAAGCCGGAGGGCGGAAGAAGCACGTATTGAATATTGGGCTGAAAATTTAATGGCTTTGGTGGGAAAATGGCTCACATCTTGAAGTTTTCATTCAATATAATACCAAAAAAGTAGGTTCAGCTTTAATCCAGCTACCGGTCTACCATACGAGTATCAGTTTAAGTAATTGGGAAAACTAATCTAAATTAGTGTTCAATCTCTTTCAATACTCAGACCACTTTCAGTTAAAGCATAATGCAAGTTTTATTAGGAACTTGGGAACTACACACACACACTCGGACACACACTCCACAATACCATTTAATCATTGGACACCAGCATCGATCTGAGGACCGACCCTTAAATATACGAAAACACACAGACGGACTTCACAAAATTAAGAAATTAGTACCAAATAGAAAACAAATTAGGAGAGGGTCTGGTCTGGTCTGTCTGTTTAAAGAGAAGCCTTAGCCAAACATGGCCATTAATTCCCAAGGGAAAATCACTCCCCTCCTGTACGTCAACCCCTTGTCCGCACTGAATGACAAAACCCAAGTGATGGTCAGTTTTTATGATGGTCAACCCGGACCCGCACATCCCAATGAGGCCGAGATAGCACAGAGCTCCGCTCATAAAAACTGACCGCTGTCCACTGACGAGACGAGGAAATAAGAAATTCCTACCCTCGGCCGCTTTGGTCCAATCGCAATCATGTGTTCGACCGTCAATTATGCGGTCCATGGGCAATAATTGAAGTATCTTCCGATAACGAAATTGCTCCGACAATTTCTGTCTTCCCTGACACAAAATCAAATGCTATTTCCAAGATTGCCTAGGGGACCTGCGATTTGCATAGACAGTGGAAAAGAAAACTCCACTGACGAGGCTGCATACGTAATGTCATTGATTAACTGAATGACAAGTTGACAAAACTTGAGCTTCGCTTCGCAACTCGTGGAAAATTCTCTGCCAGACTGGGACTGAGACTGACTGTACCCAATCAAGAAAAGCTGGAGTGTATATGTACCAACGCGGGTTTAGTTTGGGCCTTAAAACGAATCTTACAGTAAAGACCTTGGGTCTGTTTCAGTAGCGTAGCTCACAAAAGTTATTTTATTTGTATTTCTCAATATAAAGTTGGGATTTATTTTATAAATGAGCAAATATTAAAGATTTAAGACTAAAACCAGAGGGAAGAAGAAATGAAATTGTGGTCTGACCAATTTTATAATAAAATAATAGTCATTACACTAAAATGATTATAGTTTAAATAGTGATGATATATGGTCTGCAATGAAAATGGGACCCCATATGAAAGAGTCTGCGAGAGCGTGAGAAATTCGGAGCCAAATATTCACTTTCCCTCGTGGTTCCCCCTCCGGGCATGGAACACCAACACCAGAATGCCTAAATAATCAATCCCTCCATCAACCACCTTTTGGGTTCAAGTTCGGCATGTTCAAGCCTTTGGCTGTCATTTTAAAAATAACATTTTCTTCAATTTGAGCTGTGACAAAACGAAGCCTTTAAACGAATTTTTGAAAAATTTGTGCGTCAAGTAAAAATTCTCCCCATCGACAGCCAGACAGGCGTAAGATTAAGATTCTCAGGAAGAGCAAAAATAACATTAGGAATTTACATATACGACTTGAACTCCCCACATCTGAGATGTACATCAGTATGCAGTATATATGTACTTCATACGTACATATAAAAATAAACACAGTTTTTCGTCGCACTCCTTCATCTCTATCTGGCGCTGGCGCTGGCGCTGTCTTTGTCTCTCTGGAGGCATTCGTTGATATAAAAATATGAAGCGGAAAATCAGTGACAGTAGCCGAGCGCCCGCCTCCACGTCGCAGTCCTCCTGTGGCTGCCTGGGAGTTCTGAAGTGGAGTTAAATTACTTTTGCTGGGAGGGAGGGGATAGAGAGGTGGTTTTGAACGGGGTGGGGGATGGTGGAGGGATCTACTGGTGATTCTGGTACGGGTACCGATGCATTTACCTTCCCTTCTTTTTCCCTTGTTGGTCCGATCTGTCTGTTAGCTTGTCCGATTTGACAGACAGCGAATGATATATGGCTTTATGTGCAATAAAAAAAAAGAGGGAGGAAGCTTAAAAAAGGACTCAGTCGAAAATCAGACAAAAAGGTTTGCTGATGTGTCTAGTAAATGGCATTCTGATATTTGGCAACTACTGTTGTCTATTGATTTTCCTCACTTTCTAAAATCCACAATCCATCCAAAAGCACTTTAATGTCTTAGCACCCAATGGAAGTCGAACTACAGTATAAATAATCGACCCCTATATACACGGACTGCCTTCATTATTCATTAATTTATGGGAAAATCATGTAAATTTAACTGGGCATCAAACTTGAGTATTATGATTATTGGTAAACTCTCCATTTCACCCAGACACGATGACTTTTAATGGCATTGCTTCCACAATTAAATGATTTCTAATTGCTGACAGACTCTCGCTCTCGTTCCCGTTCCCGTTCTCGCACTCGCACTCGCTCTCAAACGAATGATTTGATGATTTATTGTGCCCTGAGCCTCCCAGCTTATAATTTGTCATTTTTCCTTGACGGTTTGTTTTGATAAAGATTTATTATGACATTTCCATTTTTTGTTGGTAATTAATGATATGGACGTAGTAAATAGGCACACAGAGAAGGAATCTTCAGCAGTTTTTATGCTGGAAATTGATTGAGATAATCAAATGAATGCGATTGTGATAGAGTAATAAAAACCTGATCGGGTCGAGAGTGAGCTCTGTGTGGGGACTTTGTAAGGGCGCTCTATTAATGTCTTAATTATGAGATTGTAGGGAAATTGATTTCAGAATGCCCATAATATCATCATATCATCACTCTATATAATTTGTATCTTATTTTAGGAGGAATTGAAAAGGGTTCTATACTACTATCCAAGACCCAAACTCCGAATAGGCTACCACCTTCTTAAAGTCATTTCTTATGACTGAGTACAGCTGAGTTTTCAAAATCATTAGCTGTGGGCGGAGACCTGTTTTGTGTAGGCCTGCCGCTGCCACCTTCCGTACATATGTACATGTACCAGTATGTACATATGGCGGAGCTTAGCCACAAAGGACTAAAGGAATAGCAATTCAAACACCCAACCAGAGCGAGCACATTTCGGGGATTTACATTGATAACGTTAATGGAATGGAATGCGTGCGAGCTGGCACTGGCTGACGCGACTACAATTCCGATTTCATATCCCCACGGAGAATACGAATATGTGCAGAAATTTGAATTTCTTTGAGCGTCGTTACACGCCAAACGGAAGTTGTATACTAAGAGTTGCACTGGAAAGCACCCAGCTCGTACGTTCCATTTCCCATTCATGTCCAGGAACATGCTCTCAACATGCATACGACAGCGAGGACATGCAATTTTTATGGCTCTCATTTTGCCATTCGAAATGGGACTGGTGGGGGGGAAATGTTTTAGTTGTATGTTTTTTAGGGCGGCTTCAGGAGAGGAAATGAAAAGCGCCTAATCTAACAAATTTTCGTGCTAATTTAGGTCAAAGCCGGATTTGCATACACTTTGCCCTGTGGTACAGGCTTCACCTTTTACCACCGTATCAGAGTCCATTAGAGCCGAGCCAGAGGACATAATTTTTGATGCCGACGTCTCGGCATCCACCTCCCCTTTCCGTCACACTCGTTCCCACTCGTAAGTCATCCTGGCATGTACAAATTCGGTACAAAAAATTCCAAGACTGGCCCTTATGCCGAAAGCCATTAGCCCAAACACCCAATTCCTAACTGGGTCTGCCGGTCCAAATGGAATTTTGTCATAAAATTTTCTCTCGTGGTTCTTGTCCTTTTACTTGTCCTTTTCCTAGGGCTCATGCATATTTCAATAGACTTGAATTAAAAAAAAAGTGTAGTTAGGGGCAGAGGAAATTTTTGATCATTTCGTTTGTGTTTTCCTTTCTTTATGAAAAAGGTGCAAAATATTTTATCCAATATTTGACCAATTATCTTTCTAATTGTGTAATGGGAATTACATTAATAAAAAAACACGTTAAATCAATTCCGTATTGCAGTGCAATATGGGCCTCTTGATACAAGATACAAGTCTGCCCAATATTGCACAATATCAACATTGGCTTTGGAAAATATCCGTTTACCTCGGTGACTGCCAGCTCCCGCCCTTTAGGATTGTACACTTTGAGTTTAAATTTGTAGTTTGTAGGAAAGTAATTTCCGAATTTATCAAACGAGTTTTGCCATACACTTATTGAATATGACTTTTATTTAAAACCCTGCGAATCCTAAGATCCAAACATATTGCAGATAGAACAGCTTCATTAGCAGTAAGCGGCTCTTCCCAAGTTTCTAGGCATTTGGCAAGATCGTAACTCACATCATTCTTCAAAGCTTCTTTCTTGGTTTCCAGCCAAAGTTTGTAGAATCCGGCAAATGGATTTTCTTACTATGCGATTATTTCGCGCCTTTGATTTTTTAATTAAGGTGCTCTTTCGAAAATTATTGAAGCTTAATCGAACGACGATCGGTTGATCGGTAAACCTTCATTAAGTCACGATTCAATCGAAATCCTATTGAAGTGTAGATCCAAATATATATCCATTTTCGATAAGCACCTCCAACTCTTTTTTCAGAAAATATTTGAAAAAACTCTTTATTTAAAGTAATATAATACAAATTGAAAGCTATTTTAAAATGACAAATTAATACTTAACTTCATTATAAAAACTAAAATTAGAATCCCTACCATCCCTGCTTTCAACTAAATACTTAAATGATCGATTAAGCGAAACCGTGCCATTCTTCAAGTCCCTTTTTACCACAAATATTTCTCCTTGTGCCCCATACGTTGTACCCCATGTAGTATACCATTTCACCGCGCCAGGTCGCTCGGGGCTATCAGATAGGGTGCGTCGTATGGTAATGCTCCAACTAAATAAGCTAGAAGTTATAAATTAACATTGATAGCTGGCACGAATGCCCCCATAATGCTGCACTTTCGCAGCTGCTGGCAAAGAATATCAATCAAACGTCAGAAAGAGAGGATTTCAACGTGGCGCTAACTTATTGTTAAGCCCATTTCAGTCGTGGGCTGGGGACTGCCCTGGACTGTAGACTCGATTGGGCTGGTTCTATGCTCCGTTTTAGGCGTGTTTCTGCCCGTCCCGGCCGCACTAAGTGCACACTTGCGTGCCAACACGCCCAACCAACCCGTTCGAAGGTGTAAAAAGGGGCGTGTCCGGTCGGTTGGAGGTGACACCAAGAGGCGGCCAGCTATCAATTTGCATAAAGCTATTGCCGTTTGTATGCCAGGAACTTGGCACGAAAACGGGGACCAAAACCTTTCATAATTACTGATTGTATGTTTAAATTATGAAGTTGTGCAAATTACTCTGGCAATTGCCAGGCATTTACCATCAAGAATAATTCTGTGAATAAAACTCTAGTTATCATTTGCATTTCCACCGATTGTAATTATTATTGAATTAAAATTAAATTACTGTAACTCTGAAAAGGGCTTGGTATTTTCTTATCTTCGACTGGCCGCACCTTTGCCGCACTTGATCAATTATTTTTGGATTTGCTCTGGTTGATGGTTGAAGTGTGACATTTCCGCTTTTCAGCTCTTTGGAAAAGTCCCTCAGAGTTGAATGCACTCATTTCTATTTGAGAATAACCTCGCCTGACCTGGCTCGACTCTGACCTACTCCACTCCTACAAGAAAATGCAATTTCCTTTCTCCATTTTTCATATGGGCATTAAGCGCAGTTTCCACATTTCAATTTTCAGAACAAGAAGCCCCCTACTACCACAGCAATTTCCTGCTGGGCTGGCAGGCATATAAAAATTAATATTTGATAGAGTTACCTAACAGCCAGAAAGAAAGGCTGGGCTTCGGAGTGCGAAACACTTAATACCCTGAAGATCTAACTATATGAAGGTGATAGACAGATAGATGAAATATGATAGCTGAAGATCTATATGACAAACATACCTAATGATGTTCTCTGATTTTGAGCTGAATACAAATACGCTTGTATGGGAAACTAAAATTGTAAACAATTGGCTCTTTTGTTCCAACGTAAAGCATATAAGATAACTTCAAGGCTGAACTTTGCCCAAAACCATAATGCTCTCTTCCAGGGTATACGAATTCAGCACAGAAACTCGCTTTGTTATGATTCCAGAACTGGAGCTCCTGCTCCTGCTCCTTGCTGTGGCTGTGGCTGTGGCTGAGGTAGCACTCTGGGCATATCGAAAAAGTGTGCTTAAAAATACATGAGAAGTCAGTCTGCTGGAAAAGTGGGTGAAAGCGTCGGCTATATTTAAAACTAGCTTTATTTCCATTTAAGTTATAAATTACAAGAGGCTTGGTTTGTCCTGGCGCCAGGGCGACACACACGCGGCCAGACAATTACCTGGTATTGTCCTTGCCCCTTGACATATTTTTTTTCTGGCTTTGTCCGACCACAAAAGACACACATTAAATGCACCAAAGGATGCCAAGGCCGTACACATTTCAAAACACATAAATTTATTTGGGAAAAATTCTCACGCATTCACCTGTGGCTAAGCTCACGTCCAC
Source organism: Drosophila persimilis (assembly GCF_003286085.1). Lineage (NCBI taxonomy): Eukaryota > Metazoa > Arthropoda > Insecta > Diptera > Drosophilidae > Drosophila > Drosophila persimilis. Next base: position 5,575,932 of record NW_020825312.1, read on the forward strand.
TTTTCCTCCCCAGTGATATAACAAAAGGGAGTTTCCCCCTTCGAAACGTGGGCACAACAAAGACCAACAAAGAGAAGACAAAGACTCAATGACGACGCATCGCGACGTCTTGCCGTGGTGCAGCCTCAGGAAAAACCATCTCAAGAATAGGACGGTCTCAGTTTCTCGTTAACCAATTTCTATTATTCTCCGAACAGGCTTTTGTACTATTCTAGTTTTCTATAAAAATGGGTTCGACATTGTCTGTGTGTAAAGTGCTGAGCCCGTCGCATAAAGTATGAAGCATACTAATATATTGCCAGGCGTACGTCAATAACATATGTATTCATACTCGTATGTGTGTATTGTGTGGTTTTATAGCCCAAAAGAAGCAGGGGAAATAAAGATCGTGTCGGCCAAGAGTGGGCTCTAAAAATATAATTTCTTGACCATTTTTCCAATTAAATGAGGCAAAGCAAATTATTATAAATATCTACAATTCAAGAGGCAACATAAATGCTGGATATGCACGTAGGTTGATCATTTTGTTGAGGTCTGACAAACTATTCTTGAACTAAAACTAGTAATAATACAATACAAACTACTCGTGTGCGCCTTTCTGTATTAAATCATTATAACTGGAATTGCTTGAAAAACTGAGATTAGCTCGATCATCATTCGAGGGCTCAAAAGTTCGCCCATATTGCACTCGTAGCCTAACCCACCGCAACTGTAGTTACAGCTCGAAACTTTTCTGAGCCGAAGCCCCGACCGAGCAATCATTGTCAAGTTTAGCAGAGGCATCGTGACAGTTTTCGTTTTCGCCAACCACTAAATGTCAAACTTTGTGACATGGCTGAGTGCGAGACAGAGAGATACAGCCGGTGGGGAGGGCGTCCGTCCTTGCTCACATGTGACATTCAAGTGTCATCGTAGGGGCACGCCCTGCCCTGTCTTGAATTTTTATGAGGATGACAGCTAAATGTGTGGAATCCCAGCGAAGGCAATAGTACAATGGAGAGACTGAAATTTTGCATAATTAAATTTTGTGAAAGTTTTTTAGAGCTTCTTCCAGAGCAGCTACACAAAGGATCTGCGATGCCTGCAAATCAGCATAAAATAATTGAAAATGTGTACGGCGGCTTCGGTTCTATTTGAATAAACGCAATTTGAATGCAAAAGCACGAAGTGCAAACAAGATGGCCACGTAAAGGGATGCGAACCGGAATGGGAGGCTTAGGAGATGTGCTAGCTGGCACCTCCTGTCTGCTGTTGATAGATGGATGGCACTGGCTGGGGCGGGGTGTCTAATGGAGTTTTAGGTAGATGGAAATCAAAGCAAAGCCAGCAATTGGGCGGGGGGGATTCATGTTTCTTTTTTTTTTGGTCAGCATTCAATTTATTCAACCTTACTCTCCTTTCACTCCACGTCTCCTATCTGTAACAGACCATTGTTCAGTGCCTTTGTCACTTTTTCCCTCGTCTAATCTAATTTGCCAGCAAAAATCAACGGTTCTAGGCCAAAGCCTATACGGGCCTTGTTTGCCATTTTCCAATTCAGAAATGTCCACACCTACGCGCAGACAATTGAGCGTGCAGGCACTGGCAGTGGCAGTGGCACCAGCAACGGCAAAGGCAACGGCAAAGGGAAAGAGCAACAGCAGCAAAAAAGGTTAATGCCATTTGACAGTTGACAATTATAACAATTGTCATAGCATTTAACAGGAGAACTGAACTGTTAGGGGGAGGACTAGGCAAAAGAGCAAAAGAGATGGCGAAAATAGTCGGTCGGTATTTTGTCCGCACGGCAGCAAAGGAAAAGGGATGAAGGGGACTAAATGGCAGAATGAAGAAGGAAGAAGGAAATGTTAACCCCAGTGGGCTCGGCACAATCCACGATACGCTTTGTCCTGTCACTCACTTACCCTTTTTTGCATGTCAGCGGACATTAGTTGTCCTTTTTGTTGTTGTTGTTGTTCTTGCTGTTGTTGGTGTTGGTGTTGCTGTTGGTGTTGCTGCTGGTCCTCTTCCACAGCTTGGACGCTGCCTTACTGGACAACATTTGCAGAGTCATTGTCGGGATTCGGAATCGGAACCACGTATCGCCCACACCCACCCCCACCCCCGCACCACATCCCGGCACCCTTAGCTATCCTTTCACTTCTCCTCTCTCCCTTGCCGACGCTCTATGCGCTGACCCTATCCCTTTGTTCGCACTTTTCGCCAGCTTTGCATATGTGCAAATAATTTAGCATCCTAGATTACTCCAGATTAGGGAACCCTGTTGGTTTGTCTGCTGGCTTGTTTGTTGGTCTACTGCTTGCTGGCCAAATAAAAACTGTAGTTTTTGGCTGGCAATGGCAGTCGCTTTGGCTTTGGAGTTTCTCTGAGCTAATACAAGTACAATTGGGCCTTGGGTGCAACGTACTAGAGAGTATTGTATTGGGATGATGGAAATAGTATGATTCTGTCACGGGATTGGGCGATACTCGTAGCTTTTCTTAGAGCTGCACCTTAGGACATATCCTGTTTTCTCATGCATATTTGACCTCTCGCCGGATTGATCTGCAGCAACGATTTCTCCCCCATTTGCTTATACATATATCTTATATATTTATATATTTTCCTTTTGCTGCTGCTTCTGCTTCCCCTTTCTGGTTTATTATTCTATACGACAAAATCGCACTAGAGCTGAGAGCTGGCTCTTTAGAGCTTTACTCATCCGCCCCAGCAGTAGGTCGGAGTCCCAGCCGGAGTCCTGTCAAGTCAAAAGTGTCTCATTTCTTCTTATCTATACATTCGGAATTGGCTGCTCAAAGTTCGACGAGGCGAGCAAATATGAAAAGTTTTCAGATCCCCTTTTGCGAAGGCAAATTCAGCTCCATCTTTAACGGCATCTCCAAGAGAGAGGGAAATGGCAGAACACACATATATCAACACTCTGCAGTGCACACTGCACACTGCACACTCCTACGAGTGCCATATACGCGACTCAACACTTCAACTTGTGCCAAATGCATAAAAGTGCAACGAGATGTGATAAGGAGAAGCCCAGCCCAGCCCAGCCCAGCCCAGAGCCTCGAACAAGATGAAGAACTCAGCTGCTTGACAGAAAAATTGCATTCAGAACAGCAGCTGAAAGCCAAATCCAGAGTAAAGTAGGTCAGTTAAGGACTTTTCATCTTGGAGGATTAAAGTGTGACGAGACAACGTAGAACGTTCAACGATGAACGTTTAACGCTCAGATATCCATCCATATTGTGTACAGAGCAAACTCTGTCTTCGTCACCGTCGCTCAATGTTTAGAATTCTGAAATACGGAACATTTCAGCAACATTTCAAATTCAAAATCCCATTTTCCCTCTAATTGCTTTATCGCTCAACAAGCTCTGTTGGATGTGTTTCATTTTCACTCTGTCTTCCTACGAGTATCTCGGCTCCAGCCTGTCTGCTCTCTGCCTGCTGTGCCATGCTCATTTCTCACTCGCTCAAATTGCTGACAGGATAACACAATGCAACCCCCAGCAACCCCCAGCAGTCCCCTGCTACTTGTTTACGTTTGGGCTATGTAAAATATGTTCGAATTTTCCAACGATTACAGATGGACAACAACATTGGCCCGTTCAGGCTCTTTGCTCTCCCGATCTAAGCGCAAACTGACCTGTCGTGGCCTGACCTGATTTCCCATTTTTCGATTACCGTTTTGGAACATGTGCTTCTGCTCGTGCAAAGCCCATTGGGGAGTCCTGCTTGTTGGGCTCGTTTCCTGGGTGTTTGTCCAAAGGCTGAAGCGGATTTGTCCAACCTGTCATCGTCACAGCAACGTCAAGGAGTCAAGGGTAAGGGCCCAAGCAGCAATCCCTCTATCAAATTAGTCGTTAATTGCTGGAAATGTTCGAAAATTTTGCACATTGACATTGACTTTGTTTTTGGCTTATACCCCCATTTATTCGGTGTGCTAAATGGTTGCTTTGTTTTCGTAACAGTTGGCCACTGCAGTTTACCTAATGTCTAGGGCCATTTGCTCGATGGTTTTAAAGGGAAAAACTTAACGCAGAGGGTTCCCTGAACTAGTCGATAGATCAGACGTCAGACTAAATTAGGCAGCTACGACTATTACCTCAAGTATCATCACCTTGCCCAATGTGCAAAGTTGTTCTAAAAACATAATCCACAAGTGTGTCTCTCGCACATGTGAATGAGAATTTCAGGCATTTGGATTGTGGCGGGGAACAAAGTGGGAAAAATACAAATTTGAAATGTTGTACTGGAAATTGTGACACATTAGACAGCCGAGCCAAAGCCGGAGATAGAGGTTCTTGAGTAAGCGGCCATTTGATAGCCTCATTAGTGATGAGCCACCGCAGAAGGAGCTGCAGATTAAGAGGCAGAGTGCGAGTGCGAGGGCGAGTGAGAGTAGCTGTCAAAGTACTTAAGGAGGCTCCGATTGCTTGCTCCTTGCTCCTTGCCCCTTCCTCCGGCTTGCGTAACACAAAACCAAAAGGATATCGACCATGACGCACATGAGACCCTGATACATGATACTCTGTCTGGAGCTGGCCTCCCGCAAATATCCACATGTTTGCCATATTCCTAAAAATATCAGCCGTAGTCCGCTCGAACACATACAAAAAAAAAATAGCTTCGAGTACAAACGATAAACAGAACTGGGTTCGGTTGCCCTGCATACACACGATACACACGATCCACACAGATGAAGGGCATTTAGTCATATTGAAACATTAAAAAAGTCAACACCCACATGGATAAACTAACAAACAGAACCTCGCCGTATGGCTTTCGGGTTTCTGGCTATAATAAAAGAGTCCAAAGAGTACTTAGTGGTGAAGTTTGAATGCCCTATCCGACATTTACGAGGTTGGAGCCTGCAATTACACGACTTCTAACATGTTAAAAATGTTTTAAAAATTAGTCACTCCCGAGTCCAAATAGATAAACCGAACTTACTCTGTCATCGGCTCTGCATAGTATATGTACGTGGAACAACCGACTGTAAATAGTAAATCCCAAAGCAGCCATAAAAATATAAAGAAAAAACTGCTCATGACGTACTCATATTCATAAACAGGGCATGTGCGGGGCGGAAAGATTTCGGAGTGAATGGAGAGCGACCCGAAGGAAACCCAAAACCCCCAAGCACGCCAACACAATTCGACCACAAAGTTGTCCAGGACTCCGACTCCCCCATAACTTAAACATGCCGAACCCAAATGGCCATATGTGCATTTAACATGCAAACTACGCTGGATATGAAAGGCTCTTTCATGGAAGATGCGTGGGCAGGGACACCACTCAAATTTCCGGTCAAGCAAGTGAATCCTTACAACCAAACGGAGGGCATTACACACATACATACATACACATATTCGTGTTTGGTTCTTTTTTGGTTTCTATTTTTTTTTTGGTTTCCTCTCTGCCGTCCGAAAATTTCAGCTCAATTTAATTATAAATACGGACAAAAAAAAATCAACGTTTAAGTACTTTTAGACAAGGAGAATGGGAAGGAGGGAGACCAGGGTCTATTCTATTATGATTCATGACCATGTCTGGCCGATATCGATATCTGGCCCCCTCTTCCACTCGATAATTAAAGCTTGCCAAGGAAGTCTGCGAAGTTTTCGGTTAAACATCCGTCGCTTTAGCATATTTTATCTGCTGGCCAAGGATTTGTATGGATTTGGTGTTTATTGGGGATAGCCGATGGCAGAGGATGGCTGCGGACAGAGTGGACTTTAATTTGAGAATTGGTACGGAATTTTTAGAGTGCGACACTCTGAACCGAAATAAAACAATAATATCAATATCCAGATATTCATTCCAACCCATATTTCACTGTCAATCACAGAGAGAGCTAACAAACAGGACATTTCTTGCTCTACCCCCAACATTCCCGACAGAAAATTCCGCACGGAAACAATTTTCGCACCAATTAATCAATTAAAACAAGGCCATTTGGCGGAGGAGAAATACCGGAGAAAATGGGATAAAAGGTTAACCTTTAACCAATTTATATACAAATGTTGCGGTCGCAGTTTTTCGCTGAATGAGGGGGAGGATTCAAAAGGGAACGAAACAAAGAAGCGGACGACTGGCCTGGGTGCAGCTGGAGGGATTTTAAAATGCAGCACAGCCCCGGATCAGGATCAAACCCACGCACTGCGCACAGCGGCAGGACAATTACGCAGACGATTGGGCTCGTCGTGTTTATCTACAGCCAGGCAGAGCACCAGCAACAAGGACAAGCATAACGACACCCTTGGCATCTCCATACTCTCCCGCATCTCCTCGCCGTTTCTGCTCTTTTTAGGATCTTCCAAGTTTTATCAGCTACACACAGGAGTCACTGAAATGAAGCAAAAAGTTGTTGGAAGGAGAGCATAACGAAAAAACAAACAAAAAAATGAACGCTGCCAAGGAGTCACACGAAGGTCCTATATCCAATACCAATAACAGTCCCTTCCCTATCCCTATCCGTATCCCTCTCTCTATCCCTATCCCTATCCGCCAACTAGACCAGGAGACCACTGTTCTCGTTTATAGAAAAAACATTGCGAAAATTGCTTTACAGCTGATTAAACATTGAGCTGAACGCACGGCACGTTTAAATTTGGGTTAAATAGATTATATGAAGTGGAAGTTGTATGAAATGATGTGCTCCGCTAGCTGTGGCTGAATCTCTCTTTGGCTCTGTTGCTTCTCCGTGATACTCTGCTTTAAAGAGATTACATATGTGTATAAAGAGACCTGAAATCGGTATATGTAATCCAGAACACAGAATATCTAGAATATGAACCAAGCAAGAGCCCAAAGTAGATATGGTTTTGACTAAAATTCGAAATTAAAACCGTGCACATATATATATATATATATATAGTATTACTAGAAACATCCAGTATCAAACAGCAATATCATTTTTTACTCTCCAACAAAATCACATCCAAATACAATCACATTTTTTGTGCGGCGGGGTTCTTTTTCCGCTTCAAAGTTTCTGGTTTTCTGGTTAATGGGCGAATTCGATTTGCTTGGGTAGGTGTTAACCACAGTCAAGGATTTGGCTTGGGCTTCATTATTTGATGTTTTCCTGATCATTAGATACAGTCGGGTGGCAGCACCTAGGTTACTGTGACCGTGATTTGGCTCTTAGATTGTGTGTCTCATTTTTGAGATTAATTTTGACCCTCAATATTGCCCGCCAGTGTAGATACATTGCCATAACTCTCGTTCATTGTAAAGTGTGATGAATGAAGTCTGCAACCGCGCATAAGACCGAAACACATTGTTTTGAAGTTGCAAAAAGGCAAAGGACGAAGGCGTGGAAGAAGATGGAACTGGCTTGGGGTAAACTTTGAAGTTCCTCTAACGTGCTGCCATTAATATCGCATTTATCAATATCACAGTTGTTTCATTTTCCCCATCTTCATCATACCGAGTGCAACTGCAACTGCTTTCGCTCCTGTCCAATTTTCTTTGTACGAGTTGCCAGTACTCGTAGGAGGAAAGATATAAAAATCCATTTCCATTATACAATGCCACATTTCTCTTTTCCGGTTTATACTGTTTAGATCGATTGCATTTTATAGGTTGTTTAATGTTTTTTCTTCCAGCATCCTGTCCTGTCCTGTCCTGTCCTTTGTGAAGTCGCTGGCGGCGGAGAGCAGGTCGAAGGGAAACCAACCAAGGATGCTGCAGCACGAATTTGTCTCCAGTAGCTTCTTCCTCAACCTCTTATTGTTCTGGGCGCCGGAAGCGCAACAACATTTTCTCGCAAGCGGGTCTAGAAAATTCATTTTATTTCTTCCCTTAACATCCCTTGATTCATTTTAAGTGAATATAACTTCCATTTTTTCACAAACAATGGCCGGTTTCCTGGCTGGCCTGGCTGACTGTTCCTACTGTCGGTCCTTTTCCGAGGGCATGAAAAGAATAAAGTGTTTCTTTGTCCAATTTTAACTCCAATTTTGCTCTCTTTTTTTTGGTACAATTCAATTAAATATTTCTGGTGTGTGAGGTAAGAGGAAATCAAAAGAGCATAGTGTTACCATTTCCTGATGTTTATTTTCGAAAATGAGACGTCTGTCTGCTGGAGTAGTATTTGTCATAACTTCCATAAGTACAATAAATGTAATAGCCAGAATAGAAGTGATAGTGATGGTCAGATTCCGATTAGTTTTAATTTGAAATTGGTTTGACAGAGGATGCACATCTAGTTATACAGCACGACCTCATTCCAAGTATTTTTATTTTTGTATATATTAAGTCCGCAGATCAATATTTGCGAACATTCCAAAGGTCAGCTAGCTCCAAAAATTCACATATTACTATCGCATTCATAATTTACTTCTTTTTTATCTGCTGGCTCCGTTTGGTGTGCTTAGAATGTCTTATCTTCGGTAAAACTTTGGTAGCCCCAATGGAATATTGTTTATGTCCTTCAATTATCCCCGCCCTAACGGGCCGATCCCAAGCACCGACCGAGAAAAGAACGAGGGGAAAAACAGCAAACTAAGTAAATCTCTTCCAGTGCTAACAATAATCTGACATAATGTTTCAATTATACGTCGTTTAGTATTATATGGATGTTCCAGCAACCGACACATTCCTCCACCCAAGAAGTCCCCCCAACGCGGGAGCTCTCCCTGACTGCCACTGCCACCCACCCATCCAGCTCCCAGCTCCCAACTCCCAACTTCCTCTGGCAAGACATTAGAGCGAAGTATTTGAAGAGCTAAGCAAATCTTACTGAAATAAACATTTTAGCATTAAATTTACATAAGAGGCGACAATGAGCGGCGTGGCGTGGTAGATTGGAGTCCCACGTGTAGAGGGTGGGGAAGAGGCGGGGAGACCGTCTACTTACCCGACAGTTTCATAAACAGAAGCGCCAGAGCCAGGAGGAGCAGCAGCAGCAGCCGTAGCCGTAGGAGAAAAATCAGTTTCCCCCGCTCCCTCTCTTCTGGAGCATGATGTGCTTTCGCGTATTTGCATAAACATTAGCAAAACAAATTTGCACATTTGACTCCGCAACAAATCTCTCCCATGCCCCACCCACACCCACACCCACACCCACCCACTACACCCTATTACCACACCCTCTCCCCACCGGCCCACCCACCCATCGCTAAGGCCTACATCACTCCCCTACTTGGCATATGCAAACGAGCCGCAAACAAGAGTAAAAGTTCACGAGCGTCAAGACCGAAATGAAGTGAAAGAGCAAAACCAACTAAAGTTTTTGGGCCATAGGCATAACAATAAAAAAGTGCCAGCAGGAAACCCCCAGCAGAATGCGGAAACGGAAGTGCGTGCCAAGGATAGGAGAAGGGAGAGATACAGGGATGTAGGGCTAAATCAGCCGAAAATGTCCCAAATCATTGCAAAGATAATGGCACAGAGGCTTTCAGCTGTGCTGTGGAGTATAGCCTGTTGATACCCTAGAGAGTCCGCACAGCTATTGATTGGAGGAATGTCCTCTAAAACACAGAACCAAACCCTTCTCTAGAGGCTATGATTATCTAATTTAGATTCAGGCTTCATCTAAGCAAACTCACTTTCTCCTATTAGCCACACTGCCTTAAAGCTGAGGAACAAGTTTATATAGAAACAGATGTGTAGATGGTTTATATTACGAACGTGTACAATATATGACTCATCCATAGTGTTCGCTTTCCCATGCTGTCTCCTCTCACCCTCTGTCTGTCTGTTGGTGTGTTTTCTTTTGCAACTTTGGCGTCATTTTCCTTTGCCGCTGTGGCGAATTTTGTGACACTTTGGCGCCCAAAACTCGGACCAAATGACTGCCAAATATGCGTTTTATTGAATTTTATGTGGCGAGCTCTCTCCCCCGCTCTTGCCACTCGCTAAGGATGGCGGATAACGGCCGAATCACTTGGCCAGACATTGTTTCCTTACAGCTTCCATACAGATAGAATTCTGGGGCCCAGGCTGTATTGGTGGATACATTCTTATCTCCACTCAGATGGCTTGTATCTACGCACAAGGGAGGTAGTACAAGGTAGTACTCTTTCTTTTTCTAATAAATCTAAGATTCACAATATCTAAAATTTAAATTTTAATTTAAGTTACTTTTCCTTAAAAAAATTAATTAGTTTTAGTGCTTAGAAACTGTTTAAAAAAATTGTTTTGCTAAAATTCTCCACTTTTTCGAATAATATACTTGAAGAATCATTAAATAACCAAGGCTTTTTAATATCAATTTTTTTTAAATTCTTTAAAAACAAAAATTTGTATTCAATTCTTTTTTTTTTGTGCTCAATTAGGTTCTGCAAAGGTATTAATCTCCATGCACCTCATCGTGTGTTCGGAAAAATCATTTTAGCGGAATATCATAGACTATAAATTATAAAACAATTGAAAGTGCCGTCAAGCAAAAACGTCGGTTCTATAAATCCCTAGAAGAACGTTTTCATTTACAACCCGAAACGAAACCTATGAATATTTCAGGAAAAAAAACACAGCACCAAGGAGAACAGAGCTGGAAATCGAAACAAAAAAAAAGACTCGTAAAATGCAAAATTTGCGGCAGAGCAGACGCCAAAAGTAGAATAAACACATAAACAAAACAAAAATAATGGACAGTTTTATTTAGAACTTTTTTTGTGCTGGCTGTTCTCTCTCCTCTGTATCGGAATAAAAGCAACAATCACAAAAGTAACCTCAAAAATTTCAATAAAGACCACAACAAAGCAATTTATAAAAATGCCACAGGACGAACAAAAAGAGAGAGACAGAACGAACCCAAAGGGCAACAAATGAAAGCTCAAATAGATCTGAAATATTGGGGGGAATTCACGCAGTTGGGGACCACAACCAGGAGAAGTTGGGGTGGGTGGAGGGGGGAGTGGGATGCGACACGACATTTTAACAAAACAATAGAAATCAATTGATTGCGTTGTGGGAAGCTTAGCACTTGATTTCGGTGGAGTGGGGTGGGGTGGGGCCTAGGGGGGGCGTAGAGCTGAAGAGAGCTGGATATATTGCGTGAAAGCCAGAGGATATTTTCCCCGCTGCTGCTGCTGGGAATGGTGCGGCTAAAATTCTATTTTTCCAATTTTTGCGCAATTTATTGCATTGTCAAGGGATTTGCAGGAGTCAGGCTAAAAGCAAACCCGAGAAAAAGGAACAGAAATGGGAAAACAAGAAATACAAATACCCAAACATAGTGCGGCTTGTTCAGTCTATTGAAGGCATGAGGTGGCCTGCGGTTGGGGTGGGTAGGTGGAGTAGGTGGGGTAGGGTAGGGTATGGGGGCTTTGGGGCTTTTGTTTGGGACCAAAGCGTAAAAGTAAACAAAGCTAAAAGCGGAAACGCTAGTGAAATAATACCATAGCAGCTCGACAACAGCAAAACAACAAAACATCAATAAGCATCCACTAACTGGATTCGCATGGAGCACAGCACACACAAGGATGCTGGTAACTGGGGAGTATTCGGGGCCGGCATTAATAGCTCTAAATGAAATAATCGCTCCTTAAGCGAGTGAGCGCAAGAAATGATTGAAAATTGAAAAGACACAGCTGGGAATTGATTTCAAATTAAATAACATTAATATTAATTGCTTTTGCAGATTAGGAAGAATACATATTTTAATATTAGCTATGATTATAGTAAGAATTTCTGTAGAATAGGAAGCTATAGCAGGCCTTTTCAGCTGCTTTTTTTATGGACATCAAAAGACAACTCCCCTAAAGAATATCAACAACAGAGTCATCATCTTCTGGAACGATGCAATTTATACACTGCGATTATATCGAAATGCAAAGAAAAAGATCTCTGGCAATACACAGGATAGACAAAGCAGGAGAACAAAGTGTCATGATTAAGGCAAATTTTCGAAGCCATTCTGTGCCTTTTCTGTTGCTCTTTTCCAGAGATAGAAACTGAGAGAATGGGAGACATCCTTAGAATTGTCGAGACAATGTCCAGCATTGAAAATCATCGACTGCAAAATCTCAAATGTCATGGCAAATAGATGGAATGGAATGCTCTTTTGTTCCCCATGTTTCTCAATTCTGGACTGCCCGTTGGGCCATGAAAGGTAGGCAAGTTGCACAAATTAGAGGCCCTTGCCCGGAGGTCATCGATGGCTCCGCCAGGGGCGGTCCCGTTCGTTTTATCTTGTTGTCATTTTCGGCTAGTTTTATGGTCGACGCGCGAGCATCTTTTGAACTCGACTTGACATCATTGTCAGTGTCCCCGTTTTGCAGCTGCCGCTGCTGCCGTTGCTGACGTCTTACTCCCAGTCAGCTTCCCTAGTAGCGTCTGTCGAAAGGAAGGTAGAGAAGTATTCTATTCTCTCCTGTTTTGAGCATTGTTAGTTTGTCGTACTTTGTCCTCTTCGATCCTTCCCTTCGTGGTTACTAATTGGATGATAAGATTCGCCGGCAGCTGCTCCTGCTCCTGCTCCCACTCCTGCTGCAGCTCCTGTCCAATTAATATTTTTCATGGCGTAATCATGGCTTAGAGATACATATATATGTAGTTTCGTGGAAGCGCCATGCAGGCAGAGGAGTTTTCCTTTCCTGTTCTTCGGAAGGCAGACAAACAATATTCAAATGATAAGCGTAACTGAGATGAATCGGGAATGAAGACTCCACAACGCCACAACTTGGCGTCCTCATATTTAAATAGCGCCACGCGCACCGGGTGCACCGGCAGATAATATGAAAAGCGGGGAAAACTATGCCCCGAAGCCGCTTGCGCCAGACATAATTTTCCGCATATTAAATTGGTTTTTACCTGTTGATTTGTGGTTGTCGGATCTCATGGTATCCCCATTACCCCATGTAGTCTAGTGCGGCGCCTATAATAATTATTCCGTGGATGTGTCCCCAAAAAACAAATTGGTTTCCTCTTGATTTCGTTGGGAACGCCTTGCAGGTCTCCGACAGTCCTGTGCATCTTTCGTTCGAAATAAAAGCAGCAAAATCAGAAGACAACAAGAGAACAGGGGAACTATGCATAATTTAGTTGGATTATAATTTATGCGTTTTCCGAACGTATTTTCCAGCCACTGAAATTCCTAGAAGTCGTCGCACCACACCGCACCCCTGAACTCCAGCCGACGGGAGCCAGGAAGCCTCGACCCAATCAACAGATTGGGGGAAAATATATTCATGTTCTTTGTAATTTGATTTTTATTTGAAAATTTTAATTAATAATCATGTTTTCCGGTATTCGCTTTGAATGCTTTATAATATATTGTTATGAATGCCTTGCATGTACTAAAGCATGCGTATAGACATCTAAATGGAATAGTAAACTGTCCGAAAATATCCAATAAAAACCATTTATATTGTTACCAGAATTCGTAGGATGGTTTTAATGCTTGAAAGCTATGTTGGTGTTGTTTAGAGGTATGAAGTAGCATTTAATAACCGAACAAAAAGCAGCCTATTTGCAGGATATACATACATAGATGCAATGCCCCCACAATAAAAAAGAAAAACAAAAAACAGGACAATAGTCGTCGACTTGAAAGCAGAACTCACGTTTCAAATTTACCTATAAGCTGCGGAAATCGCTATTATTTTGCATTATTTCGACGAGAGAGACTAGAAATTTGCAAAACAGATCAATTTTCCAGGGAAATGGAAAGCAGAGGCGCACACTTTAACAGGATAAGATGCATTTAAGCAAATTCCCGGACAAAAGACACGAGGAGCGGGAACAGAAGCCGGAGTCGGCCCGGCATTGAAGTTGCAGCCCAACAAAGAACAGGAGGCAGCGTATGGTCAACAAAGCAAAATGATCAACTCAACCCACAAAAGGCAAACGTTGAGGCAGCAGCAGCAGCAGCTGGCCGAGATGTGAGCCAAGGAGATTAGCCAGGAAAGCCTGAGCAGGAGCCCAATGCCAACAATGGAAAACAGTCTAGAGGCAATCGGCTAAGGTGAAAGGAAGAGGGAGCGGAAGTAGGTTCGGTCTACAGTTAAAAAAACGGAAAATTAATCCCATTTAGCGGAAAAGAATGCTCAGAAAAATGTAGAAATACTTTTCAAAAGCATGCCGAATGGAATAAATGAACACAATGCCAAGTTTAGTACAAATTTCATGTGGCGAGCCGACTGAATTTACGACAGGGCCGGGAACGCAGCATCCAAAAAATCTGTTGACACTTTCAGCTGGCCTCAGCGTGTGACGTCCCTTAATCTCTCGGTGCTAATATGTTAAACAGCAGGCTGCCAAAGACGGACCATGGATAGTTCAAGTGCGACCCCTGCTGCGAGTCCAGAAAAATACGCATTTCCACTCCCAAAAACTGAGCTGTCATCGAAAACGTTTCGGTGGGCTTCGGCAGCACTAGATGCAAAGATCTTAAAATATTCCATCGGCACCTTCTAGCAGAAAACAAATAGTTGTCAAATTTTATAAATGGTCTCGGCTTCAATAAAGTTCCATTAGTGTTTTCATAAGGAGCAACTCCTCGTACTTTGAATAACAAGAATCGCCACGAAACAATCTCTCTATTATATAATTTGTATAATTTTATAGTTTCTAATTTATATATACATATATGTATATAATATATTTTATATATATAAGCGAATCAAGTGCGCAGGGGGTTTGCCCCCTAGTATACATCTCTTGCCCGAAATTGTATTTTCACACATAAAATGTATCTTATAGATACAAATGACCGACGCGTTAATTATTGAAAAATCGCGGTCCATCGAGGCTATTTTATTGTTGCTTAAGCAGCGCGACGGGGGTTGGCGGGAGTTTGGCGGGAGCTTGGCTCCTAGTGCTATATGCAAATATTTCTCTATTTTTCAATCTCATGGAGTTCTCCGCATGCCAACATTCTCGGGAAGGATTTTTGGTCAGTATCCGACCATTGCAATGTGTTGGCGCCCATCCGGTGACAGAAATTATCAGTCAAATTGATGGCAGGTGGAGGTTTATACTAAATATATTTATTTATTTCCACATTAAAAATGTATATATTTAATTGTGCACTAGGATTCCGTTAATTGGAAAATTGGGCCAAGATCTAGTTGGAATTTGAGTGCGTGATTTCAAAATTCATCTCCATGAGATGTTCTCATGTCCTGTCTTCGAGATATATATGTACATATGTATATGTAGCATGGAAAATAAAATTAAACAGAAATAAGCGGCATTTTTTACGCTGTTGAACACAGTAGAAAATGAAAAATTATCAAATTAAAACATAATTCATGGCTGAATATTGTAGATAATGCAGGCTGAGATCGTATGGATTTGATCTAAGCCGTAAATTTGGTAGATATGGCCATTCTCAACGATTCTGCGTTTTTATACCTGGTACTCGAAGAGCTTAGGAAGATATTAGTTATGTGGTGGATATATACATATATGTATATATTATATATATACAAATATATACAAATATATATATATATATATTCTTTATCAGCATCAATAGCCGAGTCGATATGTCCCTTAGTCTGTCCGCCCGTCTTGTTTGACGACTAGTTCTCAGAGACTAAACGAGCTAGAGAAACCAAATGTTGTGCGCGGACTCCTGTAATATTACACTTTTTACTGTTGTTCATTCTGGCTTTAACAATAGCACGATAAGATCTAAATTCAGGGTGCCAATCGAATGGCAGGACTCTCCCGACACAAAAAGATATTCCACGCCAGATCGGCTGCTGTATAGCCGAGCTATAGCGTACAGGATAAGCCCAGCATTTGAATTATTTCCTTTTTTCGGCTGCCAATCGGTTAGCAGAACTCTCCCAATTACGAGAATTTTCGAAAACTTGAATATATGGCGAGGAGTTGCAGAATCGATTTTCTAGACGCCACCAATGACTAATCAGAATCGGTTGTTATCGGTGACACCAGTTTCATGGCGGCGAGCTTTCGTCAGACATGAAGTGCGCTTTTCTTACGCTGGGGGCGCCAGTGAGCCATTCCTTGTGTTCTATTACTGCCCGATGGAGGCGTGGCTATGTAAAATCTAAGAAAATGTAAAATTTGACTGAATACAGCATGTCTGCATCTACAATTATTTACACTGGCGTCCACCAACTTGGTTCAGCGTCCCGATAAATGGCGCCATTCAGCCACCTAGCGCATTTTTGTTGCCAAAAAATGTATAAGTCGACGCCACTGAAATGGAAGTACCAATATCATCCCTGAAGAAATGCGATACTATTGCGTGACGAATGTGCAAAAAGCGTATTGGTCCACTCAATTCTTTTTGCTCTCTTCAAATCTGTCAAGGCTCTCTTTTTCGCTCTTTTTGAATCGGGTATGAATCGGAAGCAACATACTTTTAAATTATATACCTTAAATACTTTACTTGGATCGACATATGGTGTTGATTGGAACTTCATTTCCCACCCAATGAAAGGTTCACCGGGAAATGTACAGCAGGTTCAGAATGTTTTTCGGCGAAAACTGCACATTGGATGGTAAACCATTCAATATGAGCCATTTTAATAGCTGAAAACTCGAGACAAAGTCTCGCTAAGGGTGAATATGCTGCAAATATTGGGGAATATTAACAAGAGGTTGGGTGCCCTTTGTCACAGTTTTAAATATATCGCACATTAACGGAAACGACGCGATTTTTGCTTGCCGCAACATTCAATATGTATGGGCAGATTCATGTGTCGAGAAAATGAGCAGCATGTCCCGCAACAAGTCTTCAACTACCAGCAACATTGACGGACAACATTGAGACTTTTTTTGTCGAACTTTTTAGCTTAAACCGTGTTTTAGTCAAAATACAATAAATGGGAGTTCTTAAAAGTAGTTAGTCTTGTAGAAAATTGGTTCATTAATGGGATAAAAATATGTGGGCTGGGCTGAGGGTTTTATTAGCCAGCATTATTCAACGGAATATCAAAATTGAGGAATATAAACGATTACTATCTTACTTTTTTTTGTTTGACCTTTTTCGCTAAAACGTTTTTTAAGGCAAAATCCAATAAAAGCCAGTATTTAAAACAGGCCAGTCAAGTAGAAAATAAGTTAATTATTTGGATAAAATTATGTAGGCTGATAGGTAGCACCGTGTCGAGAAAAATTTGCACGCGGGGTAGAGATTCAGGCAGTGCACACTACCCCCCAGACATGATACGCCCAGATTCGGCCGCTAAATTGGTAATATTTTTATTATAATAAAACAAAACAGCGTCTTGCCAAAAAAATGTAGCAACGAATAAAGACAGAGATCCTCTGCAAAAAAATTGTCACCCGCGGGAACATTGTAATTCGCGGCATGGGTCAGATTTCTGACTCTAGTTCAGATCGGATCATTATTATAGTCTGAATAGAGCAACAAACAAATCAAGTTGCAGTGGCTACGCCAGCTCTCCCACGTGCTTACTCATGCTCCCCCTCTCTCTCACGCACTCTGGCTGGTGTTGGTGTGAGTAGCGAGAGAGATAGAGAGAGAGATAAATGTAGCAGAATGCAAAACAATAGCGGAAAAATGGAAACAGATAAATTATTCGAAATTTCAAAACAAATAGGGCATTAGGTGGAAGCGGCATATTTCCGTACGGAAGCGGAGTTATGGCGTCTCAAAACTGACATATGCATGTACATATCTCTGCGCGAACATATGACGGTGTGAAACGACATAATTCAGCGCGGAAATATAACGCTAAACTTCGCGGAGAAATATGTAATTTTTTGAACGTTATACAGAGATACAGAGTTAGGGTGACACCGGAAAGAGGATAAGCAAAATGATAATACTTTCCCCATCTCTCATGTTAAGTGCTTTCATAATTGAGAATAATCGCCTCTCTTCGCACCTTCTCTTCTGCGAACAACGATACTTAAAGACAAAGAGGGGAATGGGCTACGATATCAATTCTTGCGCTTACGTGCAATCACTAACCATACAGTATATAGATGTACCAGTTCATACACTGAACATTTCGGAAACTAAGCAGTATCCCAGCAGTATTTTTACTAAGTTAAGTTTTGATGAATAAAACTATTGAAAAATCATCCTTGCAAGGAATCAGAAAAATTTGACTGGCTAGGGTTGTTTAAGTGCTTACCAATGGATGAAGTATATTTTTCCAGTTACAGGAACCTATGGAACAAACAGATCTTTTTACAAATAACGTAGAAAACGTTATAGGACTCGTTTGTCCTTGATAAGGACTTCCTCTGATCAAGGCTGCTCCTCCGATCACAGGAACAACAACCACTTTCGGTTTCGTGGCGCTCCAAACCGTGATATTTCGATTTTTAGATTTTGTGATACCAGGCGAAAAGAGATCGGCAGAAAGTCGCTGGTTTTTAAAAATTCTTGTATATATTTTCCGTTTTAGCCCCCAAAAGTATGCAACAAGATTTGCTGAATTTGCTAAAGTTTCTAGCTGCTGATTTCTGTTCGCCTGGTATCCCAGATCTCAGAATTCTCTTTCTTACCATTTGGTTGTACCATTTGTTGAAAATTCCAGTCAAACTGACTTTAATAATCGGTTATATAAATGGCTGTCTTCTAATAATGTCAGCAATATGGCAGGCAATGCCTTGCTTTTTATTTTGAGAGGAAAAATTCCTAGCCTGGACGAATTGTAGAGCCCGGCGAGTATTTTTGTTACGGTTTTAAAGACACTTTAGATGATTTCCTTACGATTTTTACTCATTTATCTTCTAATATAAATTTAAATATCAATGTAGACGGCCTTCCACAATGCAAAACTTCTCGAATGGAAACATGGCCTGTTTTTATCAACCTCAATGGTCCAATAATACTGGTAGTTCAATGAAGCATTTCCATATTCATATTAAATTCGGTTCATATTAAAAAGAAAAATATTATTTTTTGCGGAACAAAATGTGGAACGGGTACGACAAAACTCTCGCAAAAACTATTTCTTGAGAGACTTTTCCGATATCATTTCCGAGTCTTGAAGCATATTGCTAATGGTTCAAAAGAAACTATTTATTTTGATTTTATTTTATATCAAAAATGACTCCCAAAAAATATCGCAAAAGAAATTGCAAAAGGCCTCAAACTGAACGAAAAAAGTATCATATTTCTATCATATGCGGGTCCGAAGGTGAGCGTTTTGTCGGATCAAGTCTAGCATTTGACTCGTATGCGTTATCATATGTGAGGGTTTGGTTTGATGTTACGTTCAGCAATATTGAGAGCGCTTTGACGCCATGTTTGATGAGAGAGAAAAGAACGAACTTTGCTGTTGTACTGAGCAAAATTATACCCGAAAAGAGGGTGCGTTGCGGGAGCGGACCACCTTATATATATTCATCGTGGTCGGGTTGGCTCATGATGACTCGGCGGTAGTCGAACGCCAGAGTCGAAGACCCTGGTATTTAATCCATAAAGTTCGTTTGCGACATGATGGTGTGTGAACTGGCACATCTACATATGTACATATATACTATGGTAAGTGGTACTATCGTATATAATCGAGCCAGATCCAAAAAGGATTTGACAGATTTGGGGGGTACAAATTCTTGATTACAAAAATGGAGCTGATCTTTGCCAAATATACGAAAATCGTGAAAATATGGATATTTCTTTTTGGCTGCCAATTGGCTCGTAGGACTGTCCCGATCACGAAAAAACATTACACGACAAGATATAGCGTACAGAATAAACTCAGTATTTTAATTATTTGCATAGCGAAAGTTCGGTGCGCTAGGCTAGGTTGATGAAATCACATGCAGTGACTTGGTCACAACTTGGCTGTCGCTATAAATCTTTAATTGAGTTTTGAACTGTTTGAAGGCCGTTCAAAGCTTCCCTAATTCCTACTACTTCCGCCTGGACGACGTTGTAGTGACCTGGGAGCCTGAGTAGGACCTTATGTTAAGCTGTGCGTCCTCCTCCGACCTTCCTGCCCAGCTTCGATCCATCTGTGAAGATGCTTAGGGCCCCATCTGGGCCAGTGATCCCTCGAGCCAGTCGTCTCTGTGAAGGCAGTACTCCGTTTCTGTAGCGACGAATATTTTGTTCATTGAAATGGATGAGTGACCGATGTGCTGTGATGCACATTGGTCTGAGTGTCGCAGACGTGTTGCTGCCATTTCCGCCGGCTACTTTTTGGATACTTCAAGGCTCTGAAGGCATAGAATGTCATTAAGCACTTAATTTTAGGTGGTGCGGAGCAACTTTGGCGGAACAGTACTTTGGTGATAGTCTTTTTTAATAGTGCTGGCCGTGGCCCTCTTCACTTTCTTCTTTGATGTCAGGTTCGAATTAAGCTGCTTGTCAGTTACCCTTCCTAAGTAGCTAGCACTGTCGGGGTGGAATCTGTACTTATTTTAAAATAGCGCGAGTTCCGTTTTCGAGGGATCAACTCCCAGTCCATGTGATTTTGTCCATTTTGACAGTCGCGCGAGCTTTGCGGTCATTGAGTTACATAGGGTATTTTCACAAGAAGATAATGGCAAAGTCGCATAGTAAGGCCTTCACCGAAATCGGGTGTCTCTGATGTAGTTTATACTGATTTTAGTAAAGCTTTCTACTGAGTAAATCAATATTTTTGTGTTTACAAACTATAGCTTCTTGACTTTCCGACTAAACTACTTCTCTGGTATTCAGTTTAAACATATTTTTACCGAATTGAAATTCCTCTTAAGATTGATAAATGTTGTGTCTTGACTTTCCACTGCAAAAAAGCCTTAACTTTTCGACTATCTAATTGATAATTGTATAAAGTTAATGAGCTAATACTCAAAGTTAATAATCATTATTTATTTAAATTTAATCTCAACATGTTAGGCTAGTGGCGCTATTGTTTCAATCAAAATGACCCACCGGGTCAGAGTTTTTGCCACAGTCTGTTTTTACTTTACTTGATAGGATATGTTTATATATGTTACATATGTGTATTAACTTAAAGCCCTTAATCAATTACTATGCAGAAGAGAAACATATGAAAATGGAATGGCTTTATATGAAAAAGTATTTAAAATGCTAAAATTTAACCAATAAAAATGAGCAAGTACTTACGAGTAGGTTCGGGTGTCACCCCTGTTTTATTTTGTACTCATAAGATGTGACCAAATTGATATTACACGAACATATTCGTATCTACTCAAAATATTCTGAAGAGTCTATCGACTGTAAAAATGTTTTTAAATATTTAGTAAAGTGGCTTTATAAAGCCGAAAAAAAGGAGGCTTGACAATTGTCAGATTTGATACATCCCCTTTCTGTGAAAATTTAAGCGGGGGTGGCCAAAACCGAACCACGGCCACGTCGAACCTTTTGCCCTATATAATCTATATTTATTTTATCCTTAATTATACGTAAACGCAGAGATTGGCATCGGAGCCGATGAGTTTCACATGGTCTCTTTCTATCATTCCTATTGCTGTGCGCAAAAGGGACAGATTGATTTGTTTGCAATCCGTTCGCTTGACGAGGAAACGTGTGAGAGGAAGAGAGCACGTTGTCAGCAACAGGAAAATGTTAAGTTAATTCTGGCTTAAATACTGATCCGACCAGATACATATTCGGCATTGTCATAAATACTATTATTCTCTATGATTCTGCGTTTGGTTAGGTTTTTGTATTTCTGTCTTTGCCCTTTGTGGGTTCTGTGAGAGCTAGGCGTTAAACAAGACAGACACACGGATTTATTTTGTCTTTTTTCAATTGAGTTCAGCTCCGACGAAAAGACGGAGACTGAATAATATAGGTGTTAATAGTATTGGCAACAGCTACAATTTGTGTGTGAGCAAGTCTATTTTTTCGCTTTACTTCGTATATTTAGATATTGGGGTTTCTTGTTGTCTTTGAACCAAACAGCAAGAGAATAATTTAGTCTTTTTCCTTTTAAATTAGTATAAACACTATAGTAAAGGTATTTTTACTAACTTCTTTTAAACAAAAATATCCTCGCCATTGTAGCCTGGTATCACCATCCATAGGTCCGATACACATTAGTTTAGCGTTGATTTTTAATTATTTTCCGTCCTCTACTTTATAAATAAACAAGAAAGAAAGACTCGTTTTGACGATACAGTTTATTTTGGTGAACATTCATAAAAAGAAACTAAAATTGTGTTCGTGTGGTTGGATTATCTGATAGAAAAATATTTGCCCGTCTTATGAGTATTTCAATGTCCAATCCTTGTCATGTTTTCAAACTACAAAATGCGCATAAGATATTTGTATCTGCATATGAAACAAATTGGTTATTATTGACCCGCTAGCTCAGATATGGGTCTATCCAAAAGCTCCTTTCGTACGTACATCGTTGACATCTTGCGCCCCAAAAAAAGCTGCCAAGCCCACAATAAATTATCGCCCCTTCATACCTGCACCACTAACATAATTTTGGTAGTGCCTTCACAATTTGCAAAAAACGCCAATTTGTTCATTTTCGATAGATTTGATTTTGTTTTCTGACTTAAGCTCTCTCCCTGACATACATATTTTGAGTATGCTACACTTAGTTTTAAGGAACCTTGCGATCACTCCTTATATTTTTCAGCTTTTAGTTTGGATCAGTTAATAGGCCTCAATTTAAATATCATTTATTAAAATAAAAGAATAAACCCCAGAGCAGAGCTATATAACATTTTATAGCTAGACTATGTGGACACAGAGATTCGATGATGATGTCTGGCTAAGGCTAAGGTTTTCAGTCCACAGAGAGTCCACAGATTTTATTTGTTGCTGTGATCTCTCTCCGTATATCACTAACGTCCTCTAGGTTTGCAGCATCTTTTTAATTCCACACCCAATTTGCTAGTTTATAACTAAATATTATCTTTGCACGCCGACAGCGAGTGGCAACTCCACTTATGCTTTCTTACACAGATCTCAAACTCAGTTTGGAATCGGTTGGAATGCACGAGTGTACATACAGTGCCGGACTTAAGTACTGGAACAGTTTCAGTATACTGCTGTTTTAAAAGCCGTTCCATCGCAATTTTTAACAGAAAAATATTAATTTTGTTCGATAAATTCATCATTTTTCTATAAGATTGTCTAATTTGTACAAGCGCAATTTTATTGCAATATTTTAAACAATTTTGTAAGCGAAAAGCATCGTTTAACGGTTCAAAAGAGCTTCAATATGATATAAATAGAAACACAGAGGCGGAACTAGCGCTTTAACAAATTTTTGTGTGGGTTGTATTAAATAATACCCATCATTAACACAAACTCGAATTCACCTGCAATAGACTTACATCCCCCCATCTTCACTCCCCCACTCCCATGTTTTTTATGATACTCTAGTTTATAAAGAAAAAACACTCAAAACGGTTTGGCAATGGTAAATGGTAAATGGTGTCTAAAATCGTTTGATTTGCTCAGATAGTCTCTGATGATAGATATTCCCTCCAAAACTCTTCATTTGATTATTTTAGAGACAAGGGGTAACATATAGTAACACGCGATGTCTAGTTTGGAAAATGCAGGGCCGTCCTATGCACAGTGCCCAGGAAAGTGTTGTGCTGCTCTGCTGCCGTTCGCGTACACGTGTACACGTGGCTTGCATCAATAGAAAAACTCTTTTTGATACGTTTTGCCTGCCGCTTACGCAAACAAACGCCAAAAAAACATGTGAATATATGCGTGCCCGACCTCTGGTGTATATGAATGTCAACGACGGAAGCGAGCGGCGTGTCGGCAAAAAAAATCGGCCTCTCAAGTACGATTTTGTAATTTATCGGAAGAGGTATTTTTAAAATATATGCCAACCAAATTGGACTTCAGACCTAGTGCCCTGGTACAAAAGGAGGTGAGGTAGTGAGGAGGTGAAATTTGTGTGTTCTCTTGAAAGTTGCATCACTAGTCGGTGCGTCTTTTAGACACTATGAGACAAGGCAGGCGTGAACAAAAAGCAAAGTTGAATAGTTTGAATATAAGTATTTCAATAAAATACTAAAGGTAAAGGTTCACTTCGAGACTGAAGGCGAATATAATCGACTAGAAAATGTCATTAATTACAGTTTTTCAGCCCCCATAATACATATATATTAACAAACCTTTCGATTATACAAAATGTATAGAGAATATGTATTAAACCGCGTTTGCAACTAATTTTTTCCAGCAATATGGCAGACGAAGAAGATCCATGGGGAGACGACGCCGGTGGTGATACTGAGGAAGTAGCAGCAGTACCTACTCCAGCCGCTGAAACTCCGAAAGCACCTTCGAAAGCAGGGAGTGTGGTTTCCGATCATAAATCAGAGAGTATTGGTGTAGCAGGGACCCCAGCGAAAGAAGCAAGCATTGCCGAGGGTGAAATAGAGTTTAAAGCCCCCCCACTTCCGCCAGAAGATGATGGTTACAGGAAACCAGTTCAGTTGTATCGACATTGGGTGAGGTAGGTTTCCTTTCTTTCCTTATATTGTGGTATTAAGGGAAATTTTTGTTTAGTAATTTATGGTTGTACTTGTAATTTTCGACGATTTTCTTTTTGCAGGCCAAAATTTCTACAATACAAATATATGTATAACTACAGAACCAATTATTATGATGATGTAATTGACTATATTGATAAAAAACAAGTTGGAGTGGCACGTGACATACCAAGACCACAGACTTGGGCGGAACGTGTTCTTCGTACACGAAATGTCAGGTAAGATTCTTTTGAAAACTTGTGAATGCTTCTCGTAGGCTACTCCGGATCAGTAAAATATAGCTATACAAAATAATGGAAGCATAGCTTCGGAAGATAAAGATTTTGATACCTTTGCAGAATGATTGATAACTACTAAGTACGTAGTAGACTCATACTATTATTAACGAGATTTAGTCTGACTTGTCCTGGGGGAGCGGTGGTGGGAGATACGGGCAAGCTTCTTCAAAAAGTATCATAATCTCTAAAAAATCCTAAAGTAAATAACCAATACAAGCGGGCAGACCTTTAATGCATGAGAAGACACACGGGGACCAAGTGCACCGAGAGAAATCGGTGCATGGACTACCTATGTAACATAACTAGCTGTTAAATTATTTTGTTCAAACTGTCTTTACTGTATAACAGCTAACGTTTTCGTATTTTTTATTTCAGTGGCAGTGGTATTGATTCATTTGAACCATCAGCGAAGAGGGACAAACAATTAACTCAAACATTGGCGGCCTCAATAAGAACCTACAATTACCATACCAAAGCTTATATGAACCAGAAGTATGGTAGTGTTCTTTAGTATGCGTACGCGTCGCCACTTGAGTATACATATAGAAATGTTATAAAAGATTAATTCACCTCACATCAGACACAAATATTAGCTTCTAAAAAGCTATAATAATAGCTACTAGGCGTTTGTATACCTGCGCATGTTTATCACGCCTTCCACCCATACTGCCCGACAGCTAACACTTTGAAGAAGAAAATATAAAGTTTTATATACTATTTTTTTTTTATAGTGTAATTTCTGTTAATATATATTAGAGTACATATGTATAAGTATATCTATTTATATATAAATGTATATACATATATTAACAAAACTTACCTTATATTACATACTTAATATTTTTAAGACTACTTACATTATTTATAGATCGGTAAAAGAATCAATTTATATTTTAAAGCTTAAATAGAATACTGTGCAATAAATATATACATACAAAAAGCGACACACTAATTGGATATCCCAATTCATTATTATATGTACGTGAAACAGGTAACAAGATAATTACTTAATAGCCCAATTTCAATTCACTTTTTAATGTATTGATTTGTAATTCTGTGAAATGCTTACTCAGACTTGTGTAACGACATGTAAGAGGTTTCTATTGTCCTTCATTCGCTAGACGAATGTGGCTACCGTGTACCATTTCAGTTGTGGATTTTTATAGTCCGAGCAATACTGTGCTCAGAGTTTCTGTGAAGTGTATGCCAATTATGCACATTATAGGAGCGTGTAAATATCACATAAAATGCATACGCTTAAATGCAATTGAGGTGTGGAATGGCACCATATGTTTTTCGCTCAACCTTGTCCTGATAAAATGGCTCAAATTTTGCTCTTTAAATTGTTACCAAGAAAAGAAATCAATGACAACCCCCCGGTCAGGTTTTCGTCCGAAATTTGTCAAGCTTTGCTCCTTTAATTGTTAAAAAAAAGACTAGCCTTAAAGAGTAACCTTCCTCGAGAACATTCAACTTATATAACTTGAAAGATGTTTCAACAAGGAACGTTTTCCTTATTAGGATCGAAAGCGAAGCTCAACAAGATCTTCGCACAGTACCAGAATAGCCTTTACAGCAGATCATCTGCGTCCAGTTCTTCATCTCTTCGCTGCAGCTGTGCATGCTCGGCTACCTCGACCGAATCCCCTTAAGACGCAGTGCTTATGGTGCCTCGTTCATTGGCACAATCCTCATCCAGGCATACATCTGCTGCTATTACGTGGATAACTGAAGACGGAGAGCCCTTTCCGAGTGGGCCATCTACGAGTGTCCCTGGCCCGAGATCCTGGGCCCCGGTGCCGACTCCTCCTCTGTCGTTGCCTACTGATCAGCATGATGCGCGCATCTCACGGATTCCGCTTCACAAGTTATAGATAACTTCAATGTGGAGGCGTTATCATCGGTTAGCTTTGGCCTGTCCTCTTCTACAGAGTTCCGTTTAATAATGATCTGCTTAATAATTATACCCGGCAGAATGTCCGCATCGCTATGCCATATATGCTAGGCTCATTCTCCTAGAGCTTGCGATTAAGAACCGAATTTACATATCTTAAAATACATTACGGATCTCACACAGGTCGTAAAATACTAAGTAGATTAGATTAGTAGCTTGCAGATGGGCGCTGGAAGTCTGATGAAATGCACGAATGAAGAACAAATGGAGGATGGTGTCTCCGCTGGAATGGAAGGGAAGGAGGAAAGGGATGCATGTACTTCTGATGAGCCCATAGATCCTTTATCTCTCATTCAGAACTTGAATAAAGATGCTGAGATTGGTACCAATGATGGTTGATTATTTGAAGAATCTGCCAGGAGCGGTGGCACGAACGGGAGGTGGTGTTGATTTGTGGGCGCCCTCGGCACGGTGCGGTGAAGGTGAAAGAGCTCGAATTGCCCCTCAAAGTATGTCCTACCCGAATGGGGCTTTCACCCAAAAGTAGACTGCACCTGGGTTCCCGGATTCTTCAGGTAACCCGCTCCATTGCTCGCTTCGTAGCTGTTGAGAATCCGAAGAGTGTTAGCTTTTACCGGATATCTCTGATCGAATCCTTTCACTTGTACTAATACGATCCCTCCATATTGAGGTCAATGTTCTGCTCAGTATCAAAGACTTTTTATTTTTTTTACATATATGGTTGTGGTCAAAAAAATAGTAACGCTACTATCGGCTTTACATATTGTTAATTTTCTCCGAAATAACTTCAACAATCGAGCTGATTTTTTTACTACAGCAAGAAGCACTGCATTGCTTTACTCGAAGATACAACTATGATTTCCTATCCCTTCTTTTTGCGTCATATTTCATAATATAAGTTGTACTACAGAACATTTTAAAAATGATTATGCTTGAATGGTTTATGTTGGTTACGCAGCCCATACAGCATAGACAGTGGTGGACCAGTAGAGTAAAATCCTATTATGGTGTGTTATTTGCACTGCCCACTGTACCACATTGTCATCCGCTATGAACATATGTATGTACTTAGGTATATTTATATTCTCGCACACGGCAGTAGCCCATGCAGCCCTTCTCTCTCGTCATCATCTCGCGTCTTTCTTTCTTTCCTTCGCTTTCGTTGTCGCTCTCCTGATCTGTCGCGCTCATGTCGTAGCCTCGCTTGCATTCGGCCCCGCCTACCTTTGAATTTAGTCTGCACCTAGCCCTCCCTTGGTATTGCACATCGTCGTGGATTTTAGTTCTTCAAACCGGCAGCTTTTTGAACCGACGTCCAGCGTCTTTAATCGCCTTTGAATCGATATGGGCCAGCTGACTCGTCATGCTTTCGAGTTATACCTAACTCTATCGCTAGTTACATCGAGTGAGCAGCACATCGGACTGATGAAATCGAAAAAATAATGGATATCGTCCATTAGCTCCTCACTTTCGAGATCAATACTGAGCACACTTTCGGGGTCTTCGTTCAAACTCAAACTCAAACTCGATTGATTTTAAGACATTTTTACCATTGTCCGAAGTGATAGTGTATAATTTCTGCTTTGAAATGGAAAATTCTGCCAAAATGTTTTCGATTTCCGTGCTCAAATTGAGCCCAGCTCAATTATTTATTCAATGTCTTCACTTCAATGTCATGTTTCGGTAATACTGAACGTTCACATCCAGAATGCCTTTCGAATGTCGAAGAGCAAAGTCAATTTTGAGCGAAAGCATCTTATTTTTAACCGAGATTTTGACGCTCACATTTTTTGGTGATGTGCTGCATCCGTGATGTTATGGGACTCATGTGTAAGCCGTTAAAAATTTGGTCGGTCAGTGCTTTAAATGGTGCAGAGTCCAAGTGCAAGATCGGCTCTTTTTCATCTTCTTTGTCATTGCACGCATGCTTTTTTGACCTCGTTTCTCGACATTATGATGGAACATTTTTTTCTAAATTTTTTCCTGGTCCAGCTCAGAAGTTTAGTCATCGGCATGGCACTCCTGTCGATGTTTCTTTAAATTTGTAAAGTAGTTTTAAAGGAACTTTATACGCCAATGCATATAAAAAGTTTCACGATGCTTTGATAACCACTAACTCGCAAATAGAATTCTAAAAATTGACTTTTAACTGATCTCGAGTGCCGAGTCTCTCCGTTGTATAGTGGGTCGAACGGTCAATTTAGTCTCATTTTTTTGTCTTAAAACAGTCACTTTTTCCAAGAATTCAGAACTTTATGATATTTTTTACTACCAGTATTAAACCATTTGTTTAGTTTATATAAGTTTGTGCAGCATGGCACAACTCGTACATTTATTTTTATAGTTCAAATTAATTCTAAAATACAAAATTGCAAATACAAGTTTTCGAATTTGCCGTAAAAAAAAACATATGTATATTTTTCCCACCCTTCTTGAGGGTTTTTTTTTACTTATATTTTTTTTAGCTCATAACTATTATTTTCGGTCCCTGGTTCTTGGTGAAGGCTGCGTTATAGATGGAATAGGACAGTAATTTTTTCAACGCCACAAATGAAAAAAACTCTTACTACAAAGGGTTGTAAATTTAGCTATTTTATTCAAAAGCATCCTAGATCAGGACAACATTTTGTATGGGAAAAACTAACTAACTAACTTCAGCTCGTGAATTCTTGAGAAATCTTTTCATGGATTCTCTATTGGATTGAAAATTTACCAAATATAGGATTTAAATCGATAAGCAACTGCCATACAACCTCCAAGGCTGAAGGCATTACCGGATTCATATATCCCATGCAGACAAGATTAGTTTTATATCCGCTTTGAACTGCAATAGTCAAGAATACCATCAATCCCTTTGCGCTTTCAATCAGCAGCAGCACTCGGTCTGCACTGCCATTCCTCAAAGTCCTAATGCCATTTGGCGACTTTACTGGTGTCCTTCGGATAGTAGTCCTCCTACATATATATTTATTTATGTATACATATATGTACCTCTATTTTATAAAATTTAATTTTTGGCGGAGGTACTTGTTGGCCTTGTATGCCATTTTCTCTGCGAGAGTCAATTACGTACCGGAGCGCTTGTCTCCGCTCCAAAAGTCGCTGTTGATAAGGGATCGGGACACAAGTAAAGTAAAATATATATGTATTTTACACGAGGAGTACATTGATACATATTTACCGCTATTTAAGAAATTTCCCCTCCATTCAAATTTCGACTGCAAGCTAATCTACCAAAAGCTTATCTACCGAAAGCTCATCGGAAAGTTTGAGCCAAAGCTTAATAAAGTTCTTCCAATACTGAAAAACGACCACTAGGTGACGGAAATTGACATTTTAGAAAACTGATTTGACGTAAAACTGGCGAAGATAGCTTGACATTTGCTGTAAAATTGGCATAAGTTTCGCAAAACTTATTAAAAATAAATTTCTATAATAACGGAATCAAAAGCGAAATTAGTTTACAAAGCTTAGAAGTAGGTAAGCAGAATTGGGTGCAGATATGGTATCACAATATCGATTTGGTGGCATATTCTAGGCTTATGTATGCTGGTCTCGGTCTAACTGTTTTTAAGAGGGTCCCCTTTAATTTTTAGATTTAATAATAGTACACTGGCTAATACTGGGATGTTCAGAATTGGGAGCTCGGCATGAGATGAACCGTAGATGCTTTCCAGACAGTTTAAAAGTCCCAGCTATGATGGTCGTCGACATACATATGTATTTGTAGATAACTGATAAGCTCGTTTGAAAGCTCATTAGCTCTCAAACTAATCAAAACTCTCATGACGCTAGAAAACCTCGCCTTAACACGATGGTTTTTTAGATCTCACGTTAACAAGGATTAGTAGATAAACGACTTCTGATGCGTTCCTGGAATGCAACCAAAAAAAACGTTTGCTCAGTACAAAGAGAGTTTGCCATTTCTGATGATCAATGATTGGGGAAGCTGCCGCAAGTCCCGCAGGCTCCCAAGGAGATGCAACGGAAATGCTCTCGCACTTGGAGTGGGACAGCGTCATGGAGTGTCACGAGATGTGACAAATGTCGAGCAATTGCCGAGCACGCAACGGCTAATGGGAGGCGACATGGAGAAGGACCACCGTCGTATGATAATGTGCCACAACTGTCAACAATATTTCCGCTTCGCTCTGATCCATCCCCGTGTGTGTGCTGCGGGGGGCACACATCATTGTCAGCTCGACTTCTGTTGACTTGTCTAAAGAGTCAGAGTCCAAAATGTTGGCATCGTCTTAGCATCTAAACGACAACAGCAGCAGCACCACCACCACTAGAAGCTGGGACAGAAACTAGGCATCCCGGAATCCACTCAGCCAAGTGGCATCATTATAAACTCGGTCTACACTGAGCGAAAGCTCCCAAAAACGGGCAGCTCCCAGCCTCGAAAGCAATCGAAATAAACTGTTATGCGGCTCAAGTGGCAAGGACACGGGCATGCCACGACTAAGGGTGCACCTTCTATGAGTGTATCGCATTATTTCCCAAATCATTCAGACACTTCTTCAAGTGTTTCTGTGTTCCCTCTATCAGGTGGAAATTAAGGGTGTATTCGATTCGTTAGAAACTGAAAAACTCTTCTACCTACAAGTTGTCCTGCTCCATACTTCCTGGAAGAATGAATAGATACTACATATAGTAGTATATGTAGTATAACAAAGAAAACATGCTCGTGGTATACGGCAACAGATTATTTTGAAAATGCTTAAAGTAAGAGAATACCAAGAAAGATATACATAGATCGTTTTGATGATGCATTGAAGGTTGGTCTTTTGAAGAAATTCGCATCAGAAAAACTCTAAGAGTGGGATCTTAAGCTCTTGTCTTCTGCCCCGAGTACCAGGTATCGCCTGGTTGCGACACGTGACTGCGATGGCTCTTTTTTTTATTCCTTTCACCTTTTTGCCGAGCAAATGACGCTGTCAACGCATTCATTAGGTGCACGGCGCGGAACAGGACGGGACATGCCGGCTGCCAGCCAGCCAGCCAGCCAGCCAGCCAGCCGGCCACCCAGGACGTCTACTCCTTTTGCCTCTGTTGCTGTTGGCATTAACTTGACACTTTCCCCATTGCCGTGAGTGGAATGCATTTTGTGTGTCCGTATCCGTGAGCGTGCGCCTCGGCTTCCCCGGGATGGGGCTTCTTGTGTGCGAGGATTTATAACTGCAAAAAGGCACTCGAAACACATTCGAATGGAAATTGCCGCCGCTTGCACTCGCATATTTACTTTGATTGATGTGCCGGCAAAAATCGCCGCAGATAAGTTATGGCAATGGCTCTTTACTCTGAACTCTTAGCTTTTTCCCCTAGGCTAAGGGCACGAAAAGTCGACGGAATAGAGGAGTATGGAAATGGTTTCTTCTTCCTTGTAGCGGATGAAAGTGATTGAGATTTCAATTAAAGTTTTCTTCAAACTCCAACTAAGATTAGGGCGACGAGCTATGCTCAGGGGATACGTTTTAAGTAAGCTTTGTCCTGTTCGATCTCTTTGAGCAGATGCAGATCCCCATACGATGAGCAACATATGGTGGCAACTCTAGAGGTTTGAAGCCACTTCGACGCGCACACCCAGCACCTTCTATGGCCTTGGTGCTGGTTCTGGTGCTGGTGCTGGTGCTGGTGCTGGTACTGGTCCTGGTCCTGGTCCTAGCCATGGCCCTGGCATCTAAAATTCAAATCGTGCTGAATTGCATTTTTCAGCTAAATGCCTGAAGAGTTGAGAGTGGAGTGTTTAGAGTGTCGAGCGGCGAGCGGCGACGACCATGGCCCTGGCTATAGCGGGTGAGAGGATTTCCTCCGTGGCTGTGCGAGGCGTTGATAAATGTTGGCAATGCCGGGCGAGAATGAGGATGAGGACGAAAACCGGGACCAGATACAGGACGAAGCAGCACGAACACGGACAGTGTCACTGCCACTGCTGCCGTTAAGTGTGGTAGCAATCCACTGAGGCACATACACAAAATTAAAGCGTGAAAATGCCAGCGGCCTGCTAATAGAGGAGCTCCCTCCATCTCAGCGCCCACCATATCACAGCCGGCTTTTGGCCAGCCCCACCATCAGTGGACGCCATCAGTGCATTCCAGTGAGGGCAGAATTTGTGGATCATTTTTCTTAGTTTTTGTTGGGGCCTCGGTTTCTTCGGTGGCAACGCTGTTGACAATTTGTCGACGTGTCAAAAGAGTCAACGTGAATGTGACAAGTGACGCTGACGAGAGGGACCCCGGCCGGACAGACCACGACCTCCTCCTCCATCTGCTTGCCTCTTAGCACCTCATTTGATGCCCTACAATGGTGGTCATTGTGGAACAACTACTGGGATTTGGAGAGAAGAAAGCTTTTTC
Organism: Drosophila persimilis; assembly: GCF_003286085.1. Lineage (NCBI taxonomy): Eukaryota > Metazoa > Arthropoda > Insecta > Diptera > Drosophilidae > Drosophila > Drosophila persimilis. The sequence goes on from NW_020825312.1 coordinate 5,608,817, forward strand.
TACTGTACGCCCCTGTTTACTGTCTTTCTGGGTTTTGGAATGAAAGGAACCTATTTTTAAGAAATTATTCAAAATTAAGGCCAAATATGATCTGTTTCCCAGACAGAGGTGCTTTTCCAGTCGTTGTTGTTTGTCCGCTTCTGTAGGACGCACCGAAAATTGATATTTGCCGAGTCACGGGATGCCATCGCCGGAAATTTGGATATAAACGGCATAATTGATATATGTATGTACAACATATATGTATGTATATACAATACATGGATGCGAATATGCATACGATTAAGCGTCTGTGTGTGTGTGTGTGTGGATAAAGCTCATCAAACGCTAATAGCCGTGGCCTGGCCCTGTCCCGAGTCCACTGTCCTCATGTCACTAATTACACGCATGTCAATTTTTCGCTCATCATTGCATCGCCACATTGGAATTGTGTCCAGCCATAGCCATGGCCCAAGCCATGAATCCCTCCATCACCTCCGAAAGGTTCGAAAAACCAAACATATTTTGACAGTTCGTGGCCGGGCGGCGTCCGACCAGCTGTGGTCCCTTCCATGTGTCCAGCCGCGTGAGGACCCAACCCTATCAACCGCCCAAGCACCAGGCACCGAGCACCGAGCACCGAGCACCCACCCAAGCCACTCCGGAAGCCCTCAGCCAATTTGCGCTATGCTATGCATATGCGTACAATGATACCCTTTCGCCTCGGGAGTTCTGTGAATTTGTAACTTGTAACTTGTATAAATTTGCACTCAATTAATAGATAGAATTGGAGAGCGTAGTTATAGGAAACAAACTTGTTAGTAAGCTGTAAATGATCGGATAAAATATATAACAGAAATCGGATAGCTACATTTTGTATCAAAATGGCAATGGTAGTGTAGGCAATGATTCGCCTTGGTTTATCCTCTGGTTTTATTCAATTTTTCATTATTTGCTGACAGCTGTCGGTAAATGGAATTGTTTATTACCTGTCGACTGTCCCTGTCACTATCCGTGTCCTGGCTTCAACCCCAGCACCAACCCCAGTCCCTGTGCCTGTTCCTGTCTCTGCCTGAAATTGGGTACTGCTCCAATATCTCCTGATCCCGATGCGTCGCTGACGTTGTCGTTGTCGTTGTCGTTGTCGGTGATTATCATAACGTTTGTTCTAACCCGGCTACTCCATCAACTGACTGGAAAATGTTGACAGCTTTGGTTAGTGCAACAAAACACAATTTAGGGCCACCGACGAGGCTGCTCGGGATGATGGTGATAATGATGGACATGTGTATGTGCAATAGAGTTTGAAGGTGACATCGCAGAGAAGCTGCAAATTAGTTAAAACCACGATGCTAACGGGAAAGAGATGGAGAGAGTGTGTGCTTAAATTTGTAACAGCTGTTGTTCAAAGGTTAGTTCCTATCGCTTTCTCTATAAAGCATCTTCAAGGAGATACCCGAAGATGCACAATAATTACATGGGTACTTTATTGCAATATTGTAGATGGAACTAGAACGATGAAAAGTCGTATCGTATAAATGCAAAAAAAGTAATTTGATAAACGTTAGAAAGAATAAAAATTCTACATTTCCCCCTTTAAAAATTGGGTAAAATATAATTGGATTTCGACTAAAGCACTGAGAATGCTTCTAAGGATATTCGAGCACAGTATTTCCAGAGCTGTTTCTCAGGATATCGAGTAATCGATGACTGCACACAACCTCAAAGGAGAACTGGAACCTTTTCAACCAATCCTTCCAGCCCAGCAGGGAGCAGGGAGCCTAATTGCCTGCCCCAAAGTGTTGCCGAATGGTGTGTGAGAACAACAGTGACACAGGACGAAAGAAGGGAATGGAAATAGAAGCGGCCAAATGGCAGCAGCTGCTCGAAACTGCAACTACAACAGCAGCAACCTCGTGGACTGGCACAACGGCAACATGAGAACCAATTAAAGACATCGTTGGCGCTGGGCGCTGGCGTTGTCCTCGTCGGCGTTTCTGGCAAACGTCAGCGTCGAAAACTAATTAGCATAACAAGCGGCAGCAAAGCAAGCCCGGAGCCCAGACGAACCCGAGCTCCGAACCGGAGCCGGAGATGGAGATGGAGAAGGCTATGGAGTCGCAGCTGCAAAGTTGAGGAGATGAAGCCCACACCAAGACCAGGACCCTGCCAAAGGCAGCCAGACTCTGCAGCGGGGGCGACGACCAATATGTGGGTGCTGCCCCTGCCGCTTCGGCAGTCTCGATGCGTCCCACCGTCCCTTGGTGCCAATCAAAGGGCCCTGACCCACTCATACACATAGATACAAACAAATACAATTACAGGCGCCCCCGCGCTCTGTACCCTGTGCTGCGATGTGCAACCGATGAATGCACCCCTGCACCACATCATGGCCCATGCCCGATGCCCCACGACTGACATTCATAAACTGTCGGAATAAATAAAATTCTACCAAAATGGTGGAAGAAACTCTTGGCAAATGAGAATAGAATGAAATACAGAATAGAGGAGTCTGGGCGGATGCCTAGGAGGAGGTCGCCAAAGCGTTATGATTTATGCGCCTCTGCCCCAAAAGAGAGCAAGGAACAGCAGCACCCCCACTCAAAGACGCAGGCCCATGCCATCCCCGAGCGCATTCCCACTCCCACACCAAAGCCCCCCCATCGATTCTCAGTTGCTGGATTCTTTTGGAGTACAAAACTAGCAACAATTTTTTGGCTTGACTTGACTTGCCTCGACTTGGCCGTAGCTTGTGCTGGAGCTGGAGCTGGAGCCGTCGTTAGAGCCGGGCCCGGTCGTCCGTTGCGGCGACATCGCATGTTTGTGATGGCGACGAGACAGCCAGCGAGACGAGCTCAAAGCGATTAAATTAAAATGTCCTTTGAGTTGTGTTTTAATTACTTCCTCTCTGGCAATGAAAACTGTCTCCAAGCCACTGCATTGCACTTTTTTGTCACTGGATTTGAGTTTGCCAAAAGTTTTTGGGGGTAGCGTCAGGCTGCAGTCTTGGCAGCGGATGTGGGATCGGCGGAAGATTTTACCCCGGGCAAAACTGTCCAGGCCCCACAACAAAAGCTTTTCCGGCGGATAGAACTACTCATATGGACACATCCCATGGCAAGAAAAGACGATCTGCTTGCAAGATTATCCTTCAATTTCTCGAAACAGCTCCAAAGCTCTTAAGACTGTGTTAAGGCTACTCCAATAATTATTAATTGCCAAGGATCTTTACCAATAGCAACGAATTCATAAAAGGAATTCATAAGGAATCATAAAAAGATTTTTTTTTAACAGATATCATCAGCTCCGAATTAGGTATCATCGAAACGCTTCTTTTTGAAGATTTATCTGAGACCAGAAAGGTTCCCAATGCTAAAAAGGCAAACAATCAGAACCAATACCATAGGTTAGGTTGTGTTAACCCGAACGGCCCTCAGCGGGGTCACTTATAGACCAATACAGCCCTTAGTTATCCGGGTAGGACTCCCGTCGCGGGTTTTCTTATGAGAGTATAAAGTCCTAGCAATGCCAAGTAGTTTCTTTGGCTTCACAAAGTGGAGAAGATCTTCCAAGCAACACCATACAAAGATTATTTCACGCCGAGCTTCCAGCAGAAAAGATCCGTAAAGTCGAAGTCCCTAGTATGGCGACAACGGCAACTGTCAAAGATACAGCAATTTACATCAAAAGTTTTTTCTTAAAAATCAGATATAATTTCAATCAATCGCTTATAGATTTTAATCGTTTTTTTTTCGTTGGGGCACCAGATCTTGATGTTTGTTGGCAATATCCTGGAAGCTCTAGTTATATTTTGTATGCATATACAAAAACGCATTATTTAATTAATTATACCCGATACTCAAAATGAGTATTGGGGTATATTAGATTTGTGGTAAAAGTGGATGTGTGTAACGTCCAGAAGGAATCGTTTCCGACCCCATAACGTATATATATTCTTGATCAGCATCAATAGCCAAGTCGATTGAGCCATGTCTGTCCGTCCCTATTAGCGCCTAGTGCTCAAAGACTATAAGAGCTAGAGCAACGACATTTTACATCCGGACTTCTGTGATATGTCACTGTTACAAGTATGTACATATATTTCAAAACTTTGCCCCGCCTACTTCCGCCCCCACAAAGGACGAAAATCTGTGGCATCCACAATTTCAAAGATACGAGAAAACAGAAAAGAGAAGAGAAAAGAGAACCGTAGAGGATGACTATATCTTCTAGAGTACAAAATCTGAACCAGATCGTATAATTATTATAGCCAGAATCACGAAAACAATTTCATTCTTTCTCGCTCTGTCTCTCTCTAACACACAGGATTCATGGTCGGTTTTGCCAATTGCAAAATATGACTTCAAGGATCTCAGTACCTATAAAAGCCGGTGCAACCAAATTTGGTATCCACACTCCTGTGATATCGGACCTTGACCGTTTGGTCTCAAAATTTCGCCACACCCCCTTCCGCCCCCGCAAAGGACGAAAATCTGGGGCATCCACAAATCTCAGAGACTATTAAGGCTAGAGCAACCAAATTTGGTATCCCTACTCTTGTTAGATCTCACTATAAAACGTATACATATCTCAAAATTTCCCCCCAAAAAGGACGAAAATCTGTTGCACCCACAATATTGTAGATTCGAGAAAACTAAAAACGCACGATCATAGAGACTGACCATATCCATCCGGTTGCTGAATCTGGATCAGATCAGATCGTTTTTATAGCCAAAGGGAACAAATCTATTTACTCTGGCTACGCAGCACCCGACGTCACGCTCCGACTGATTTTCTGTCTCTCTCGGACTCTTTGTCGTGTCGTTTAATATTAGCGGCGTCTGCCGGAGGAGAGCCATACTGACTTAGTATCGGGTATAACTGTAGAGTTGCGGTGTCCGCAGCAACTCACAACGTTCCCCCTCGTTTTTGTATTGCTTTCTTGGAATAGTTTCTGTTAAATTATTGATTAAGATTATATTAACTCATTTGAACTATACATAGTTACATACATACATATAACAAGTATAGGAAATGAGGAGCAATTAATGAGGCAGGCTCCGTTTTTCATTTACTTTTGCGGATTACGTTTTCAGCCAAAACGTTTCGTTTTTGTTTTAAGGTTCTCCAGTTTTCACATACTATTGCTGTTTGCACCAAAAAGAAAATTGTTGTTGCCCTGATGTTAATGCATCAATAAGTCATCTATTTTTTTTCCTTTTGCAAGTAAGGTACGTTTCGTTGTATAAAAAGCCGTTTACTTTTCATTTCGTCAACGAAAATGTTTTCGTTTTGAAAACGAATAAATCTTGCGGAATTTGAAAAAGGGAGCACCAATTTATGTGTATTCAAAAGTAAATCGGAAAACTTTTGTGAATGTGAAAAACGAACACCGGCTGAATATTTTATTGACGCCCAAATTCCTTATTCCATTTTTTAACAGAATACTTAGTCTAGATCGGATGCTTTCCGAAACTGATTGTAGGGGGACCATACTAGGTGCATCCCCCTTCCATTCGATTCTCAGAAGCTGTATAAGTATTGTCGTGTGCGCACATATCGAAAGTATACTGTAATCAGTGTATGTCAAATATATAAGCCCATAACTCACACACTTATTCCAAGTTTATATTATTCCAAACTTTTATAAGAAGATTTTAATTCGATTTTAACAATTTATTTAATTTGTACTATTTGTTCAAAGCGATAATTCAAAGTTAATTTAAATTTTGAAATAGCCAATTGACCTCCAAACAACCATAAATCGTATCCGCTGAACACTGAACCAATTGTATTAAGGAACAGAAATGGAATCCTTTTCAATGCGATTCTTAAATATGTAACTTCATTTTAGAGATGTTTTTAGAACGATTCTAGCTCATTTGATCTATAGTATCGCTGGCTACTGAGCGGATACGAGCACTGCTGGATCCAATGCGTTTCTTTAATTGACACTATTTTAAAGATGTTTTTAAGATGACTTTAATTTGATATCATTTATTTTTTTCCAGAATATTTTTCACCAGAAATTTGTATTTCTTGGTTTCATTTGGGCATAGTCAGACATTATTTATCGATTATAGACATTTTTTTAGAATAGCGATTATTTTAAACTGTAATTCTGGCAGCACTGCTTTCAAGTGATGTCTGCTACGGCACAGACAACACCCAGTAAACCCGACAGACGGACAGACAAATAAATGGCAAAATAATAGCTCGCCCGTCGTTGATCAGAGAGAAAGCGAGAGCCCCGGCCCGAACCAGAGCCAGAGCCCCAGCAGGAGTCCAAGAATCCGAAGGCGGTGTCCAATCGATTATTTATTTATGCCGCGTGGTGCCTCCAATTGCCTACAATTGGCGCTTATCTCCAGCGTGAACGATGGTGGATGGATGACTACATGGGCGTCGTTCTGCCCTAGTCCTGTCCTGAAAAATAAATGTTTTGCATATCATTGACAAGACTGAGCCCCGACTGCAGAGTGAGTCCGGACTGGAGGTGGGACTCGTTCTGGAGGCTTTGCATACATTTCCCTGACTCTGGCTCTGGCGAAACAACATATTTTAGGCTCTCGGCATGGAATTTATTTGAGCAAATTTGCAAATTATTGCTGTAGTCCCAGTCGGAGCCGGACCGGACAGAGCGGAAGATGGAGTCAGCAGCCACGAGAAGTCAGAGACGTCTATTACTTTGGCCATTTAAATTCCACAATTGCCTCTCTGGCATCTTTATTTCTCGTGATTTTTGTCTCTTTCTTCCTTCATGCTTTCCTTTCGTCCTTTCAGTGGGCTTTAAGTGATCCTTAAGAGAACCAAGCCGCTGCATCAACGTTGAATGCTATGTGGATATTCTCTCGACTTCGCCAGACAGACATCTAATTTTTGTTAAAGCAATACAAATTTATATAGTGATATAATCGTGGATTGCGAGCAGCTGATAATTTTCTTCCATTTCGCTATTCTCCCTTACTGGTTCAAAGCGCCTCTCATCTGTGGAAAGGCAGGGAGAAGCACAGAGCGTGCACTCCTCAGACCTGGCAGGAAAGATGTAAATCAAAACCAACAAAAATTGGAAAAACAAAAGCAAGGGAGTTGCTATCAGTCAGCAGGCCATACAATTCAATCGGCAGGAGGAGGAGGCCAAGAAGCTTGGGCTCGCATATGACAAGACTCGCTTCCGAATTCGGGCAACGGCCAATGGCCAATGTCGAGGACACGTCAAGCAGCAGGCTCAGTCGATTGAGGTTTCAGGTGGGGATGAAAATGAAAATGGAGGTGAAAATGGGAGTGGAAGTGGGGTCAGGAATGCTGGTAGAGGCTTCTCCGACGCCAGAGTACAAACTGCCCAGGATCTAAACAAAGGAACAGAAAAAGTGCAAATGGAAAAAAAAAAATCCCGCAGCTCCAATGGCGACGTCGGCCGAGGCATTAGAAAAGTCCCCTGGTGCAAATGGACACGGCAAAAACGGAGAAAACAAAACTGGGAACAGAAGTGAGCCGGAGCACCAGCCTGAACCTGCGGCTGAACCTGGGCCTGAACCTAGTCCCGGGGCTGGAGTGGACTGCGTTGCTCGGTGGAATCAATTAAAAATTCTATGATTTTACACTTGATTGCCTTCGTTTTGGGTAGGCACTAGGTAGTCCAGGCAACTGACGGAGCGGAGTGGACTGGAGTGGACCAGGGACCAGTACCCTGCTGCACGTCAGGGACTCTGCGTTCTTGGAGCTCATCCAGCATTGACAATCATGCTCAATGGCCAGAGGAGCTGCCTTCAAGTGGTCAATTAGGCAAAGAGGTGGACATCGCATCGTCGGGAGATGAGCTTAAGCTCCTCCACAAGAACAGTATTAGGCATACATTTTCCTTCAAAACTGATATAAAACACGCTGTTGGGGCGAAAATATTTACCAACTTCGATGTATGTAGATTGGCAAATGAAGGTATTATTAAGTCCTTGCTTTGTATCAATTAGGATGGTTACATTTTGCCAAAATTCTGTTCTGCATCAAATTTTCTTGCACTTATATGACAATTAGTTTTGGTTTGGTTTTGCTTTCAGCTTTCAGTTTGGTTTGATGCTGATGTTGTTTTTTAATCAAAGTTTTTAAGCTGTAATTAAGCAAACCAGAAATTGTATGACATATGTGTGCATGTGCGTACTGGCTCTCCCTCTCTCGTTTTCTGTCTGTCTGTCTGTCTGTCTGACACACACACACACGCATACAGACAATGGAAATGTTCAGCTATATGTTCATAATACCCCAAAGAATTTAACACATTTTAGTTCAAATTAAATATTTAATGTAACAACAAATTGATATTTGAATTATTAAAATACGAAATAATGCGACGCCATGAACTTTCACACACATTCCCGCATATGTATTGGCGAATCTATGTGCATATGTATGTGATTATGCCGATCCATTTACAGTGGGTGTAAAAAGTATAGGCAACATTAGATTAACACAATTAAGAATGTATATAATAATTTAAGAAGTTCTTTTCACTCTTAGCTATACCCAATAATTCTTCATTCAAAATTGTATTGAGATTGAGTTTTCAGAAAAGAAAGCATATTTTGATTTGCATCGAACCACGTAACAGATGTGTAGGAGTAGTGGCGTCCAGCTACAGTTTCCCACAACTCAGGCATATACACATGAAACGCACTGCCCCCATATATGATTTAACGAAAATCATTTGCACCTGGTCTGTCAGCCTGGCCAAAATGCTAGCTTTTGTTTCTTTTGTTGCCTTTGTTGTTGATTTAGCATGGCGGAAATATCAGCGACAAAGTTACCAAAATATTGAAAACAAATAAAATAAAATTTGCATAAATAAATGCTTTTTATGTGCACGCTTTCTACTTGTACGAGTGCGAGTTTTTGTGTGTTTTAAATCCCTAAAGCACTGGATTCCAATAATACTGGTTTTCGTAGCGAGAGCAACAGCAACAGCAACAACGACAACGGCGATGCCGACAAATTAACAACAAACATGTCGCCAAGCAGCAAAAAGTCCAAAACATGCCAATTGTTTGTACAATCCAATAGAGTGAGACGGTGCGAGAGCAACTGTCGGTGAGGGAGGGCAACAGAGAGAGAAAGAGACGGCCATTTGTACATATTGCCGGACCTAGACCTAGACCAGGACCAGGACCCAAACCCGACCTCAAACCCAAACCCAAACCCAAACTCGGAGCCGGCGTCTGTTCATGGCCGTGTCATGCGATTAAAACCAAATCTTTTCTACATTCCTTTTTTTGGTCTGCGTGAAAATCCGCCAAAAATGTTAGAAGGTTCCATTTCAGTTTTCAATTTCACTCAAATTTTTCAAATTTCTAGTGGGTCGATAAATATTCTCAAATCCAATTAAGTCAGCTTGCAGCTGGAAAAGAGATAGAAATATGTCAGAAGTAGCCGTTTTTTTTTTTAACTCGAAAGTAAAACCATCCGTTTTCGAAAAGCATTTATAAAATATATCTACTTCTGTCTCCAATTTCTCATCATTTATCAGGTAAAAGTTTTAAGGTTATTATAAGCTTTTCTTAAATATACTGCGTTTGTTAAGATTGTCTATTGTATTTGGGCTATTCTATTTTTTAAATCACGACCAAATCAGAATCCCAGCCATTCTTCCATTTTCTGTGCCCAATTTTGAATTTCATAGACTTTTTGTACATGTCCAGAAGATAAATATATACTATACGCTTGTCTGTTTGAAATTCATTAACCACTCCCTGGCCCCTGTACACACCCTTCGGACTCTGATCAAATATGCATGCGTTTGATTAAGTTCTTTTGTTGGATTGTTTTCTATCCCATTTTAATGGCCTAACCAAATATTAGATTCGTCTATCCATCCTGCTTGTATTCGTGAACGACTTTGAAAGGCTTCCCAAAATACGCTTCAAATGATTTCGAATGTGTTTCAAAAGAGCTCAAGGACTGAAGAGCTCTGAGAGTAGATGTTCTGATATAATCCACATTGATGTCGGGTTGATTAAAACTATCGGAAGACGGAAAGCTGGAAACCCAGCTTCCATTTGAACTGTTCAGAGTATTATTTGTTTCGGTGCTCCTTGGCTCGAATTGGAATTTTTATCGCTTTAGTATAAATTTTGATTAAAAATAAAATAAAAATCAATGCATGGAATGGAGTCTGGCCAGAATTCCACTCGCCATCGCGCGTTCTGTATTGGGGCCTGAGGCCAATAATTCTTGACCATTTTCGGCTTGGTTTCAGTTTCAGTTTTAGCTTTGGCTTTGGCTTTGGGTTTGGTTTTGTTTGATTTGAGATTGGTTGATTGAGCATTAATTTGGTCGAAATAATTTATGAAATTAAATAAAAGCAAGCACAATGGCATGGGACTGAATAAATAAATCAATTTTACAATTTTGTAGGACAACAAAATAGATTCAAATATTTCCCCAACCGAACCACCTGTCGGCGCCCGACAATCGATTGTGGGTGATTGGGTATTGTTCAGTTCATATTGACTCTAATTTGTTGCCATAAAAGCCACATTCTTTCGGTTATCAAAGAGCCAGAACTTTCTTTTAATATTCGTAATTATTTTCAATTTGCAGTTGGCAATAATGTATGAAAAGTGCGGAATTTATGGGGAGGTGTGACTTGTGACTCAGTCTGAGTGGCTCAATCGCCAGCCCACAATCCCCGCTAACTTTCGCCGTCTTATCAAATCACCTTTTGCCTCTTCGTTTTGGGGCAATAAAAGAAATAGGGATAAACGCAAAGGAAATACAACAAAGAAATCGGAAGCAGCGGAAATCAACGGCAAACAAAGGCCAAATACAGTCGTTGGAATCGAAATCGGAGTCTGAAGCGGGGGCAGTGGCAGTGGCAGTGGCAAAGGCAATGGCAGTGGTAGTGGCAGGGTAGATCAGAGCCGTGCTTGAATGCATCCCGCGAATGTCCCATTTCCATTTCGTGTCCACACCACGGGGAGTCTGCTGCTGTTGCTGTTGCTGACAGTTTTCTTTGGCTCTCCTCTGCTCTGCCCAGCTTTTTTTCCCCTAGTTTTGTCTTTTCTTTGGTCGCGTGCGCGCGCGAAAATTAGGAAAATATTGTTTTGCTTGCTTGTCGAGCGCATTTCTCCCTCAAACTCTCTCCGTCGCACGCTTTATTTTATTTTTTTTTTGAGAATCAAATAAGCGGATTTCAATTTCAATGCCGAATCAAAGTGGCGGCATGCTATTTGGTAGGCGGAACGTCGCACAATGGATTGGGTGCGAGAGCAAAATGACAAAATGGAAATGGAGAAGGAGTGGAGTGGAGCCACGGGAATGTGCGGAAGGTGAACTTTTTACGAGCAAGTCATGAGCTACAAAATTAAATCCTAATCGCAATCAAAGTTATGTTTTTGATGCGGAAACGATTGAGTCTCCTGGTTGAGTCTGGAACAAACTTAATATTTCCTCATCGACATTGTTTCTGGTGTAGAAATGAAAGAAGTACAGTCCTCCAGAGACATCTGAAAAGATTACATTTATATGCATAATAGCATAGAGTGCATAAGTGGCACTATTGGGTCTGGTTTGGGAAATGAATATGACAGTATAGATGTTTCTGGGGTGGCTCTCAATCAGCTTAAGGAATAGACAGAAAACGATAGTGTTTTGGACAATAAATTGTATAGCTATAAAGTCTATGATAAACAACTTCTAAGCATGCAGGCTCTGCCATCGCTGCCTTCCTCATTGGTTTTGCCTGGACTAATCTTCTTGGAATCATTCACCTCCGATATGCATTAAGTCAATGTATAATATATTCTTTATGCTCCGCTTTAAGAAAAGAATAGCAACTTTTGGGGTGAGTAGAGGTGATGTCCTTGCGAATTACGACTGCACAGAGCCCAGTCATCGACTTGAGTGTCAGTGGAATGCAGAAGGTTATGAGAATGCAATCCAGATGTCGCCACAAATCTAGCTTGTTCTTGTAAAAGAATCCCTCTTCGGGATAATATGATTACGTTGTATCACATCACATCATAGCTAATCATCAGCGGTACCGACGGCGCAGACAAGTTTTTCTAATACAAATATTCCACTGATTGGGGGGGGGAGGACTTGTAGGAACCTTCTGTTTCGGTTTAAGTGATGTCCCGGGGAAATATGACAGATTCCATTTGAGATTGCTTCAGCTGTCTTGGAGAGCTCTCCGCCCTCTTCCGGCTTTTGTTGGACATTTAAATTTGAATTTGCCACAGCTCCCAGGCCAGCCCCTTGCTCTGTCTGTATCTCTGTCTGCTCTGATGAATGATTTCTTTTTAATGCTTCGATAGACTCAACTTAAGGGAGTCCTACTAAACCGGACCAGTCTCGTCCTCATCTCCGTCTTTGTCCACATCCATTTCCCCATCAGCATCATCATCATCTTCCAGTGCAGGACGTCGCGCTTATTTGTTTATGTTCCACAAAGTAAACAACTCATTTTAATTTGCCGCAGGAGCCACAGACCCACGACAAGATGATGACGACGACAACGTGGCCCAGTCAATGTCCAAGGGCCACCAGCTGGGAAAAGGTAGCGGGCTCAGGAGCAGGGGGCCAGGACAGCAGACAGACTGGCAGAAGAATGGGGGACCCACATATGTATAAAGGAAGAGCACATTCGCATACACACCCAAAAAAATAGAAGGGAAGATGCTGTTGGCGAAGATCTGTACACCCTAGCAGGTCGATCGTTCCTATATATCAGCGATGTTATACAGCCATTTATAGGTTAAAAATTTTTAGTTTTTCTTTTAAAAGACTTGTTGCTGTACTCGGCTGTTGTATACTTTATCGGATCGGAAATGGCTCCTTCTATGGGCTGCGAACTAGATGTTCAAAAGAGTAATGGCCATTGCAAGGGTATATAAAAGACAAACCACAAAACAGCTAACAAAGACATTTTTGTGTTTGTCTCTTTTTACTACTGCATCGCCACGACACGGACCGCCCGACAGACCGACCGACCGACAGACCGACACACGCACGCCTCGTCATATCTTTTCGTCTGCTTGGATTTTTGCTTTGTTAGAGTCCAAATTTCGGTTATCATTCTTTCGGCTCACACTCGTAATTCTCTGTGTATGTAAATATGAATGCAACAGTACTCGGAACAGGAATGTTGCACAGTCAAGTTATCTTTAAATAATTTATATCTGTGTGGTGGCGGGCGGGGGGCGGTTCGTTGGCGGGGAAGGACAAAGTTTCCCTTTGAAGCGGCACCCCGGCAGAGCTGAAGCTGATTTTGGGGAAGCGGCATTTTGCTTATCTTTCATTTCATTTTTCGGGCATACGCACCCAACATGAAAGCGGAAACGGAAGTGCTTACCTTTACCCACACACATATACACACACACATACACACACAGGTAGTCCACACAGCTACACACATGAGCTCTTACTCGTATGAGCCCCGAGAAGGGTCATACAGAATTCCAGCTGCTCCTTGAAGTGCTCCCCAAGCTCAGGATAGGGTAGGCGTAGGCAGAGGCAGCGGCAGCGGCTCGACGTGCAGTTGGCAATACGAGCAGAATTGGTTGTGGGCATGAATCCCTCACATTGCAAACTCAGCTTTAAAATATGTCCACAGGTGCAGGCGAGGCGTAGAGGGAGCGGCTGGAATTGACTTTCAGCTTTTGACTTGTACGCCAAGGGAAACAAAAACACGAAATTGCCAGTCACGTGGGTTGCCACAGCATATTGCGATCCGTGCAGCACACTTCATCAGTTCGAAATAGAGTATAGAGGACTAAGCTGATGATTCGAAGTACAGTCTCAGAAATTGTGCACCTTGCAAAGACGGAAATGAAAAGTAGATTGATTGGCAATTCGCAATCGGCAAACTTGTTGAGCTGCCCTCGCTCCTTTTGACTGAGACTCGTTGGGCGCTGCGTTTAGAGCAAAAGGCTAATTGAAAATTGCCATTAATAATGCAAAAAGGTCTCGGTGAGAAACTTTTAGGGCCACTCACCCTCTCCATTCTCACATGTGTGCAAGCCATTTTAAATATTTCAAATATTTGTAACATTTGCGCACTACCTGCCGCCACCCCCAAACCCCCAACCCCCACCAATTTACCGCACGCCAGAAACATCAGCATCAACGGAACAGCACGGAGAAGCCCAGGACAGGCCAGAACAGGGCGCACAGGGGGCGTAGACGTGGGAGTGGGCGTGGGCGTGAACCGTGCTGAGGTATACTCTGCTCGGTTCGGGTAGGTTGAGGTGAATGCTTATTTTCTGGTCCGTCAGCCGCCGGTGATGTCGACGTCACCGTCACCGTCACCACATGTAAAAATGTACATACATCTGTATGTGTGTACGTCTCCCCCTTTTTGTTGAGGGTTTCGTTTCTTGTTTCCATTTTTTTGGCTGCTGTGATTTCGCGAACCTGCGGAGAAACTGTGATTGTCCAAAGTAGAAGAAAGGAAATGCGAAAATAAATAAATGTTAGTGGGGCCAGATGAATGTTGGGGGTGAAGAGGGGCTGTTGAATACCACAAACTCATTTTCAAGATAAAACGTTCGAAAGTTTGGGAAAGCGAATCCCACAGAGTGAATTGCTTATTCATTAATGTAACATCGTTTCTGCAAAGTATCCACTCGCTTGGGAGTTACATACCGTTTTGTTCTTATCAATTACTAGCCTTAGAAGGGAACCCTCGAGGGGAACATTCGCTGAACACACAAAAAAAAACTTGTAGCTTATATACTCGTAATTTGCAAACTATACGCAGATTTTCTGCGACGAAAAAATTTTATATAATTGTTGATGTTTTTAATATTACAAATTAAAAAAAAATAAAGAGATTTCTCGCTAGTGTTAATCTTTTTTTCTTATTAACAAAATTGTGGCCAGAAATGTTGTTGGTCTTCACAGATCGTTTTACAAAAATAACTTAAATCTTAAACTGATATATTAAGCAGTTTAGAAATAATTAACCATTTTGACTCAGAATAATTCTTGAATATCCTGCGTAAGCGTTAGTTTTGTGCTATCCATACATTCTTTGTTTTTTCACAAAACTTGACGTTTTTTGCCTCCTTTCGGATCTGCTGTTTTTGACATTACTAAAACGAATGTCTGTGTCATGGGCACAAAAATACTTAGCTTTGGAATCATTTTCTGGAGAAATGTCTTCATGGTATACTTCATATTTTCACCATCACTTAGCGATAAATTTGTGAATTTAGAATCTTTATTTCAGTGAAACAATGTTTCGTAGCGAAGAAGATTTTTTGAACTGTTGAACTATAACAATCGAAGCGAACCTAAAAATTACACAGATGGTAAGATTCTTCACATCTTGCCTACGTCTATCGCCTCCAAAAATGCATCTGCAGGCAGCAAGAGAATACTCCCTTGAGACTGGAGCTAATAACGACAAGTGACAAAAGCTAACGTATCAGTAAACCGAACCAAATTCTTATCATGTCCTAAATTTGTACATATCCATTTATTATTTTGTGTCTTACATACATTTAAGATCCGCACCCTATTTCCAAGTTCCTGAATACAAAAATATGGGAATGTGATATTGCCTTTGTTCACGTT
This sequence comes from Drosophila persimilis, assembly GCF_003286085.1. Classification (NCBI taxonomy): domain Eukaryota; kingdom Metazoa; phylum Arthropoda; class Insecta; order Diptera; family Drosophilidae; genus Drosophila; species Drosophila persimilis. The sequence goes on from NW_020825312.1 coordinate 5,624,363, forward strand.
ATTTGTATACGTTTTGTGCTTTTATCTATAGATTAACATATTTATATACTCGTATTATCTTTATCACAAAAATTGGAACAAACTTACATGTAAATAATTAATAAAAAATATTCTGTATGCCATCATCGATAAATATTCCCTTTTGATATATTTTCGTCTTATTTTCGATCAGGCTCTCTCGTTCTGTCTATAATGATCTGTGTCTATGTATGTGTAACATACATATGATTATGTTCGGAAAAAGGTAGACGAAAAAAACTAACAACTCCTGCCTTTGTTATTTTTGGCTTATTATTTATTTGGTTCTTTCCCTCATTTTCTTTGATTATTTTAGAGAAAAGACAAAAAACACAACAGCAAACCAAAACCAAAACGAATGCCAGAACCAGGGACCGGCTCGTGGGTGGAAATGGGACGGAATCTCTCGAGGCTACTACAAACTTCGTTTCTTTCTGCTTCTCTGCCCTGCTCTGGCCCTGCGCCCCCTCTTTTGGCCGCTTCCATTCGTTTGCCATGTTCTTACCTTGGCCAGTTATTTCTTATGCTGACGCTGCCGCTGCCACTGCCTCTGCCGCTGCCTCTTCCATCGCTCCTCCTGCCATTGTTTCTTGGCTTTGCGCCTGCGAGTCTTGGTCCCTCGGTGCCCAACTTCCCCATCTCGTTTCTGTGGCCCAGGCTCTGCCGTTGTTGTTCCTGGCAGTGGTTTAAACACATGAAACAATTATAAAGTTGCCAAGAAATGTAAACCCGAAGAGAAAACAATTTAATTGAATTCAACCAGGGGGTTGTCATGTCCTAATGGATTTAAAACAACAGCAGCAACAATGAAACGAGAGCCACCACCACAACTACATCAGAAACGAGTACAAATAAAGTGAAAATCATAAAAAAATATGTGCGTAGAGAACTGGGAATTTAATTGTAGGTCATATAGGGGGCAAAGGAAATCCCTAACGTTATCAAATACTGCCTAAATGTGCCTGTCTTGCAGTGGAACTTCGTACATATATATATATATATATATGTAAGTCCCATTTGCACTTTAGACGAAAATAAATACAGTATCCAACGAACAAAATGGGGTCTCGGATTCCCATATCTCAAATATAATTTTTAGACATCAATGGATGGCCATCACTGACTGCCCTTAATGTCCGTGTCCGCTGTTATACATAAGTGGTCCATGCGGTCACGATGAAGCCATTGGGCCATTAATACCCAATGATGATGTTTTTCCTAATTCCTTAGTGTGATACAAAGATGCCATAAACTCTTCTCTGTATGATAAAAAACCTCAACGCCTCTTTTTAACGGGTTCTTACTACAACTTGCTTATTATTTCAGCCGGAGATTCAATGGAATTATAGAAGATCGTGTCATGGAAAGCGCCGCTAGAGACCAACATGGCTTCCAACGGACTTCCTCTGGGATTTCCCATCCTTCTGCTGGGATGGAAAGGATCTGCCATCCTCTCCGAGAAAGAACGCAAGGAACGAACGCCTTCGGACTGAAGACCAAAACTATTTGAGGTACACATGTATTCATATTTGACGGTCGTAAGGGGTTGACTTATTACGTATAGAAAATCGTTTAAATTGCTCACTTTTTCTGAGCTATAACAGCGATAATCTCACTGTTTATCAATAATGCTGGGTAGGGCCATTCGATTAATTGACTCTATAATGATTTCGTTTTGTGGACCCGCATGCATAGATGGCCACGGACCCACATTGGAGCAATTTATAATGCAAAATACCACCCACATTCAGGTGGCTCACTAGATCGTCCCTCACGAGGAATATGAAGAATATGAAGAGGAGTGTGAAGAAAAACATTTTCGAAGAAGCATTCCACACTATATGAAAATGAAAAATTTCATTTAAAGAGCTCCAGCATTCTAATGGCTCTGTGCCCCAGATTTACAGACTCGTAATCCTCCATTGTGCAGAGCAGACCGCACTCGAATATCCTCCGAGTGAATGGAGCCCTAATGAGCCGCAATCGATCAACTTCGACGATATGTGGCACACCCTAATGCTCATGTGTCTGCGACTCTGTGGGACAGTGTGGAAAATGGCGTGGCATCGTCCGGGGATTAACTGGCAGTGGCTGCCTCGGAGATAATAAGTGCATTGGAGCATCAAATCAATAAAACGCGCACAGTGCCCACGGCTGGGACACACAAGCGCGCACACACACGGTGGACACGGTGGATACAGTGTATACTGGCCATGTGTGGATTGTGCGGGCCTCCCCCTTATGCCATCCCCTGGTGCCAAGAATGCGCTGCACCAATGGCTGCCATTCGGAAACATTGTTAATTTATGCAAATTTAGCCAACGCCGCTCGCTTTGTGCAATGCCAATGAGGCAAGAGAGCCGCGACTCACTGGAAGCCATCCTCATAGCAGCAGCAGCAGCAGCAGCAGTCATAGTCATACTCATTGCCAGTGCCATCGCCGTGGCCGCGGCCGCGGCCGCCACCGCGACCGCAACGCCAACAACATTAACGGAGCTGCAAGTTGCAAGCAGGGAGCTGCATAGGATTGTACTGCGGCAAGGCCAGTGGCGCAGGCAAGTGGATGAGATTGGGGTTGGGTTTTGGGTGTTGGTTGTTGGGGTGGAGAGCCCACCGTGAGCTCTTGCATAATTTGACTCGTCTTACTTCATTTGCATGCCAAGGGGCCTCCGGGCGATGTCCCCCAAAAGCCTATTTGGGTCCTGTACTGCTTGCCCATCCACTGGGTGCCGGGCAAATTAGCACGTGGAATGCCACGCCGTCACATGAGCACACCACCATGACCCCACTCACCCAGCCATTGGGGCCACTCATCCATGGCCACTCCAACAGTCATAATACAATATCAAACGAGAGTTCATCCGTATCTGTGGGCACCCACTCTTCTTCGCATTTCATAATACAAATATATGGCTAACTGTATTTATTGTATTGTCTAGACACACGAAACCGCAATGTGACTGCGCCTGCATTGCATTTTTCATTTTTCATTTTCCGCTTTTCATTTTGCATTTTGCGTTTGCCATTTATCATTTTTTGTTGTACGGCTTAACCGCATTAACAGCGGAAAAAGTAAAGCAAATTCCACTTAATTGTTCAATATTCATGGAATTTGCGGGACAAGCTCAAAGGGCATATCCAATGGGCCGGCCGCTCGGTGTCAAAGGGATGAATAGAACCCTCCATGGGATCCATAACAGATGCTAATGGAAGTTTTGGCCCATAGCAAAATGAAATCTTGGATGCAGGCCATTGAGTACTTGGGCCTCGGGGGAATGTCGGAACATATGGGTTGTAAAATTTAAAACACTGCACTGCAATCCACTGGAATCTTGGGTACGAAAATACTTCACTTGCTCTATCAGTAATCACATATAATGGAATAAAATAATAATAATAGAATCTGGTTCTATAACATACTCGTAGTCGTGTGTTCTGGTGTCTCTGGTTATTCAATGTCGTGGGTTCCAACTCAAGATTGCTGCCCTCCGTAAGGGCCTCCAGTACAATATATCGTTCATGCGACCGGTTGTGCATTTGCGGTGGATCTCAGATGTCAGGACGAGTCCGAAGTGACGTGCATTTTGGACAGCAGATCATAGCTGAAGGGTTATCTGTTTGGGGCTACCGAAATACGTGTACTCAATTCTTATCTAGATGCTCGCAAAGAAGAGGGCAAGAGACTGGCTGCGTCATGAACGGGGTCTGACGATGAAAATGCATTCTGGTATGACCCCATCACATCACATCACATCTGAGGAACGCTTCTGAATGGGATGGGATGGGATAGTGTCAAATAAAATCCAGAAAAACGAATATGTTCCGTACCCTGTGTTTTTGTGTATTTACTCGTATCTTTGGTTTGGGGCAAATAAAGCAAAGACGCTAGTCAACGGAAATGCGCAGCCCGTTTTATCAACATTTACCTTGACGTTAGCTGGCCAAGATTAAGATTACGTATTTGGCATTCAAAACAGATTCCCGAGAACTATATTATCGTTTAACTCTTCTGACTCGATAAGGGGAGTGATTCATGGACCCAGCGGAAAAGTGCGTGATCAGAAGACCACATCAAGGCGGGTGGTCACAGCACATCACATCACATAACATCACATCGCCTTTACCATTGAGAATTTGGGCCCTTCGACCTCATTTGAGCAGTTCGAGTCCCTTGCCTGGAGCACTGATACCACAGATACGTTGGAGTTTTCTCTATGTTTTTTGGGTAGCCAGAATGGAATATCTTACTCCGCAATATCATAAATTGGTTTAGCTGCGCTTATCAGGGGCAAACAAGCGATTATCGTTTATTTGGCTAGCGTCACAGAAGATTTCGCCGGAACGGAACAAAGATACGCCGGAGATTTTGCATAAAAGCGCGACAGATAGGCGTACAGAGGATAGTAACGATCTTTCATTCGAACCCAACGGATCAAACGACGACGATGACAACGAACCGATCGACCAGACTTCTGGTCTTACTTGTGGTAATTGCATAATCCCAAAGTCGCGACCAGCAATCCATCATATCCGCAGAGCCCGCATCATGTTGATCGATCGCTTCATCGGCTCCAAGTGCCAAGATGGAATTATTTTTTTATTTGATATTTTTTTTTTGTTGCTTGCTGTTCTGTCTTTGCTGACGAGTCGTATAAATTTTCTATTGGAACTTCGGTGTGGCACTTGGATATGCCTCGATACACGCCACGAAAAACACAAACACCAAACCCCAACCCAACCCCGCTAAATCGAACCCCAAACGAACCCGAACTAACCTTAGCTCCCGGGATTCTTGATACTTTGGATAACGTTCAAATCAATCAGCGACAACTCAAAAGTATCCTATGCAAGTGAAACGTACCCAATGTGTAGTTGTTGCGGTCCCGAGTCTCCGCCATGACTTGCGACGAACAGTGCACCGACTCCCTTCGAGATCGCAGCCCGACTAACCTCCCGCCCCTCTTCTGCATCTCTCTTCCAGCTTACAGCCCTAGTGGCAAACCACCAGGCAAGAGGAGCCGCCGCCGTCCTCAAGTGCGGTGGCAAGTCGGCTGTCTGCGTGGGACCTCTCACCTACCAGATCTGCGTGGACGATCTGACCACGGGCGCCGTCATTGCCTGCCAGACGAGCACCCGTTGCGTCACCGATGGCATCGAGATCTGCGAGCCCATCAAGTCGGACGCAGAGGCACCCACGGCGGCTGTTGCGAAGATGGTGACGATCACCGACAGTCCGGCCGCCGTGAGTGAATCTGCCCCGCTTGTCGTTGCCTCCAACGCCACCCCCGAAGTGATCTCCACTGAGGGTCCAGGATCATCTGCTCCAGCTGAGACGACCACAGCCCCAGTTGAGACGACCACAGCTCCAGTTGAGACGACCACAGCCCCAGCTGAGACGACCACGGCTCCAGCTGAGACAACCACAGCTCCTGCTGAGACAACCATCATCACGGAAACAACCACAGAAACGGCATGGTCCGAGCTGCCCCTAGACCCGGAGTCCACCATATCAGTCATTCCCGAGGACACTACCACCGATGCTTCCTGGGATCCCAACGCGCCTGTTGAGACAACTCTGTCTCCCGGCTCTGATGGAAGCAACACAACAATCGATCCTAATGCACCATTGGACCCCAATGCGCCCGAAGGATCTACTGTTGATCCTAACGCACCCATCGATCCCAATGCTCCTCTGGACCCCAACGCACCAGAAGGGACAACCGCTGCTCCTGGAGAGGTAAACCCCAACGATCCCGCTGGTTCGACTCCTGCTCCAGGAGTACCTGCTGATCCCAACGCACCGCTGGATCCCAATGCTCCTCTGGACCCCAACGCACCAGAAGGAACAACCGCTGCTCCTGGAGAAGTAAACCCCAACGATCCCGCTGGTTCGACTCCTGCTCCTGGAGCCCCTGCTGATCCCAACGCACCGCTGGATCCCAATGCTCCCCTGGACCCCAACGCACCAGAAGGAACAACCGCTGCTCCTGGAGAGGTAAACCCCAACGATCCCGCTGCTTCGACTGCCGCTCCTGGATCTCCGGCTGACCCCAACGCACCCCTGGATCCCAATGCTCCTCTGGACCCCAACGCACCAGAAGGATCAACCGCTGCTCCTGGCGAGGTAAACCCCAACGATCCCGCTGCTTCGACAGCTGCTCCTGGAACTCCAGCGGATCCCAACGCTCCCGCTGGTTCGACAGCCGCTCCTGGAGCTCCTGCCGATCCCATCGCACCGCTGGATCCCAATGCTACTCTGGACCCCAACGCACCAGAAGGATCAACCGCTGCTCCTGGAGAGGTAAACCCCAACGATCCCGCTGGTTCGACTCCTGCTCCAGGAGTACCTGCTGATCCCAACGCACCGCTGGATCCCAATGCTCCTCTGGACCCCAACGCACCAGAAGGAACAACCGCTGCTCCTGGAGAAGTAAACCCCAACGATCCCGCTGGTTCGACTCCTGCTCCTGGAGCCCCTGCTGATCCCAACGCACCGCTGGATCCTAATGCTCCCCTGGACCCCAACGCACCAGAAGGAACAACCGCTGCTCCTGGAGAGGTAAACCCCAACGATCCCGCTGCTTCGACTGCCGCTCCTGGATCTCCTGCTGACCCCAACGCACCCCTGGATCCCAATGCTCCTCTGGACCCCAACGCACCAGAAGGATCAACCGCTGCTCCTGGCGAGGTAAACCCCAACGATCCCGCTGCTTCGACAGCCGCTCCTGGAACTCCAGCGGATCCCAACGCTCCCGCTGGTTCGACAGCCGCTCCTGGAGCTCCTGCCGATCCAAACGCACCCCTGGATCCCAATGCTCCTCTAGATCCCAACGCTCCCGCCGGCTCGACAGCCGCTCCTGGAACTCCAGCAGATCCCAACGCTCCCGCTGGTTCGACAGCCGCTCCTGGAGCTCCTGCCGATCACAACGCACCCCTGGATCCCAATGCTCCTCTAGATCCCAACGCTCCCGCCGGTTCGACAGCCGCTCCTGGAACTCCAGCTGATCCCAACGCTCCACTGGACCCTAATGCTCCTCTGGACCCCAATGCTCCTGTGGACCCTAACGCTCCCGCTGGTTCGACTGCCGCTCCTGGAGCTCCTGCCGATCCCAACGCACCACTGGATCCTAATGCTCCTCTGGACCCCAATGCTCCTCTGGATCCCAACGCTCCCGCCGGTTCGACAGCCGCTCCTGGAACTCCAGCAGATCCCAACGCTCCCGCTGGTTCGACAGCCGCTCCTGGAGCTCCTGCCGATCCCAACGCACCCCTGGATCCCAATGCTCCTCTAGATCCCAACGCTCCCGCCGGTTCATCAGCCGCTCCTGGAACTCCAGTGGATCCCAACGCTCCCGCTGGTTCGACAGCCGCTCCTGGAGCTCCTGCCGATCCCAACGCACCCCTGGATCCCAATGCTCCTCTAGATCCCAACGCTCCCGCCGGTTCGACAGCCGCTCCTGGAACTCCAGCTGATCCCAACGCTCCACTGGACCCTAATGCTCCACTGGACCCTAATGCTCCTCTGGACCCCAATGCTCCTGTGGACCCTAACGCTCCCGCTGGTTCGACTGCCGCTCCTGGAGCTCCTGCCGATCCCAACGCACCACTGGATCCTAATGCTCCTCTGGACCCCAATGCTCCTCTGGATCCCAACGCTCCCGCCAGTTCGACAGCCGCTCCTGGAACTCCAGCTGATCCCAACGCTCCCGCTGGTTCAACTGCCGCTCCGGGTACTCCTGCCGATCCCAACGCTCCCGCTGGTTCGACAGCTGCTCCTGGTACCCCTGCTGATCCCAACGCTCCCGCTGGCTCGACAGCCGCTCCTGGCACTCCTGCTGATACCAACGCTCCCGCTGTTTCGACTGCTGCTCCTGGTACCCCTGCCGATCCCAACGCTCCCGCTGGTTCAACTGCCGCTCCTGGTGCCCCTGCTGATCCCAACGCTCCCGCTGGATCAACTGCTGCTCCTGGTGCTCCAGCAGATCCCAACGCTCCCGCTGTTTCGACTGCTGCTCCTGGTACTCCTGCCGATCCCAACGCTCCCGCTGGTTCAACTGCCGCTCCTGGTACCCCTGCTGATCCCAACGGTCCCGCTGGCTCGACTGCCGCTCCTGGCACTCCTGCTGATCCCAACGCTCCCGCTGTTTCGACTGCTGCTCCTGGTACTCCTGCCGATCCTAACGCTCCGGCTGTTTCGACTGCTGCTCCTGGCACTCCTGCTGATCCCAACGCTCCCGCTGTTTCGACTGCTGCTCCTGGTACTCCTGCCGATCCTAACGCTCCGGCTGTTTCGACTGCTGCTCCTGGTACCCCTGCTGATCCCAACGCTCCCGCTGGCTCGACTGCCGCTCCTGGCACTCCTGCTGATCCCAACGCTCCCGCTGTTTCGACTGCTGCTCCTGGTACTCCTGCCGATCCCAACGCTCCCCCTGGTTCAACTGCCGCTCCTGGTACCCCGGCTGCTCCTGGTGCTCCAGCAGTTCCCAACGCACCCGCTGTTTCGACTGCTGCTCCTGGTACTCCAGCTGATCCTAACGCTCCGGCTGTTTCGACTGCCGATCCTATTCTGCCAGGCCAGACTCGACCAACTTTCCGCCCAATTCCGCAGCTGCCGTTCTGGCCATTGGGCCCACATCGTCCAGGACAAACCGATAAGGCTGAAGGACCCAACAATGGCAATTCCCAGCCCACCTCACCCAATCGGCCACTTCCATTCTGGCCGAACTGGCAGAACTGGGTAAACAGCTGGCGCACAACTCGTAAGCCAGTCACCGTTACTCAAGCCCCCGCTACCAGTCCGGAACCAGCGAGTCCGCAGCGACCAGAGAAGCCCAGCAACAATAGCCCCGAAGCTGTCGAGAGCGTAGAGCAGGCTGCCCCTGCACCCCCATCAGGTGGAGCTGCATCCAGCGAGAACGCCTCTGTCGAAGAGAGCAACAAGGGATCTGGCGAGAAACCAAAGGACAAGCCGAAGTCAGGCGAAGACCAGTCCAAGGAGCAGGAGCAGAAGAAGCCCAACTCCGCTGAGAAGGACAGTTCCCGCGAAGAGAAGAAAGAACAGGAGAAGGAAAAGTCGAAAGATTCCAAGGAGGAAAAGGAGGAAAAGGAAGAAAAGGACAGCGAGTCGAAGAAGTCCAAGGATGATGAGAAGAATGACGAGGACAAGCTGAGCTCAAAGGAAAAGAAGAAGTACGTGAAGAACATCATCAAGAAACTGAAGAACGAGGAGGACTGCAACGAGGAGGACGTCTTCCCTGATGTCCGTGACTGCAAGAAATACTACCGCTGTGAGGTGAAGAGTTCCTCTGAGAAGCACAAGTTCGTGCACCTGCGCTGCGACAAAAAGAAGCGATTCGACTGGCTGGAACAGAGCTGTGTGCCCAAGGACGAGGCTCGCTGCCTGGAGAAGTAAGGGAATGTGATCGACATCTCCCTGGACGGGGAATCAAATCTGTATTATCCACATAATAATCTCAGCATCAATTGTATTGGCAATGATATTCTATCTATAAATAGTCCTCTTTTCTAATTTATTGTACTATATAAAAAATAAATTTTCTTTCCATCAATAAATCTTGAAGTCCATGCAAACGTTTATGCGTTACTCGAAGAGTTTAGGGATATATGCATGTATATTGTATACAAATATATGGGTTGGTGTACAGTTTCGTACGCAAATCATAACCGAACACACCGAGCGGCAACGATGATAGAAATGATGATCCCATCCCTAGAAAACGACGAGCAACGAAGAGGGCATCCCATTAAAAGAAACGACGGTGAACGGAAGACGAAAAAACCACGACGGCAACGCGAGCGTGTGTTAACAAAAAAACCTAACGACGGTAAAGAGATATATTTACCCCATATTTATTGAACATTAACTACAAAATTAACTATTAAGCCTTAAATAAAAAAAGAACCCCACATATATAAGTTTTGTGGGGGATGTGGTGTGGTGTGTGTAACACCGATGAGGATGCATGTCAAACCCCATAAAGTATATGATGGATCCCAATATTATTCTCAGTGTATTCTGAGCTCTACACTACGAAATTGTTTGCAGTGGTCTCTTTCGTTGCACTCTTTTCAATTTACGTTTACTCCCGTCCACTTTCTGTCACACTGCCTAGTAGGTGTTAGTGAGAGAGTGCGGCTTTTCGTCTTCAAGGTTTATATTATTAGGCAAAAGGGGTGGACCCATGCATGCGTTGTATTTTCTGGGCCGTTCTGCCGGTTGCCCATACCCTTCCCATTTCTTGATTAAATCTTTGAATGCAATGACTGATTTAATGAACTCGTTTTCTCTATTTAGTAGGTATATAAGAGGTACCGTGTCAGACCGAGCTTAATTTCCATTGCCAATGGCTTGCAGCAGTCTAAGCAATCTAGCCCTCCTCTGGAAACCCAAGAAAAAGTTTTTTTTAGACAAATTTGATTAAAAAAAATGGTATTAAGCATCCACTGTCGGTGCAATCATTGCAGCAGCTGTGTACTTTTTCGCGGTCTTAGTCACTTGTTGGGACTGTGTTATTTTCCAGACATGTTTGATTCTGAGAAGGATTTTGTTTGATTGTGCCCGTTGCCAGCCTTATAATACTATAAGAACGTCTAGTAAGTGGATTAAGCGTACATGGCAGAATCATGAGCTGGCAATGACGGAGCAATATCTTCATCTGAATTGGCTAAGGTCACTACATCTATAATAGCAGCGAAAGCCAGGAAATATTATTGCTGAGCCGCTATCGGCTCGAAGCCGTTAGTATGAGATGAATCTGAAGCTGCTCCAACTGCTGGTTTGCCGCTTCTTTCCGGATAACCCCACTTAAGTTCCGTCAAATTTACTGAATATTCCTGTTTTTATCCGCCTTAGTCCTGCCCCCCTCATAATGAGTGGTGGAACTCCCGCAAGTTTTCCGCCCAGTGCTCCTTAAAGCATCTCACTTACACTTGCCAAGTTTTTTCCTATGTAAATATTTAGTGTACCCCGGAATTTTCAAGTGAAGCGCAAACACGGAAAAAAAAGCGCCGAGGGGAAAGTGCATTGGCTGTTGGCTGGCATTCTGGGAAGATGGGGGGCCTGCTCTCCCGGCCAGAAGTACAGTTAGGGAGTTAGCGAGAAGGCTCTGTGAGTACTCTCTGGACCGGCACTCCGAGTGGGAGGATGGGAGAGTGAAGCAGAGCAATACACTTAAGTTGATTCGCTGTCATCCATTGCAGCTCATTTATCATTAGACCAAGTCACACACACACACATACACGCAGGACAGGCACCAGCCAGCAGGAGGACCGAGACCGAGACCAGGACCAGAACTGGGAGGAGGACTACGCCCAGCCAGGCCTGGCGACAGTTTCAGTATCTTCTAAGTAGTCGGCGGAGCAGGGCCATGGCCGCGTCAAGAGTAAGCATAACACTTTGCACTGACAATGCCCCTTCTTCCCAGGGAGCTGGAACACGACGACGACGACGATGACGACGACGACGGCGATGAAGTAATTCAATTTTTATCGTGGGTAATTTTGTAACGAGAAACGAAGAAAGCGACTGTGGTAAAGAGAGTGGTCTATAGAGGGCACAGAGGGAGACGAACACTCGCTGACCGAGCTGACAAGAGAGAGATGGAAATGTTATGCTGCCACTGACATGGACACGGACACGGACACAGACCCAAAGCCTTAAAGCTGGATCACTATTGGATGGACCGAAGCGCAGATCCAGCGATGGCGAGGGAAAATGAGATAGAGAAGACCAGGCGAGTGGTGTCGTGGTGCCACGGAGTGGTGCAACGCAATGTGCGACCATACGTTGAAAATTCAATTTGCCTGATGACTTGCTGTGGTTTAAATACGGCCAAAAAGCGACAGCGCACATTAAACTCATTGCCGCCGTTGTGGCCAAATGGATAAAAGGCGAAACAAGCGGGTGCCCGGCACCATGGCTACCATGGACGTGGCGCAGGGTCCAAACCCAACCCAACCATGGATACTGGCACCATCCATGTCCAGCCAGCTGCACATTATATACTTATGCATACGACGCAGCAGCATCCGCACCGAGTGAAAAAGCCGCACAAAAAATAGCAGAGCAGTAGAGTGGGACACAGGCGGAAAAAGCGTACACTTTGTTAACTACATTTGACAGGGGGCTGGAACGGAGAAGGGGCGCAGAGAGTAGAGACAGGATCCAGGCCACATGCTCTCGGTATAGTTCTCCATCCCATAGCGACGGAGATGGGCCCACTTGAAGCCTGGTCGTTGATTGCATTTCATGCGCTTGGAAAATCAATTTTTATTTAATTAATGTGCCTCGTTGCATGCATTACAAGTAATCGGGGGCTGTGCTCCCTACCCGGGAGGGACTTATCATCAGAAGTTCCGGTATAAGGCCAAGAATTACGGGGAATTCGATAGTGCAGATGAGCGAAAAGTTAGCTGGAGTTCTCGCCCAACCTTTTTCCAATGAAATCAATGATGTCAGTCGACCGATAGCGGAGATTCGCTTAGACCTTGTTGCCATTATTCTGTATACTCACCAACTAAATGGAACGAGTGTCTGTAATATGAGCATCTAGAAATGGCCGTGAACGAGATTGAAATTAATCTTAATCCTTATTCCATTAAGATAACCGATTAACCGTATTGAACAATCTACGTATCTTAATCTATTGATCTCTTAGGAAGTTCGATAGCTAGAACAGTTCCAATCTTTGCTTCCTTCGACTCTGTTTCTATCAAAAGCGTATCTACCGGAATGAAGATTTCCTGCATAATACCCTTAAGATCTACGCAAGTATTCCGCTTATCTTTAGCCAAGTTAAGTATACCTTCTTTTCGACCAAGAGTCCACCAGGACTTTACGAATCGACTCTCCGAAAACTTTTAGCCAGGAAAGGGGCGTGGAAAGCGTGGAAAGCCCGTAACATCAATCAGTGATCCCATCTAAATGCCATCAAATGGGATTTCCCGTTGCCTCCTACAAGTGTACACAATGACGCCGCGGGGAGTTGACGCCAAACGGTGGGTGGTGGATGGCTGTGGTGTGGGTATGGATGTGGGTGTGCCTCCGCCATATGCAAGGTGCTGCAGCGGAGATGGCAGAGATATGGGGAAGACGGTGGGCGGAGGGCATCTGGTGCTCGTACTCGTATATTTAATATTCACATTTCAATTGTTTTTTCTTTGTTGTTTCTTTTTCTGTGTGTGATTCCTCCTGCTCCTGTTCTACTCCGGCCACCGTTCCTGCTGGGTTCATTGCGCAATTACACCCTCGGTTCACCCGCTCCGACGCTCCAACTGAGTCCATCCACTCTACCCCTCTTCATGGGACTCCCTTTAGTCGGAGTCGAGTTCAAGTCCGGGAATCCCACAGTTCTCGCTCGCCCCAGTGACTTTTCCCTGTGTTTGCTTTGACTTTTGAGCTTTCTTTTTCTGACGCCAGCGATGGACCCAGCTACGGCTTCTCTTGCTGCTCCGTCGTCTCCTCCTGCTCCTGCTCCTCCTCCTTCTCCTCCGGCTCCTGCTTCTTCTTCAGCTCGTGCCTTTTATTTATAAAATTTTCATAAAGTTTCGTGTTATTAAAAATGGAATATATTCTCGCGCGAATACGCAATGGAATATTAATAACATGAAAGAGCTTGAATTTTAATACAAATCTACAATGCCTTGTATGGAAGTGTACCATCATCATCGCCGTGCTCAACCTCAGCCTCAGCATCATCCTTGCCCACAGATCCAATACCAAGCGGAAAGAGCGAAAGTACCTCTGCGAACGGAAGAAAATCTGTGCATACTCGTATCTGTGGGTCAGCACATCCGTAACATCAACAGCCGCAGACCAAGCACATACACGAGCTCTCGATGGGTGTTTGCTCGATGCGAACGTGCCAGAATGTTGGCCGTGTCAAAGAAAATATCCCCGACGATGCTATGCGATGCTATGTGGAGCGAAGCGCCGCGCTCCAAGGTGCAGGCGCTGTAATATATGACTTGGTCCCGGGAAAGGGTACGGGTACGGGGAAGGTCGGGTTGACCTAGTAAGCGGATGGACCGGACCCATGCTCAGCGGATAGGCTCGAAGTCAACCCGAAACGTTGCGAAGGTGCTGTCGGAACCCATCCTAACCACGGCAGCAGCACTGGGTAATTGCCTTGAAAGGCCGCTGAAAGCCCTCAAACAAATTATAAATTGCCACCGACGAGGCCCGGCTCAAAGGGCCTATGACTTTTGATGGGGGGAGTGTAGCACACTTCGACTCACTCATTAGCCCAACTGCTGCTCCGGCTACTTCTCCGGGTGCTTCTGTATTCTGTAGTCGTCTGTCTCATCTGTAGCTGCTGATCCATCACCTGAAGTCGGCGTTGGAGTCGGAGTCGGAGTCGGAGTTGGAGTCGACGGGTTTGTCGGGTTGTCGGAGCCAGGAGTCGCTTTATGAGTCCGTCGTGAGGAATTTTCTGATTGCGTGTGCATTTTTAATGCGTCCTGCCCTTTGGCCTTTCAACCACTACGCACTTCATTCATCAATGTGCCCTGGCCTAAATGATGACGCCGGTGCTCCTTGCTGCTCCTCTTGCTTTCTCCTAGCTGCTCATGCCAAGAAAAATAATGATTTGTTTCCAACGCCCTGCCTTGTTGTTCCCCCCCTTCCCTATCTACTCCCCCCACCCACCATTCACAGTGCTTACTTTGATTTTTATAAATTTTATATGGCCACGCCTTTACCATTACTGTTACCTGCCGCCTCATCTCCCCTTGCTGATGCGGAACACCGTCGTTCACTAATGAAATATGAATAATTGAAACTGTATTTTCATTCTGTTTTACTTCATTTGGAGTTCATTATTTTTGGTTCACGGTACGTCTGCGTCTGCGTCTGCCCGGCCGGTCGTCGTCTTTGTCTGCGTTGCCATGGCTGGTATTTGATTTTTTGGCACATCAGACAGTCCACCGAGTCCAGGGTGCCCTTGCAGGTGCAATCCGGGTGGCGTCGTAAACTTTGGGACTTTGAGACTGCGAACCAGTAGCCTTGGGCGGGTTCGCACTTTCTTCAAGCGAAGTATTCACCAAATGTCAGCTAATTAACCGGGAGTGTCCATTATTTTCGGCATTTATTAATGCAGCATCTATGGTACGGCCATTAAGGAGGCGACTTCTTAGTGGCCGATCACAGATTGCGAAGTTCTGATAACCTTCTCAACCCTTCCTTAAATGAGGGTTTTCATAATATCCTTATCCACAGGCGGGATCCTTCTCAATGACGAGCGCATCGGATTGCACTGGTTCGTGCTTCTCGGATATGATATTTGGGCCCAGACGGGTTTTTATTATGCAATAGAAACTTCTAGTGTGACAGCAGAAAAACAACGAAAGAAAAAACAAACAATGTAAAATGTAAATAACTAAAGAATGCAAAGCTGCTGCACGCTTGGACCGAATGCAAATGCGTTTTGAGTCGTTAATTTGGCAAACTCGATAAGATACTAACACTAAGCTGGATCCGGGGAATGCAAATGCCCGCAAAGGAGCAGGAGCTCCTGTTCTGTTGGCTAAAAACATTCGCCGAGGCTCCTTTTCCCTGTTGCCGAGGAGTGGCTGCCAAGCTGTGGATACTCGTAGGTTTTTGCTCCGGTTCGGTCCTCCCTAATGCCTTGTTATTTGTTGCACACAATTGACCATGTAATTATGCAGAGGGCTTGTCGCAGCGGTGAAAACGGTGGCTGCCACTTGCTACGTGTGGGGATTGGTGCGGCTATCTTATGACAGGGACAGGGACAGGGACAGGGACAGCTACTAGAAATCTGCGCGGTGACTGGCGGATGCGAGCGGAAAATGCACTGTGCTCTTTGAATTTTAATTGCGACCACTTACTTGCTGACTGACCCAAGGGATGTAAAATGTTCGCTTCACAACAAAACAGAACAAAACAACAAAGTATTGTTATGAACTGAGTAAACCCAGGGGGGTTCAGTTCCAGACTTGGTCGGATGCCCGGACCCAGTGGCCGGCTGCCGGTTGTCCGGGTCCTTGCTCAATCATAACGCTTTTAGTGTCGACGTCGACGCCATTGACTAATTTGTCGCCTCAGATCCTTGGCTTGGCTTAAGGATGGATTTGGTTGTTTGCTTTTTTACCCACTCGCTCCTTTTTTTTTGTTTTTCCTTGTTTTCCCTTTGCTGGAAACCCTTTTCAAGGGCGATTTCGTATTCAAATAATGTTTGACTTTTTGCTCTCTCCCGAACATCGTTTCTCTGTCTTTTTGGGGCGTGTACGTGTTTGGATGCCTGCTTCGTCTGTCTGTCCTTTCCCACCATCTGCCTCTCGTCTGTATGTCGCGCCTGTATGTCTGTATGTCTGTATTCTTGTCTGTCAGACCGCCTGACCGTCCTCGCCTCTGGAATTTCTCATTTGCACGTAATTAGCTGTTAATTTGGACTGCCACTTGGCATCCGAGCGTGCATTTTACTTTCTAACTTTTTCATTACTCGCCCGGGAATGGGGCTGTGGCTGGATGCGGGTAAGCTCTCGTAGGGAAATTAAAGGGAATTGCTCTTTTGATTTGCCACAGGAGAGACAGGACACATCCAGGGGAGCAGAAAGAATCCAGGTGTCAAGTAAAGAATATTTTTCGATCCATTTTAATATTTTACAAGAGCGTGTACGTGTGTTTGTTGATCCATCAATAGCATTTTGGGCGGATGTATACATACAGATTGTATCAGCATTGTGCAGCAGCGACAGATGCAGGGCCTGTGGAGGCCTGGGTGGAAGCGTTCGGGTAAGATACCGGAGGAGGCGGTGTTTGATGCTAAGTGTTAGATAGTTTCAAGATAAATAAGTCATATAATAGTATATAAAACGCAACTAACTTAAAATGGAATTCGTATTTCGTATTTGCGGACGGCTCCTTCGCAGATGATCCTTTGTCTTCTGGTTAATCATCTGTGGGGGGATGGTCTCCACTGAGAAACTTCCCTTTGAGTGTTGGGATGTAGAAGCGATTGTAGAACCACTTTAGCACCTTCCCCACCTTTGCAATGGACATCATACACCACAAAAGAATTGCGAACAACGAAAAGAAGACGAAACCGAAGCGTATCTGTAATTTTTCCTTCCAGTCCACAATCCGCTGGGTCCACGAACAGTGCATGTGCGGAAACTGCGGCTTCGTAGGATATACGATGGGATCCGTCCCCTGGGGATCCCCTAGAAGAGGCTTCACGACCAACTGATAGCCGCTAATGCGCTTGCCATTGAGCTGCATGGCCCCATAGAGCCCCATTCGGTCGGAGTACCGTAGACGGATAGCCTCCGGGGTCTCGCGCATCCGCAGAATTGTGCCCACGGAGTGGAATGACTTCAGGATCTTCTCGGTGATTTTCCGTGGGAAGCCGCTCACCTCCACCCACCTGACGGTAATCCCAGTCTCAGTCGGAGTCACATGCTCGCTATCCGTGATGAACGGACGTGGAGGCGAGGTGCCATCCTGGGCTGGAGTCGCACGCTCCTTTGCTTCATCAGGGATCGGGGCTGGAGTCGGAAGCTCCTTTGCTTCATCAGGGATCGGGGCTGAGGTCGGACGCTCCTTTGCTTCATCAGGGATCGGGGTTGGAGTCGGACGCTCCTTTGCTTCATCAGGGATCGGGGCTGGAGTCGGACGCTCCTTTGCTTCATCAGGGATCGGGGCTGGAGTTGGACGCTCCTTTGCTTCATCAGGGATTGGGGCTGGAGTCGGACGCTCCTTTGCTTCATCAGGGATCGGGGCTGGAGTCGGGCGCTCCTTTGCTTCATCAGGGATCGGGGCTGGAGTCGGACGCTCCTTTGCTTCATCAGGGATCGGGGCTGGAGTCGGAAGCTCCTTTGCTTCATCAGGGATCGGGGCTGAGGTCGGACGCTCCTTTGCTTCATCAGGGATCGGGGTTGGAGTCGGACGCTCCTTTGCTTCATCAGGGATCGGGGCTGGAGTCGGACGCTCCTTTGCTTCATCAGGGATCGGGGCTGAAGTCGGACGCTCCTTTGCTTCATCAGGAATCGGGGCTGGAGTTGGACGCTCCTTTGCTTCATCAGGGATTGGGGCTGGAGTCGGACGCTCCTTTGCTTCATCAGGGATCGGGGCTGAAGTCGGACGCTCCTTTGCTTCATCAGGAATCGGGGCTGGAGTTGGACGCTCCTTTGCTTCATCAGGGATTGGGGCTGGAGTCGGACGCTCCTTTGCTTCATCAGGGATCGGGGCTGGAGTCGGACGCTCCTTTGCTTCATCAGGGATCGGGGTTGGAGTCGGACGCTCCTTTGCTTCATCAGGGACCGGGGCTGGAGTCGGACGCTCCTTTGCTTCATCAGGGATCGGGGCTGAAGTCGGACGCTCCTTTGCTTCATCAGGAATCGGGGCTGGAGTTGGACGCTCCTTTGCTTCATCAGGGATCGGGGCTGGAGTCGGAAGCTCCTTTGCTTCAACAGGGATCGGGGCTGAGGTCGGACGCTCCTTTGCTTCATCAGGGATCGGGGTTGGAGTCGGACGCTCCTTTGCTTCATCAGGGATCGGGGCTGGAGTCGGACGCTCCTTTGCTTCATCAGGGATCGGGGCTGAAGTCGGACGCTCCTTTGCTTCATCAGGGATCGGGGCTGAAGTCGGACGCTCCTTTGCTTCATCAGGAATCGGGGCTGGAGTTGGACGCTCCTTTGCTTCATCAGGGATTGGGGCTGGAGTCGGACGCTCCTTTGCTTCATCAGGGATTGGGGCTGGAGTCGGACGCTCCTTTGCTTCATCAGGGATCGGGGCTGGAGTCGGACGCTCCTTTGCTTCATCAGGGATCGGGGTTGGAGTCGGACGCTCCGTTGCTTCATCAGGGATCGGGGTTGGAGTCGGACGCTCCTTTGCTTCATCAGGGATCGGGGCTGGAGTTGGACGCTCCTTTGCTTCATCAGGGATCGGGGCTGGAGTCGGAAGCTCCTTTGCTTCATCAGGGATCGGGGCTGAGGTCGGACGCTCCTTTGATTCATCAGGGATCGGGGTTGGAGTCGGACGCTCCTTTGCTTCATCAGGGATCGGGGCTAAAGTCGGACGCTCCTTTGCTTCATCAGGGATCGGGGCTGGAGTCGGACGCTCCTTTGCTTCATCAGGGATCGGGGCTGAAGTCGGACGCTCCTTTGCTTCATCAGGGATCGGGGCTGAAGTCGGACGCTCCTTTGCTTCATCAGGAATCGGGGCTGGAGTTGGACGCTCCTTTGCTTCATCAGGGATCGGGGTTGGAGTCGGACGCTCCTTTGCTTCATCAGGGATCGGGGCTGGAGTCGGACGCTCCTTTGCTTCATCAGGGATCGGGGTTGGAGTCGGACGCTCCTTTGCTTCATCAGGGATCGGGGCTGAAGTCGGACGCTCCTTTGCTTCATCAGGAATCGGGGCTGGAGTTGGACGCTCCTTTGCTTCATCAGGGATTGGGGCTGGAGTCGGACGCTCCTTTGCTTCATCAGGGATCGGGGCTGAAGTCGGACGCTCCTTTGCTTCATCAGGAATCGGGGCTGGAGTTGGACGCTCCTTTGCTTCATCAGGGATTGGGGCTGGAGTCGGACGCTCCTTTGCTTCATCAGGGATCGGGGCTGGAGTCGGACGCTCCTTTGCTTCATCAGGGATCGGGGTTGGAGTCGGACGCTCCTTTGCTTCATCAGGGATCGGGGCTGGAGTCGGACGCTCCTTTGCTTCATCAGGGATCGGGGCTGAAGTCGGACGCTCCTTTGCTTCATCAGGAATCGGGGCTGGAGTTGGACGCTCCTTTGCTTCATCAGGGATCGGGGCTGGAGTCGGAAGCTCCTTTGCTTCATCAGGGATCGGGGCTGAGGTCGGACGCTCCTTTGCTTCATCAGGGATCGGGGTTGGAGTCGGACGCTCCTTTGCTTCATCAGGGATCGGGGCTGGAGTCGGATGCTCCTTTGCTTCATCAGGGATCGGGGCTGAAGTCGGACGCTCCTTTGCTTCATCAGGGATCGGGGCTGAAGTCGGACGCTCCTTTGCTTCATCAGGAATCGGGGCTGGAGTTGGACGCTCCTTTGCTTCATCAGGGATTGGGGCTGGAGTCGGACGCTCCTCTGCTTCATCAGGGATTGGGGCTGGAGTCGGACGCTCCTTTGCTTCATCAGGGATCGGGGCTGGAGTCGGACGCTCCTTTGCTTCATCAGGGATCGGGGTTGGAGTCGGACGCTCCTTTGCTTCATCAGGGATCGGGGTTGGAGTCGGATGCTCCTTTGCTTCATCAGGGATCGGGGCTGGAGTTGGACGCTCCTTTGCTTCATCAGGGATCGGGGCTGGAGTCGGAAGCTCCTTTGCTTCATCAGGGATCGGGGCTGAGGTCGGACGCTCCTTTGCTTCATCAGGGATCGGGGTTGGAGTCGGACGCTCCTTTGCTTCATCAGGGATCGGGGCTGGAGTCGGACGCTCCTTTGCTTCATCAGGGATCGGGGCTGAAGTCGGACGCTCCTTTGCTTCATCAGGGATCGGGGCTGAAGTCGGACGCTCCTTTGCTTCATCAGGAATCGGGGCTGGAGTTGGACGCTCCTTTGCTTCATCAGGGATTGGGGCTGGAGTCGGACGCTCCTTTGCTTCATCAGGGATTGGGGCTGGAGTCGGACGCTCCTTTGCTTCATCAGGGATCGGGGCTGGAGTCGGACGCTCCTTTGCTTCATCAGGGATCGGGGCTGAAGTCGGACGCTCCTTTGCTTCATCAGGAATCGGGGCTGGAGTTGGACGCTCCTTTGCTTCATCAGGGATTGGGGCTGGAGTCGGACGCTCCTTTGCTTCATCAGGGATCGGGGCTGGAGTCGGACGCTCCTTTGCTTCATCAGGGATCGGGGTTGGAGTCGGACGCTCCTTTGCTTCATCAGGGATCGGGGCTGGAGTCGGACGCTCCTTTGCTTCATCAGGGATCGGGGCTGAAGTCGGACGCTCCCTTGCTTCATCAGGAATCGGGGCTGGAGTTGGACGCTCCTTTGCTTCATCAGGGATCGGGGCTGGAGTCGGACGCTCCTTTGCTTCATCAGGGATCGGGGCTGGTGTCGGACGCTCCTTTGCTTCATCAGGGATCGGGGCTGAAGTCGGACGCTCCTTTGCTTCATCAGGAATCGGGGCTGGAGTTGGACGCTCCTTTGCTTCATCAGGGATTGGGGCTGGAGTTGGACGCTCCTTTGCTTCATCAGGGATCGGGGCTGGAGTCGGACGCTCCTTTGCTTCATCAGGGATCGGGAAGTCGGGAGCCAAGCCGGCTACCGGCTGAATATGCTCATCTCTGTCTGTAGATGAATTGCCATTGAACGTGCACTCTTTCTCCATGATGCTGGTAGGTTTCATATGAAAAAAGAAAAAAAATTCACAAATTCACAGTAGAAAGACAAAAAAAAAAAATTTGTGAAATTTAAAGAACCGAATTGTTGTTTTCTGAACAAAACTCAATTTGATAATGGATAATTCAAAGGCAGTACAAGAAAAAGTAAAATTTTGACAGCAAATCTAGGACTACTAGATCTTGATTTATGCATGAAATAACGTTTCTGGAAGTTTCCCTTTTTCTGACTCATGTTTGACTTTGAGCTTATGAAAATGGTGGCATCCTTTGTCCAAAGCACCAATCAGCTCTTTCGAATGAGCGGAATATTCATTATTTGGCTCGTACTCGAATGCGAGACGAAGAAAAGCGAAGCGGATATAATGATTGATGACTTGCTGACGTTGTCTGCCATTTTCTCTGTGAGTGTCAATTATTGCAAAGGTCATTATTGATTTCATACATTTCGGGACTCTTCTGATTGAGTTGTGACATGCATCTATGTAGTGGCGCCTGTCCAACCAAAAATATCTCATAACCGTCTCACGGTTTCCCCTTCCCTTAGACATGCACCTTGCACCTTTTGGGCAGTTACGCGCAAGCAAAAAATGACAAAAGGTAACAGCGGCAACTGTCAAGGTGTGGTGAGAAAAGGGGAATTGGAGAACCAAGGGCTCAAGCGGAAGGAGAGTGACTTGTGCATCTATTTCCAATTGTACTTGCGATCCCAGACGGACGTCTGAAGAAAATACTCAAGTTAGTGCAGTGAAAGGAACAATTCTAACCTCGACCGTAATTACCGCGTGTCCATAGTGGCTAAGATCTAGTCAAAAGAGCAGCAGACCATTCCTACGTTTATTAAGCGAAAGCCGAACCCATCGGGTGAGTGAAATTGTACCCCAACTGCCGGCCAACAGAAAATTAAAGTTCTTTTTTTTTTTCTTAAAAACCTAACCATAGGTTTGGCCGTACGTACTACCGTACGAAACGCCGGTCGTGGTGCCGTAAGCCGTACCCACTACAGTCTCGTCACCTTGCCACACATATAAGTACCCATCGTACCGATCGACTACTGTATGTGTTAGCCGTCTTCGACCCCAAATCTTCTTTCGGCGTGGCGTCTGCATACATGTGAGCATCACTGTATTTACCGCAGGGTGTACCGGCGTGGGTTCACACACATACAAGCCTTGCTCGGCCTACACCAGTGAAAAACGGTCGATGGGCTTACACTACTGGTAAATCAAATTTACTTTTAGTTTTCTAACCTACAATAGACTATAAAAATGTTTATCATAAGCATTTTTCATTTCAAATATATATTTTATGATCGATTAAACCTTAAATTCATAAATAAGGGCTGGCCAAAATAATAAGTACAGCAATTCTCCAAAGCGAAAAACTAAAAGCGTATCAAAATTTTTACACTTTTTTCTTATAATTTATAATCTTTTAATAGTATCCTATATAGCCACACTTATTTTGGATGATTTCGACAATTCTTCTTGGTATACTAGCAATAAGTTTGCGGCAAGTCTCCACTGGAATCTCACACCACGTTTTTTGCACAAATTCTCCACAATTCTTTTTCTTTTCGAAAAGAATTTTTACCAATTCGACGTTTTAAGTCACCCCAAAGGTTTTAAAATGGGTTTAAGTCAGGAGACTGACTTAGCCAAGCCATAACGTTTACATTTTTTCCCGTAAACCAAGCCTTCACCACCTTTAAGGTGTGCTTTGGGTAATTTTCCGGTAGAAAGACCCATCTCAAGGGCATGTTTTCATCAGCTTAAGATTGTATAATGACTGTCAATATGTTTTTATACCCGAATTGGATCACATGATCAGTTATGCGATGTACCGGCTCAACGCCATGCCAAGAAAAATAGCCTCGGATACCTATACATCGGTCTCCGGTCTTAGCCATTTTCTTCGTGTACCGGAAGTCGAATTCTTTGCCTTTGGGTCGTTGTATACATCTTCTGGAGTCATTATCAAAAAGATTTATTTTTGTTTCTTCTCTCAATAATATATTATTCCACTTCTAAGACCCATCTAACCCAGACCATGCCAAATGATTTTCAACGACTTTTTGCATCATCTTCAAAATTTTTACTCGGAGTAAGGGAACTTTTCGGACTATACGTCCTGTTAGGTCTATATATTGAAGTCTCCGACGAATCATCAGACCTGATTTTTCTTTCCCAATTTGAGCGTATTTGGCCTTGGAAGACATGAACTGATCCTTTTTTGCAAGACTGATGATGCGGGTGTCCGTTGCTTGTAAAGATTTCTTCTTCCATCCTCAATTGGCATCCATACACTTACAAAAATTCGAGCTATTCCATAACAAGCTAGCACGACACCGATGTACTTATTTTTTTGGCCAGTAGTGTATATCTACGCGTGCAGTGACATACATACATATGTATGTATGTATGTACATATGTGAGAAGTTGACTATTCCCTCTTCAGTGACTTTCGTCATTGCTACGTCGCTTACGCCGCCCGCATACGAACAGTAACGCTAAAGGAGAAGACAATTACCGGTGCCGTAATACTGTTTGCGTTGCTGATGAAGTCATTCGGTGTCTCGATCATGATGGCTAGGCCCATTCATTTCTTTATATCGGAATAATACCTTGGAACCCCACTATTGTACTGACCCTAGGATTAACATTAAAAGTTAAATTCGTGTGATTCGGTTTGTGTGGCTTATCACATTTCCCAGCCGTACTGTAACGCTGACCAATCCAATTGTTCACGTGTTTGTTTTGTTCTGCCCTTTCGCAAGTAATGAGACTTTCTGCAATTCCGAATCTATCGACAACCGAACTTATGATTGGGATTACCCCACAAGCAATTGCTGTGCGCTTTAAAGATGCATCCATCCGTCCCTTGTTTTTGCATTTAAACTGAAAATCATTCGAATATATTTATATTTGTGTAACGTAACTACCATTATTCCAGAATATACTCTTTATAATTAGTTGACCCTAGTCTAATAAGATCTTTCATCATGATATTTTTATATATATAATTAATCTTAATTGCAGCTTATTTAAACATATTATCCTTATTACTTTAGTAGCCTCTATATATGTATATCTAACCCCCTTAGCAGCCATGAGAGCTTGTAAAAAGTTTAATGAATTAACTGTTTTTAATGAATTCCCGTTAATTGTTGCCGTTATTAAGGATCATGTGGCGCCGAGATGACGTAACTTAGCAGAAGTAGAGCGTTTATTTTAGGGATCGTTACCCATTACTCAGCTTATTTGGACCGGTGCGATCAAGGAAGGGTGGGCATACCGAGTTGCAATGACACCGCAAGCAACTCCCGCTCGAATTCGTTCCGCTGACTCATCTCCCTACACTGTCATTTCTCTGTAAATTTCTTCCGTCTGAACCTTGAACCGCACGCGAATCTTATTTTTATTGTCTTTGCTCCTAATGCTCGAGCTCGTGACGCGATCTCTCCCTACCCCACCCCCACTCTACCCGACTAACCATGAGACCAGCAGCAACGCGTGCATGGATTTCGATCATACCCTCCATCTGCTCGTCTACCGTTTCAGATCCTAGCCTCCTGCTTCGTTATCTGTTACATCTACGCACATTTCGTTATTTTGTTGGAGTCGTTCGTCTGTTCTTTCTGTTATCCTGATTCGCATGTTTCTAGAGAAACTCGTAGAGGACGACGGCCAGAATCTGTGTGGCCGAATCGTACGCTTTGGGCAATGAACGTGTCCCGTGTTTTATTCTACTAATGGTCGATTGTTGTACCTTTGGATCAGACGAGTCTTGAAAAAGTTCACTCCGAGAATCAATGGATATAGGATGGGAAATGACCTCAATTACGATTGAATGCCATTGACAGTCGCGATGGCATCAACTTCGCTCCTCAATGCCACAGGAGTACAGTCCCAGAGCAGAGCCGGGGGCTGAAAACAAAATTACTTGACCGTGCCACACTGCCCACAAGAGTCAGGTATGGCAGGGAGTGGCGACCGTTAACTTTGCAGCTAATTATAAATGAAACCCGATATCAAGAGGCAAACGGAGCAACGCCTTTGTGGACCACACACACAATCATAGACCACACACAGATACACCAATACACATATTTGAAGAATGTCAATTCATTTGGAGTTTTGGATGGTTTTGATCCCTGGCTGCTGGTCTTGAATTGGCCGCCAGCGTCGACTGTGGGCTGTGGTTCAGGGAAAGCAAACAAATAATGAAAACAGCCATGGCGTAGGGTTGGTGGAAAATGAGAGGGGAGCCGCGGCGATTGTGGGCGTGGGCCCAGAACAAAGTGGAAAATTCATAAAATGTCATTGTCGCTTTATTAAAACAAGCCAAAACCTATATAGCTCCCCAACCTTACCCACAGCCCAGCCCCAACCATCTAAGCCAAACACCCACGCACACACACACCTAGCATATTAGGGGTGGGTGTGGCTGTTGGTGTGGGTGTGGGTGGGGTATTTGGCAAATTGGGCGGACGGCGATGGCGGAGGCTACGTTGTCTGTGCTTTGCCATCGACAGCTGTTGGCGTCATTTACAAAAGCTTTTTGGCCGTTTTATGGGATTTTGCAACAGTTTCATTTTCATCTTGCTCCAAGAGCAGGGGTGGCGTGTGAGAGGAGCAAGTGAGGAGCAAGTGAGGAGCAAGTGAGGAGCGAGACGCATAATGCCGCTATTAGAAGTTGGCGCCAAGCACTTGCTAACGCCGACAGATGATGATGAGAAGGAGGAGAAGGAGCATCCCAGCAACAAGGACCATATGAGTTGAGGCATGTGTGTGTCTGTGTCTGCATCTGCATCTGTGTGTGCGATGTTGCGACAACGATAATAGCTCCAACATTTGTTGATTCGCCCTCCATATATGTCTGCCACCTCAGTCCCTCAGTCCCTCAGTCGCTCAGTCCCTCAGTTCTTGCCTCCGCCCCTGTCTCCACCCATGCCCTGTCTCTACCCATCCTCAGTCCAGGCATCATCAGCGTCATATTTGAAATTTTAATATTGACGCCATTTAACACGTTCTGGTGGAAATTTTATAAATGACTCTGTCTGTCTGTTGGTGGGACTTGAATTGATTCAGAGGAAGAGGCTTAGGGTTGCACTTCAGAAGCGTATTTATACGTAGAACGAGTTTGACTGCTAAGCTTTTAATTAAATAATTAATGTCCAAAGCCTACTATAATGCATGTACGAAAAGTCCTAAGTACAGCCTTTTGAATAATCTTTTCTGTCATAGTATTCCGAAAACGGGATACCCGCTTCTAAAGTGGGATCTTTTTGTGTATTATATGTAGCTCCTTTGAGCTCCAGTAGGTGAGGTGATCATCACATAATCATTCGCGGCATTCAGTGCCAAGATCCCTAGTGTGTTGCCAAATAGACTTGCGATTGGCAGTCGGAGCTGGAGCTGGAATCCTCAATTAAGCTGTCACTTGCGGCTTTTGGGTTGGATTGTTTGTGAATTAGCTGGAGAGCAGAATCACTTAAAGCTGGCGCTAAACTCAATCACTGTTCGTGGAGACGGCTGCTGGAGGGGGTGCAGGAGTGAAGTCATCACGACACGACAGCGGAGCAACCCTCGAATGTCATCAGGAGTGTGTGGCATCTTATAAATCGATATGAGTGTCTGTTGCACTCGTACAGACAGCGGACGAGGAGGCTGGGGAAGCGGAGAGACAGCCAGAGTCTGAGCCGCATCGAGGCCGAGCTTCGATCCTTCCACGCGCAGACAACGTTGCATGTCCCAGCAATGTCGAGGCAGGGATGCCACAGGGATGGAGGAGGGAGAGGACAGGACCAGGACAAGGAGCGGGAGCAGGAGCAGGAGCAGGAGCAGGGCGTTGCAGAGGCAGCGCGTCATCTTGTCAAATATTTCGCGCTAAATTAACACGACAGCGCGCCCAAATGGAGCAGGAATATGTCAGACCGAGGCCAGACCCAGACCCAGACCCAGGACCCAGGACCAGGCAAGGACTGACGGTCCTCAAAGGAAAAAAGGGAGAGCTCAAGTGCTGCGGTGGCGGCAGTACGAGTGGGTGGGTCGGAGTGGCATGTCCTTGCTCCTTTGCACATAACTCAAATAGCGACGCAGTTGTCTGCCCTACTGTGTGGCAGTGTGTGTGTGTGTGTGTGTGTGTGTGTGTAAGTGCATAATTTGTTGGCTTTGGCCCACAGCACTACCCCACACTCTCCCATAGACTGGGGCTAGACGAAGCCGTGCAGGCATCAAGACAGGCCAAAAGTCGTACCCTAAGCCAGGACGAGGACGCGGACGACACTCGCAACAGCTGCAGATTGCAAGTTGCCACCAACCTAGGACAGACAGAGAGGGACATGCACAGCGAGCCAAAGTGAACGAGGGAAATGGAGGGACGGAGGGCCGGAGGACCGGAAAGCGAAAGAGATGAAAAGGTTGAAGGAGAAAAAGTGAAAGAGAGAAAGCGCCACACAGACATGGAATATTATTAAAAATTATAGCTGCAATTTAGGCGGCGGCGTAATTAAAATTAGTCAACTTAATGAAGCATCATCATCATTATCAGACATCGCAGAGGAATCTAGTCATATTCTGGGGAATCCCCTGTTTCGGAAAGTCATAAATATTCCCCCAAGATAAAAAACAACACTTGCATGATAGAGGCAAAACAAAGAGTAACACTTCCAAATGTGGATGCTAAACCAATCCAACCTTGGGAGTGGCTTCGACTCCCATAAGACTGAACATTTACACATATATACAGCTTAACACAAAAGTATGTAGTAAGAAGCGATATATTTATATTTCTTACCTCTGGGCTCGTTCTGTCTCTTCAGTCATCTTGATTCCATGGTAACCCATAGAAACACTTATCCTTTGCCAGCTCTAAGACACATACATACGTATTTATACAATATGCATAAAGATATCATTCCCAGACTAAAGATCATCATAGCTCTGTACTCCATCAGTTTTTCACTCCACACTTTCAAGGACTATTGTTTATCCGCCATTCGATGATTCGATGACGTAATCATGGCCACGCATATGGCGCGAAAAGAGCCAACGAGCTGGGGACCCAAGGATGCATTAAGACCCAATAACGACATCAGTGATGAGCATGAAATTAGTTTACAGAAAACACTTGATAGACTTATCGACAGACGGCGGGAATTCGGCATTTATGGCCGGAGATGTTTGCTCTAAACTGATTCCGACGGGGGTGCAGGGTGCTCTGGAGTGCGGATGGAGGCATGCAACAATAAACAGACGCACACTTATTAATTAAAAGCATACATTAGTGCCAAGCACTCCGGCACACATGGAAAGGGGCTTTATGTGCGGCCACAACATAAACCCCATAAAATCCGTATACGAGTATATGGCATGCCCCGCATTCTCCCTTCTGGCTCCGTAGACTCCAGCAACATTTGGCGCGCACATTGAATCGCTTTGTTGGCCTGTTTTGGGATCTAAATTGGCTTTGGTTTTGGCCCCATAAAAATTGGCTTAGTCGGCTGGAGTGTGCGTCTGTGACAAACTATTAAGTTACTTGAAAAGTTGGCATTATTCTCCGTTTATATTTAATCATAATTCCCATTAAAATTGCCTTTAAGGAACCCTTAGTATTAGATGATGGGACGGATGGATCGTAAAATCCTGTGTGTATGATTACTATAGTAAGGTATTGGAATAGTGGCACGAAGCGGTCGTTACATGCAGCTGTTTGAGGGATTTGGCAGGGGTTGAGTCTATGCCAGAAAACAGCGTGAAAGCTATGAATGATTTTCCATGAACTGAAGAAATCATAACCAGCAAAACAATATTCAAGCTCGGGAAATTAGTAAAGCTATTATTAAAGAAGTTTTTGGGCCTATATTATAAATTCAAAGTACTTGGGGATAGGGCTAAAATATCAATTAAATAGTTTCACATCATCTGTATATATAATTTGTATATCTTTCACAAAAATGGCTAAAAAATCGACCGCTAGGCCAAACTACAAGAGATTACTACATTAAAAATGAACCCCACTTTTGTATCACTTGTGGATATAGACTCTTCTATAAAGATGCATCGATTTTTATGGAATCTTACCTAATATTACGAATATACTTAAGGGCTAGTTATTTTTTCTTGTTTTTAGCAACTACTTTAAGGATAAAACTGTTTGACAAGGATAACATCCTTGTACAAAGAATGTGCCACATATCCCAGATTTTATGTGATATTTCGTATTGGCAGCGCCGATCTCCAAAATAATTAATCTGTTGAAAAGGTATTTTCTGATCTTTCATGGGATTTTTATTTGTGTCAATGACTCTTCCTGAAGATATATCGAGTAAAAGTTGAAGTTTTCAACCACTTGTAATGTTTCTTCAACTTTTACTAAGCAAAGCTTGTTTCAAAATATTGGAACTATTCTTGTAGCCGCTCACCCAGGACAGCAACCGACATTTCATACATTCAAAAGATGGCATTTTGTCGAACAGTATAATCAAAGACAAATATTCGAATATCCATAGTTTATTTATGCTGTTTGTGGCTCAGGAAACAAAGGCAAAGCATTCCTTAGTTTTTATTCCAATATTGCTTTGAGCACTTACAGGTGTATATGTGCACATGTGTATGTATTTGTATGTACATGTGGCAGTCAGAGAAACTGCCAGGTGTTTGAGGCATAAGCAAATGCCAGACTTTAATATACTTTGGTGGCACTATCTGTAGTTTTCGATGCAAAGGATGTAGATATCAGTGACGACTTGCAATCGACAGGGTCCATGTGGCAGTGCTTTCATTTTATTTTTCTAATTTATTTAATTTTCTAATGATTTATTTATCTGGCTATTTCCCTTGTCTTCAGCTTTATCTCTCTCCCGCATGGATGCATGCGTGCTGTATGTATCTGTGCTTCTGAATCTGCATGCCTGTGTATCTAGATTTGACTTGAACACATGGCACGTACCGTGCAACATGCATCGAAAAACAAATAAATATTTTTGCAACAGCTGCAGCTGAAAATATATGTTCACATTTGTACCACAAAAAGCGGCTCCTCGCCACTTCCGGCCACCCTACAATGCCACACAAATGCATGCACTTGCACCCACTGACACACCATCCGTAATTGGGAGATGTGCAGCGCCCATCCTCTGAGGCGTGTTCAATTAAATTTTCTCGACCCATGCATGCGGGTGGTCGAGCGCGAGGGATGGCCACCACGAATACTTCATATTTATTTCGATTAGACCAGAGCCAGACCATCCTAGCATCCTTGACTTCCCTCTCAATTAATTTGTTTGTTTATTGCATTTCATGCACCATATTTAAATCACAAAAAGAAAAGGCCAGAGGGTACGGTCAGTTATGGGCGCACTCATATCGTTTATCACTATATGGCCTATTAATTACCAAATACTCGCACCAAATAGCGCCACTCAAACCGCCCGACCTTCGATCGTCCTATCGGCCACACCAGCCTCCCCTCTGTTACCTGCCAGCCACAATACTGTCTCCAATGGGGAACATTCGCTTTAACCAGAAGCTTGATACCCTCTAAGTAAATATCTCCTGCTGTTGCATGCCATATAAAAATATGTGTGCAAAACCGGACATACTAGAATATGTACATCATCACAAAGTGTATCTGCAGCCTCGGCTATCGAATATAAATTTCTTTATTGGTTTCAAATTGCATTTGCACTTGTTTTTATGGCGTTGGCTCAGGATGGTCATGGTCCTGGTCCTGGTCCTTGTCCTGGCCATGGTCATGGGCGACAGACAGCGGACAATGAAATGCAAGTGCAGTTTGCGCCATCCGGAGTGCTCCTGTTTAAAAATTGCGAACGGGAATGGAGACGAAGAGTACTGTTGCCTGATTGGGCAGTACCAAAGATAGAATCTGGTGGTGGCTCTTGCTCCTGTAGCTCATTCTGTCGCCCCGGCTGTTGTTGTGTCTGGCGCACTTCACATGATAAATGATGCACAAAACTAAACGATGAAAATCGCTGCAGCATGCTCCATGCTCTGAATTCAAGTACAGAAGCGAGCCCGACCCCAAGTATGACGGGGATGCATCGGCCGACTAATAAGCAAACAGAACAGAGCGTGAAATCCCTTAAAGGCTTTTTAATTTCAAAATCAAGCGAGATGATTTCATAAAACTGTGTGAACATTGTAAGCTTTCTGCATTGACAATTCCAATATCCAGCATCCCCCAGTGGTAGAGATTTTAGAAATTAATATGGATTGCAGGAATTTCTAATTAGTTTCCCTTTATAAATATGGCTTACTCAAAAAAACATAATGCTCCAATCATATGGCACTGTCTCTCGTACCATCACTTCCGGCCTTTACGCTTTGATTTCTTAAGTTCTGCAGTGCGTTTTGGTGGATCGAAATATGCCAGGACCAGCAAAGAAAACCGAACACCCAGAATCATAAGGAATGACCATACCGGGCTGCTGAATCTGGATCACATCGGATCATCATTATTACGTCTTCCACGCGCTTACTCTCCTCTACTAATGGGTAGTAGCGAAGCAAAGGAAAGAGATAAAATACTCCAAAATTCCAATTACATACTGGATCATTAGGTGGAAAGCGGAAAAACGAAGTGCAAGAATGGACACTAGAATAGAACCAACAAATCAATTCGTCCCTTTTCCTAACAGCGATACCAAATGACAAAGAGAGAGAAAAGGCCGCGGCAGTCATCGGCAGCGGTAGCAATTCTGCCGCTTACACATAATAAATATTTTACATATATTCTATAAGTTCCAAAAGTCATAAGGAGGATGTCCCATGGCCCTGGGCCGATATTCATCCCTCAAGGGTCCTTCCATTTCCATACTGAACAAAGTTATGGCCACGATTCGTTGACTGCCGAAGTCGCTCTCCAGATGATTAACAAGTGCTGCTGTCTTGCTGAGTATCTGCCAATGGAGTAGCCCTTTCAAGGGTGAAAGAAATCCTTTAAAAATTTGTCACTCGTTTGTTCACCTTTCGGTTATCTCTGCTTCAATCGAAGGCTCCATTTATGGGACGGAAGTAGATCGTACTTCCTGCAGCCTAAAATAGCTGAAAAATAAAAAATGAGTACCAGAGCCAGAGCCAGAGCCAGGACCCCTTGGATATATGTACATATGTACATATTTACGGACTGACATTTAGCCAGGACAATGGTCGCGCGAAGGAGAAGACCGACCAATGTTCGAACGCACATTGTTAACAAAGGTCAGGGGTCGGAGGTGGGTAGCGGGGCCATGAGGCAAGCAGTAGGCAGGGGAGGAAGTCGGATATGTCCACACCAACACCAGTGCCAACACTCACATGGACATGTGACAAATTCCACTCCCAGGGCCCAAACATATGCAAAATGTATAATTAACCATACACACACACACACACACACACACACACACACACACACGGTCGCAAGGGGGAGGCTGGGGTCGGTGATCGTGGGTCATGTCGAGTGGCAGTAACAAAAGAAGTACGAGAGGAGGAACAAGAAAGGGATGTGTGGAAAATGTTACGGCCATTTACACAGTCAGCAGGCCATTGGACCTTCCTCGTGTCCACTCCGATCCGGACATGGCCGGCAAGGCATTGAATACTCGTATTTTGACTTGCTCGATACCCTTTTCCACCGTCCGAGCAGTTCAACGAGACCAACTCGGTTGCTTCAGTGCTACAAATCTATGCGTGTAGTGTTTTAGTCTTCTTTTGCAGTATAATGGTACCTTTTGAAAATTATTTTGCATGAATCACCATCTATTGGATGGATTTCAGATTGGTTGACAATAGTTACTATTTAAATTTAATTATTCGGAGTTTTCCGATACCCTTTCGCCGTGTTTGGGTACGTATAATGGTACTATATTGCTGAGATATTCCTATTTTAATCTGTTTCAGATTAATTTTAATATCCGGCATTAATATGTATTTAAAAGACTTAAGAAAGCATTCTTGGCCCTTCTGGTTTCGATTGGATCATTATTACGACCGTATTATTAGGCCGTAACAAGGAGCGTTTCTTCAAATGAAGAGTGTCTGAGATTCGTTTGACCATCGCTCATTTCTGCGGCTTTTTTTCGATTACCTCTCTGCCACTTCCACCCACTGCTCTTCTCTGTATGTGTGGTAACAATGAAACGGGGAAAATGTTGCTCATTTTTTGCCGACCATTCCCACTGCCTCTCCTGCACCTCATGGCTGATGTTTGGCCCATCGGCTGCTCCTTTGGTTGCCACCGCCCTTGCTGCTGCTGCTGCTTCTGCTACTGAATGCTGTGGTCAGCATTGCTGCCCCACCTGCTGGTGCCACATCCACTTCCACATTTCCACCCGCCCACTCCCTCCTGGGCAAAAATATGGAAACATTTGGCACTAATTGCATGTGCTCGGCGGCAGCGGCAACGGCAACAGCAACAGCAGCAGCAGCAGCAACGGCAGCGCTGTTGCTACAGTCGGAGTCTCGTTTGGAGGAGCGACAGTTATGACAGGCAGCGATGCTGCCTCTGCCTGTGTTGCCGCTGCTGCTGCTCCACACAGCACAAAAGAAATTGCGCAAAAATCGTTGTAACAAAAGAACAGGGGACATGCACGCACACACATACTGGTGTGCCGTTAAGGGGGACAATTGGAGGACATCATAAACGTTTGCCAGCAGAGCAGAGCAGAGCAGAGCAGAGCAGAGCAGAGCAGAGGAGTGGCTGGTGGCAGTGGCAGGACAAAAAATGTGGCAGAAAAGGCAGTACCCACCCAAACGTATGAGCACACAGGGTAACGGAGGAATGGAGGGTCGGAGGCATGTGCCTCCTGTTGCTCTCGGACCCGCTCCGGCCACTCTTTTCTAATAGTTGTTACACATACCCATAAAAGGCAACGACGTGCAATAGGAACAGCGACCATTGAGTGAGGCCGTGCCAGCAAGGACATCGTTGTCAATGGCAATGACAAAGGAAACAATTCGCGGTGGCAAATGCATGCCTTCGCGTGGCGTGGCCGTTACTATGGGGTTGCCCATGGGCTTATTACCTTTTTCAATAAAAACCCACCCATGCACACGCATGCACGCATCCAGAAGGTGACCCATTGAGCCCTATGCTTCCTGTGAAGATAGCTGAATCCCGAGTGGAATCCAGAGCACAGCTAGGCAATATGAAAACGGTTGCATACTCGGAAAAAATGCAGCTCGTATGCTTCTCCAGCTCCTGACGGAGACATTGATACTTTAAAAGATGGTTCTGCTCTTCTCTGTAATAAATGCAAAGGTTACCCCTCGACCGACCCGACCAACCGCTTTCACACGGCATGGGAATGGAGTCTCTAATTGGTTTTGCGTTAGTGTGATGATGCTCTTGCCAAAGTATTTTGGCAACAGCAGTTAGGCTCCTACTCGCTCTCAAACGCATCCTCACTCATCTACACTGCAGAAAATCTTTCAAAAGTCAAGAATATGCCGAATGTAACACAGCTTTCTTTAGAAGGCATCTTTGGACAAATTCAGATTGCTAGATTTATGGGTACATATATTCATCTAAAGATTCTTTCCCTTTTGATTTCCCCCTTTTCAATTATGTCTTGAGATTCTTCCTTTGGGATCGTACGGTTCGTTCAAAAAATTGATTTGGTGACGTTTTTCCTCCCAGTGGAGAAGCGGCAGAAGAAGACATTACAGAGATGGAGAAGAATGAGAGGCGAAAATTTATTGAAGAGCAAACTCATTTGACTATAACTTATGATTGGATTATCGGTTTAGTATGGCATTTGACAGCAGCCAGCCATGTGTGTGTGTGTCTGTGATAAGACATATGTCTGTGGCTGTGGCAGTGGCAGTGGCAGTGGCAGCGGCAGTGTGTGGAGTGTTCCCGTGCTTGCGCCTACATGCAGGCTATGGGATGCCCAAGACTCTGTGCCGTAGCTCCCCCTAGGAAAGTCATAAATGCGCCGCAGACAAGCGGAAAGATGCTGGCTGACTGTCTCTTTCCGCCTGGCTGTCGCTCCGTCGGACTGGCTTCTGTTGGCTGGTCTTTTTGGCCAGCGATTCCGTCTGGCTGCAACGGTCTGGCCTCCTCCTTGGCCTCGGCCCCGGCCCCGGCCTCGGCCTCGGCCTCGTCCTGAATCTGAGCTTGCTTTTTCGAGTCTCGTTCGGCTGCTTCATTTGGGTCTGGCAGCATGCAACGGCAGCATCAGTAGTAGTCAACGCGATTGCTTTATGTCTGTGCCACACCACCCTGGTGCTTGCCCTCCACAGCATGCATCCCCCGCTCAGCTTTGTGTGTGCGCCTGGTTAGGGTCTGTTTTATTGCGCCATAAACACGCACTTAAGCACACAGACATACCCACGAAGCCACACACACCGAAGCACATTCACATGTACAGCCATATACAGATACAGCCTAAGTAGTACCCAAACCCCCAGCCCCACACATTGGCCGTAACTTTTTGGGAAACCTTTTGGAAATGTGTAGCCAAGTGTAAAATTTTGATTTTTCAACCTCCACAAACAAAGTGACGCTCGAAAGGGAAGTCTCTACGGGGTGGGTATACTGGTAGCTCCCCAAATTCCGAAGCACATCAAAAGGGGCATCGATAAAGCATCCTTCTCACAATATCGGAGATATTGCACTTGCTCAGAGCGACAAGATCTGGACTATCTGATAGCCCTATCTGATAAGTTCAACTGAAAACTTGTTTCCTTCATCTATAGTTCTATCCTCATTTCTATTTCTATCCTCCTGGAAAAAATGTATTCAAAATTGTAGCTCTTGTATCAGTATCACTAATCTACTACACAACTATTCTTAATTGAATATCCATATAAGGCCACTATGCCCGGCCTTTTGGCAACTTATTATACAGCAGTGGCATAAACCTCAACATTTTAGAAGCGTTTTGAAAACGTGTATTCCTTTCTATAGTGATTCGGCTATGGTAGTGATCCAGGCACTATTGCAAGCATCTTCCTATTCTACCAACAGTCTATTCCAATCTGAACTTTGAAATCTAAAACAAACAAGAAACTTCGAAGAATACCGATCTGTGTTTTCCAAAGTCTAATTAAGCTTCTTTTAATTAAGTGTTCATTGAGCAGTTTGTCTGGGCTCCAATCGCTGTCAGGGTACTGTGCTACCCGATCCTGATTATCTTTTCCTTCTCATCATCAGTGATGTTAGAGGTGTTGGCATCCGATACGAGCTTCACCTTTATGGTCATGCGTGCGATCTTATTGTCCAAATGCAAAGGCGTACCACACCGAGCCAAACGCCCGGCGGCCTTCGGACCCAAGAACAACGTTTCGAAAATCATTTATTGTGTGATCTACAGGGCTGCACGTCTGTTGGGTCATTCTATCTTATCAAAGAGCCTTTTTAAACCACCGCGTGTTTCCTATCACTATCGGAGTAGAAGCAATGAGTCAGAATAGGCCTTTACATTGGCTGAAGCACGCTGTTGTGTCTTGGGACAGTTCACTTTTAAACCAAGCAGATTATGGATAAAAATACAAAAAATAGGCGACAATAACTGGATTCTTTTATCTGCAGTGGAACAAAATGAAGAAGTCCCATTAATATGTATCGAATTGGTGTGGGTGTCTGCTGCCAAGTGAAAATTTGAGTCTGAAATTTCTAACTCCCTGAAAACCACCAATGTTCTTTCCCCATAAATCGATTATGGCCGCAGGGGTCCACAAAATTCGTTTATCTAATTTCACAATTATTTTAAACTACTTGTTTCAAGGACTACATTCATATGTTTATCTTTTCCTTCCTCAGAAATAATTTAATAGGAAAATTTGTGTGTTCATATCTGCTGTTTTTTATGTCATTAGTGGTGATAGTTGCGCTAATACGCAGAACAAAGCAAAAACGCAATGTTTAGCGCAAAAGTAATCGAATATTTCGATTAGACGCACCTGCCCTCGAAAAGGACGCCATTTTTCCCACCACTAGGCCCGTATGCTTATCCTAAAGCAAAGACGGATTACGCAGCCACAGTTTAAACAGCTTATAATATAAGGGGATTTGAATATGAACCGATTTTGAACATTTTAGTATATAATCGACTTCTAGCTTTTGTGACAAAATGATTTTTTCCATCACACACAGCCAGACAGCCAGGAAAATTGGTTCTGAAAATTTCAACAATCGATAACCTCTGCCGCAGCGCTGCTGCCAGCTCAGCTGGAAAGCCAACTCCTTTCCCATAGGGCTATCTCTGTTTTCAGCTTGTTAGTGAGAAAAGTCTAATGTCATGCAGCTATTATCGTTAGGCACATTGTATGTGCTAGACATTCAATGTTCATAAGGTGATAGTTCGGATAGCGTCAATCTATGCGAACGATCGAGAATATAAAGATGTGAAAGACCAGTTAAACCATTGAGCCAGAAAACATGTCATATCGTTGCAGAACGTACATACACTTAATACGATATTATGTTCCTAAAAGGATATTGAAAAACATTCAGACATAACAAACGTACAAAGCGAAATCGAGAATTAGGTTGGATTATCCAGTAGTTGTTTTTTTTATAAATATATATATAGGACTCTCATGTTGCTTTCCCCGTTATCCTTGAAGGTAGACCGAAATTATCCTCCAGTGTAGTGATAATACAGGTAGCCTGATTTCCTACGGTACAGCCTGTCATTGGTGCACTCTCTGGCCGGAATTTGATACATTAAGCTCAACTAAATGACAGACTGGGTCTAAAGAGGGGCCGGGGGGGCTTCTCCCCTTGTTTCAGGGATGGCGTTGCCAAGTGTCGCAGCATAAGAGGCGAAAAAATCTGGGCGTAAACTAATTATGTCTGCTTTTTAGGCGCTCATGCAGGCGTGGCGGAGGCGACTGATATACATACACGGAGAAGCGTACGGCGGAAGATAGGGACACTCGGGGGAAGATATTGAATTTCTAAGTGACATTTGCTTGCTTCAGGAGACGAGGACTCGAGCAGCTCCTGGGATACGAGTATATTCAACAAGTCTTGGGTGGATATAATTTTTAAGCCCTGCCTATCTTTGCCGCCCCCTTGGCCGTGCTACAGGCAGCACCTCTGGCGCTAATTGGTGAGGGTGTGTGTGTGAGTTTGTGTCGAGTAACTCGATTTTGGATCAAAGTGGAGCGCTTCCGGTCTGTATTAATGGCTTATTCCTGCTGCTCCGTGCAGATGTATAACACTTATGTAATCCGTAAGAGAAACTTGCAAACACTGACAGAAAGAGAGTGGACAAGAGAGGCTGCTGTTAACAACAAAGCTACCACAAAGAGAGCAATCCTGCTCTTAACCAAAGTATAACAGTTTCGCACAGCACTCTTGCCATAAACTTGTGTTAACTGTACTTGTATAACTAAGGGAGGACCCACCACCCCTTGGTTCCCCAAGCCGGGACCAGAACCGCGCCACGTATAAGAGTGGAGCGCCATAAATCACGACAGCATTTGATTAGCGTCAATTCCACGTAGCCCCACAATCAATTCCCATTCACATCCACACTTCTCTCTCTGCACTCGCTCTCTATGGCATCTCCCGCTTGTCATTTCTCCAGTTTTGAATTTTGCGCAAGCGCCTGTAAAGTCCTCATTGTTTCCTTTTTCTTGATTACTAGCGGTCCAGCCACATTTCGCTGTGGCACATTGTGGTTGCATGCACGAGAAATGAGGAACAAAACAAAGCATACCTTTTTTCTAAATTTCTATATGCAATACTTGAGGGTACGCTACACGCCATATTTCGTTCCCGTCGTCTCCAATGGATCGTCTCCCCTTCCCCATTCCATTGCTGCATTTCCACCACTTGAATCCATTTAAAACCCATTCGAATGTGAAGATCGCGTCACATTTCGTCTAAGTATAAATATTTCAACAGTGGATAAAACATGGACCACTCAATTGACTCTCTTTTAGCTATTTTTTGAAGGCGCTCACTGGTATGATAATGCAGATACATATATAATACTTAATGACAATGGCTTTGTCCGAGAAAAGTGATTCTCTTTTAATGATCCTTCCACTGAAATGCTCCCATTGGACCGCCTGTGGCACACACCGTATAAACCCCACTTTGCACCCTTAGGAAGAGATTAGCTTTAGTTATAAAATCATTGGCTTTAGTTGATCGAACATAGGTTTGGCTGGTTACTTTAAGTACAGTTGAATACGAAGATAATACCTTACTTTTCTCGATTATTCTTTATGTGTTTCTCTGCGGCCTGGGAAATGGATATGACATCAGCATGGATGTGCCAGAAACAGCACAGTAGCAAGCTGCAGTAATTATCCGATCGCCATGATTAAACATTTTAAAAATTTGTATTATGCGGCTAGCTCACATGTCTTCGGTTCGCAGATCGACCGCTTGCGATTGTCTACGTTCTCTTTGAGGAGCACGATAAAACCTAGACGAAGCCTCACTTAATGCCGGCACCGTCTTGAGCCAGGATTCGAGGAGCATTTGAATCTGCATGGCTCCAGTTAGACCTGCCCCAGAATATCGTGCTGCGGTTGCCGTGGAGACATGGCACGACACTCCCTCCCCGATCCCGGACGGGGCCATAGAGGGCCACACAGTGCGTTCGAGTGGAAATTTGTATTCAAAATGGAGCCCGAAATGAAATTATCGACCACAGACAGATTTCAGACGTGGATTCAATTACAAAACACACTTGGACAGTAGTTGCGGAGTGGGTTTCTGAGAGGGTATGGGGGTTATGGAATTGGTCATTGTCTTGGGCCGCACACATTCATACGCACTGTGTGTGTGTTATGACATTTGCTTACGAAATGAACAAGCACTTAACGGCCAGTCCTAATGTTAATTAGCTACACACACACACACACGCACTCACACCTGTGCCAACCCGCACACCTCTTGTGCATGGAGTGTGTGTGTGCGTGGGCCGTGTTTCGGTATGCGTCTCGTAACGTATACGTAATTGCTCTGTATACAATTGTAATTATAAACCACTAATAAGATTCGAACACGAAACGATTTTCAAACCGCCATGAAACGTGGCAACGCAGCAGACTTCTACGGCACCCTACAGCACTCATCCTCACAGTCGCCCCCAAGCCCCTTCTCCATGGCGCGTCAGAGTCTCGTCGCCGCTGCCACATCAACAAGTTAATTTTGCATCTGTGAGGGGAGGGGTCATTGCTGGTGGTGGTGAAGGCATTGGCATCTGTTCTTGGTGGCATGAGAAGCTCCGGGATAGGGTATTAAGAGAGAGAGCAGTCGAGAGGAGAGATGGGTACGAGTGGAGCGCTCAAGTGACTATTTAATGCGATTAAAATTGCAAAAGCTTTGCTCGACCCGGCTTCACGTGGATCCCGATGGCCGCTAGATGAACTCATGGGCCTCTAGTGGCATTTCGTTACGACATTTGAGCAGTATGGTCATCGGCTGGCCTCGAAGGAGTGTATTCAAAACTGATTCGCTTATCGATAGTTTCTCAAAGTTTTCAAATAATGAAAGTGGTTTCATACAAAAACGATTCAAGATATACATTCTTTATTTCTCATACCCCAGTAAAAACATTATCAGAGGTGGCACTTTGGATATACAGTCGTAAACTGTTGTACATACTCCTATGTATGTCCTTCTGTTGTATAGTTTAAGGTTGAAGGAAGCATCCCCGAGGGGGTTCAACTGTAAGCGAAATGGATTTCAATTCGAATAATGATTTCTGCTGAACCAGTTCCATATCTGCATTGGATGGAAGACTTCAATAGATGACCTTGCCGGACTGTACCTCTGTTCTAGTCGTTCAAGTTCTCGTTCTCGTTTGGTCTCTATCTCAGCAGAGATTACGGGATTTTCGCCTTCATCCCTGTCTCTCTTTCTGGTTTTCCCGGCAAGTCGCCTCGAAATGAAAATGGAAATTGACAACTGGCCAACGGGAGCGGCATCCCTGCTGCGAACGCTGACCGACCGACCGACCGACCACCAAGAAGGAGTGCATTCATATGTGAAATGGAAAAATTATAATCCAAATAAGAGAATGTAAACGGAGAAGGAGACGGATACGGATACGGAGAGTGCTAGCTTCGAGCTTCGAGGTTCGAGCTCAGAGGCTTCTGGGGCAGACCTCAGGAGCGAACGGTGGCGAATCGGAATCGATGACGGATGCGCTGGCAGGACAACAAGTCATCGGTCGCCGGGTCCTCTGGCCACGTTCACATGTCGCTCATAGATTGGGTTCGCCGTCCTTCGTCCTCCGTCCGATGGTGATGGCGACGGCGATGGCGATGGCAACGTCGACGGCTACTGCTGTAGCCATTTTTGAAAATTTCTTAAAATTCAATAAATATTTATGAGTTGATAATACCAAAGGCACGCGTACTCATACGCACACACAGCTGACATGGTCGCTTGGTCGCTTGGTTGAATTAAATGGATAACGGATACGGGCACGGCGCAAAGGAACAACTCCATGCGCGGCGCCACACACAAAATGCAAACCCAGTGGGGCACGACCGTGTACGACCGGGCATGGCGATTGAGTGGCTCTTCGGCTATATGGGCGTGCATCTCAAAGTGGGGCACTCCCATACACTACACTACATTGCATCCAGTAAATGTGCATAATTCATAGGTCTCTGTTTGTAGCTGGCATTAGCCAGGACAGATTCTCCTCTGAAGGACAGACACAGAAATATAAGCAGTAATCTAAGCAATAAGTGCATTTCAGATGATCCCACAACCACACATACAAGTTATATGGAAAAGTACGCACTCATTTCCTGTTTTATATCAAAACATGTTTTGGAGGTTTACAACGTACGGTAATTAATCAGAGATCTCATGGAAGCAGACTCTGTCATTAATTCTTCCAGGAATATCTGCACTTAAGGTGAATGGTTCAAAAGTTACCTTTCTCTCTCTGTATGTTTCATTTCCACACCTACGTCAAAAGTTCTGGCCAAAGTGCTGTCCAGATGTAGAAGGAGATCAGGCGATCTCCTGAAAAATTAGTTTGGTAATTATTCACGGATCCCCTCTGTATGTATTCTAAGCAATCGCCTAGTCTAGGAACTTCTTCAACCGGCCTTCCTGCCGAGGCAATGTGGAGACTGCCCATATTCTCACTATTGTGGTCGAGATAATGTGGTCGATTTTTGACTTGTTCGACCGCATGACAGCAGCACCACCCAATAGTCAGGAACTGAGCGATGCCTACCAGGCCAGGCCTCTGAAGAGGCAGAGAAATGATATGAGAACATACACCTCAGCTGCCTTCTCCCAGATCCTGGCCATCAGCCATTTTATAAACTGGAACAAAA
This sequence comes from Drosophila persimilis, assembly GCF_003286085.1. Classification (NCBI taxonomy): domain Eukaryota; kingdom Metazoa; phylum Arthropoda; class Insecta; order Diptera; family Drosophilidae; genus Drosophila; species Drosophila persimilis. The sequence goes on from NW_020825312.1 coordinate 5,666,979, forward strand.
TGCCCGAGTGTGACCAAGCCTCGATGTTGAGAACCCTGGTTCTGCTCGTTGTTTCCAAAGAGAGCGTCTTCAGTGTAAAAAAAAACACCTTTTCTACATTTGAAAAGAAGTAGCTGAAAACTAATCGCGCCGAGATCGAGAAGAATATACATAGATAGATTGTCACACTAGGAGATAATCAATTATCTGTTACCGGAATATTAATTCTTTTAATTTTAATCCCATTATCTAACAATGATGATATCCATCGTTGCCCCGATGTGTTTAGCGCTTATCAAAATCACATGCGGTCTTACGACTTTCGCGGACGCGCTGAAGACGATGAATTTGGGTGTAGGTACTTCATAGATCAATAGACGATCAACTAAAGAAGCCAGGAATTTGTCACCGGCAGGAATGGGATACGATCAATTGAAGATTATTGCAAAATGCAATTTAGATGAAACGTTTGCTTTGTTTTTTTCCTCATTTCCCATTCGTGGGCAGATCAGAAGAGTCGATCGAGCTGGAACCATCCGTATGTCCCATCTGTCAAGACATATGTATGGCTGAGGCACTCCGCGGACTCCTTCGGGTCTAGACCATTGGGATGAGGGGATTGTGGATATGGCATTAGTATTCTGAAGCTGTATATATTTATGCATGTTCCGCCTATGAGTCAATGTGTTGATTGGGCGTTCTTTGTCAGCTGTTTGTGTGGGGAGGAGCGCTGGAATGGAATTCATCAGAAAGTAATTATTGGAAAAGTTTTCGGTCTGGTATCTGGCTGTGCAGCGGCGAGGCAATGTCCCAACTATGAGGGAGGTCCGCACTTCTTGGCCCCGTTGTAAGCCATCGACAAACACGTGGAACTCAACGGAAGAGATGAACAAACTTTGGCAAACAACAAGCAGAATCGAAACGCAAACTTATTTATAAAAACGACGAGCGAACCGAGCTTAATGAAATTCTGTGCATATTCCGGCAAACGTACGCCAGCCCGGGTGCTCGCTCGGTTTTTCTACATAACCTTAGGTTCGTTCTGTGCGATTGTTCTTGCGTCTGGCTGAGGCTGAGATAGTTCCTTAAGGGCAGTACGGGCAGGCGGACACGCAGCCGGAGCCGGAGAGCGCGTGTACGTGATGTTCATATTCTCATAAATTCAATAATTTATACGCGAATGTATGTACATATTATGGACACACACACACACACACGTGCATCTGGCTTTGTTGGAGTGTGTGTATGCGTACATTGATACAAAAATATAATGAAGAATGAATATCGACTTACATATACATATGTATTTCAAGATCTTTACATTGGATATGGGTTGGCTTTTTCAAAAGCATCGATCTGGGGTCATCAGACATGTCTGCAACAATAAAAACCGAGTAAGGGATTTATATTTATTATTTATTGTATTTTAAGTCTAGGAACTTCTCACATTTCCTTTGCTCGAAACGCAAAAAATTATAGTATGCGATGCAAAGATATTTAAATGGTATGCGAGATTGACTTTGGCTACTTTTGGGACTGTATGGAGAGCAGTCGGGGCAGGAGAACACGATGTACAGACTCTATACGATAGACAATGATGTCGACACTTTCAGTTTTGTAACTCGATTTTCAATAAAAACAGTACACAAAACTTTGCCCTCGCTGCCTCCTCACTTTGTTGATAACTTAATTTCGTTTGGCGCTGTTCACTTGGCTGTTTCACAGGCTAAAAGCATTTCATTGTTGGCCAACAACTCTTTTTTCGTGCTGATGCTGCTGCTGAATGGCAAGTGTGTGGGCGAGGCGACGCAACAAGACCCAAGTGTCGGCATTTTAAACGCACACATACTCGAGCATCGACTAAAGCTACCGCTTTTGGGTCCAAGGAAAACGCTCTTAAAATTGAGCTATCTACTGTCTAAAGCCATTGGCCATAAGGTCTATGACTGAGAGAGAGGGAGAGGGGACATAGCTCTCGATTTCGATTAACGAGCAGAGTTCGAGGAAACGGTAACCTGTTGTTTCTGTTGTTTTCCTTATCGATTGTCCTCATGGCGATGGGTCGCTCATTATACGTGTATGCTCTGCTCTGCTCGCATCGCATAATGCCATTGTAGTCTTTTTAGACACTAATCACTCTCGAATATCAGACCAGTGGCGGCGTCATAATACAAATAATGATGCGTCATAAAGAACAAATTTCTCAGTACAATATACGCTCCTCCACCGCTGCTGTGGCTGTGGCCGTTCCCGTTCCTCGCTGCTGGCCTTCTCCTTCTCGCTATCTATGAGTATGTATTGTCATAAATCTTTCATTGATTGCAAACGAAGACATCGACACAACGTCAACGCGGCGGGTAGGCGGTCGGCGGAGTGGCGTGGTGGCATAGTGGCACCGAATCACGGGGGATTGGGGATTAAGGGTTTTGGCGGCGCCGTGTCGTGTGGCAGAAAAGAAATTCTATAAAGCGACCAAGCTGAAATATATATAAATATTTTAGCCATCGCCGAGCAATACGATGCTGTTGCTCTGTTGCTCTAAGAATTGGGTATATTAGGCTGCACATCAGGGCAGTCATACATATCCATATGTGTGGATGTTGGGAAGAAAGATCACTTCATATTCCATCTGTTCTCAGGTGGTTGTCTGATAGGGCACTCGACATTCGCCATGACTGCCACGTATGGTTAGTCCCTTTCCCTGTTCGTTTATCTCGTTTATTGTGGATTTCATTATGGCTGTGTTTGCGTGTCTTTTGCTTCGCGGTGGCTTATTCCGCCATTCGATTTTGAAAATGTAAATCTCTTGTCGTCGTCCTCGTCCGCGTCCTCGTTTTCGATGCCTTTGGCCATTGGATTGGGTTTGGGTTGGGGTTTGGGTCTCGGTTTGATGCTGGTGTCGATATCGGTGGCGGTGTCGGTGACGGTGACGGTGTCGGTGACGGTGTCGGCGGCATCGTTTGTCAACATGTCACCAGCGCTGGTTGGTGATTTTGATCTGAATTATTAAGTTGCTTTTAATGCGTTTGTTTTTGGCTTTAGCTTTGACAGCGCATGCCGTTTTGCTTCTTATTGGCACAGTTTTCCCAATGCCACCTGGCGGCACCTGGGGAAGGGCAGGTGAATAGCTGTTCAATTGCTAAGGCAGTTTCACTCGGTCTCCGTGAAGCTGTTTCAGTCCATTATTCAGAGAGCTCTCTGTTGATATGATCTATGGGCGCCATCGCCACTCCGTACGTTCGTGTTACGTTCTCGCAATGCCCCGCAAAATTCGTAGAGGAACTCCCATCCTCATTATACAGATTTGTTTATCAAGGGTCCACGCCGGGGCGTACGTATGGTCCATGTGCTCGTGTCCGTCTACTTCCGAAGCCCTGGGACTTCATAAATCTGCCACGGCGGACTTTATCAAAACGCCAGGCCGGCAATGGTAACGCCTCTGGCCTCCTGCGCCGCAAGTTGAGCATCAACTACATAAGAAAGTAAATTGAGACACGACGGACACGTGAGTTTGATAGATTGAGGGATACATATAGAGGCATACATACTCGTACTCGTACTCGTGCTCTCTCTGGCATACGCACATCATGCTGGCCAGGCGATGGAGATGGCAATGGCAATGGCGTTGCGTTGGCGATGGTGGCATTCTCAGCGTCTAGCATCCTTGCCGTGCCGTGCCGTGCCTTGCCTTGCCTTGCCCTGCCTTGGCTAGGGATTGTGCCTGTATGCGTATTTCATTAACGTCGCCTTTGAAAATCCATTCATTTATCAAAAGCAAACTTCAAACACGCACATCTCCGTCGGAGTGTGTGAGAGTATTCCATCCGTCTCTCCGTGAAAGCAAACACATTTATGTGTGTGGCGTATGGTGTGTGCGTGTGTGTGTGTGTACGATGTAGATACTGCAACAATTTACCAGGGAATAACTGGCGTAGCAGCATCGTAAAAACGGAGCGGCCAAAAGGATCAATGAAGTATGCCTAAGAATCTGTCATTTATGACACATGACATACTTTATGAGCCTGACAGAGACCCAGGATTGTGGGTCTGCCTGTGGCAGGACCAGGGCCAGGATAATAACAGCAGCGATAATAAAGATAAGCTAAAAGAAACTTGGCCAAAATGCAATTGAAAGTTTTGCTCTTGGCAACTTGACGCCGTCGTCCGCAACATAAAATCCGTGTCCTGCGGCTATGCGTGTGCCTATCCTTGTATCTCCGTCTCCGTCTCCGTCTCCTGCCTCTTCCCTGCTTCCTTCAGCATCCCAACACTCTTTCCTCTCCTCCTGCTTTTGCCTAGGCCAAATTCATGTATGTATTTGTAACTCTTGAAATCTGCTCGTAAATCTCATAGACTTTGCTTTATCGAAGACTTTAGTTGTGGGTGTTGTTGCTGCTCCTGCTGCCATCGCCTCAGTCGCCTCCGTCGCCTTTGTCGCTCCTCCTCTGTTGCTCATTGTGGCATGTAATCCTTTTCTCCTTATTTCGGCTGCAGGCTCGTAAAGCGCCTGAGAATTTATATTTATGGCTTGCCATGTTGTACACACACTGGGAAATATTCCTACCGCCTCCTTCACACTCCTTCACATATATGTATGTTACGAATCCATCTCGACGACATCGACATCCACATTCCATGGGGCCAATTTTATGCGTTAATTTTGTGTAGACGTTCAGTTTTGGCATATGGCACAAAAAAGTATCCATATTTGGATACGATTCAGCATAAGTTTGTGGCGAACAAATGGAAATACAGATTTTATGCAGCACTCAATAGTCCTGGAGCAGGGGATGGCCGTTCACCTTTGCCCTGAGCTCGAAGATTTTCTGAAATAAATAAAACATCTGTAGAAATCATGTGTATCAGAATGATTCATCTGATGTTTCGTGGCTGCCAATAAGAAGTCGTTATTTGTAAGACGAATTCCCGCCTTTTCTGTCTTTCCAATAATCTTTCTCCCCAGAATACAAAAAATGAAATCAATAAAACTTAAACTACTATTCCGATTCCACTATCATTAAGTGGCATGAATGGAATGAATCACTCTGAAGTTCGTTGGCCTCTCACAGTTCGCCCTGGCCCCCGCCTCCTGCCTCCTGCCGTGCTGGTCAGGTGGGAGAGTGACTGCGCCTCTTCCTCTTGAACATCGAGTGTGTAACCCCACACTGCCTGTGAACCAGGAGGCCTGTCCGGGACGGCCGGAAACCGAAGCCAAAATCCTCCTCTTTGGGCTCGATTCGTATTATGAATTAAGCACAAGGCAGCTCGTCTCGCAATAATTGCAAACTACTGAAGCATTTAATATTTTGAGTGCATTTCCGCGTTACGCGTTGACCAAAAAAAAAAAAAAAAAAAAAAAAAACGAGGATGAACAGAAACGAACAGACATGAAGGGGAGCCGGAGGAGGAGCTGCATAAGCTGGAGTTGGTGCTTTTGCAGGAGCAGGGGAGCAGGAGCAGTAGATGGAACTGAGGACCAAGCTGGCCAAATCGAAGCGCATGGAAATTGAAAGTTAAAGAGGCAGCACAATCGATCTGAAGGGGAGAGCTGAGCCGCAGGCGGAACGGTCAGCCGAGGACGAGGAGTGGCAGAGGTCACTTCTCACCGGCCCCACCGGCCGTAAAGTTAATAAAGAGCCCTGGGGGCGATAAACAATTTGCGTTGCGAAAAGTCGATCAGGGAGGACGATGACGAGGCCGGGCGGAATAGGGCGGGCGCTTAAGGCGTCGACGGGACACACGGAACATCGGACTGCGAACTTGAAATTCTAATTGGCATTTTATGCCGGACGGACGGACGGACGCATTGCTCTGGGATGTGGCATGGGAATGAGATTGGAAGGAGGGGATGTGACGCGAGGTTGATGTGATTGAGGTCCATGTCCAGGTCCATAGCTAGCTTTTGCACAGGTGTGAAATCGTTGAAGAATTCTCACGAATACATTTAATCCGCTTTCAGATTTTTTCAGTTTTCTCTCTGCCTCTGTGTCTGTGCCCGCTTCGTCCGCTCCGGCCTCCGTCTCTGTTTTGTGTGCCTGAGCTTGGAAAGGATCCATGGGTAGCAGCGGCGGCAGCAGGAGCAACCTCGACCGCTTTGCATTTTGTGGACGATATCATGTTGGATTAAAAAGAGCGACGTCTCCGTCGTCATCTCTACTGCATCTGCTGGTGCCATCCTTCGTCCTTCATCTAGTAGCCCTGAAAAATAATTTCGTGCACATGTCCTGCTGCCCTTTTTCAGCAAGTTTGTTTGGCATCCAACGCCCTTGCATACAATGAGCGTATCGGGTTACCCTTTTAGCGGTCCACCACTTGACCAAATCGCCTGGCTTTCGCCCTCCCGAGCTCCCTCCTTCTGGCTCTGGCGGTGCTCCATTTCTATCCTCACGTGTAAACCGCAAATACTAAAGCGGCGTGACTTTATTTGATTATGTTCACAGAGAGGAAGAGAGGCAATCCTTACTGAAGAGCTTCGTACGAGTACGAGAAACATTGGGTCCAGGCATAACACGATTGTGGCTTAAATTGAAATTGAAACTTGATTTTTTGGGCCAAGGCAATTGCTGGGGCCCGACCAATCCTCCTGTAAAGATACCAAACTTATGAACAAGTTTCTAGAAATTTTTGAAGATTCATTTACACTTTGGGCAATCCTCTCCAGGCTTTTCTCACCGGTCCTACACACCGTGTTTCCCGTCCTCACAGGAATGTGCATATCCATAATCGCATAATCGTAAAAAAGTCCTAAAAACGTGAAAAAAAATGCCGATTAAATCTTTATTTTCCGCCTTGGCGCACTGCCGCACCATCACCACCACCATTGCCATTACCACGGCGGATGACGAGGGTTGTGGAACGGGTTATCGATATTGATGAGTCGCTGCTGACCCGGCGGCACACACACTCGTATTTGGTTACACATTTCTGAGCCCTTGACTGTTGACAGACATGTGACAGCGGCTGATGGCGGCTCATGGCGGCGGATGACGGGTGGGCCGGATCGTACAAACAGATGATTTAATAACTCTCCTCGCAGAACTGATTAGGAATGCCGCAAAAGGAGTGACCGCACCAGAGGGGTTGGCATTGGCGTTGGCGCTTTTGTAAATATGCCTCTCGTGTTGACAAAAACTAACCACCACCCCATGGTGGGTGGGTGCTACCGGTGGGACGTTGACGTTGCTCCTGTTCCTGCAGTTCCTGTTCCTGTTGTTCCTGTTGTTCGTCTTGTTCCTCTTGTCACCGCAGCATATCCCCTTTTCTCCTGCACCCGTGTTTGTGTGTGATTGATGACAACGCGAATAAGCGATGATTGATGCTTATTTTACACTTTTCGCTACAACACACGGCGACAGATGTTTGTCTGGGAGTCGGGTGCAGCGCACCGGCGTTGGGTTATATATCGAGGGATTATTATGAGCACACGTTCGAGCGTCTCCAGACAACGACTACGACGACTACGACGACGTCGACAAGGACGAGCCGCAATCATCAATGTCACCCATCAGCGGGTGTGGGTGAAATCTCTGTCGGTGTAGTAGTAATTGTTTGATTCTGCCCTCTCCTGCCGACGCGTCGTGTGTGTCATTTTGTGTCTATAGGATGCTTCTTCGTATGGGTTTGGTTATTGGTGTTCGGCAATACATCATCGCCTGGGTGACGGGGCCCAGGCACACCCACACCCATGGCCAGACCCCACTAGACCCCACTGGACAAACCGGATGACTGAAACCAACTTTGCATAGCAGTCTCCTCTGCTGTCTGGCCGCATCAATGCGGCGCATGGTTCTTTAAATACATGTAGTTTGAAATGCCATATAATGTATAGACGATAGGGCGGCGACTAATTTCAGCTAAGATTGTTAATTAGAGCCTTCAAACGGACAAGGATTGTCATAAGTTGTGTGAAATACGAAATGCTTTTACTAACCGAATCGATTGATTTATTTTTGTTCCGTGAATAACGCTTCTCTGTGGTTGCGATGCCTCCAAATGGATAACAATAACATGCTAGAGCATTATAAACCTCTTACTATGACTGCATGATTTTTCCACACAGTTTCCATTGCTGGTCCCACTCTCTTCTATTGAAATGCAGTGGATAACGACGAATAGTACGCTCTGTGCCCACTCTGCATCCACAATCATATGCAGATCGAGCGGAAGCTTTGTGCGCCGGCAAGGGCCGCGGCTCTACTATGTACGAGTATGTGAGCTTATGATTAATGTAACTGGTAAAATATATTTTGTAAATATCGCAATCGTCTCTCTGTCTTTTGGTATTGCTGATTGCAAAAGTGACGAATCTATTGTTTTTTTCGGGGACGGGTTATCTCTCTACGACTTCTCTTCATTTTGCTCACTTTTGTCATGAAAAACGGAGAAACATAGAGAGAAAGATAGAAACCATGACCACTCCATTGATTGGAGCCGCACATGCACGAGGAAAAGTGTCCGGGAGAGAGAGAGAGAGAGAGAGAGAGAGAGATAGAAGGAGTAAGCGCGGGAAATGGCGTTGCGTAGCCACTGTAATTTGATAAGTTCATTATGGCTATAATAGTGGTCCGATCTGATCCAATCTGCTAGAAATGGTCATTGTCAATTATTCTGCGTTTTTGGTTATTTTTATTAAATACATAAAGTTGTATGAAAAAAATTGACAATATAATAAATATAAACTTAAACATCAGCAAATATCTTTATAGTTTTTTTTCGCACATTAAAATTTGTGTATCATTTTAGAAATCGCGATTTGCGAAAACCGGACTACGAGATATTGCGATTGGACAGTCAATGTGCCTCTTTTTGCGATAAGCGGAGAGATAACCGGCTTTAAAATGGGAAAAAGCGCGAAATTACCCGCAGAAAAAACCATAACATCTTTACTTAAACCTTAACTATAAAATACTGCTTAAATCCTATAAATAAAAACGTAAGGCCTCTGGTAACAAAATGCTTTTGGCACGTCGGACGCGGACACGTGACAGAAAGCTAAGACGCTGCTTGCTCCGGATTTGGCGCTACCTCTTGTCGCGAGCGAACTAAGAAAATTGTCGGCGGCGCCGTACTGGGACGCACCGTTGTCTGATTAACACTATTGACTGTAGGCCAGAGCTGTTGAGAGCAAGGATATATGTAAATAGGTACACTCATAGATAAGTCTGAGAAATCCCTTCGAAGGATGGCTACCTTTCTGTTTGGGCGACGAAATCGGCCGCGATGCACTTGCGCCATCTTGCTGCTGGATAGGAGTGACTTCTTGCGTCGGTGCCAGACCTGCTGGAGGGAAAACCAAGTTGAGGTGAGAAAGATGACGTGTGTGTGCTTGTAGTCGAATATAACCTGCATGTTGACGTCGTAGCGGACGCGCTGCTCGAGCATGGGACGCCGTGCCACTAGCTGGCGGCACAGCCAAACAATGCCGTGTCCCAAATCCCTGGCGTCGTCCATGTGGCAGATGTGAAGGGGGCAGCCGCAGGAGCGAGCCAGCTGGTCCAAGCCAAAGGAGTGCTCCACGTCGTACAGTTGCACTCCCTCGCGGTGTCGCTTGGCCACCAGAAGCACAGGCTTTCCGTCCAGAGCCGTGCCCTGAAGGCACTTGCGCAGCAGCGCGAACGTGTCCTCCAGCTCCTCCATGCCCGAGCCAAGATCGAAGCAGTAGATCAGTGCATGACTGGCAGCGTAGTAGTGCTTCCAGAGGCGCTGCATTTCCGCATTGCCACCGACCTCGGTGAGCTGCAGATCCACAGCGATATCCTCGCGCTGTAAAGCCGCCGACTCCAAGCGGTAGCATCGCACTCCGTTAGTGGGATCCAGATCGTCCCCGCCGCGCTCTCGACCGCTCACCCGGTGGCCCAGCTCCGTCTTTCCACTGCCAGCGGGCCCCAGAAGCAGCACCTGGAACTCCTCAGGCGGCGGCAAGGCCCTAAAACAGCAGCAGGAGGAGCAGAAGTAGCGGCGCAGCTTGGCGCATAGCACACCCATCTAGGACATGGCCATACCGACCACCAGCTCTGATTTGTTTGATTATTTTTACTGTTTCAAATAAACTTTTGCTCCGAGTTCCCGTTGATTAATGCGGATTTCAGTTTCTGTTTGTTTACATGCCACAGGCGGCGGCCAGCTGATTGTGCCACGGAGTCGTCATGGGCAACGCAAGCAAATGCAGTGTTTTGGTCAGTGTTCCACTGCTCTTTGCCATGGAGACGCCGACGACAAGGGATGGGATGGAGACGTAAGCGACTCGCAGACAAGCGATTCCCCGGTAACTTTTCTCCATTCGATTGTTCCAATGGTGGTTCTTCTCTGTTAACTGGAATCCATGTTACCCTCCCTGTTCCTTTCGCTGGTAGCCTTTCGAGAATCCCCCTGTTAGGCAGCGTAACAGTTCGAAGTGAGAGCTTTCTCTCTCGAGTGATAGACGCCAGATGGCGTTTTTGTCCCAATTCTGAAATAGTGGTATATCGCATATCCCAGTATCTATGTTTATCCTATGCAGTGTAGTTGGGACTTTTAAAGTTGGGACCTTTAAAGTTGGGACCCATGATGTTCCCCATATAAAATTTGTACAAGTATATTTCAATTAGGGCTCATAATTCCTTGCAGACCTTCAACAGGCTTTGCAATTATTGATTCGGTTTAATTTCCTGATTGCCCCTGCATCCCAAATGCCAGGACACAGCCCGTCGGTGCCAGCTCCAGTGCACACACATAATGCATATTTGATGAGGCAGTGGCAGTAGCAGTTGCAAAAGCAGTGGCTGTGGCAGTGGTCGTTGCGGCTTTGTGGCTTCTATGTTCTGCTGGGGAGCAGAGCCAAAGCTCTTCATACATTTGCGCTAATCGCTCTCTGGCCGTATTTGCCCAGGCCTAAGCCCAGAATAGAAGCCCCTTTGTGTGTTATTCCATTGCATTATGATGTGCTCTGCCCATAACAGTAACGGGTAAGCACATGTAGCCCGCTTCCTGCCCCATCTGCCGCATCTTTGTGTCGCTGCCGCCAACAAATTGAAAAGTAAGCAAGTTAAACGTTCGCCGAACTTTCGGTGCGAGTGCGGAGAGTGAGAGTACGAGTACAGGCCCCAACTCGTCTGTAGCCTAGAGGCAGTCGCCAGCCATCCTTTTTTCTCGCTGCTGCTGCGCCTCCTGCTTCAGCGCCTCCTCCGGATTTGTAGCCTACCTATATGAATACCAAGTTGCTTGGTCTATGGCCACCACCTGACATTAGTTTTGCATGACTTCATCGTCGTCGTCCCTTTTGGCAGACGCATTAATGCGGAACAAAGCGGTGCGAAATGTGACAACACGGACTTAGGCTGGAGCACACCTAAGATGTTCAACTGGGCGAGGAGTTGGCCACGGAAGGTGAGTTAGAAAGAGCAACAAGAGCAATACCTCGTTCGGCACTTGATTGCAGGCAGATTGTATTCGAAGAGTCAGCCACGTGTGGGGAGAGGAGCCACATGCTTACTAGCCAGGAAACGATTTCTAACTGCTTGAGAAAGTGTATAAGTTATTTTTCATCGGATCTAATTTAATTTCATAGACTGCAACAAACTCTTAGATGATCATTTATGGCACTTAACATTGAAAATAAAAAAGGAAAAAGCCCAGCACACTTATGATATGTACATATGTATTTATATAAACGTTTTTTCGAGACAAAGAATGCTGATTTTATACATGATCATTTTAAATGCATCCTGAAATCGTCAAAGCCAAAGAAGATGCCACAATTTTGAGAGCCCAATACTATCTCTAAGAAACCTGCTGAAATGTTCCGAGGTCACACCAGAATTATCCACTCAAATGTCACTATCGCAATATTTGAAAGCGCAAAAATTGGTGCTCCCGCTTTCGCAAAAAGCAATGTTTCTATTTTCAAAACGGAAACATATCTAAGCGAAACACTAAAGATATGCAAAACGAAAGTGTATTTGCGGTGTCCGCAGCAACTCACAGCGTTCCCCGCTGCGGACACCGCAACTCTACATTTATACCCGATACATAGTCAGTATGGCTCTTCTCCGGCAGACGCCGCAAATATTAAACGACACGACAAAGAGTGCGTGCGAGAGAGACAGAAAATCAGTCTGAGCCAGAGCAAATTGATTTGTTCCTTTTGGCTATAAAAACGATCTGATCTGATCCAGATTCAGCAACCGGATAGATATGGTCAGTCTCTATGATTGTGCGTTTTTAGTTTTATCGAATCTGCAATATTGTGGATGCAACAGATTTTCGTCTTTTGTGGGGGCGCAAGGGGGTGGGGCGAAATTTTGAGATATACGTTTTATAGTGAAATCTAACAGGAGTGCGGATACCAAATTTGGTTACTCTAGCCTTAATAGTCTCGGGGCGGAAGGGGGTGTGGCGAAATTTTGACACAAAACGGTTAAGGTCCGATATCACAGGAGTGTGGGTACCAAATTTGGTTGCTCTGGCTCTTATAGGAACTGACCATGAAACCTGTGTGTTAGAGAGAGACATAGCGAGAATGAAATTGTTTTCTTGATTCTGGCTATAATAATTATACGATCTGGTTCAGATTTTACACTCTAGAACATATAGTCTTCCTCTACGATTCTGCGTTTTCAGTTTTCTCGTATCTTTGAATTTGTGGATGCCACAGATTTTCGCCCTTTGTGGGGGCGGAAGTGGGCGGGGCAAATATATATATATATATTGATATATACTTGTAGCAGTGACATATCACAGAAGTCTGGATCCAAATCATCGTTGCTCTAACTCTTATAGTCTTTGAGCACTAGGCGCTAATAGGGACGGACAGACAGACGGACTGGACTAATATATTTACTTTATGGGGTCGGAAGGAATTTGTGGATGTTACACAAATCTACCACAAATCTTATATACCCCAATACTAATTTGAGTATCGGGTATAAAAACCAATACTTCAAATAACGTTACACGTTGTGGCAGACCACGAAAGACAACTGCCAAGGCAGACACTTTTAATTTGCGGCAATTTGAGAGGGATGTCTTGAAAACTCCTCGATCGGTTGCCAATGACTTGAATGAAAGAGGAAATTTTGATGTCAGTGAACGGACAATAAGAAACCTACAAGAACGTCGCAAAAAAGTTGCACCCATATGTGAAAGAGCGATCCATGGAGGTGGGACCATAATGTTTTGAGGATGCGTCGCCTACAATGGCTTGCGAAATTTAGATCCAGTTGATGGTAGCATAAATAAGGAAAAATATTTGGAAGTGCTAAACAATCTGGCTTTCCCCTCTGGAGATAATTTGATTGGGGAGTCCTTTACATTCCAACAGGAAAACGCCCGTGTCAAAAAGCTAAAGCCGTTACCCAATTCTTGAAGGACACTGGGGTTAATACTTTGGACTAGCCGCTTCAGAGCCCAGACTTAAACATTATCGAGCGTCTCTGGTCTTATATAAAATGAAACCGGACTCCAAATTTGACAAGGAAGCGTGAGAATACAATCTGAGAGGTGAAATCACTCTGGAGAGAAATTCTGTTGGCTTATATCCACAGCTTTGTGGAGTCAGTTCCGAGGCGTCTGCAAAGGTGAAGAGGCAAAGGGAAGATATATATTTGGCTGATTCATCATAAAAAGTTAGTTCGTTCCGTTCTTTTTTGCTTTTTTACATTTTATAAAATGTCAAAATCCTTGTGCCACCATCTGTTTGGGAATAATTAATTTTCATTTCACAATAAACGCACTTATCATTTTTTTCTTACATATTGTTAATAGCTTAATATAATACCTATTTACGGTAAATAAATATAGTTTCTACTTTGAGAAAATAAGAAGTTAAAACCGAATACTTATGCCGATGTGTGTATGTAGGCCAGCACCTCTGCCCAAAAACTAAATAGTATTGTCGGTATTTTTCTCTTTGAACAAACACACAAACATATTATCGTACGACTTTATACTGTAGAAGTTGGTAACCTTACTATCTTCCAAAACTTCCACAATATCGTTGGTTTTTTTTGCCTCAGCACTTTGACAACGGAAAATACATTCAGGAAATTTAAAACTATAGGGTAGCCTAAAGTTTAACAGAACCAAATTGCTCTTATGCATGTGATGAATGCATCAAAAAATGCATAAAAAACAAGTTAATATTTTTCATTCAACAAAAAATCTAGAGAAGATACAATTTTTATTAAAAACAAATATAAGCTGAATAGCATATAAGCTATTTGCTAATTTTATAAGCTAGTAGTCAGTCCACTTTTAAAAATGCTAGATCTACCCTGAAATAGGCTAAACTGGCAGCATTGGTTCTATTAAAATATCGTATGGTGTATCGACTCTGGCATATGGTGTGGATGGGTTTGGAGTCTGCGTTTTTGGAAGCTCAAGTCAGAAATTTTCAGACCCCAACTCCGTTTCCAACAGCACCACCAACTCCAACTCCAGTCCCATGCCCATGCTCAAACCTATGCACATTCCCAGGTAAATGAAGCGATACGGCGTAATCGTTTGTCCTCGTATCCTACGAGCAGCTTCGCTCCACTGGACGGCCAGCTATGGGAATGGCTACCGCGTAAGCTTTGGAGTCAGCTCTGGCTGATGTTCTGGCCGCTGCGTTGGCTTTATTCGATTATTTGTGCGCAGCAGCATCATTTCGTTTGCTTTCCGGCTGTTTTCCTTTATCCTCTCTACCCGGCTCCGTATCCGCTGCCGCCACCGCCACCGATAGCGAGACCGCCACCGTCACCGTCTTCGCTCAAGCTGGTCTTTGACTACGACTTTGAGAATGCCACATGGCGACGTCATATTTCCTTCTATTTCTGGACCGTTTTTTTTTCACTTTCTGCTGCCCTTTCTCTGTCTGCCGTTTTTGTCATGCCGTTCACCGTGGAAAAGTTTAGCGGGCTTAGCGCCGCGCACGCCAGTTTGCCCAGGATTTCATTTCCGGCATGTTGCGGTTGCGTTAAGTAACGGAGATTGCATCGCTAATGATGCAATTGTGTTTGGCGGAAATGAAAGCGGTTTTGTGTGACGACTTCTCAGTCCAGCCAAAAGCCAACGTGCGCCTTAAAAGTCCCACCTAGAATCACACCCATTCCCTAGTATTCAATCCCCAACCGCATCTCCCATCTCGCATATAGTTTCGAGGAGAGTCTGTCTCTGACTCTCAGTTTCATTTAAAGTCATCAAAAGCCAATGAAGTTGAAGCAAATTGAATGCAGAGGAAGCTATGTGCCCGCTAATTGCATATACAGTCTTCAGTTGGAGCGAGAGCTGAAGCTCCTGAACGGAAGTGGTTGTCGAGTGGCAGCCGCTCCCGGGGCTCTTCGAACAACCTGCTTTAATGAGCTCCGCTCCGTATAATTGTTTAATTGGATAAGAAAAAGTGCACGGATGCTTGACACACTTTGCAAACGGTACATTGATTGCTGGAAGTAGCAACGATATCATAACGAAATTTTTCCGAATCTCAGCAAACTTTTTATCCCTTAGGCTTTGTAGCTTTCCAGATACTGATTTTACTCATAAGTCTGGCAACTCTCGAGCCTCTCACATCAAAATTTATGATTCTCCAAGTCGAAAAATCTTTTCAAAATTTTAAGTAAACATGAGGTAAGACTTACAGTTGATATTTCAAAATGAAAAATGAACTAATAAATGTTTAACTCTTTATCCGTAAGCTCCCCGAATAATAGTCCGAACAAAAAAAATTCGCTGCAATGTGAGAGCAGGTGAGTGACGTGATCTGACAACGCAGTCGCGGCTACTGATAACGTTACCCCATATGCGAAAGGATCAGTCTCCGACGCAGCGGTGGAACGCAAAACGATCTCGTAAATAAACTGCAGCATTTGCGTCCGGGATTCGGTCTCGGCGCGCCGGTACGCCGGTACCTTCCCGCCGTGTTCGGTGTCATAGACGGTGGCACCCATCCGCGCAGCATCCTACGCGATCAGACCCGTAAGTGCTTCGCGTGAGATGCAGTTTCAAGGCTTGCAGGTATAACACTGCCGCACCCACTTGCAGATAAAACCGATGCAACGGAGGTGAAGAACTTCCGGCAGGCCCAACCGCGACGCCAGTCCCGTGGCCGACAGCAGCTTCAAATAGCCAATGTTCCGGAGGAAAATATAGCAGATGTGTCGGCACCCAGCTTTGAAATGAAAAAGCCCTCTCAACGATCCAATATGGCGGAGGCGCCGGTGGCCAGCGGCCACACGGTCGAGACCGTGTATACGGAAATTTTCGATAGCTTTCCGGACCCCAGGGATATTATGACGCCCGGCACGTCCTTACAGATTAGAGACAAATCCCTTAGCCAGAAGGTAACTAAAATTCTCCGAAGTGTGTACTTAGTTTTTGCCCTAATTCTTATGTCTCTTGCGTCTTGAAGACTACCCACCGCAAGGTCACTACGCATCGTGACTCCAACGGAAATATTACTAGTCGCATTGAGGAGACGACCACAGTGTGCACTGCGCCCCGGGATAGGCCACCGTCCATTACACGGCGCATTAACTTCTCCACAGAGGATGTGTCTAAAAACGTGTCGGACGAAACGATGCTCATGCTCCACGATGACTCTAGGCCAAGGACGCTTATAGGAGAGAGATACATGCCCAGCGAGTATCCGGGTGGGCAAGGACCTCTTCAATATCGCGATCGCAGCTCACAGCGCGAGAAATTGGAGGACGAACCAGCGCATTCTTTCAATGGCATTTCGGGAGCTACTCGCCAATGGCGAGCACCCAGGACTATCGGGTTCCTGAATGACCAGACAATACCGTCTTATGTGGCATACACCACCGGCTTCTCTGACAGGGCACAACAGACGTGGCCCAGTGCCTACAGTGAACAGCAACGGCGAAAAAGGAGATCCCAAGGAACGGCTCCGGACCGGACCAGTTTCCCGGACAGGTCACAACAGGACAGTCCAAGCGAAAACTTAGAAAGTGATCACCGAAGATTCCGATCTCAAAGTCCAGATGGCAGACGCAGTCAGTTTCAAGAGGACCTCAGTTCCGCGACCCGCCAACGAAGCTTGTCGCAAGGCTCAAATCCCAGAAGGCAGCAGATATCACAGCAGTCGCAGAATATAAACAATAATTCTGCTCCTCAATTCAACGACAGTCCACCCAGAGGAGAGGTTTCGCCTTCTTCGAGATCTCCAAATGGCAACGCCCACCCCAAGTCAGTGTCTGGTGACCTTGCTGAGGAATACGCCCCCTTTCGCAATGAAGCCGGGTCGATAAAACGGAGTAACGATTCTGTAAATAAGGGGCCAGTCAAAGTGACTGATGAAGTTCTGGATGATGTAACCATGCCGTCGTCTGGAGAAGCAGCAACTTCATCCCACCGGCATGTGACACTACCCAGCGGGGACTTACGCGAAGTGTCGGCTCGGGAGCAAATAGGTGATGAATCGGCTCCTACCTTTGCAAGTTCAGATCACAGAAATACTTACAGTCAGAGACGATCAATGCCTTCAAGCAACATTAATGATGAATCAGCCCCCACATTTGACAGTACCGGTCGTGGAACAGCATACAGTCAGAGGCAATCCATGCCATCTCAAAACCTAATCGATGAATCAGCACCCACATTTGAGAGTACTGGTCGTGGAACTGCGTACAGTCAAAGGCAATCTTTACCTGCAAATACTCAGAGGAAATCCATGACTTCAGCAAACATATGGGATGAATCGGAACCTACTTTCGAAAGAACCAGTCCTGGAACTGCACATACACAGAGGAAAACCTTGCCTTCAGGTACTCATCGACGATCTAGGCCTTCACAAAACATATGCCATGAATCATGTCCTAAATTCAACTGTTCCGGCGATGAACCTGTACCTACTCAGTTTCAAACCATGCCTTCCCAAAACATAAACGATGAATCAGAACCAACATTTGAGGGAACCGGTCGTGGAACTGCATACAGTCAGAGGCAATCCATGCCATCTCAAAACATATTTGACGAATCAGCACCCACATTTGAGAGCACCGGTCGTGGAACTGCGTACACTCAAAGGCAATCAGCTCAGACGAGATCCATGCCTTCTCAAAACATAAACGATGAATCGGAACCGAAATTTCACAGTACCGGTCGTGGAACTGCATACAGTCAAAGAAAATCCATGCCTTCTCAAAATATAAACGATGAATCGAAACCGTTATTAGAAAGTACCGGTCGTGGAACTGCATACAGTCAGAGGCAATCCATGCCATCTCAAAACATATTTGATGAATCAGCACCCACATTTGAGAGTACGGGTCGTGGAACTGGATACAGTCAGAGGCAATCCATGGGTCCAGCAGCTCAGACAAGATCCATGCCTTCTGAAAACATAAACGATGAATCGGAACCCACATTTGAGAGTACGGGTCGTGGAACTGCGTACAGTCAGCGGCAATCCATGGCTGCGTACAGTCAAAGACAATCAATGCCTTCTCAAAACATCAACGATGAATCGGAACCCACATTTGAGAGTACCAGTCGTGGAGCTTCATACAGTCAAAGACAATCCATGCCTTCTCAAAACATCAACGATGAATCGGAACCCACATTTGAGAGTACCAGTCGTGGAGCTTCATACAGTCAAAGACAATCCATGCCTTCTCAAAACATAAACGATGAATCGGAACCGAAATTTCACAGTACCGGTCGGGGAACTGCATACAGTCAAAGACAATCCATGCCTTCTCAAAATATAAACGATGAATCGAAACCGTTATTTGAGAGTAGCGGTCGTGGAACTGCATACAGTCAGAGGCAATCCATGCCGTCTCAAAACATATTTGATGAATCAGCACCCACATTTGAGAGTACCGCTCGTGGAACTTCATACAGTCAAAGGCAATCAATGGGTGTATTAGCTAAGCCGAGATCCATGCCTTCTCAAAACATAAACGATGAATCGGAACCAACATTTGACAGTACCGGTCGTGGAACTGCATACAGTCAAAGACAATCCATGCCTTCTCAAAACATTAATGATGAATCTGAACCCACATTTGAGAGTACCGCTCGTGGAACTTCATACAGTCAGAGGCAATCAATGGGTGTATCAGCTAAGCCGAGATCCATGCCTTCTCAAAACATAAACGATGAATCGAAACCATTATTTGACAGTACCGGTCGTGGAACTGCATACAGTCAGAGGCAATCCATGCCATCTAAAAACATAATTGATGAATCAGCACCTACATTTGAGAGCACCGGTCGTGGGACTGCGTACACTCAAAGGCAATCTTTACCTGCACAAACTCAGAGAAAATCCATGCCTTCAGCAAACATATGGGATGAATCGGAACCTACTTTCGAAAGTTCCAGTCCTGGAACTGCACTCAGACAGAGGAAAACCTTGCCTTCACGTACTCAGAGACAATCGATGCCTTTAGAAAATATATGCGCTGAAACCTGTCCTAATTTCAACTGTTCCGTTGTTGAACCTTCAACTATTCCGTGGCAAGCCATGCCTTCCCAAAACATAAACGATGAATCAGCACCCACATTTGAGAGTACGGGTCGTGGAACTGGATACAGTCAGAGGCAATCCATGGGTCCAGCAGCTCAGACAAGATCCATGCCTTCTGAAAACATAAACGATGAATCGGAACCCACATTTGATAGTACGGGTCGTGGAACTGCGTACAGTCAGAGGCAACCCATGGGTGAATCAACTCAGAGGCAATCCTCGATTTCGAAAAACCTAAACGATGAATCGGCACCGCCATTTGAGAGTACTGGTCCTGAAACTGCAGACAGTCAAAGACAAACTATGCCTTCTCAAAACATAAACGATGAATCAGCACCCACATTTGAGAGTACCGGTCGTGGAACTGGGCACAGTCGGAGGCAACCCATTGATGAATCAACTCAGAGGCAATCCTCGCTTTCGAAAAACCTAAACGATGAATCGGAACCGACATTTGAGAGTACTGGTCCTGAAACTGCAGAGAGTCAAAGAAAAACTATGCCTTCTCAAAACATAAACGATGAATCAGCACCCACCTTTGAGAGTACCGGCCGTGGAACTGGGCACAGTCAGAGGCAACCCATTGCTGAATCAACTCAGAGGCAATCCTCGCTGTCCAAAAACCTAAACGATGAATCGGAACCAACATTTGAGAGTACCGGTCCTGAAACTGCAGACAGTCAAAGACAAACAATGCCTTCTGAAAACATAAACGATGAATCGGAACCCACATTTGATAGTACAGGTCGTGGAACTGAATATAGTAAGGGGAAATCAATGGGGCCAGCAGCTCAGACCAGATCTATGCCTTTTGAAAACATAAACGATGAATCGGAGCCCACATTTGACAGTACGGGTCGTGGAACTGCGTACAGTCAGAGGCAACCCATGGGTGAATCAACTCAGAGGCAATCCTCGCTTTCGAAAAACCTAAACGATGAATCGGCACCGACATTTGAGAGTACTGGTCCTGAAACCGCAGACAGTCAAAGACAAACTATGCCTTCTCACAACATAAACGATGAATCAGCACCCACATTTGAGAGTACGGGTCCTGTAACTGAATACAGTCAGAGGCAATCAATGGGGCCAGCAGCTCAGACGAGATCCATGCCTTCTGAAAACATAAACAATGAATCTGCACCCACATTTGAGGGTACCGGTCCTGGAACTGAATATAGTCAGGGGAAATCCATGCCCTCAGCAAATATATGGGATGAATCGGTACCTAATTTCGAAAGTTCCAGTCCTGGAAATGCACTCGGTCAGAGGAAAACCTTGCCTTCAAGTACTCAGAGACAATCGAAGCCTTCAGACAATACATGCGCTGAATCCTGTCCGAATGTCAACTGTTCCGTTGTTGAACCTTCAACTATTCAGTGGCAGGCCATGCCTTCCCAAAACATAAACGATGAATCGGCTCCAACATTTGAGAGTACGGGACCTGAAACTGCAGACAGTCAAAGACAAGCTATGCCTTCTCAAAATATAAACGATGTATCACAACCCACATTTGAGAGTACCGGTCCTGGAACTGAATACAGTCAGAGGCAATCAATGGGTGCAGCACCTCACACGATATCCATGCCTTCAAAAAACATAAACGATGAATCGGAACCAACATTTGAGAGAACCAGTCCTGGAACCGAATACAGTCAGAGGCCATCCATGCCTTCTCAAAACATAAACGATGAATCAGCACCCACATTTGAGAGTACCGGTCGTGGAACTGGGCACAGTCAGAGGCAACCCATTGCTGAATCAACTCAGAGACAATCCACGCTTTCGAAAAACCTAAACAATGAATCGGAACCGACATATGAGAGTACCGGTCCTGAAACTGCGGACAGTCAAAGACAATCTATGCCTTCTGAAAACATAAACGATGAATCAGCACCCACATTTGAAAGTACCGGTCGTGGAACTGAATACAGTCAGAGGAAATCCATAGCTTCAGAAAAAAAAAAACGCCAAAATATAAACGATGAATCTGCACCCACTTTTGAGAGTACCGATCCTGGAACTGAGCACAGTCAGAGACAATCCATGGCTGCAGCAGTTCAGAAGAGATCCATGCCTTCTGAAAACATGAACGATGAATCGGAACCAATATTTGAGAGTACCGGTCCTGAAGTTGCAAAAAGTCAAGGCCAACCCACGTCTTCTGAAAACATAAATGATGAATCGGCACCCTCATTTGAGAGTACTGGTCGTGGCGCTGAGCACAGTCAGAGGCAATCCATGCCGTCCCAAAATTTAGACGATGAATCAGCACCCACATTTGAGATCACCGGTCCTGGAACCGAATATATTCCGGGGCCATCCATGCCTTCTCAAAACATTAACGATAAATCAGCACCCACATTTGACAGTACCGGCCGTGGAACTGAATACAGTCAGAGGCAACCCATGGTTGAATCAACTCAGAGGCAATCCACGCTTTCGAAAAACCTAAACGATGAATCGGAACCGACATTTGAGAGTACTGGTCCTGAAACTGCAGACAGTCAAAGACAAACTATGCCTTCTCAAAACATAAACGATGAATCAGCACCCACATTTGAGAGTACCGGCCGTGGAACTGAATACAGTCAGAGGCAACCCATGGTTGAATCAACTCAGAGGCAATCCACGCTTTCGAAAAACCTAAACGATGAATCGGAACCGACATTTGAGAGTACTGGTCCTGAAACTGCAGACAGTCAAAGACAAACTATGCCTTCTCACAACATAAACGATGTATCACAACCCACATTTGAGAGTACGGGTCCTGTAACTGAATACAGTCAGAGGCAATCAATGGGGCCAGCAGCTCAGACGAGATCCATGCCTTCTGAAAACATAAACAATGAATCTGCACCCACATTTGAGGGTACCGGTCCTGGAACTGAATTTAGTCAGGGGAAATCCATGCCCTCAGCAAATATATGGGATGAATCGGTACCTAATTTCGAAAGTTCCAGTCCTGGAAATGCACTCGGTCAGAGGAAAACCTTGCCTTCAAGTACTCAGAGACAATCGAAGCCTTCAGACAATACATGCGCTGAATCCTGTCCGAATGTCAACTGTTCCGTTGTTGAACCTTCAACTATTCAGTGGCAGGCCATGCCTTCCCAAAACATAAACGATGAATCGGCTCCAACATTTGAGAGTACAGGACCTGAAACTGCAGACAGTCAAAGACAAGCTATGCCTTCTCAAAATATAAACGATGAATCAGCACCCACATTTGAGAGTACCGGCCGTGGAACTGAATACAGTCAGAGGCAACCCATGGCTGAATCAACTCAGAGGCAAGCCACGCCTTCGCAAAACCTAAACGATGAATCGGAACCAGCATTTGAGAGTACCGGTTCTGAAACTGCAGGCAGTCAAAGACAAGCTATGCCTTCTCAAAACATAAACGATGAATCAGCACCCACATTTGAGAGTACCGGCCGTGGAACTGAATACAGTCAGAGGCAACCCATGGCTGAATCAACTCAGCGGCAAGCCACGCCTTCGCAAAACCTAAACGATGAATCGGAACCAGCATTTGAGAGTACCGGTCCTGAAACTGCAGGCAGTCAAAGACAAGCTATGCCTTCTCAAAACATAAACGATGAATCAGCACCCACATTTGAGAGCACCGGCAGTACCGGAACTGAATACAGTCAGAGGCAACCCATGGCTGAATCAACTCAGAGGCAAGCCACGCCTTCGCAAAACCTAAACGATGAATCGGAACCAGCATTTGAGAGTACCGGTCCTGAAACTGCAGGCAGTCAAAGACAAGCTATGCCTTCTCAAAACATAAACGATGAATCAGCACCCACATTTGAGAGTACCGGCCGTGGAACTGAATACAGTCAGAGGCAACCCATGGCTGAATCAACTCAGAGGCAAGCCACGCCTTCGCAAAACCTAAACGATGAATCGGAACCGACATTTGAGAGTACTGGTCCTGAAACTGCAGACAGTCAAAGACAAGCTATGCCTTCTCAAAACATAAACGATGAATCAGCACCCACATTTGAGAGTACCGGCCGTGGAACTGAATACAGTCAGAGGCAACCCATGGCTGAATCAACTCAGAGGCAAGCCACGCCTTCGCAAAACCTAAACGATGAATCGGAACCAGCATTTGAGAGTACCGGTCCTGAAACTGCAGGCAGTCAAAGACAAGCTATGCCTTCTCAAAACATAAACGATGAATCAGCACCCACATTTGAGAGTACCGGCAGTACCGGAACTGAATACAGTCAGAAGCAACCCATGGCTGAATCAACTCAGAGGCAACCCACGCCTTCGCAAAACCTAAACAATGAATCGGAAACGACATTTGAGAGTACTGGTCCTGAAACTGCAGACAGTCAAAGACAAGCTATGCCTTCTCAAAACATAAACGATGAATCAGCACCCACATTTGAGAGTACCGGCCGTGGAACTGAATACAGTCAGAGGCAACCCATGGCTGAATCAACTCAGAGGCAAGCCACGCCTTCGCAAAACCTAAACGATGAATCGAAACCATTATTTGACAGTACCGGTCGTGGAACTGCATACAGTCAGAGGCAATCCATGCCATCTAAAAACATAATTGATGAATCAGCACCTACATTTGAGAGCACCGGTCGTGGGACTGCGTACACTCAAAGGCAACCTGCACAAACTCAGAGAAAATCCATGCCTTCAGCAAACATATGGGATGAATCGGAACCTACTTTCGAAAGTTCCAGTCCTGGAACTGCACTCAGACAGAGGCAAACCTTGTCTTCACATACTCAGAGACAATCGATGCCTTTAGAAAATATATGCGCTGAAACCTGTCCTAATTTCAACTGTTCCGTTGTTGCACCTTCAACTATTCCGTGGCAAGCCATGCCTTCCCAAAACATAAACGATGAATCAGCACCCACATTTGAGAGTACGGGTCGTGGAACTGGATACAGTCAGGGGAAATCAATGGGGCCAGCAGCTCAGACCAGATCTATGCCTTTTGAAAACATAAACGATGAATCGGAGCCCACATTTGACAGTACGGGTCGTGGAACTGCGTACAGTCAGAGGCAACCCATGGCTGAATCAACTCAGAGGCAAGCCACGCCTTCGAAAAACCTAAACGATGAATCGGAACTGACATTTGAGAGTACTGGTCCTGAAAATGCAGACAGTCAAAGACAAGCTATGCCTTCTCAAAACATAAACGATGAATCAGCACCCACATTTGAGAGTACCGGTGAGACGAATGAGAAAATAGAAATGGACGACGAGTGGATGTCAGAATATGATGAAGTGGGAGGCGTCAAAAGAAGAAAGATCTCCAGAGGACAACAGGTGTCGATGCCATCGCAAAATATCCCGGTTCCACGGTTCATGCCCTCGGGTGGTGAAGTTTCCGGAGCAGCTAGAAGCACCGCGAGACCGGAGGGTACCATGCCGTCGCGAAACCCTTTTGTGCTTCAGATGACCAATGAGTGTGTGGCGAATGAAACTATCCAACCTTTGCCGTATGTGTCGGAACAGCCACCGTTAGTCGCCTATCAGCAAACCGAGCAGCGCGGTAGACCGGTGCCACAGCATGTCTCATATGCGTCTTTTTCCACGGAACTTCTGGGTAATGTAAATACGCTATCTCATCCCTCCGATACCGGAGGTAGTCAATCGTGTATGTGTGATGGAATGCGAGAGCATTCACTGGGTCAAACCTGGACAGACAGGATGGACCGCTCGACAACCAATAAAATAGAAGATGTCAGTATGAAAGCCTTCAACAACCTTTCTGTCACGCCGCACCACCTATTGCAAATGCCCAAGACGTGTTTGGATATAGCCACCGAGACGCCACTCCAGCGGAGAAGTCAGTCGCTAGAGTACACACCTTCGGAGAATGACAGCGAATCGGATTTCCTTACATGCAAAAGCTCTACTGACTTGCGACAGGAGGACAAAGGCGCTATTCCCTGTGGTATATGCGAGAGAGTGCCCTCAGACCGCTACTTCCAGTCAATGGATGTTGGTCCCCATGGCCAAGTGGTGCAAGGGGTAACCGTAACGACATCAATGTCCATAATTTCGGGGACGCGATTAAATCAGGACCAGAGAATGCGTGCTGAGGTTCAAATGTCGAACTCAATGACGAACTATGATTCAATTGATCAGGTCATGCAGTCAACCGGCCACAAAAGCACTGGAACAACAACACAGAACAGCTGTTCCATGGAACAGCAAAATCAGAACCAAAAGATGCGTGCTGAGGATGAAATGCTACAGAGCGGACGCAAGAATGGATATTCCAACCGAAGCATCAACGGATTCGACTCAATGATCAACTACGTTTCGTTCGATCAGGTCATGCAGTCAACCGGCCACCAGAGCGCCGGAACAACTACACAGAAAAATTGTTCAATGGAACAGCAAAACTATCAACCGAATCAGCCTTGCCCTGGTTGTCCCACCGGAGCTTCCCACGCCATGCAGATCCAGAGAGCATGGGAACAGGGTTTTACCATTTGTGGAAGCAGGCTTGGCACATCACCCATCACCATCACCAATTACCATAGCACTGGAACAACAACGCAAAACGACCATTCCCTGAAGAAAAGAGACTTTAACCCCACTGGATTTGCAGCCGAATGCGACCAAACCAGCTATAACTCCGTGCAGGCGTGCACCTGCCAGCAGTCTCAAGGCGGGGGTTCGGCCTTTCCCGTCGAACTCCCTTGCGGTTGTTCGCCGGATTCGGAGTCCCAGTTCGATTCGGAGACGGAATGCAATGCCGACGGCTTCACCGCCAGATCGTCTAGTCCAGATGAAGTAGAAGCCGGACCCCATTACGACGACTATAAAGACGTAGAGGAGTGCAATGATGACGACAACGATGCCAGATCGCCCGGAGCCTACCCAAACCCTTCCAAAGCCGTGCTGAACTCTGGTGCCAACAACTGCAACTGTCCACTGAAGTCAGAGGATGACTCCAACGCCAGACCGTACCGTCCCCTTAGAGGATCGCCTGGACCCTTCTTCTACGCAGTTCAGGACACTGGAATGTGGGGGATTACCAGCGCTTTTCTGCCGGAACCAGCGATCGCCATATCGCCATGTCTCAATGGACCCTGTTCGTTAGAGTCGGAGCGCACTGATGACTACCAGTCTGCCCGATCGTCCATTTCCAATGAAGAAGATCGTGGCACCTATCGGCCGCCATGCTGGGTATATCCCTCACCGATTCGGATGCTTTTTGATGGATTGGTTCGACTTGGGGAATCTCTTTAAACAATAAATTTTCTACAATAAATTGTAGACACGACCTGTTAACTCAACTTTTAGATAAATCATTTTTGAGAAGCAACATTTAGGACCCTAAAATTGATAGGAAAAAAAAGGATAAACGTGGTGGGTTTCTGCTACGGCCGCAACTTTACATTTGTACATTTGCGTGGCGAAATTTTGAAATACACTTGAAACAGTGAGATACCACAGGAGCGTGGACACCAAATTTAATTTCCCTAGTCTATGAGATCTAGGCGCTCATAGGGTTTTGAAGTTTGGAAATGAATCAGCCAGGCTCTGGCCTGCACTTTTCCAAAGTTTTCCGATTTAGTTTTGAAATCCGCCAGAATTCTCCGTTTTCAAAACAATATCACTGTGCGAGTAGACTCCATGCGAAGTACAGTAGTGGCTCGTGATAAGTTTTGTTCTTGTTATTTCGTTCGACGACTGGCCTACTATTCGTACTTTTTAAGTACAGCCACTGTACGTCATATCACATCGCAAATATCAGTCATCAGCTATTGGAATTAACATATACATCGAAATACCCAGCCTTTGTAGCGCCTGTGGCAGCTATTTGACACTCTACGAGTATCAGAGGTGGCAATCTGTTAACAATTTATGCCAGGTGGCTGTGATTGGATCCCTTGTGGATTGCCGCCCAGAGCGAATTGGTGTTGGAACTTGAAGCCCTAGCGAGTGGCTTTAAAATACAATTTTGGAAAAAGTCGCGCGCCACACGAGTGCGGGCTCGGGCCTGGGACTGGGCTCGATCGAGTGCCGCAGTAGCAGCTGCTGCTGGCCTCAACGCCCCCGGCCTTCCACTCACATAACTTTGGCAGCATTTTTGCAGAATTACAATTAACTGCCTATACTCGACCGCGCCCGATGCTGGTCTCCAGGCCTGGGGGCTCTGTCTTGTCGAGGCCACTGCCACTGCCAGCAGAGCCCAGGGAACACGACCAGGAGCAGTGGAGGCAGCGCAATTGCAGCCTAACAGTATGCAACCACACTTGCAGAAACTACTCCCTTCATGAGGCGGATGGTGGGTGAGTGCGAGTGGGCGGGACTGGCGCTCGGGTTGGGATTCGGGATGGAAAATTTGTTCTATTTTACGCTTTACACACAAAAACAATAAATCGCTCACAGCATCAACACAGCGTCAACTTCCCTAATGCAGCACGTCGCTGCCATGCCGGATCCGCTGCCCACGCTGGATGTAGAATGCAGGATGGCGGCTGAAGCGACCAGGATGCCAGCAATTGAGGCTGAAGCCATTTTAACTGCCACTTGAATGGCAAGAGCTAAAAATAAACAGGAAAGAAGCCTAACGTCGCGTATTGCGACTACATGATACCCGATTGTGTATTAACCATTTTTATATAAACGTACTAAAAAATTGATTAGTATATTCAGGGGCCCTATAGAGAAATCGAGCATAAATTACAGTAGGGCTTATTTATTTTTTATATTACTCACGAATTACAAGTGCTAATTATTTGGTTTTGGCGTGAAAGTGTTCCGAAGGGAGATTCTTTTGAATATGGTCTTCAAAACGCCACTCTTAAGGAGAGATCGTCGCCACTAACGTGGTGTCTGGCTTCCCTCTGCCTGTTGCGCGAACGCAGTAAATCCTTGTATTCTTAGAGTACAGGGTGCGAAAAAAGGTTTAAAAAAACTACACATGTATGTACTTTATGTAGATATTATGGGAGTGTGCCGTTCTGTGCGGGCAAACGAGTCTACGGGGGCTAAAAATGTAAATTGTAATTTTCAACTTTTAAGTGGCTGCCACGTGTTATGCTGTCGCCCCTCCCAGCGTCCCCTTATTCTCTACGGGCTGATGGAAAATAGAAATTAAAATCAACATGAACACGGTCCTGTTTTCCCTTCTACTCTACGCCACCCCTAGTTCAGTGTTTGACAACTGCGCAATAATCTGTTGACTAAAAAAAAGCGTAGTTTTTATATAATAATTCGGAGGTTTAATTATAGTATTGGAGTCTTGAATACGAGTGACGGTGGAAAACAGCAAGTAAAATTCCCCGAGTGATCGATTGCGGTATGGTAATTCCGTCCCAGGAGATCTAGGTGAGGAGTTACTCGTTCCAAGGAAACAAGATTAAGTTTTTAGCCAATAATCGTTCGTACCGTTTGGAAGATTTTTAAACATTAGATTTGATCTGTTTCCATTTTTCTTTAATTTTGTTGTAATTTAGATATGGTTATTCTCTACGGTTCTTGGTTTTGGTTTTTTCGTATCTTCAGAATTGTGGATGCCACAGATTTTCGTTCTTTGCGGTGACGGAAGAGGGCGGGGCGAAATTTTGGATAAAACATTGTGATATCACAGGAGTCTGGATATAAAATTTGGTTGATTTAGTTCTTATAGTTTTTGATAACTAGGCGTCAAAAATGACGGACGGATAGAGAGGTACTCGTATGTCTATATCGACTCGGCTATTGATGCTGATCAAGAATATATGGGGTCTATACTTTCTGGGGTTGGAAACGCTCCTTCTGGGTGTTACACCCCTTTACCTAAAGGTAAAATAGAGAGAGGGAAAAAAAGGAAGTGTCATTTTACTGTTTTTCTGCACGCTTTTTTTTATACCCGATACTCAAAATGAGTATTGGGGTATATTAGATTTGTGGTAAAAGTGGATGTGTGTAACGTCCAGAAGGAATCGTTCCGACCCCATAAAGTATATATATTCTTGATCAGCATCAATAGCCGAGTCGATTGAGCCCCGTCTGTCCGTCCGGCCGTCCGTCTGTCCGTCCCTATTAGCGCCTAGTGCTCAAAGACTATAAGAGTTAGAGCAACGATGTTTTGGATCCAGACCTCTGTGATATGTCACTGCTACCAAAAAAAATCTCCGCATCCACAAATCTCAGAGACTATTAAAGCTAGAGTAACCAAATTTGGTATCCGCACTTTTGTTAGATCTCACTATAAAATGTATATCTCAAAATTTTGCCCCCACCCCTTCCGCCCCCCACAAAGGACGAAAATCTGTTGCATCCACAATATTGCAGATTCGAGAAAACTAAAAACGCTGAATCAGAGATAGAATATCAGATTGCTGAATCTGGATCAGATCAGATCATTTTTATAGCCAAAAGGAACAAATCAATTTGCAGTGGCTACGCAGCGCCCGTGACGTCAGCTCAGACTGATTTTCTGTCTCTCTCGCACGTACTCTTTGTCGTGTCGTTTAATATTAGCGGCGTCTGCCGGAGGAGAGCCATACTGACTTAGTATCGGGTATAAATGTAGAGTTGCGGTGTCCGCAGCAACTCACAACGTTCCCCCTCGTTTTTTTTTAGTGTAGATATTTTGTTAGCATTTGGTTTGAAGAGTTTCTTCTCCTGCGTGCTGTAAAGCGTAAGATGCCTAATTAATGTCATTTAATACATGATGTAAGAATTCGCGAAGGAACACGAACTTGAAATTGTAGCATTTTGTCTTTAATACTTTCACTACGTTCATATTTACTGAACCGCTTGAGAAATATTTCGGATAAAAGTTGTATTATATCGAAAAAACCGAGATTTATTGCAGATATTGTACTGACCAATCTGTACCATCTAATTTTTTGCAAATACAAGTTCTGGGCCCCTGAGCTCGAGGGCCTTGGTGTGCCACAACTATGTATGTCTTCAGGTAGCCGCCTCGTTTAATTTACACCCTTCAGCTCCAGTAAATCCATCCGAGGAGAGGCACTTCAGACAGGGCACATGGTGAAATTCTATCTGGCTGCTCTGCTTCTGTTGCTTATCAAATCAAGAGCCAAGTCCATTGTTGGAGCCGGAGAAGGAGGAGGAATAGACAGAGGTGGGAGTCTTTGGACACATCTTCCACATCTCTTTCTGGGTCAGTCACAAGACACGCACCCACATAGGGAGGTGCATGAAATCGTTGTCTAGGCTACATGTTGTCCATGAAATGATTGAATGGAGAAAATATACAAATCCAGTTAGTGGGAGTGGGAGTGCAGCGACATCTACACATCATGGCATATGAAATGACAGGGAAAAATTGCTGAAAATATATTTGAATGAATTGAATGCAAACACATGGACCCATACCACCCATTCATCGCATCTGTATGCCAGCCAGCAAACGTCTTTCCTGCCTCCTGTCACTGCTGTTCAAACACGTGATCGATCTTCAAGGGGGCTCGGGGCTCGGGGCTCGAGGCTGGGAATGAGAATGAGAATGGGACCAGGAGTCGCCTGCTCAGGTGTCTTTTGGAGCAAGTTTTCGTGCAAAGTTTGCTCAGCACAAACATCAAATGTTGCGCGTCTCCCTCCTTCCGTCTGCCTGGCTCTGCCACACAGTCTGCTCTCTTTACGTACACCTACTGCTGCCTTATTCTATTCTCTCCCCCAATCGCTCTAGTTGTTTATGTGGATTTCTTTTGGTCGTTTTATACCCTGTGAAACGGTACTAAGACGAGATCAAGGGTATATGGCATGAAAGAATATTAATGAATCTTTCTAATTATAATCAACTGTTCTACATCTCGAAGACTTTATCCAAGCTCAAACTCTTTACAGATGTATGACAGGTGTATGACAATAATACGTTCAATCAGTTACCAATATTGTCAGTAACCAGAAAATCGATTAATCTGCAAGTGCTTTATTCTTGTATTATAAGTTATGCAACCAACTTCAAATACCTACGGTTTCATTTGTTCATTCAATGAACTATCTATATTTATATCGACGACTATGACTATAGAAAAATAAAGCTAGCCGAAGATCGCTGCAATGGTATCTGCAAGGGTATGCTAAGTTCTATAACTATGGGTAAAGCTATATAAATCTAAAGGGTATGCAAGGGTATGCCAAGCTTCGGATCCTGAAGCCGGATTTTCTTTTTCTAATTTTTTGTTATATTTGCTGTTGCTGTACTTGCGCCGCTTTCATGTTTTCAGTTGGTTTGTTTGTCCGCCTGCCATTTTGTTTGTCTGTTTGAGTTGCTGTTAGAATTATTTTTTCCACTAAGGCAAAGCCGCGCCGCACACACACACACACACACGCGCGAAAGGACTGGAAGAAAGGTGTGTATGTGGCACTCGTCCTGCCAAGTTCTTCTTTGCGAATACATATGAAAGGCAAACAAACAAGCATAGATTTAATGCAGCTCTTTTGCTCTCTTCTCTCCTTCCTCCTCGGATAAGTTTTAGCTGAAGTAGGAGTATGAGGCTGTCCTGTCTCAAGTCGTATCGTTGTCTCTCTGTCTCTGAATATGTTGTCGTGGTCCAGGATGCTTCGTTAACTTGGCAAATTCCCAAGTCTGCCCATTGCTTACCCCCAGACATTTCTAGATGTGTGCTATGGCGCCATATCAATCCATATCCCAGACGAAATAAAGCCACACAAACCCATCAGATCATCAGGTTCACCATTATAAATATCATATAGCTTTTTAAGTCTGAAAGATCTCAATCCAAAAGATCAAGACAATAGGCTTGTTCTTCCGTCCTTCTTTTCTTAATTATTTTTCTGTATTTTCAATGTATCAATCTACTCTATACTATTTTACTTGTTTTTAAATATACTTCTTTAGACGTTTTATTTTGCAATTTGGGGGTATATATACAACATGCTTACTGGCTAATTAACGGTAACAAATTGCATTTTATATACATGCATAGAGATAGAGACTTAGCTCTGACTTCTCATGGAGATGAATCCATAGTTCCATTCAGTTGACCTCTATGGTGCCACCACGTTCACCGTATTTTCATTTGCATTGAATAGCCCCCTCCACTATAACGTCATCCACTATAAAGTCCCTCCACTAGATATATGTAGGTGTAATGAAGGAAAAGTCAAACTCAGGCTTAAATCAAAGTTCTCGTTACGTCATAGTCATTCTCTCTGTCGTAGCGGTGGCATGGTACATAGCCTCCTCCATCACCATCGTCGTCCTTCGGCACCGCATCCAGGCCCTCTTAAAGTTCACTTGTCACTCACTCACCAGCGCCAGCCCCATCCCCAGTCCCAGTCACATACCCATCCTCGTCATCGTCATCCTTGTCGTCCTTGGCCGGTATAGCAGGCGCCATTCTGCTTTTGCCATCGCCTCGCTTTGCTTTGCTTCGGTCCTGATTTAGTCGGCTCAGGTGAATGATATAAACTTAATTGCGGAAATTGGGTTAAAAAGGGAGGGGGAAAAACTTTGACACATGTGCGGGTTAAACAAATTGATGTGCGACCAAGTGCGAGTGTGAGTGCGATGCCGTTCATTGACTTGACTTTCCTTTGCCCATTGCACTATGGTCCGAAAATGGGATTTACATGGGTATAAAAGCTGGTAGAGGTAATTGCATTATGGAATATAGAACACATTACAAAATCTACGAAATACTTTAGCAAGGTAACCATTTCATAAATTTATTTCCCGACCCAATATATGTACCGAGTTTATAAAGCCAGAGCCAGAGAGAGAGAGAGATGTATCGAATGGTATGGACAAATCTAGAATATTATTTACTAAGTGGAAAAAGTATTGATATTTATGTATTTATATTGTATAAGCAGCGGAGTGCCGGATAGTTCAGCAGAAGTACCGCGACTCCCAACGTTCCGATTAGCTTGAGTTCATTTGACGACTGTATCTGTAGGAACGAAAACAAGTTTTTCAGGATCCAGGATACTAAAGGATATTCGCATATTTCGTTATCATACATTAAAACAACTTTTTTCCAATTGAAATTGACTTTTAGACCATAGTGTAAAGAATACTCGTAAAAATAGAAGCAAGGCGAAAGTTTTTTGCACACGTCGTTGCCCTCGTGGAGCCCCATACCCGCCGTCGGACAGCCCCCACACCCGGGTTAGCCCCTTTGAGCCAGGATCCTGGACCCGGGCCCCCGCTTGTGCCGTTATAATGCAATTTTATTTCATTTCATTGAAGCCAAGTTTCCACAGAAAATTCTTTTACTTAACTTCTTCCTTCACTTGGCCCAATGTTCTCGGTGCGTACGATTCTACTCATACGATATCCCTCGCCCGGCCTCTCACCTCGAAAGCAGCCTGGCAGCGACAAATTTGCCATTGCCTTAGCCCCAGGTCCCCCAGCAAGAGCCCGGCAAGCACCCTTCCGCAGGGAACCCCTAAGACGATATATGCAAATCTTTGATGTAAGTAATAACTTCCTTCCCGCATAAGAAGGAGAAAGCTGGAAAAACATACATATGCTCGTACATACTCCTACATACTCGTACATTCATACATACATACATGCATACATACATACATATGTACGGATTCGTATGCAGAATGGCAGCGAGTGAAAGATGGAACTTTGCGATTGCAAAGCACAATATGAGCGTGTGAATATTGCTTTTAGCATTGCGAAAGTTCCGGCACTGATTTTCCGAATTCGCCGAACGGAAAACGCCGAGCGGATGGGAAAATTCCGGATGAATCATCCAGTGCGTATTTAAACATACGATTAATCGCTCGCTTATGGTACGCTTATGGTGCATCTTGATGCAAGAACAGAAGAAACAAATTTTATATTACATATATTTTAAATTTCCATCGCAATTCAATTGCGATCAACAAATCGGCCAATTGTCGCTCAGACCGATCACCAACCAAAAACCGACCTTCTTTGCTTCCCTTCATTTCTTTCATTAGTTAAAATGGCTTTTTTAATTTTCAATTAATTTTTGTTCAATACTTTAATCCTCTGCCTGCGTGCAATGTTGGAAGATCTGTTTTGATAAGAAAATTGGTCAGAAAAGTGCAGAAATGGATCCATAATGCGTAATACTTATTGTTGTACCAATTTATAATCATTTCTTTCAAAGTTAAGCCCCAACATCTACACCATTGAAAGGCCTTTCACCGTTGGAGTATGTGAGTTTTGAAAGAACAAAATTCTAAAAATTATCCAGGAAATATAATGAAAAAGAATATTAACCAAGTTATCATTAAATAATTTATATTTAGAATTAGAATTAGCCAGTACAAGGATACTTGCATTTAGTCCATTTTGATAGAGCGCAGATTTTTCATTTAATACATTGAATTTATTTTATCCAAAAAACCTTTTTTTATTAACTAAACAATGTCTTGAACGGTGACCTGGAGAACTAAAAGATAGCTATTGCAGAAGGGGATATTCGGCAACACGGTATATTGAATATCTCGGGTAAGGAATGCGTTGGTCGAAGAACACCTCTAGACCACGCCCACAGGAGCGTTCAGTAAGGCAGAGTATAGCCTTATTTAATTTTGTAGCTTAGCTCCTATGAAACTGTCAGATGACTTTGTACCTTTTCTACTCTCAATACTGTTTACCTTACACCAACTTTTCCTTGACGATTGCAGGTTCCATAAATCATATTGGGCTGCGGCTAAGCCAGAGCCGGTGCCTGCCCGGTTCCCAATATATGCTTTTGGCTCTAGTTCCTTTTTATTTTCGCTCTGCCTTGTTGCATAGAGTGGGAAAATGCAAAAATTGTCGAACAGTGCGGTTTTTCAAGGAGCCTCTTCTCTGAAACCCAATCAAAAAAAAAAAACGGAGAATTACTGCAATTTTGTAACTTTTCCACGTGAGCTTTACCCGAGTGTGTTTGTCTTTCCACACTCTTGAAACATTCATAAAGTTGATTTACGCTCAAGTAAACCCAAAAAGTGTAAAATGATTTCATCTGATGATGATTTGGCTTTGCAAATTGCATGCTCCACTGCGTCACTTGCGAGTCTTGCATCTGTGTGTGTGTGCGTGGGTGTGCTCTGCATATATGTACGTATATACATACAACTACATACATTCATACAAAATATGGCTTTCAATTATGTGTTATTACAAGTAAATCCATCAATTGCACATTTTATGTAAGTGGAACAAACAAAGCTGAGGGCAATTTCATTTAACAAACCGAAATTCCACTTATTTGTGAGCAAACACAGTGAACACTCTCCGCAAGTGCCTTGATTCGAAATGGAACGACCACATAGGTAAACAGTCGAGTGTTCCGCCGCCAAGGCAACCCTTCCATGCACTTCCATGCATTTTGGAAAAGATTATCAATGATAATTCCTTGTAACGTGTCTGTAGAAGATCTCCAACTAAGGCGGTTTTGAACAGATACAAAGTCTAGTCTGATATTATATCCCTAAGGACTGACGATAATCTCAAGAAGGACCACCAGGAAAATGCGCACTCGTGTCCGTCTGCAAAAGCACTTGAGGGAGAAAAATATATATAATTTTTTAAGTCCAGAATCCTGAATCCTGATTAAACCAGAATACCCAAACTAACATTTTATGATGCGGTAGCGGCAAGGCGGACCGCGGGTCGCGGCCTGCGGCCACAGCGAGCTGTCAACAAAATGCATCCAATTGAATGCACTCGACCGTGTCGGTTAACTGCTACTTGAGCGATTTGGCTGCGGTTTTTATAAAAAAAGAAAAAGAAAAGAGATTTTTGCGGAGAGCTACCCAAAGTGCCAAAGAGGTCGGCGCCTGTGACAGTGTCAGTGAGGCATTGGCATAATCCCTTCACAAATCTACCTCGCGTAACGAACTGTTAATGCCAGGGCACGGGCGCAGGCCTGGGGATCCCC
Source organism: Drosophila persimilis (assembly GCF_003286085.1). Taxonomy (NCBI): domain Eukaryota; kingdom Metazoa; phylum Arthropoda; class Insecta; order Diptera; family Drosophilidae; genus Drosophila; species Drosophila persimilis. The sequence continues at coordinate 5,703,255 of NW_020825312.1, forward strand.
AGGAGAGCGACGTGTGGTGATGGCCCGGTGATTAGCAGCCAGAACCACCGCAACGCAGAGATACAGTTTCACAAAATTTCCAAAAAAAGCGACCTGTAGTAAGAGATTCCCAGAAAGGGATTTCGAACCGTGTAATCAAGGAGTAGGAACTAATACCAAAAGTCAAAAAAATGGTTCCTGTGTAGAAGAATTCAAAAAATAAAGTAAAGATTAAGAAAATTGGTGCGGCAGTAGCCCTAATTAGTGGTTGAATTATTCTGTAAAGGTTGTATACAATGCCTAAAAATAGGGAAGTGCGGCGGTTTGCGAGTTCATATGCCACTTGGAACAGGCACACTAGAAGCCCACAACCACAGCAGAACCTCAACTTGCAGTGGGAGAAAAAGGTTCCATAATTGTCGAAAAACGTCGAAGGGGTGGTGTGTGTTTTGTTATGATGAAATGATGATGATCCTGGTGGTGATGATGGTGATGATGATGGTGATGGGCAAATATTTAACGTCAGTAATTAGCGCTCTGGCAGAGCGCTTGAAACTACTATGTAATGCGATAATGCCAGCAGCAACATCTACGAGTATTATGTACAAAAATTCATAATGACGTTAAGCATGGTGGTGGTACGAGGAGGTTAGTGGGTTAGGGGATTGGGGTGAAACAAAAGGATGCCAGGAAGAAACGTAAAGAACACTTTTCTAGGCATTTGCGTAGCTTTATCCCCTCGCTCTTTCTTTATCTTACTCGGTCTCTCTCTTTCTCTGTTCTTCCCTCTCGCTCTTCTTGTATATCTTTCGTTTCACCATACTTATATACTCGTCCATGTTTGGTGCCATTCTTTACGTTGTTATTTTTGATGCTCTTATAATTAAATAATTTTCCGCAAATTTTCGCACAGTTGCTGTCTCTCCTACACACATACACTCACACAACTGTACCAGAAACCAACACATAGATACACGTATGCCCCAGATAAGTTATCATTAACATACTCTCATCATCTCCGTGCCGCTCGGTCCCTTAGTTCTTCTTGCTTTCGGCAGATAATGAGAATTTAAATCGCAATAAAGTGTCGGAAAAAGCTGGCAGCGAAAGAAACAAGGTAAAATAAATGTTCAGAGGAATCAGAAGGAGAGAAATCCTTGGGCAGAAAGGCTACAGAGGCTATGACTTCTACATGGGAGGTGGAAATATGGGTTCCTGGAGAAAAGCTGGAAGGGTGTTCGAAGGTCTGGAGAGATCCTGGAAAGCTATGGAAGTCTGGGGACCTAGGGATCGGGATGTCGTGAAGTCTAGTGCACAGGCAGTGAAAGTGCTGCCGATTAGCGTCTGCGTTTGACTCCGGGTATCTTTGTGTGTTTGCATCTACATATATGTGTTTACGGATACGCGTGCGTTAATAAATTGTAATTTTGAAGCGTATTTAAGGCAGACCCAGAGTCCCACTAAAAGTCACAGCCAGTAATAGCTTCCATCTCTATTAATAGGATTATGAGCCACTGGGAGTGGTGTTCCCGAAATGAGTTCCGTTTTGTGCAAGTAAACAGAATACATGGTTAAGATATGTCGGAAAGCCTTTAAAATAGCATCATATGGCCAAGGTTCAAGGATCATACGATAAATCCCAATTATATTAGAACCAACAAAGCTATTTTTACAATCTTATCGTAGCATGAAATTATATCCATTTTGTAAACTATATTTATACCCGGTACTCAAAATCTATAGGGATATATTAGTTTTATGTACACAACACAGCAAAAAAATATATATATTCTTGATCAACATCAATAGCCATCAAAACCTTACCCTTAATGAGTACCGGGTATGATTGGAGCCGCGACCCTGTGCCGCTACTGACAACGTGCCAACCATCTGGTAATAACTGATAATAATCTTCAGTGGGATTTCTGGTTTACTGGGGTGAAATGCAGGTGAAATTGTTTGTTGGAATCGCCCGGACAGTGACGAAACGTATGCAGACTTTTGCTTAGAAAGAGACGGAGACGTTGACACAGAGACTGGGGCACAGACACACATTCTCCTAAGTGATTATTAGCATTAGCAGCGCATTATGGGCATTCAAAGAACCCGCACTAACCCACCCACCCACGCACATCCTGCAGTTACCTCGTTTCCCGCTACTCCCATGCTGGCTTTAACTTCACACGAAACTATTTCACTCTCAGCTCTCAATCTCCCAACTTCCCTGCCTCGACACGTGTCCGTCTGCTTCGTTTCAGGTATTGGCTTTGCAGCTGGCATTTGGCATTTGCCACCAGTCTCCCCCATTGTTATTTGGGGAATACGAGAATGGTCGGGTGGGGGCATCAGGGCATCGGGGTATAGGGGGGATCGGGGGCGAGTGTTTGCATCGGCAATGCTGTTTGGGGTTGCAACCCAAACCGAAAACGAATCCGAGCCAGAGCTTTACGCTGCATTTGAATCCAGCTCAAGCTGCAATTAAAGCAATACATAGTTGCATTTGCTGCGTCCGATAGCTCGCTTTTTGGCAACCCTTAAGCCCATTTAGGCAGAACAGTGCTTCGATATGCTGCATACTACGAGTATACTTCTCAATAATTTGGAAGCGAATAGAACGACTTTGCAAAAAGCGGACTAATTTGATGATTGGAATCTCTGGAACTTGATACAACTTTCATGTTTTCATGGGACTGTGTCAGACAATTCTAGTTGGGAGTTTTGGATAGCAGCAGCTTATTCTGTATTGTGTTTGATCTTGGACTTCAGTTTTGTTCGATGGCTTTTTTCTCTACAGATGTATGTCTGATACTTTCCATAACGTTCCATGTTGATTTTGATGGGACTGTACTGTTTTCGATAACAAATTTAAATTAATTGGTTGCAGAATAGTTATTTACTTATTATTACTTTTTATGAATTTTAGACACTCGATCGCTAAATTGGGATCTATTCTTTGATGCGACATAACGGCTAGTTTAAATTGCGGCTTGTCTCTCTTTGGTTCGGCTTCAGACTCGAACAGCTGCCAAATATTCGCCAAGTCCCTTTTCACCTTCTCCGCACTCTGCTGGCCTTCTGCTGGCCTTCTACTGGCTCTCCACTGCTACTACTGTCCCTCTCCTGATGCTCTTTCCCATCCGCTGATTTCGTCACGCGCAACCGGAAATTACTTTTCGCTGGTTTTTTTTACGCTGGTATTCCCTTTTTTTTCACAGTTTGTAGTAGTTCACACTTGGCAGATGCGACTACTTCAGCAGGGGGCGATATCCTTTCCACCAGCTACATCTACTCCTCTATCCTCCATCAATGCAATCTGCACCGCATTCTGTTAGGTAGGGTTGCTGCTCGTTTCTTCCTTTTTTTTTATCAATAACAAAAGGATGCCTTATTAGAGTGTTCCTTTATTTGAATGCCACATTTCACGCCATGTGCGTGGGGAAGGGGAGGGAAAGAAAAAGAGTGCAAGGATGCTCAGAGCAGGGTGAGGGTGCGGGTGCGGGTGCGGGTGCGGGTGCGGGTGGGGGTGCTGTCATTTCTTTTGTCAAAGTTGGTCTTTTTCTGCTAGTTCACCGAGCTCCAAGCCTCCTTTTGTCAGCCATTGTGGGCTCCTTTGTTTTACCAAAGGCTTTGTCAGGGATTGCATCTCCTCCTTCAGTCGCTTCAGCGGGGCTCTCCAGCTCCTCCGATCATTCCTTTAGTTTATGCAGTCCCATCCCGTCTGTCCCCATACTCCCCATTGTTATCCCATTACAGTTGCTGCGGCAAGGTTTCATTAACCAAAAAAGAGTTGGCTGGAATTGGCCTGAAATGAGGAAACTATAGCCCCATAAACTGATTCTAATCAAAGGATCTTTCTTGAACTGGAAGAACGTATCACTATCTGGCGATTTCCATCCCTTTTGGCTTCCCTCCCATGTGAAGCCAATGAAAGTCAGCCACTTGTGATCTGATTTCATCATTGAGTGGCTACGTGTCCACTTTAAACGCCAAATTAAACAGAATAAACAGGCCAAGAACCACACAGACGGAGCAAGAGGATAGGGAGAGAGAGAAAAAGAGGGAGCTCTGACTTTCGTGGAGCAACAGACGTCTGGGCTCCACGTCTCATAGTCCACATAAAGCCGGCTGAGAAGATGAAACTGAGACTGAGACTGGGGGGACATCAACTAATTGAAATTGCGCGCCAATTTTGTGGCTGAAACCGCCTTCCCTCCTCCGAGCCAGCATCCCTACCTCAATGCCACCCACGTGGACATGCGCAGGGATCCGAAGCCTTAGCCGAAGCGGATAAACCGAGCACGCAGACGGGGCCGAGCCACAGCCGAACCGGACTTCGTGCGTTCTAGTGGGTCGTGTCGGGACTGCGTCTGGCTGCGGTTCGTGTTCGTGTGTATATGAGTGTGTGCGTCTTAAATTTGCCAAACCAAACATCAGCGAATGCAGTCCGTGTCGGTCTCTGCAGCGCCTCGCAACGTCCACGGGCGCCATTCACCGTTACCGTTACCGTTACCAAGCAGTAGCTAAGCAGTGCGTATCGCCTATCGTCTCCTCCGGTTGACCCAATGAAGAGCCGCGTCGTGTGATTCCGCCAATACAATACGATACGATACGGTTTCGTTGCGATTCGCGTGGGGAGTGGAGTGGAGTGCAGATTCTGCCGCTTGAATATTTCTTGGCGCGTCTTTCTGCATTCGATTTGAATCTTGGTTGTTTTTTTTTTTTAAATTTTTGTTTCCTGCTTTCAACAAGCCCGAGTATCCAGCAAATCAACGCCTGGCCCTATGCTGCGTCTGCTCCTTGTGTGTGTACGAGTGTTTTAGTGTGTGAACTTCAGGTGTCGGTTGCGGTCGCCATTGATGAATGGCAAACAAATTGAATGGCACTGGCCGGTAAATAATACGCGTCCGCTTTGAAAGCCCCCGCCCCTTCCGAAAAAGCGCTCCCAGCAAACACAAACCAAACACCAAAACCCAAACCGAAAGCCGACCAGCCGAAAGCCGTTCCAGGGTGCAGAGGTGTGTGTATTATTCACTCGATTTCAGGTAGGTAGAGTCCGCCAAGTGGCTTTGAAGAACATTTCCTGATCTATTTGTCACTGTGGATGTGTTTTTGGATTTGCAAAAGAAGATCATAATGGTATGTCAATGGGGAAATGCTTTTATATTGGGGATAATTAACTGAAATTGGAACGATGTAGAAGATCTTGCAAGGGATTTTAACCAAACACCAAAGAATGATATCTATTTTGGAATGAATATTGCTGGAATACCAATATCTCTATATAATATTTAATAGTTTTGAGTCGTCGTCCGATGTATTACTTATCAATATAATATAATATAACCCATGTAACACCCAAGCTATGCGCAATCGCAACAGCTCAACAATACATAATCACAGTTCATACTCATAAATGATTTTACAGAAAGAATACTATCAACCGGATTGCACAATCAGATTAAGGATCAGAATGTTGAAAGCAATTTCCCATGGCTTACTCCCCTGCCACGCGGTCGCTGGCTAAGAGTTTACGAGTGTGTCGCGGCCCGTATGTCTCGACTGGTTTTCTTTTCATTTTAACCAATCCAACAGTTCTTATTGGAGCCAATTCAATTAAGAGATAATACAACTTTAATGGAAAATTAATTAAGATTTAAGTGAGCATTTTTCGCCATTTTTCAACCATCATGATAATCAGAAACGAAGCTTGAAAATATGACGATAACTTTTCTTCTTACTTGATAAATTATGGCAGAGAAGTCGATAAGAATATGCAAACCAAATCGAGAAGAAGATGAAAGTAAACAGATCCTTAGAATTTGATTAGTATTAGCTCACATTATTTTTAATTCAAATTTAGATAGGGATCGATAATAGTTCCTCCCTCCCTCGGAGATTCCAAATCTGGTGCACTGTAGATATAAAAAACTCAAGGAAAACTGCAATCAATCGATTGAAGCAGGACAATGTTGATATATCATGATGGGTCTACAGAAGTTCTAGATCAATATGATCTTATTATTACTAAGATTTGAGGTAGATGTGGGAAACACCCAAAAGGAACCGTTTCCGACGACATAAGTATGTATATGCTTGGTCAGCATCAATAGCCGAGTCGACATAGCTATGTCTGTCTGTCCGTCTGTCCGTGTTGTTTGACACCCAGTTCCTGTCCTAAGCTAATGTAATATCACAGTAAATCAACCAGATTGCTGAATCTGGATCAGATTTGATTACTATTATAGCCAGAATGAGCAAATCAATTTGCAGTGGCTATGCTACGACTTCCACGCGCTTACTCATTCCCGCTCTTTCGCACACCCTCTTAACGTGCAGTGTGCGCCCTCTGGCGGAGGGGAGCCATACTGACTGAGTATCGGGTATACATGTAAAGTCGCGGCCCTAGCTGCGGCTCACCGCGCTCCCGCTCGTTAAGGGTTGGGGTTTATTTTTTGAAGAATTTAAAAATGTTATTTTTGCTTCACTGTGGAACAGCTTTGCAATTATGAAAAGTTAATGAATGCAGCTACCTTCTGGCCAACAACAATAGTCTAATTTATTTTGACTTTTCCTGAGTTTTTAAAGTAAAAGTTTGAAAATAAATACCGCAAAAAATTTGCAGAAACTCGGATTGTTGCCAGGAAAAAAGGGTACAGCATTTTTTGTAATAGTATTATTAAAATGAGGTTTTATCATATCCATGGAAATCCGAGCCTTGGAATATATATCAATATCAGTTTGTGGTCGAAGTGAACATACGTAGGACTCCCGTATAGCTATGGTTCGTGTGGTAGTGGAACCTATTCACAGAGCCTTCTGATTTATAGTTTTTAGCCGTGTACACAGTACGCGCTGCTGTCTTTCTGCTATCCCCGGGGTGGCATTAGCCGGGATCAACTGGACATTTTGGCCCTGGCAGCGTAATCATATCGAAAATTTGTTTGCCAAACGCTTTTACCCAGGGGTCTAATTCGATTTGGTCAACTGCAGCTAATAAGGTCGGAATGCGACACGGCCGTGTGTTTTTGTGGGGACTAAAATAATTTGCATTTTACATGACATGAGAATTGTTGGGCCCCACCTGCCCCCCGGTCGGCCTGCCCACCTGCGCTGCTGGGCGCTTCATCATCGACGGATGTCGAATGTCGTTAATAATGGGCCTGAACCACTGGCAGGGCCAAGGCAAAAACATTCCATAATAATTAAATTAAAATCTGTTTATTTATGCACTTAAGCCGCACAAAAATAATAATCGTAATAAACAGCAACAATAACGGTTGTAACGCTGGCATTCATCCTGGTCGGTCATTCGAATGAAATTTCTATATTAAATATTATTTATAATTAAAGCAAACAACATACGAGCAATCCGCCCTGGTTCTACCACCCCATCCAAAGGCAGCTTCGGAAATGTGTATTAATTAAAACAAAACATAAATGTACACTTGCATTCGTACTACTGGTGTAAATCCTGATTCGCATCAGTGCGGGTATTGCGGCCATGGTGAGCAGGCGGCCAAGGCGATTCGCCTTGCTCTCAGATTGGTTTCCAATCTGAAATTGAAATGATGCTGATCCCGTGCCAGCTGCCTCGTGTAGCGACTAAAAACATGTATGTACATCTCTCTGCTCTGCTCCGTCTTACATCAAAATTAATTGGAGAGACTTGGAGGAGATTGGTGCCATCTCCTTTGGACTGTCTGCATAATGAAAATTAAATATTTATGGTCTGTATTGGGTCCGGGGCTCGGCAAAAGGTAATCCAATCAATGCCCGCACACGATGATGAGGATTATGGGTGGCTCTGTGGCCAGTAAAAAGAAGATGAGCTGAAAGACAGTATTCACATGCGGCACCAATAAAGCCATAAAAAATATGTTTGGGATGTTTATAGGGCTCGAACTAACAAGATTCAATAGCAGCCACATGATATAGTAGTGCTGGGATCCGATCCAGGATATCTTTGCAATTATTTACCAATCTGCGGAAAGACACAAACATCTGGCAGGAATCATGCTTCCCTCTGTAAGGTTATACAATTAAAAAACAGCATCCATATGAAGTAAAATTTCAGATTCAGTTTTTCTCTATATTTTTCTTGGATGTTGCCACTTTGGTTGTTATTCTTTTTGTTTTGTGGTTAATGCATGGATATTCGGATGCTCTGGACTTTAATGCTCCTGCTCCTGGCTGCTTTTCTGCTGCTGTTTCAGCAAATAATATTTATATTGCTTGTGTTGCTGCTGCATAATTCCTGGCTGCCCGATAGCTGGGCTTCGGAGCAGCCGGAATCCGAAGCAAAGGCTGAGACACTTGCCCCGCAGGAAGGCAAGCAGTGGAATGCTTTGAGCTCCTTCCATTCGAATGAAACTATACTTTCGTTGTAGGACATCTTGAATTTCTCCGGTGTTCAGGTGCAATGGCACATTGCCCGCTTCCGGCTTGTCTTGTCATCGATTTGTGAGCAGGTTGCATGCTCGGAATTCCTGCAAACAATTCTCTTGCCTCTTGAAGATGCTCTATGCTCCATGTATACTTATTTTCTGGTCCGGGCCAGGCATAACTCCGGGCTCCCTGATGGACCCGGACGGAGCGGCGTAATGGGGACTCAGCCTCTGGCCACAATCAACCTTTTTATCGTACTCAAATTGCAAAATTTACATTCAAGCATCGATGGCAAATACAATTAGGCTCGGCCGTATGCCGTTGCAGACGATGCCTGGTCGGATGGAAACGGGATACTCTCGACCAGGGAAAAGTTCCTAATTGATGGTTCGTCTGTTGCTGGCGGAGCCAAGTTATTGACTCTATTGCTGGATTAATTTCCGATGAATTTTCCAAGTGGATTTCGGCTTGTCCCAGTTCTCAGCTCCCAGCTCCCAGCTCGAAGTACCAATTTGTCGTCGATCCGATCCATTACATTGAAAACTGACTGAGTCGACTGCTCTCCCAAATGCTACTCATAATATTTAATGAATGGTCTGTACATCCTGCTACTTACGGCAAAGGCAACCAATTTGCATGGAATTTAATCGGCTGTCCATAATTATTCTATTCGTTTTTGTTTTCAATGAACTGAAGGATGCCGTAGTATGCTCGTGCGAGTAAATGGGTCACATTTAAGATACTCTTGGGGAGGAGCTTACGCACAGGTCGCTGGCTAGGTCCTGGAAGGGTCTATAATCGCATTACTGCAAGCACTTTGGTGAGTTCGTTCTATCAATTTTGGGTATCTAAAGATGATTCAAGGGACTGGCTAGGATTTTTAAATGGATTATGAAAGCTGTAGCTGTATTTTCTGTATCTAATTTTGTATCTATTTCCTTAATCATGAACACCACAGATGGAAATACTATCATGAATGAATATTCCAGATTGAGTCACAATCCTTGAAAATATACTTTTAATCTAAAAGTGGATGCAAGGCCGGACTTTCCGGACTTCTCATCACATCAGCAGTGTCACGTTCCATGCGGAGCGGAGGACTCGAGGCGCTCGTTTGATAACTCAATTGCACCGGCCCGACGCCTCTAATTGAATTTCATATTAATTAACTAATTTCAGCACTGACTTCACTTTTAATTAGCTGGGCTCCCAGAGCTCCCCCACTCTGCCGCCTTCACCTATATCTTTATCTTTATCTATGTCTGCCTATCTTCCATCTTGTGGCAACTGCGACGCTAATTTCATTTGATTCTGGGCAACATTTGAGGATTCCCCGCCATCTGTCAGCCTGGGAGATAGAGCTCCTGTTGGTGACTCTGAGGTGTCTTCGTTGCGTCCGCAACGTTGACTTCACGTAAATACACGTGCCACCGCCTCGCTGGCCACTAAGGAATACCCGTAATATCCCCACACTCGCACTCACACTCACACTCCCATCTAGAGAAACATGGAGAAACACTCACAAATACTCGTACGTATGTACATCGATGTGCAACGTGTTTTTCCGGCTTAATACCTTTCTGAACTGAATGCGAATGGAAATATAGGTAAAGGTACGATGTTAATAGGTAGAGCTACGAGTACGAGTACATATGCAGGAACAATTTTTACGAAAGAGCGACCAACCTCATGGCTCCGCATCCTCTAGCCTAGCTTCAGTGTGTGTGTGTGTGTGTGTGTGTGTGTGTGTGTGTGCATGTGTGTCTAAATATGTGACTATCTGTGAGTGTTGCAGCTGAGCACGCGCCGCTTTACGTTACGGTCGTGACGACCACACACAGACAGTTGCCAGAGTAACAAGAAGCCGTTAGATGGGGCGAGATGCTCCGCTAACATTTGGCCAACAAAAAAAGAAGCGAAAAAGGGAACGAATTTCCGAACATTTTCTTTTCTTTTTCATGTGCAGGTGCAGGCGTGTGCCGTCCATTGCGGCAGGTAAAGAGGCGGGCGACCACCAGAATGAAGACTCGCCAAACGGCAGACATGGCTCTCAAAAAGATTTCCCCAACCGTCCGATGACTGACTGACTGACTGACTGACTGACTGACTGACTCACTGGCCAAAAGTCAAGCACATCGAACACCGGCATTATCAAATCGACAGGGAGAATGTGCGAGGGCTTGCATGATTGATCGTCCACTCGAGCTTAGTCCCTGATGCACAACTGTACGAGTGTGTTTTACAAAAACGGGTGTAGATTTATAAGTGCCCGTTCTTATGGGAATGCATAGTCTTCGGTAAAGGATGTACTTACCCCCCTATTCCGTTTCCTTTCAATTAAGAGCCTATACATACATATGGCATACGCAAGCCGAGCTTCACAGTTGTTCTCCATAAAAATATCCGTGCGTATTTATCCGTTTTTTCGATAATAGTTTATATTTACAAAGACTTTTGTTGTTGGTATTTTTGGAGCTATCGCTGTACCGCCCTTGTTTGTCTGCGTCTCGCTTTGCACACATTTTTTCCATCGCCTCGCTTTCTTTTCTATACGTTTGCTCTGTTTGCACAACTTCTGTTCCATCTCCATGGGCTCATCTGTGTCAATGCCTTTTGCTCTGCCTTTGCTGCCTTTTCCTCTCCCTCTCTCCGCCTGCTCTTGTGTTTTCCTTTCACTTCTTCGCTTATTTTGTTTCGCTTGCGCTTTGTGCAGAAATTGTTGTTTGTTTTCTGCTTCCCCCTTCTGTCGGCTGTTCAGTGTGTCAGTGTTCTAGACAGTCACACACACACACACGTACAGCTAATCGTGTACGATTGTTGTATTAATATTGGTGGCAGGCAGCGTTCGGTTTCTGTTTTAAATTCCTGATATTCGATGGGGTACGAATTGGTATACGGGTATATGCGAGACCCAGAAAACGAAAGCCGTGTTATTCGTTGATTGCTTTTAGAAAATATGGCACATATACCCGTACCTCTGTTGTATCGATATTCAACATATTCATTATCTGACAGAAATACCTCAAATTATCCTTCTTTGCTAAGTCCGAAGACATTTATATCTGATACGATGTTTCCAAAAGGTGGCATCTGAAGATCTGCTCCTACTCTTCCCCACCGATTCATCGATAGTTGAAGAAAATCTCGTCCTTGAACCTACTTTAAGACCCAGCATTTCTAGAATGTTCTTGTCGTTTCTGATCTTAATTGACTTGAACATAAATTACCCAAAAGAAATATTTGCTTGAAGGACTTTAGTATTCTTCAAGCTGTACATATATAATCTATCTATGCAGACAGATAGATGGAGGATGGAAATATAGATATGTATGTGGACTCCTGTCTGTGAACTGCTCACACAAGTCCCAGTGAAATGCTTGATCTAATCTTTTATTCCAGCTGATGGTTGCCCTAGAACATACAAATACATATGTACACACACACACACACACTGCCTCTTTACCCCATCGAAAACCAAAGTCTATCTAAAAACCATAGCATACCTTTTAGGGCATCAAGCAATCGGCTTATGTTTTCCCAGTGAATGCTCGTATTTCCGCAATTCGGTTTTCTGCTGCTGTTGTATTTTTTTTTATTTTATTTTGTCGCTTCGGGGGAAATCGCGTGCCAGAAATCGCTAAAAACTGCCGCTGTGTTGTTTTTGTTGGCTATTTCCGTTTGCGTTTATGTTTTACTTAAATTCCCCTTAACCGGCCTCAACATCCGACCGGGCTTCGCCGGGCCTCTGCCCATTACGCCCACCCATCCATCCTTCCTCCTCCCTCATCCCCGATCGCCCTAACCCATTGCCCTGAATGAATCCCACTCCGTTCGTGGCAACATTTACGCATTGAGAATTTTTACGCTGTTGCTTTTATTATATTTTGTTTTTTGTTTTCTGTTTTTCTACTTTTCTCTCTTTACGTTTTTCCTTCCACTCTTTTGCTGTTGATTATTTTTGTATTTGCACTATCACGTAACAGAGCAAATAAAGCCGTAAAACGTCGTCCCACCCTCCCGCTCACCCCAATTCTCTCCAGGTAAGCCCCTCTTTCCGCTGTGCTATACGTAATGCTTCTCGATTCGTTGCCCCCTCTCTAGTAGTCGGTAACCCGTAACCTCGTATATTCCGCTTTGGCATCCGCTTTTGTCCACAGCATCGAAGTGTGTTCAATGGATTTGATTTTGTTGAGCCGGGCACGAGCAACGGCGGATTGAGCTGGTGGAAATCAATTCAAGTTCAATTATAATAACGAGAAGAGCGGACCACTTAGAACAAGGGAGAAATGGAAGTCCTTTGTCTAAAAAGATCTGTTTGATATACTCGTAGTCCTCTGATTGTGCCAGTATTTGTAGCCATTCAAGTGTAAAATATATTTTTCGGATGTCAGTGCTATTTGTACTTTTTCCAATTCTAGTTTACTTTAATTAATTAACCGATTTCCTTCCCGAGGGGCAAACATATACAGCCCCTGCATTGGTATAGCACGTAGTGAATTAATGGAAGGCAAATTTCGTTGTATCTAACATCTATTGAAGGGTTTCCTTTCCGGGTGCAGCTGTCCGCTACTTGTTTCGCAATAAGCTGCACTTTCACTCGAGCAGAATCAGTGGCTGGCTTTCTTTGGGCCGTTTCCATGCCAACTATCATATCATGTACTCGTAGTGCTTCAATTATCCTGCTGCAGAGAAATATCTTGCTAGGTTTAATGGGGTGCGGACATGGAGCATGGCTGCATCGATATTGATATTGTTCGGAATATATACATGCATATGCTCGCGCATATGTATCCTTATGAAGGGTACAAGCGGTGAGCACTGGCCTGCGGGGTGCGGAAGCTTAAGGTTGCGGCTTGGAGTTGGGGAACAGCTGTCATCCAAGTGGTTTCTCATTAAGCGCCGATGCATAAATCAAAGAGCCGCCAAATAAACACACAAAAACCCAATGCGGAAAGGAAAGCCAAAAACAAGCGAAAGTTCGAGAATAAACGCAGGGATGTTAATCGGAAAAACAAAGAAAAAGGAAAGAAAGTGAAAAACCCAACTTTAAAATAACAGTCGAGCAAGGGAAAACTTTTGCGTGTTTCCTGACGTTGGAAATTCATTAAAAAAATCATATAAATTATATTACCAGGATGTCATTAGCCCGCTGTCACAGGACCAAAGAGTCCCCAAACTCAAATTCATCAACTTTCCCACAAAATTCTCCGATACACTCTAGTCCATACATCAACCCAAGATCAACAACCATTAACCAATTAATTAGTTTACCAACAACAACGCTCTTGTATTAGGTCGTGCTAGATCGTGTTGTTGAGTTGTGTTGGATCGTGGTCAGTCATACAAAAACTCACCAACACTCCCCTACGCCATCACCAACACAGACTCGGACACCAATCACCAATCCTCAACCCCCCAGAGGAGTCAGAGTGTACTTTTCGGATAAATATATTTGGGGATTAATTAAAAAGAGCCGATTGGCTGGAGTGGAAATATTGATGCCCAAGCATTAAGAAGATTATTTTTAGTTGATTCGATAAATCCGATAAAATGAGGCCAGCGGCTGGCAGCGCGGGGGGAGAAGACAGGGTGGTGAGCCTTTAAAGCGCCTTAAGCCCCTTCAAAAGCAGTGCCGAGGGCAGCGCAGCTGAGCAGCAATCAAGTCTGCTTAGGCCTTTGTAAGTCAGCTTAGCCACAAAATATGTGTGCGCTTCAAGATGCTTGACCCCTCACACCACACACACACAAACATGAGTATAAATGCGGCCCTACGCACACATACACAGAACGTCGCAAGCAAATCTGACCAAAGTCCCACCTCAAAGACAAGCGAAATGACCTAAAAATTCATCAGGGACTCCCCCCGAAGCTTGGCGGACTTCCACTTCCCTTCCGCAGTAGTTAACCAGGATTTTGATGATGATGATGATGGGGTTGGGGTTGGGGTTGGGCAGAGCATGCCTCCGATTTCATTATCATTAGCATTAGCCAAAAGCTAAAGGGTAGGGGTAGCCTGCGTAAAGGCTTTGCCAAGGCGAAAAGTCCCGCTACGAATTCACTGACTAGGCAAAAATCGGTAACAGCTCATTATTGATTTCGTTTGCGAATCAAAATGAGGCAAGTCTATTCGGTGTCGGGGGTCGGCTTAAGCATTGGGCGTTGAATCGTTGACGCGACAATAAAGAATCGATTTAGGATAGGGTGGAGCAGGTTGGAGTACAGTTGAGTAAAAGCAAGCAAGCAGAGCACACTACCCGTAGTACGAATAAGAATATTTAAGAGTAAAATTGACTTAAGATAATGATAGTGAAATCCGGTTTTTTGAGAAGGTAAATGAATCCAAAAAAAGTTTTCGAGTGTATCTGGTTATCAATCCCAAATTCGGTGATCAGTGAAAAAACGAAGTACTACAGAGTCGAATAGTAAAGATCGGGAATGAGTGGAAATTAGTTTAAAGAAGAAAAGTCCATCAGAAAACAAAGAAAAGTGGGCAAGAGGTCAACGCAGTTGTGTAAATTAAAGAACTAAAGAGAAGTCTTCGAAGGAATACCAATCGAGAACAAAAGCACAACCAAATATAGTAACGAGCAGTTTCCTCTCTCCTAAAGGTGAAGAGTAGTAGGTTCGACTAGTGTCGAGTACGGTAGAGTAGGGAAAAGCTCAAGTCCTACGAGAATGCAAGGTCAAAGTACGAAAGGGAGGCCAAAGTCGGTAAGAGTGGCAAACATGTAGAAGAGAAGGGATGGAATGTAGAAGAATGCTCGGTGGACACAACTGGGTCCAGTGTCACCACAAGGCTATTAACAACAGTTTGCGCAAATGGCACTGCAATAAAGTATAGCTCTGAAGAAAGAAAAACATTAGGCAGGCAGGCGCAACAGCAAGATACGATGGGGCGACAGTCACCACATAGGGATATGGTCTATAGGATATAGGATATGGCAACCCGTTCTCCCCACTAACACCAGCTCTCTACTACTCCCTCTCCTTGACCACTGGTCGGGGAATGTCTTATGCACAGATTTATTATGTGGCCATAAATAAATTAAAACACCAACACTCGCACACACGCATTGAGATGGCGACCAAAAATGTCTGCCAAGGGGCCAACTGGACGGAGGATGCCTGCTCGGACGTGGACGAGCACGTGGAGAAGTGGGGAAGTCGGGGGTATGCTCCTGCGATTTATATGATAAGGGTTAAAGGGTCCGATGAAAGGAGAACGTCATTCCGGGCCTGTAATGCTCATTAAAATGCATAGAAAATTGTAAACGATCTAATTAGTGGAATATTTTCACCATAATTAAGCATCGGAACGCCCGAGCAAAAGAGAAAAGGAGATATAAATGTAGGAGAGTCCTGTCGGAGAGTAGGCGAATCAAGTGGAAAAAATGAGAGGAAGTCCAAAACAATGAGAAAACCAAGCGAAAGAATTAAAATTAAATTCCCTGCCTGGGTAAGGGCAGGGTTGAGGTATGTAAATGATAGGAATTTAATAAATTCACGGTAGATGGAAACGAGTTTTGTTTTCTGCTTTTGATTGAAGCTTTTAGTGAAGCTTGGAAATCCGACTTACAACCATATTTTAATGGCAACTCTTCAAATCCATCTAATAGGGAAGGCACTCATAGCGTATTAAGATTAATTGACTTTAAATTGCTTTCATGTTTTTCGTTACTGTGCCATATTTACTGAAAGTGTGTAAATTATTGGTGGAATTTTGATGATGATCTTTTGATGCTACAAATTGCAAACTTTTGTATGTAATTTGCACTAGAAAACGAGGGGGAACGTTGTGAGTTGCTGCGGACACCGCAACTCTACGGTTATACCCGATACTAAGTCAGTATGGCTCTCCTCCGGCAGACGCCGCTAATATTTAACGACACGACAAAGAGTGCGTGCGAGAGAGACAGAAAATCAGTCTGAGCGTGACGTCGGGCGCTGCGTAGCCACTGCAAATTGATTTGTTCCTTTTGGCTATAAAAATGATCTGATCTGATCCAGATTCAGCCATCTAATAGATATGGTCATTATCTATGATTCTGCGTTTTTAGTTTTCTCAAATCTGCAATATTGTGGATGCAACAGATTTTCGTCCTTTGTGGGGGCGGATGGGGGTGGGGCGAAATTCTGAGATATACGTTTTATAGTGACATCTTAAAGGAGTGTGTGCACCAAATTTGGTTACTCTAGCCTTAATAGTCTCTGAGATTTGTGGTTGCCTCAGATTTTCGTCCTTTGCGGGGGCGGAAGGGGGTGTGGCGAAATTTGGACAGGAAACGGTCAAGGTCCGATATCACAGGAGTGTGGATACCAAATTTGGTTGCTCTGGCTTTTATAGGTTCTGAGATCCTTGAACTCATATTTTGCAATTGGCAAAACCGACCATGAAACCTGTGTGTTAGAGTGAGACAGAGCGAGAAAGAGTGAAATTGTTTTCGTGATTCTGGCTGTAATAATTATACGATCTGGTTCAGATTTTGCACTCTAGAAGATATAGTCATCTTCTACGATTCTGCGTTTTTAGTTTTCTCGTATCGTCGAAATTGTGGATGCCACAGATTTTCGCCCTTTGTGGGGGCGGAAGTGGGCGGGGCAAAGTTTTGAAATATTTTTGGAGCAGTGACATATCACAGAAGTCTGGATCCAAAACATCGTTGCTCTAGCTCTTATAGTCTTTGAGCATTAGGCGCTGAAGGGGACGGACAGACGGACAGACGGACAGACGGACGGACGGACAGACGGACAGACAGACAGGGCTCAATCGACTCGGCTATTGATGCTGATCAAGAATATATATACTTTATAGGGTCGGAAACGATTCCTTCTGGACGTTACACACATCCACTTTTACCACAAATCTAATATACCCCAATACTCATTTTGAGTATCGGGTATAAATAGTAAGTTTGTAGGCTTGGATGCGTAGATCATCTTTTCATTCTTAAAATTTTTATTTTTCCCAAAATTTTGTTTTTCAAATTAAAAAAAAAAACGATTATGAATGTCACCTGCAGCGCTGGTATCCAAAACATTTTATGGGCTTGAAAGGTAGTTATGTGACCTTCCCTACGATTTTTTACTCGTGTCGGTAAGGAAAGATATGGCGAGCTAAATTTGAAATTTTGTTTGTACCATTTTTCACATAAATTTTTTAAACTACAAAGTATATTCGACCCATTGATACCTACACTCACTAGATTTCTAAAATTGTAAAGTTCTTCAAAACTTGGTGGCACATATATGTAAATATTATATGGAAAATACATGATTAGCTCTGAAAAAAAATCTTTGGGCCCAGAAACTTGGGTTCATTCGTATCCAAATAAATGCAGAGTTCGCTTAGAATATTAAGATATAATAATAAAACCAGAAACAATTTGGTTGGAATGTTTAAATTTTGCACAAATACATTCACGAATTGATGGTAAAAAACAATTCAACCGTGAGCCAACAATGGCTAATGCCAGACACGCAGCATACCAGAGGTAGACGTACTAACAGCTACAAATATCCAATCGGCTACCATTATGGTAATGTTTTTTTCTTCCTTTTGAAAATATTGTTTCAAGCTTTCTGTTAAGTCTACTTTCTGAACACACATGTCGTTTGTTTTTAAAAAACTTGAAAAAAATCACTTTAAAAACTATAAAAATAATTATAGAATAAAGATTTTTATTTATTTATTTTTAAGAATTCATACTTTAAATTTAAATACTTTTTGGGAAAGATGCATTTAACTGGCCCTCTCAAGCACGCTTTTCACATCGTTTCAAAAACAGACTTTGAATAGCGAATATTTAAAAAATAAAACAGTTTTTAAATATACAACTTGCGGTTTAGAATAGTTTGATGGATTTCCAATTGAACTGTAAACAAAAGTTTGCCAAATTCAGCTGAGTTGCTGGACAACGACTGTTTTAGTTTTTAGCCGATCGCTCATATGCGTGGTGTGCTGAATGTTTGATTTCCATTCAACTAATTCTTATAGCTCTCCCACATCTATATATCCTATCCATATCTATTTGTGGCCCTTTACCAGGAGCTTTAATTTGATGGTATACGTAGATGTAAAATTTCAGCAGAGTTTTGTATTTTTTTCTGTTGTTTCAGTTTGCTTTTAGTCCAAATCCAACAGCACCCGAACAGAGTCTCCAACAGTAATTGCTCAAGATTCGTAAACTTAATTAAATCCTGTTTGGGTTTCCTCGTTCTGTGCGGGCGGATGGGTGGTAGCCGCGGCAGCGTGGGTGGGCGATGGGATGTTTGCCCGCTTGTTTGCGAGTGGGTTGGGGGGTGGACCAGATTAGCCAGCGATATCGACCAGGCAGGCAGCCATCCGGTTGCAAAATCCGTTCCTGACTGACAGGGGCTATCAGTGCGTTTCGATCAGGTCGTCGACGAGCCACAGTATCACGAAGAGGACCACTCCGAGGACGAGAGCGAAAGCTGGGCAAGGACCCATGTCATGCCAGCTGACTACGGCAGCGACAACAAAAAAGTGCCAAAATAAATAAATTAAATTGTTCAAAAATGTTGCAGGTTGTTACTCGTCGTGCGATGTTTTTGTTGCTGCCGGAATCGCATGTTGCATACGAAATGGAAAACGGAACTTTCCAAAGTTGATTTCTGTTTTGGCACGTGTTCGCTGCCATCTAGGCTGCCTTTTCCTCCGAGTGGCAACTCCGAGTGGCAAGGAGGTTGTAAAGGAGAGTGGATGGAATGCCAATGGTGGTGTGACAGGGCAGCCATATATTTGAGGACTGCTCGGGCATGCACTCATTACGAATATGGATTCAATTATATGTCACAAGGACCTCGTATATGCTGCTGTTTGGCTCTCGTACATAAAACGAGAAATAAGAGCTCGAGCCAGACAGCCTTCAACTACTCAGATATAGTCCATATAGAGTCATAGAAAAATGTGCCTTGAAGGACATCTCCAATACCGACTTTTACGTTCCGTTGAACATATGATTCTTCGACCATTTACTTGCAGCATCTTGTGGAAGATGTAATAATGTGGAACATTTTACCGGTACAGTGGGCTGTGAAAATGACGAACAATAATAGGGATTTGCTTTACGGATTTACTGGTGCCCCACTGGCTATGATCTATGTATTAATGGGTAATATCTCGTTGTTCTCTTTGTGTTTTCACTGTTTCGAAGTGATCTTTTTTGTCATAGACAATGTGAGCGAAAACGAAAACCTTAGAAAGGCTGAGCGTGGCTTTTGTGCGTGAGGATTAGAGACGGCAGTGCACTCCCTCGAGTTATGGTACGTGTCTATCAGAGAACGGCTTTGGGTGTTTGCACCCGTATACTACCAAAATTTTTGACGGATGAGCACATACATATGCTTATTCGCTGTTGATTTTAAATCTTTCAAACTGTGCCTTTCTTGTGCTCGTTTTCAGATCTCTCAGAGCCGAAGGACTCTTTGGGTCGAGTCAGTCAGCGGCTCATTTAAATGTATGCGTGTACTGGTTCTGAGGCTCTCAGACATTTTAGATATGATTTTATTCACAGCTGGCATTTTTGCTGTTGAATGTATAAATAGCGAATTTCTAACGAAGTTTTTACTTATACTCCATACGTTATTGATGCTTCCATCCTATAGCTATGTACATATACATATGTATATGTGGAATGATCCCACCATTCAGAAGGACAATGCAACACATGCAAATCATTCATAATTGTGTGTTCAGCTGTAATTAAGTCAATTAATCATTCACCTGGGGGACCTGCCACTCTCCGTGGCAATTCCCATTGCCATGCCCCAACAGCCATCACTTCGCCGGTGCCTCCCGCCCCGCTGTGTGCCGCAGAGCAATGTATCTAATGGCAGGGTCGTAAAATGTATTGCGTATACGCCTCCGTGTACCATGGAATGCTTTTAAATGTTAAATGCGCAAATTACGCTGCATGTGACTGTGACTGTGACTGCTACTCCGACTGCGACTTGGAAGGTGACTTCAGCTGCTACTGACAGCCGTGCTTCCCCTACTGCCCTGTTTGTGTGTGCGGGGGCATGGCCTTGGGCTCGAATGGGTCCGAATGGGGCGTGAATCTTCACAGCCTCTCCTGGCTGTGACGGCAAACAAATGCTTTGATATTTATTGCCCTCGCAGTCAGCCGCAGTTCTCCATCTAAAGGCCCCTCCTCCAGATATGTGTGCGTCGCGTTCCCCCTCCCCATGCCCCTACACAGTCAAGGTGATGGGGCAGGCTCCCCTTAAGTGCACAAAAAAACGCGAATAGCAATGTCATCGTC
The DNA here is from genome assembly GCF_003286085.1 of Drosophila persimilis. Classification (NCBI taxonomy): domain Eukaryota; kingdom Metazoa; phylum Arthropoda; class Insecta; order Diptera; family Drosophilidae; genus Drosophila; species Drosophila persimilis. The sequence continues at coordinate 5,723,900 of NW_020825312.1, forward strand.
GTCCTTATGTGGGCCATGACCGTGCACTAGGCGGGCCGAAAAGGAGAAGAGAGATGGTGAGGGAGTCCAGAGTTCCATCGTTTCTGTTGTTGTTGTTGTGGTGGCCGAGTTGATTGGTGGGTGGGTGTGGTGCAATAGGCGTGGATTTGAGGCCAGAGCTCGCCACAAAATAAAGTGAGAGCTTAGGACAGGAATCTGGGTTGAGTTCTACTCAATGCTTTTACGAGAGCAGTGACCTATAAAGAGCTCCGCTCTGAATACCGTAGATGGAACCATTCAAATATTACCATATACGGGGTAACCGATTTATACTACATATAAATTGATAATTTTGGATTTGTTTTCTCCAGACATATGTTTTCAATCGCTGCAAAAACCATTAACGAGCCTTGTAATCATTTTTGGTGAATAAAGAGCTTGAAATGAAAAATCTGAAAGCTACCACAAACAATAAAGGGCGCAAAACAAATATTAATTTTAGGTTTAAAAGTAAAATATAAACAAAAACAAATAAGTTTTATGAAATAAAAAAGATTCAATCGAGTTTTGGGATGGAAAGGTGCAGTTCTTTCATTTTTAATTGTTAAAAATGTTTTTAAAACATTTTTAGAAATATATAAAGCTAATTATGTTTAATCTTAAATATATGTCTGTCTATCAGTACTTTTGATTTTCTGTGGTAGGTTAAACAGCTCAGAAGTTAAAACACTTTTCAATTTGAAAAGTGCTCTGGTTCATGAGCCACTGTAGAGCGTTGGAAGTTTTTCAGATTCTTGAGAGGAATGTATGTGGTAGACTGGTGGCAATGATGATCATTTATTGAATAAGTATGTCGAGTTTAATATTATTACTGCTCTAAGCTTTACAGTTTAACAATGCGCGTTTGCACCTGATGCGGGGCTGTACTGAGAACTGAGTGATCTCTGCCTCTTGCTATCGGCTCTCTCAGAGCTGATGTCTGCTCTATACAGATGATGCGAGAAATCTGCGACCGCTTCGTGTCTTTCTCTGTGCTTCGTTTCCTACATGTATTGTATGTACAAGTCTGTGACTATTTAAATGAAACACAGGTTCTTGGATAAACAGTCATTTTATTTTTCAGCAAAGTCTCCTTCTTGCTCTGTACACTTTGTCCAACGTTTCTACAATTTTTGTATCTTTTCCAAAGAATGGCAATTTTCGAGGTTCTCAAAAATGCATTTGCTTGTGAGATGACTTCATAGTTGGAACCAAATCTCTTTCCGCCGAGCCATTTCTTCAGGTTTGGAAACAAGGAATAAACACTCAAGGCTCAATCCGGAGAATGGGGCGGATATCCGTAGGTAATTCGTAAGCTTAATTAATAGAATTTTGCCTTGAAAATTTTCTGATCTTCAAAAATCTTTTGCACTTTCAATCTCCGATCAGCCAACACAATATCGTGAGTTTTTTTAAATTTGTTCAGGTTTAGAGACCTCTACTGGGTGTCCAGGATGCTTTCAATCGTTTGTGCTTTCTCGTCCATAACGAAATTCAGCAAACAAATTGTTTGCCATTTCAATGTATGGTGTAGAGTTCTAATAGGATTTATTAAGCTAAGTCATGTTAGAATAATGGCAGGAATTCCCTTTTTTTCCATTTACCCAAATACGAGGAAGTCTGCTACTAAAGGCCATAAAACACAATTAAAAGAACACAGTTTCCTCAAATTTTGACAGGAATCAGCTGATAAATGTCAGTTGAAAGAAACAGTGTTTCCCTATTAGTTAATAGGCTGCAAATAATTATGCCATTATATTTGTCCCGAGAGTGGAAACATTGAAATGGTAGTGTTTTCACTCACGTTTTGAAATTAATATTTAAATATTATTCCTAAATATATGTCAAATTTAAAATAAATATATATCATAATTAGATTAATTATATAAATTTTCTAAAAATTGTATATACGTATTATATTTATTTGAAAGTATTTTATATTTCGACTAAATATGGATCGTATTTATAAGTCATTATAATTGACTTTTTATTTAAATCAAAGTTAACTCTATTAAATATCTAAATTTCAGCCGAATATTTAATTTCAAAATGGGTGTGTTTCTTTTTACCATGCCGTTTTTCCCCCAGTGTATGTTTATAACGGAAGCAATGCGTAATCGACGGTGGAGAGGGTTACGATCCACACACTCTCCTAACTAACAGATGTGACGGGTCTATAAAGAGAAATTGTGGGGTTTTTTCTTCTTTGTTTCTCTTTCATTTGTCCTTTTTATTTTTATTTTCTTTGCTATTCTTTGCGTGTATTTTTTAGTCTTCAAGGGGTATGACGATTCTGACCATTAGTATGTTTAATGAATATAAATTTACTATATACATTTATAGTATTTAACACACGTATTAAAAATTATATCAAAATCAGAGTACCTTGTGATGGCGTTGACATTGGGAATGTTTGACGATGCATTGCTAGGGTATGTGCAGCTTCGGTCTCCTTCATTTTTCAATATTCTTTTCCAATCTCAGGTGGAATGAAATAGGTGGAAAACGTGTGAGGCTTGTGGCTTGGAGTGCTGTTATATTGAGTTGACAAGCCAATATTCAATTTGATTCACCTGCAGCAGTCGCTGATGGGTGCGGGTTGCGGTAAAACACAAGAAGAGTGTCGCATGTGGCAGAGGAGGAGGGATGAGGGTTGCAATGGTTGTATAGATGCCTGCCACGGTGCTCTTTCTCCCTGTCTCTCTCTCTCTTTGCCACAATATCTGTTAATGGCGCATTTGTGCGTTTGTGCTTTTCTTCTGCTTCTGCAACCAACAGCCAAAGCAAAATCAATTATGATTTTTATTCCTGGCAGCGAAATGCGTAAAGCGAATGAATGGTGGAGAATTGTAGCGGCGCCTGAGGTGACTGCTATAATATTTTTTTTTAAGATCAGCCCGGAAGTCGGCATCAAATTCGAACGTCCGCTTTAAAAGCTCCAACATATCTTATAATTATATTTGGCAGGACATCTGGCAGGTTCTTGCTGGTGTGTGCCTTGGTTGCCTTGGAAAGCTCGGCTTTGACACTTGACAGATCAAAAGCTAAAGCTGAAATCCCTTCACTTCGTGCAATCCGATCTGACAGCCATTGATGGGATAGACCGTTGAGTCTGCGTGCTGAAAAACATCTCATGTACGAGTATGGGCTTATGTGGATCATAGGGATAGCCACTTTTGCCTTTACGTACCTTCCTATCGCAAGGACTTTCCGAAAATAAGTATGGTTGCGCAATGTATAAGGGCTCTTCGATGCTTAGAAATGCATCTCAAACTTAATTCGGTGTCACCTGCACATTTCCTTGGGCCAACGCCAGAAGCCAGACTTAAAATAATAGACTTTGCCGTTACGCTGTGTGGTTACGTGAGTGGTTATGTTCGGGTCGTAGCTCAGCATATTCGTACCTCTGCTAGTGCGGGGGTATGTGCTGTTGACGACGTTGACTTTTGATCGCCTTTTACCCCAGCACTTTCTTGGGAATGGGGTTGGAGGTGCAACAATATGGCCGAAGCTGTTCTCTCCTGCCGTTTGGCGAACGGGGCGAATGGGGCGAACGTATGCGCAATATTTGTATTACAGTTTCATATTGCAATCAGCCCCTCCAGGACACGTGTATGGGAGTGTGTGGGTGGGTGGGTGGGTGCGTGTGTGTGTTTGTGCAAAACGGCTTCGGTTATGGATAACGAATGCTGCGACGCTGTTGGCCCTTAACTCAAATGTACAACATCAATAAATAAAGAAATATGGCAAGGCAGCAAGGATATGAAAAAAGGATAATAAACAGGGTCCCCCAAGAAATCTATAACGGAGTAAGCCACATCAGAGCGCACACAAACACACAGACACATAGATGTGGCACATGGCAACACATTTTGTGCTGGCAGCAAAATATCGATGAGGATATGGAAGGACATGTTTGTAACTCTGGCGGTTCCCCCACACACCTACATACACACACACACACACACGTTTAAATTTAAACGATTTGGTGGGTGCATGCTCGCATTCGTGCCACACTTCCACACTGCCACCCCTGCACACACATAAATTTCCATATGGCGAACGACTCATGCAATATGCAAGATAACTTCGATGAAAAGGCGATAAAAGACACCAAAGCCTCTTACGCTCCCTCCCACTTGGGGTCGGTCTCTGGATGTGGCTGTGGCTGTGGCTGTGACTGGTGGTGTGGGTCTGTGCTTCAACCTCATCTTCGTAATGTCGATGGCATTCAAAATGTATAAAGCAAATGCTTGTGCCCTTCCCTCTCATCGCCTTCGCGTTTGTCCACATCTCCTGCTTCCATCATCACACTAATGTATCCTTGGCCAAATTATGAATGACAGTCGCGAGGCGAACGCAGAATGCGCCAAAGACATCAAGTTGGTATTTTTGTCTTGGAAATTGGCATGATGAGTGCAAAAAGAGGCGTACAAAGCAGGAGATGGAGAATAACAAGGAGAAGGGGCAGGGGCAGGCGTACGAGGAAAGCACTGAGACCGCTGAAAAAGGCTGAGCTCCCGCAGACGGAGGAAAATAACCTGCATCGATTTAAGCTGAAACTCTACCGAGAACATCTTCCAGTCAGAGACTTTGACAAAATGTACGACAAAAAATATGAGGCAAAGAATACAGGAAAAGGCTGAAAATGTACCAGTTACACTTAGAAAAATCATCTACTTATTTGAAACCGAAAATAGTAATATCTAGGGGTGTGTCCTGGTGGAACATCTTTTTTGTATATTAAGTAGGTATAATATCCCACGTAACCAAACAAATTCATCGAGCATTCGAGTTCGAGCCAAATATTGAATATTCCGTTCATCCGAAAGTGCTGATTGGTGCTATGGCCAAAGAATGTCCACATTGTCATGCACTCAAATTCAAACATGGGACAGATGGCATGTGTAGCGCATCAGGAAAAGTGCAACGACTTGAAATTGAGACATCACCAGAACAATTGAAGGGACAGCTCATCGGCACGAGTCCAGAGTCCTGGTCCTGAAGTCCATTCTCGCCTTCAATTCATGCTTCCAAACGACATCGTTCGGAACAACAGAACCAGCAAAACAATACTGCCAAAAATGGTTCACCGGGTCAGCTGGCAATCTATAAACGTTTTCTCCCTTCAAGAAACATATCTGTCAAATGTATGTGGGAAGATTCTTTTTAACCGTAGTAAATCTGTAATGGATGGGTACTTTTCCAGTACTTTTTACCTACTTTTTTACTTTTTACGATCGATTGGAATACGGTATACCTTCCAAAGTGCAAACATTAACAACAACCAAAATACCAATCTCCTCCAACGACACCTGTTTGGAGACAAACTCAGCTGAAATGAATGCGATGGGTTGGATCCAGATTCGGATAAGGATAATGATGATGATGATGATTATGATGAAGATGATGATGATGATGATGGGGGTGAATGCATAGCATTCCATCAGCTTTTCAACTGGCAATCAGAGCTCACCAGCCTTTGGGGCATGCCATAACCATTATTGCAATTCATTTTCCAGCTTAGTCCCGCAGACTTCGGGGAACGAGTGGGAATTGGAACGTGGCGGCAGCGGCAGCCGCAGTCCCCCCACAGGCCGCTGCCGATGTGGCAGCCACCGCTGCTGCCGTTACCACTGTCCCTGCGGCTGCCTGCTGTTGCCTGCTGATGGCGCGGTTGGCGTCGCTGTCGGCAATGCGAAAAGAGCTTGAGCGTGCGCCAAATTAAAACACCGCAAAATGTCAAGTGCCACAGAGAAAGAGAAAGAGTGGAAGAGTGAAAGCAGGATTAAATAGAGAGTGAGAGAGTGAAAGAGAGAGACAGAGAGTGTAGGAGGTGGCATGAAAGTGGGACAGCCAGAGCGGAAGGATACGCGTCGCAGTTATTTTAATGAGCATTAAATGATGTGGCAAGCCAATGCCAATAGCAGACCCACATCCAAGCAACCAAACACCCAACACCCACTACCCCTTCCGTGCCCCACCTTGGCAGTGCCACCGCCACTGAAAATCCGTTCCTGCCCTGCCAAAAACTGTGCGCCTCATTTACGGCTTAATTATGGCAATCGACAAATATGCATTAGCGTATGCAACACATTTGTAATCCGCCCCTTTCCTCCTCTCAATCAAATATCCAATTGCAATGTTTTACAAGACCAAAAGACCGGAGAGGGAGGGGTCTGTATGTGTGTGTGTGTGTGTGTGTGTGTGTGTGTGTGTGGGGGGGTGTGGGAGAAAAAAATTCATGACATTGCTGCAAATTTATGGGACACACAAAAATCCATTGTGCTCGAGCCCAGCCCCAGGCCTATTGCCCCAGTCATAGTTCCAGGCATGAAACCCGGCTCCAATCTCACTCGCAGTCCTCGAGTCCCATCCCCGAATGCCGACCAGGCTCAGCCGTTTCACGCATCCCAGAATGAGGTTTGGGGAGAGATGAGGGGATGAGGAGTCCTGCATTCCGGTATTCCGGCTGTGGCAATCGTTTGTGGGCCATCCGATGTCACATCCGTTGAATCGGTTGAGTTTGGAGATTGGATAACTGGAAAGAGCGGCGGCACCAGGATGTGGAAAATGTGCAGGATTGGTGGGGGAAATGGAAACAAATGTTTTAGAGATATTTATTTGCATATTTGCATAATTCTCTTCTTCTATTTCTGGTCCCATTTTTTATGCAGCTTTTCCATTATTCACATAGAGATGCATATACGCGCACATACAACCCCCCAAAATGTAGCAACCCAATGTGTCATCCTCTCGCCAATCATTGCACTCCCTATGCCCTCAGAGCGAGACCAAAAGAAGTTTATTTAAAGAAAAATATCGCTGTATTGTATGGTCAGTGACCTTCCAGAGTCCATTCTTCGGGTAAGAACGATAAGACAATACGAAATCTGATCTAAAACTAACGAAAACATACTCTTACTAGCTTTTTGTATTTGCATTGCCACGATGGGCAGCTAAACATTTATTATGAGAGGCAGAGATTTATATGTATTCCCCAGAAATGTGGTTGTCCCACGCTCTAGATCGAGTTTATTATATATACATTGTCTTTTTCATGCTTTAGGTTAAATGATCCAGCTTCCAATTCAGCTGATATAAGTACAATATAATATATAATAATATAGATTTAGACTATGCAAGGTCGTGGTATATATTTGGTACATATTTTTTTGGCATATATAAACCGACTCACTGCGTATTTACAAATATAGGGGTAAGTGGGTGAACGATCGATGTGGTGATCTGTTAGCTGCGACGATTAGCTCGAGACTAAATGCGAGTGCCCTCAGACGAGCTTACACGCGAGCGAGCGAGTACGATGCAACGAGAGCGTTAGAGCTGCTCGGGGCTGCTGCTGAGCCGAGTACGAAAGATCGATGGAGGCGATATACAGGGACGAAAAAACATAAACGAACTATATACAGATGAAAGAAGGTTTTATTTTATTTTATTTTACCTCTTTTTCAGCTTTGATCACATATACTGGTAATGGATATTTGAAAATTGAAAACTTAATTTAAAATGCAATGTAGAGAAACTGAAGGCCAAAGAGAAAGAGTAGAATAAAATTAATATTATAGCGACAAATTTTCAGAGAATATAAACTTGAGAAAGCTTTTTCTCATTACATTTCTTGTTCGATTATTCCTCTAGAGCAGAACCTCCTTAAGAGGAGCAACACTGGTTGTTCGCTTTAAAGTTTTCTTTTCAAATAAGTGTCAGTTGCTGTTCCTCCTCATCTTTGGCAAATTGCTTGCGCCAAACGATGGTCGGACGGCAGGCGTCGCACTTGCACTCTGTCACTCTGCCACTCAGCCGCACTCTTGAAGCTATGACAAATGCCATTCAAACGGGGTCAATAGTGTTTTATGTGGCACTTTAGTCAATTAGCCGAGCAGATGTTTCAGTGTTTGTTTTTCGTAGTTTTGTGGGCCTGTGTGACATCGGACATCGGACGTCAGTGTCCAGTGCCCAGAGTTGGGCTAGATATTTTGGCCGACTCCCGTTCGAATGTCCATTCCGGCACTCCAATTTATTCATGATTCCGATGGATTACTTTGCGAGATGCAAACATAACGCAAAATAAATAATACACAAGCTGAAAATCATGCGAAATTATTTATTAAAATTTTTGCTCTCCTCTTTTTATGCGAATACATTTTGTTGTTTTTGTTTTTTTTTTTGTTTGTCTTTGTACCGTTGTGTCGTTGTGTTCTTTTTGTTGTTGTGCCAAACAATGCGAAACAATGAGCAAATTGTCCATCTATTCGTATCTGCAGCTCTTGCTGTCATGCATATTATGTATTTGCATTCAATTTTCGATCATTGCCTGCTAAATGTTTGCCATGTTATTCCCCCCACGGACGACAGCACACATACATCCAGAGCGGGAGAGGGAGTGGCCAATCTTGGATACCAATGCAGGGCACTTTTTGTTAATGAATGTGAATACTAAATAGTCTTCAACTGATGCGGAAATAGATAAAGGACTTATACAAGCATCGACTGATTTTTAATGCTCACCAAAAATGTAAGCTTACATAGAAATATATGTACAATGTACATAGGCTGAATTGCACCCACAGTACATACATTATGCATGTATTCTTCTTTTGGTTTTTCTTCGATGCCCTCGATGCTGGACTGTTCACCACTTATGTATATATTACTTTAAACAAATATTATTCCCTGAAATAAAATTCGTTTTGTGTAGATTCACTCGTGCAGGCACTTGGGAAATATCATAATAACCTTTGCACATCGATAGATACACAGGGAATTAATTTATTAGCATAATCAATGAACAGATTAGGCGAATGGGATTGGGAGTGGGATAGGGACTTGGGTGCGGTTAGAAGACGCAGCAGGCTGCTATTGGGGGCGGAGGATATTGAGCCTCATCTGCTGTTGCCCTTACAGTCCGTCCCCTCCGTGGCACTCGTTGAAGTCCATTCGCCTAAGCATCGGTCGAAGTCTTGGGATTGTCTATCTTTTCAAGTTGCTTGTTCAATTATTAAATGCTTAAAGTAATACCCGATTTACTGGGACGAAGGTTGACAGTTGTTTACCACTGAATAGTATTTTTGAGCGGAGTGCTCATGGATTGGGCAATCATTTATTTCCCATTTTGGTTGGATGCATCGAAGATCTTTTCTCTGGCGCTCCATCAAGATCTCAGTCTCCATCAAAGCCGACCTCTTATTTCTCCCCTCACTGGCTATTAGCTTCAATTTGCATTATTTTTGGGTGAGAACCTTTTTTGACTTCCGTCCGGGTGGCAGGCATAGGCCCAGGCCCAGGCCCACGCCTGTCTCCCACAGCAACAACCACAACCGCAGATATGCTGGCCATAGAGCAAGGTCGTGGCCGGACGGGGTCTGTGAGGGTGAGGGGCTCGCATCATAGCACATTACCATTCATGAAATGCAATTTCGCAGCCAAAGCATACACAAAGCATAGATACAAAGTTCCCACACAAATACGCAATACATACACACGCACGGTGTCAAAGGGGTGTGGAAAGCTGGCCCAAGTAAAGTGCCTTTCGATACCTCGCACACGGGACAAACTTGACGAGACACGACTGATGGAGGGCTATGAGTATGTGAAGAGTAGATGCTAGAAAGTTCCAGTGACTCCTTTACTATAATACTCGGGACTGTATGGGCCGCACTCCTTGATAGCTTGGATGTTGCCCCATGTATAGTGTAAGGTCTTGTCCACGATAATCATTTGACAGAAGGGCATCAACCGCGTCGATCAACCCCCACTGTTGCCATTTTGGGGATTTTCTTCTTGTTTTGCTTCAATGATTTTCAGGCTTGCCACATTAATGTGCGTCCGTCTCCGTATCTGTGTCCTCTGTCCGTATCTATGCGTTTGCGTATGTCTGTGTCTATGTCCGTGTCCGTGCCCGATCTGTGGATGTATTTGTGTTTATTAGGATGTGCGCGCATGTGTGCGTTTGTATTTATATGCATATGGAAATTGCTGAGGCTGTCGTTGTTTCTGTGCTAGTGTTAGTGTTTGTGTGTGTGTGGTGTAGTGTGCGTGTGTGTTGGCCACCCCTCAATTATGTATGCATAAGTATTAGCCCAAAAGCGGTAAAGTTCTGTGCTTTTGCCCCTGCCACCACTACCACCACCACCGCCGACACCGACACCACCCAGTCACCATTGCCGTTACCATTCTACCCATCCAAAATGCAGGGCGGCAAAGAGATGGGAAACGAGGGGCAGGATAATAGTGGCTGTCTGGCAGGTCTGTTAATTAGCGTGCCACACAGAGCACAAAATGCGGCAGTGGCAACAAAATTCTGCAAATGCGACCAACTTTGCCCGATAATGAAAATAGAGTTCGTTGTCGTGGTGCAAAGTTCTTGCGCCAAAAAAGCGTTCATCAAAGGTTGCAAATTGTGGCAGGCCTTTTGTCTCGCTTTCACTCCCTCTCACAGGGCTTAACGGGAGTGGTGGGGCGGCATCGAGATACTTTCTGATGCCTGTCATGGACACCTGATTATATAATTACTTTGCGGAGCCGTTCCTGATTCCCACACTCTCTTTCTGTCTCAATCTTGTAAATTATTGACACTTTTTGGGGCATTTCCCTTCGGCACGCTCCTTCTGTTGGGGCAGTAGTATCACCGACGAAACACCCTTCCTTGTCCGCCGACTTCCCCCTCATGACGATCGTTGATCATTCCTTTCAACATCCGTCGGATCTGCCACCCTTGTCTGGCATCCAACCAGCGACGGAAGGAAGTGGAGGAAGGCCTCAAGTGGTGGAAGGTCTTTCCCTTCAGTAGGGCGGGGAAAGGCAGAGAATATCCAAGGCGAGCCAGGACCTGGTCAACGGAACAGCAGCTGTACGAATGTCTGTGTCTGCTTGTACGAATGGTATGTGGTTTGGCTGGGAAAATGTATAATAAGAAATCAACAGGGCAGGAAACCGTAACGAGGGCCAGAGGTTGGGCCAGAGCCAGAGACAGAGCCACAGACCGACTCGCTGTGCCCCACTTAATTTGCTTTAAAGTCCTGTTCAGAAAAGTTGAAAAGCTCTCTCTTCGTTGGCGGAGGAGACAACTGTACCTCCAGTTGAAAATTAAATATAATTGCATATTTTCAAAATTAGATGACTCGTAACCAGAAGGACTCGAGCACATTCTCTGTTCTCTGCTCTTTTATATACCTTTAGTCACGAATGGTAAGGTCTGCCATTATGCTTTTATGGAAAAACAACAGAATTTAAATAATAAGGTATTCTGATGCGCTGCGTGTAGGTAGATTTTACGATAGATCTCCTTTTCAGGCAGTAGAGATCTCTATGGTCTCTCGGAGGGAGCGATACTCAGTGGGTGTCCCCACAACAGATACAATTACCTTAATTGAAAACTCAATATTCGTGAGACTGACATTTTATTTTTTAACTGTTTATAGCTGCAAAACGCAGTGTAACATGGGTTTCTTTGCATTCCCTTCAGCCGTGGAAAGTGCCACCCATTTTTCCCAATCGCCTTTACAGTGAAAGGAAAATGATACTTGATATTTTTTCGTTCGTCTTCCGAATATCGAAGCCGGTGATTGATGGCTTTGAGCCCTGTCCAGCTCGCACACAGGTACCGTATATGTCCTGTCGTTTCTCTTGTCTTCTGTCTGGTGTATGACGTCCGACGGCTTTTGTCCTGGTCCCTGTCAATTGTTTCCTTATTTATTTGCATGATTGCTCCGCGTCTTGGCAACAACTTTTTGAGTACATGGGAAAACAACGAACGACTGACATTTGAATATTTTATAAGACCTAAAATCGAATGGCAATCGAAAGAAAAACGAAGAGTCAGCGAAAATGCTGCACGAAAGTTTTTCGCCAAAATAATTTCGACTTTTTCTTGTTGGCTTTTTCGGCTGAAATCGCGCGTAAAACTGTCAAAGAGAATCGTCACAAAAATGGGCCAAAGGTAGGGATCGGGAGTGTATAAATAGAAGGACGTCGCGGGTGGGCTGTTTTGTGACGGGATGGTGAGGCCCCATGGGGAGACAAGTGGGCTTCGGGGGTTTGCCTTAGCACTTATTCAATCAAAATCCAAATATATACACTACAGTACGGTGCAGTACATAAAAAGAGACGGAGACTGAGGGATGGGAGAACTCCTGTCAGACCCACTCTCAGATCCTGTGCGGCAGTCCTGCTTTATCTTGTCACTCCCCATTCCCCCACCACTCACTTCCTTTGGGAACGATTCCCGATTGTCAAATTGTCATTGTTATGCATTAAACGAAAATTGCGCATACGACGCGTGTGTCGCTCTATCCCTTTGTGTTTCTTCTGCATCCTCCTCCTGTCCGCTGCCTGTATTGGCGGAGAAATAAACTGTAAGTCCCATATAAAATGCAACTTTGGCAAATGAAACTGTTTCTTCCTCCCTCCCTCCCCTCGCTCGAATTTCCCCAAACTCGTTTCCTCCGTTCTTTCTTCGCAATCAAAGTGCACGCAATAAAATTTTCTTATTGCCATTCACTTTCTCGGCTTATGGCAGAAACTCGTTCTCTTATTCTGTGATGTGATGGCGACCCTCTGGGGGAATTGACTCATGAGGCTCGAGAAAATTCACAAATGAATCGCAAAAATATTGAAGCAAGCACTTGCCCCGGCCATCAAATCGTATTAGTAACGAAAATTTTGTGCGCATTGAGGTCTGTTTGCTTCGCAGAACTCTGCATTGTTTTCTCTTGACATTATTCGAAGAAGAAAATTCAATTATATCTATATAATTATCGTATGAAACTCACTTACTATTAAAAGAGCCCTGAGCCTTTTCAGTAGAAAAATCATTTTTCTTTTGCCCTTAATGACGGAGTTTGGTCGGGATTGAAATCATTTCTTACAGTTTCTCAACGAAAGTTCCTTAAAGGCTTCCATTATCATATGAAAATATAGCTCTCCTCCGATTTCGATAGTACTTTCAGGGTGTTGCACGCTTCGGTTCGCAGGAATTATCTGGTGCCTCCCACGTGGTTCGCATGTTTCGGATGCCCCCGCCTCGCTGTTGGCATACAGCTCACGCACTCGTAACGGCGAACGGGATATGGTATTTGGGATATGGGCAAGAGGTGTGTCCTTGCCAGTTATTGTTATGGCTGCCTGCCCACTGTCGCTGCCTCTGCCACTGCCACTGTCGCTGCCTCTGCCATTGCTGCTGTCACAGCCACCTTGCCTCATTCCAGTCCTCGTCTCATAACTCTTCCCGTGCCGCCTCAATCCGTGTCTCGTCCGCGTTCCTCGTCTGCGTTCCTCCTCCTCATCCTTCGTTCATCAATCATACGCAACGCTGGCACGTGCAACAGAGCGTAAACGCAGCAACAGAGCGGAAGGCAGTCTAGGGCCTCTGACCCAGGGCAGGCGAAGCGAAGGTTGAGTTGTCCTGACAAGGCAAAGTGTCATAACGGAGCTCTAATGAAGCGTCTCGGTTTTCCCCCTGTCCGTAAGCTGCAGGCTCTGACTGCAATCGCCCACAATTACAAAACTTCAAGCTTCCCCTGCCAAGCCCTCCCAGGAATTGTTGGATCGAGCGGGAAATATATATATAAAGACAAGAGTAGATACGGAACTGAGTGAAGTGCAGTGGAAAGGAGTGACGAGGAGAGAAAATAAGCAGAAGGAATCATTTATTATTAATTATATCACATTTTATCGATATGTGCTATTGGGGCTATTACAAATGTGTTCTTATAAACTATCTTATCTTTGTATTATACCTGCTATGCAAGGATATACGAAACTTCTTATCTGTCCAATGAAGGTGGGCGTGGCGGCGTGGTCTGTCACATTTTGTTTAAAGTTAATATTTACATGCCACACCATCGACCTTCACACCCCACACACTCCCTGTGTGGAGCGCCAGAAGAAAAGTAGCAAAGTAGCAACAAATTCTTGTCATTTGCAGCTGCTGGGAGAGGACGACAAGGCGACAGCGACAGGGACAGCATATCAAAAAGGATCAAGAGAGCGACCCAGCGCTATGGGGCGATGGGGACGGGATGAAATGAGACGAGATGAGATGAGCAGAGGCGATGGTATGGCAGCAAGTTTTGCTGGGGGTCGCGTCGGGCAGTGACAACTTCAAGTTCATAAAAGCGCAACTAATGTGCAGGCGGAGAGATACTCACCCTCAAAGCAGCACCAACTACCAGGCGCATCGCAGCACAGCACACCTGACAGCCCTACGAAAACACCCAGCCGAAACCCTCTTCCTGCCACTTTATGGGGCGAAATGTGTTTCCCTTTCATATTTCGTAAACAAAACATCAACGTGAAAACTTTTTACACTCTAGTGAAGGGTATCACAGCGTTGGCCGGCTATACTATGTCTGCCATGTCGATCCGATAAATAATATAAGGATTCAGTTAGTCCTCAGGATGAAAGCAGTATAATGGTAATATTGAGTGTCATTCAGAAAATCAATCATACCAATGCGATGCGATGCGAAATATCTAAAAGAGTATTCAGACCTTCGGCTTTTAAAGCTAATTTGAACTTTCTGATTCGCCTTCTTCGCACCCCATCACCACCAACCCACTCCTTCTATCCTCTCCAGAATTTATTCTTTCCTCTCGAAATTGTTGTTTTCCTTATGGTTTTGCCCCCTTGCAGACCCCCCCTCCATCCATCCATCGTCAACCTCCCCATTCAGCCCCATTTAGCCATGAGTTCCAATGAGGGAGAAAAGTTTCAAAGAAATCACAGAAAAAAGAAAAGAGTGCAGAACGAAAGAAGTGAAATAAAGAAAATAACTTTTCACATTGACATGTTTGGAGCTAGCCTCCACTCCTCGAACCCCTCCTCCATTGCCGGTCCACCATCAATTTGCGCACCCTTCAACCATTTTGTTTGCCATATTTCTTCCATTTATCTGAGCTCCCCTCCCTACGTTGTCCCATCTGAGTCCTTGGATGTGTATGTGTATGGGTGTGTGTGTGTTTTTTTTATTTTTCTTGGCGTGGTGTGGTGTGGCTTTGTTGTAATGCATTTTTACGTTAGAAAGCTCAAAGTTTCTTTATATTCGCTTATTGTTTATAAATGGTTGATAAGTGACGCCCCACTCAATATATTGACTCCTACCCGTGCCACAGCCGAGGCCGAAGCCGCAGCCACAGCCAACAACCTTCCTGGCACTTCCTTGTTGCTCCTTATGTTTGCTGAGTGCCATTGGGGTTCGATTTTGATTTTGATTTTGCAGCGAGTGCCACAGAAGAGCTGTGCAAAGTCCCTCCGACTGTGCAGTGTTGGTTAAGTCTCAATTGTTTTGATATTTGTCCATTTTGAGGCTCTTTTTGTGCGAGTAAGGCTAGTCTCAATTTTTATTAGTTTGTTCATTTTATGGGGTCTTATCCCACTCGTGTGGCTCTGCCATATCTTGCCAAATCTACTCGTGGTATTATGTTTGTAGATCTCCCAAATAAAGTGCTGAGTATGAGTTGTTTTGTTACAGTATTCGAAAGCTATTGGGTTTTTATTATACCAATATTTTGTTCGTTATTTTTACTCCATTGTATTTTGGATTCAAAGTGCTAGTATGTTTCTGGATCAAGAAATGGCTGGAGTAGTGTTGCGTTGAGTGTCGAGTAGTTTCCGTAGCTAAAAACCCCTATTTCATTTAAGTACTCCCATGCTGTTCTATACTGATGATATTTCTCTCTTAAAATACCCGGAACCGGAGTATCGACACTGATTTGATTGCCATTCTCGGGTAAATCGATGGAGCATCCCCACTTCTTCCAAAGTCTTTCGATTCAACCCTTTCAGGTCCTGAAAGTACGAGCATCTTGTAACCAAATCAACCAGTTTTGTGGCTGCGGGAGGGGAATCGCACTGCGGCCACGCCCACTTGGCCATTAAGTGCATTTCAAACTCTCAGTCTCTGATTCCCGCTCATTCTGTGACTCCTCCTAACATTATCTAGATTTTTATGCGAAAAGTTTGTTTCTCCTTTTCTCCTTCTTTTTGAGTGTAGTGAAGTGCAAAAGGGAAACTTCTCCCCCACCTGCCCACCATCCCACCCAGCAGCAGCACCCCCACCCCGCTCTGTGGTACACTTCGCAGGCAGTGCGTGCCTGCCTGTGCCCTCCACTGGCGGTCTGGCAGTCTGGCACCCTGCAGCATCGACCCACCACAATGTTTAGCTAATTTAACTATGTCTCCGAGTTGGCTGCCAAACAGCAAACTAATGACACTCGCTAAAACCCCGAAAATTGTACGAAGCTCAAGAAAAATTAATTCTGAAAGCAGCTAGGGACTGCTGGTGCTGTCCCGTCCTGTCCTGTCCTGTCCTGTCCTGGATGTGACCCTCTCTAAATGAGGGGTTTGGGTCGCGGTTTCAGCCAACTTTTAATAAACAAAATTACAGAAAAACCAGCGCACGCTCCCCGCCTCGGCCAAAGCGTTTGGCCAAATAAAAAGCGAGATAAACGGCTAAAAGAGGGTCGCTAATTTTTCGCCTTCTCTCAATCCCAACCCCCTCGCCCGCGCTAGCAGTGAATGTTTTCGGTGCAGTGCGGGACAGGGGTCGTCTGGTTGGTCTACTAAGTTGTTTTGGCTCATTGCTAGTCCCAGTCCCCTCTATTCCATGCACGTTCCTTGCACCTCTGGGGCCAAATGTACTATTAGCTTGCGCCAGGGCCCAGGCGAGATTTCTAGGATGGTATGGATATAGAAAGCAGAAGTAGATTAAATCGTGGACTTCAAAGTTAATCCCTGGAATATATACTTTCAATACACAGCTTGATTAATATCGTTCCCGTATCCATTTCGGGGGCAGTATGTATCTTTCGTGGAGTACTTTGTCCAGAAGAGAGATTAAAAGAACGAACCCATGAGAGAGACTAAGAACTGAACTGAAATAGTCACTGAGGCAAATAGAAGGCCACCTTATAGAACGCTGAAAAGAAATCACTCGCCAGGTAAAGACTGAGGTTCTGGTAAGGAGATTACACCATGATTGCGCAATAAGAGGAAATCTGTTGAAAGAAAACAGGAAAATATAATCAGAGAAGCATCAAAAGAAAATAAGGGGAAACCCGCGAGAGAGGATGGTATGAACAGAACAGCGAAATCGGACAAGCAAAATGTGCAGAGGATTTCAGATCAGAAGACAGATCTGATAAAACTTAAGCAAGGTAATTTCGAATAATCTTCTCGAGCGAGTTTCAGTTTAGTGGGCTGTTTTCATTTATTTTATTCTTGTTCGGCTCGAGATCTATTTGATACTGATTCCCGTTACATTTTTGCGATTGCGTCTTTGCTAAGAGATGGACTTATATCTTGTAATGTCATTCAGCTATTAACATAGGGAGAGAAAGGGAATCATTAGCAAAGTAAAGCTTAAAGAATTCGTAGGACATTCCGCTGGAAACATCGGCAATCAATTGTCTATAGCTTTAACTCGAAACCATCTCCATTTCAATTCTTAATTGATTAAATTAAGAGTCTTAATTTGAACTTAAGAACATTTTGGAAAAGGTTTTAGCTTTAGGAAATCAACGATATCCCAATGAATCTTTGAAAAAAAGTCGGGGAAGAAGAGCAGAGCCCTGGACTACCCCAAATTCAAAAGAAGACTAAGTGACAAATCAGTAATATCTGTAATAATTAGAGCCTTTAAAGCCTTTCTTACGGAGAAGCTTAAGTCCCACAAAATCAGCAGAATTCGAGCAGGCAAAAGGGCGAAAGCCCTTAAAGAGCTTCCCGGCCACAACAAAATGTTTACAAAAAGCAGAGCAAATAGTCGAATCGACATTCGAACAGGCCAAAAACGAGGCGAGGCGAGACGAGGCCAGTCGAGACGAGTCGAGGTCCCAAATGTAATCAGCGAAAATGCGAAATGACAGGCAGCTGGTCAAAATATCAAAATATTTCAGGGACCCACTCCATTCATATCTCTCGCTCTCTGCCTCCCTCTCTCTCTCTCTCTCTGTCTCTTTCGTTCCAAGTAAGGTGTTTCAGTGGGTGTGAGTTTGTAGAGATAAAATTGTTGGCATCGGGGTCACGTGTAAAGGTCGTAAATATCCAAAAGCACAGACACATTGAAAGAAGGCCAAATCCCTGACCATTGGCTGGAGGATGGCATAGTGGAGGATGGCGGATGAAGCGGGGATGGCTAATTATGACAGGCCATTTGCATGTTGACTGTTAATCACAATTATGCATAATTAATCCTAATTATGCATAAACACACAAATTAATAGACAAAATATGCATATTGCAGCTGTCGGATCAATTATTCCTCTCTCTCTCTCTATCTCATGCCATCTCACTCCATCCCTCTCTCTCTCTCTCGCGCTCACTATGTCTCTCTAAGGATTGGTCTATGCGCTTGGCCTAAGGAGAGGTCAGAGACAACCTTCAATAAGTGATGGCCGCATTTCATGTTTAAAGAACCGAGACCCAAACGGTCGGCACTCACCGGGTGAGGATGAGGAGGACCAACCATAAATGGAGTTATCGTAAAATATGAAACAAGTCCCCAAACAAATCCTTGAACAATGGCCAACAGATAGACACATACAAGGGGGTGGCACGAGCACCGCCAGTGTGGACATGGAGTGGACCGTGCAGGACGTGTTGAAGCAGAAAGGATTCAACGCTCTACTTGCAATTTCCGTTTGCCTCAGCTCGTTTGTACGTTCGCTGTTGTCCGTTTGTCTGTGTGTCCGCTTTAGATCCTATATAACACACACACACATACGAGGAGAAGGACAGACAGAGATAGGGACGGGCACACAAGATATAAACATAAAATAAAATAAATCTTTGTTTAAATACCCGAAGAATGTTTGAAAATATTTTCAAAAACCACACGTACAACGGACATCACACACACACACTCGTACGTACATACATGCATGGGCAATTGCTCTTAAGGATACGGGTCCGGGTCTTTGTCTGGGTCTGGAAATAAAAGGCATCCCATAAATAATATTCAGCATCAAATCCGCTTTAAACGACGTAGCCCCTCGGTCCCTTCTCCATCCAATGGTCTGCTGACCAGTGGGTTGGGGTTGGGGTTGGGGTTGGACCCATTGCCAACGCCATCGTCATCGCCAAACATAGATGGGAAGGATATGGATGGTTGGTTCGTTGGTTGCATCGATGGGGGATGGGGGATGGGGGATGGGAGTATGCCATTCGCTAATTTGCAGGAAACTTACAGTACTCACGTTTTGCGAGACCTCCTTAATCTACTTACTTCAGGGAACAGAGGTGATGTACAGAGTCCCATGCTTAATGCTGACATCGGTGTAAATGTCATCCGCCTGTAAGTCTCCTTGAAAGCCTTTTATGATACAAGCCGTAAGCTCTAATAAATTTGTGGGCGTTGAGATCTTCGCTTGATAGATCCATGCTCAGATAGAGACACAGACATATTTCAAGGAGGCTCTAGAATACACGAGCAAGTGATGGGGATAGAAAAGAATCGGAATCGAATTAGGAGTCCACTTAAAATAAAATACGTTTGTGTACCAGTGTCGGTTCGAAACATTAGCTCGGAACAGACAGCGGAAGCCGCCCTAGAAATGCAAACGGAAATTCAGCTGCTGCCATGGGGGCATACTCGTGTAACTAGGAGTAAAACAAATCCAGATTTTTGCCAACTTAAATCCGTGTTTATGTCGCTTATTCCCAGCCTTCCAGCGAAATTTCCACCACCTCCTACTGCCACTCCCGCTGCCACTCTCATTGCCATTTCCCGCATTTTCTTCTTTTTTTTTTGTTTGTGTGTGTGTGGAGGCGTGACTGTCTGTCTATATGAATGAGCGAGCGCGTTACGCCCTAATAACCTACAAAATAGTTGGCAAACAACTCATCCTATGTGCTAGTATGACGTACCCTCTTGCCGCACATCCAGCCATCCAGCCTCTCCTTCGCCATCGCCCACTCCCACTCCCACTCCTACTCCACATTTTGGGGCACATGACTTGAACTATGCAAAAAGAGTGCAAAAAAATGGAAGAAATCCAAATGGCAGAATGAAAGCGCAAAGCAATGACAGGAGCAGATGCGAACAAAATAGAAATGCTTTCGAATGCTTTAAAGGGAACACAAACATTTTCGAGTACGTACGTATGTACATATCGCTCGACATTTTCCTTATCCCAGGACGCAAAGAAGATGGCCAACAAGATGGCGAACAACTTTGAGTTGACTGAACAAAGTGAATAAGAAAAGAGCTGTATGCAAATCTACTGCTTTCGATACTATATGATGATTCCGACTCCCAAAACTCTCTCCCTCTCTCTCTCTTTCTTTCTCATTTTAAATGTTAAATTTTAAATTGGTGATTTGGAGAGTTGGAATAGCATTTCCATGTGTATATATGTTACTCCCCATGTATATAAAATATATTCTATATGCCACTCTCAATATTTTCTTTATTTATTGCAGCTCTTTATGGCATTATCTTCGATAAGAAAAAACGTCTATAAGCCATTGGTGAGTATAATTAATTATGTTACATTTACATTATTATTTTATATTCCATAAATTCTTAAAGTATAGCCTTGACACGCGGCAACCCTGTTCAGCGGCAAATAATATCAGCGAAATAAAATAGTTTAATTTAAAAACCTATCATATAGCACGTGGCACACTCACTTGCATTTGGCATCGCTTAATTTTTGTTACCGACGATACATTGCATTCATTCCATACTCGAACATTCCATACCTGCCGAAAATATTCAATGAAATCTATTCAGAACATGCACTCCTCACATTCGTATGTACTCGTATATATATATATATATATACATATATATGTATATGTACAAATCCCTCGTCTACCCCTGCCCTGTGCCAGTGTCAGTGCCAGTGCCAGGGACTGCGACTGGGCCAGACAGACGGCTCGCATACGATACGTACCATACGGTTGAGTGAACCAGCCCGATGTCAGACTGTGAGGAGGAGCATTTGTGAGTGACCCAAATGCGAGGCTGCAGCGCGCTACGATCCGAATCAAAATCAAAAACAGATAACTTCATTTCCAGACGATGGAAAAGGGAGCACGCGTTCCGCTAACGATGGCATGGTTCTAATTGAAAATTCTGCCAGTAAAATTGCCGCTGTCAAGTGTCAAAAAATGCAATTTTCCCTGGCACCGAGTGGCGGATGGTTATGGTGATGGTGTGTATCGCTCAAAGGAGCTGGTATCTATCGGGGGTATGCATTCAAAAAAATATCAAGTTGGCGGGGTGCAGCGGGGTATCAATATCATAAAATGTATAAATCATAAAGTAATTCTGAGCAACAACAAAAAAAACAGGCTGTTGCTGTGAAAGCTTTACGACACTTGGCCATGGGAAATGATGTCAAATTCAAGCTCAGCCAAGCGAAACAGCCAACAACAAGGACCCACGCTAGACTCAGGAGAAGGAGACCTCAAGTAAAAGTAGAGAGTGGCAGTACCATGGCCAGAACGAGAGCCAGAACCGTACCAAGATCCACGGACAGGGGCAGAGCAAGAGCAAGAGCCAGAGCCAGAGACGGAGACGGAGACGGAGCCAGACCCAGACGAAGTGCAAGTAAAGGAGTCAAGGAGTCAAGAGCCAAGTAAAGTCGGAACGTGCAAATGAAATTTATTGTTATGACTGCAGTTTAAGCCTGACAGAGAGACGAAAAGGGCAAGCGGAACACATACAGAGGACACCAAAGCACACCAGGGCATACCAGAGCACAACAGAGTCCACCGGTGGGAACGAGATGCTCGCATGCCCAAGGATTAAATCGCTTAAGTTAATATTTCTGTTACAAGGCAGATCAACTGGGTCAAAGGCGTTATTCGTTTGGCTCTTTGCCTGCAAAGTCTGCTACGAAAAGGTCCCATTTTCTAGAATACTTTTATTCTGGCTTGATATTTCGTCTGGATAACACGTCTAGATACTCGAAACACTTAGGAGAGATCTCTCCAGCCCGTCCCAGCTTTCAAGTGCTTCCCACTCAAAATTCGCAGACCTTTTAATCGATCGAAAGCTGTGAAAGTAAACCAAAATGTCCTGATTAATAGTTCTTTTAACATAGAAATGTTTCCTATCGATTTGGCTTATCGATTATTCATTCAGCCTTCCTCTTTCCTGCGATTTTCGGCAGCTCTTGCTATGATTAGCCTTCCGTTAATGAACTATCCTTCTAAAAAATTCCTTTACCTTTACCTGTACCTTTTTCTCATCAACTTTCACTCTTTTAGCCATCGGCAATCGTTTGGTTGACGGTTGACGGTTGACGGTACCATTCATCAAAGTTGGAATTTGTGCCTCCTAGGGCCAGTAATCCCCCTCCTCCCAATGCTTCCTGTTGCTCTGTTCGGTTGTTGTTTATTAATCATTCGGGCTCCAGTTTTGCCAGCAATTTTCCTGCCAACTCATGGCAAATAAAATGAAAGTTTCCCGTTGAACTCTTCATCATCGGCTTCAACTTGAAATGGCAAAACTTTCTCTCCCTCCCAGTAGTTGTATGGGCGTTCGTGCAACTCTTCCGAATCCACCATCAACCTACAGTTGCGCCCAAAAGAATACAGAACACACACAAAAAAGAGGCACTCCTCTTTCAAAAAACTCATTCATCTACAATTATTCTCTGTGAATTATAAAGAACAAATACGTATGTACATATAATTATAACATTAAGTGAGAAGTCTCACAGAGATGGGACCCCGCATGGGCGATCTATGGTCTATTGTGGTCTGTTGTCGGAATTTTCCCGATTGAGACATAGTTATAGGTAAATTAACTAAGGTAATTGAATATTCTTTATACTCGTAAAAGGCGTATACTCGATAAGACCGTCAGATTCTATTCAAATCCGACTCATGAACTCTTGTTTCCTTTAATTGTCTTTGGAATTTGTTTTGACATTACTATTATTTTTCCCACTGCTGTAGTCTGGTGGCAGCCTGTGCGTGTCTGTGTATCTGTCGGTGTATGTGTGTGCGGAGATGTGTTTGTGTGAGGCTAGAGGCAGTTTATAGACCTCTCTCTGTGTTTGGGCTAAAAATATAATAAAATTTGCCTTTTGGAAATTAGTTGCACTTTGCTCACGTTCACTCCGTGGCCGGGGGTTAGGATACCGTTGGGGGCGAGCACGGAGAAATGGTGCCGGGCCAGGCCGTCTTTGTTTGGGGAACAACAAAAAGCAAATACAGATGTGGCTTGCGGAAATTTAATATTGATTGTGTGTGTATGTGTGTCAGTCTCTTTCTCGGTGTATATCTGTGAGCAGAAACGGTTTTGGCTTCAGTAAATTAGAACGATATCACGCCACCCCGCCTCTTCCTCTGCCCGACAGATATCGGCTTTAGCCTTAGTTTTGCGGCTTTTGGTCATATTTACAGCTTACATCTCTCCACCTCCCTGCTTTTTTCAGTTTGGTGTCGCTCTTCGGGAAAGTTAATTAAAATTCTCTGTTGGGAAATCCCCAAAGAGATAACCACTTGGCCTGTGTCTGTAACTGTACCTGTGTCCCTGTCCGCGTCTCTGGCAGTGCATTTTAGATGCTCCATAAATGCTTCACTTCCACTTCTTTCAGATTTCATTGCTCAGGCTGGCAACCTCTCAAACGGACTTGTGTTTTCTTTCCATTTCGAAGGTTGTTTCCCTTTCAATATCAAATATAACTACAAGATACAAGATATGTTTCATTTCTCACGCCACACTCAAAGCTCAATTGTCGGGCTCCTTGGTGGATAGCAGCCTCCTGCCTGGGGCATACCACGGGTGGAGTGAGCGAGAACTCCACCGCAGTGAAAGATGCAACGGTCTCCATAAGGTTCTCCACCATCCATAGAAAACGGAATAGACACTCGGGAAATCGGTTGTAGAATTTCAGGCAGAAACTACATCTTCCAACAGGCCAAGCAGCTTCTCGTATGATTGAGTAGTATTTTGCAAGCCCAGCCTTCCAGAATTTCGACAGTAGAGATAAGAGTACTCGTAATTGTAGCTCCACGAGCATAAACCCACCGAAACACCAAAGAATCCATAAAAATTCCCAGATTATCACAAATTTACTGTGTATTTATTATGAACTATTTCTGTTGCTCCGAACGGTGTAATTTAAAAGCACGAATTTAATGCACGAATGGACTTCAGAAATGGTGCTGGTTCTGCTGGTGTGTCAATTAGTTTCAGGTCAGGTAGCTTCTCTTTTAATAATGCGAAGCACATTATATCTGATTCATGCTAAAATTTGAGTGACATTCTTTGTCTATAGCA
The DNA here is from genome assembly GCF_003286085.1 of Drosophila persimilis. NCBI lineage: Eukaryota > Metazoa > Arthropoda > Insecta > Diptera > Drosophilidae > Drosophila > Drosophila persimilis. The sequence goes on from NW_020825312.1 coordinate 5,748,178, forward strand.
CCAATCAGCACTTTCGGATAGGCGAGATAAACAAACGAAGCTGATGATATGGGCGACGTATTTGTTGGCTTTGTCTGCCACTTTCTCTGGGAATGTCAATTACGTACCGTAGCGCTTGCCTCCGCTCCAATTGTCGATGTCGATTGTCGATTCGTTCATCTCGTTCCCTTTTTTAAATTCGATTTTTATAGGACTTTATTGCACTTCTACCATACATACATATGTTGATATTGTTTACCGGTCAGAAAGATTCTGTATACTTAGGCTTGTAATAAAGTAGAGCACTTTAGTGGAACAGTGCAGAGCATTCATATATGACATGTTCCAATGTATCGTGCTCCCTTTCACTGAATCTACAGGAGTTTATTTCTACCAGCTTCAATTTAATGAGGGACATTCATTAGTATCGAAAGCCTCTACTCCGGGATGTTTCATTTCATCGATAATTTCCGATATGTCCTTCAGGCCATTAATGGCCTGTTTTCCCATTTGTAATGAATAGTTGCCCGAACGTAAAATGTAAAATGCAGTTAATAAACTTGTGGCAAGTCAGCGGAACCCTTTTGCATGTGAAGTGCAATTGGGTGTGAGATTTTGGGTGAACCGAAAGATCAACTGGCGAACTGGCGACTAATCGCCTACCACATCAACGGGAGGAATTAGGTTCCCAATCGTGGAATTTTGGGCGAGGGAAGTTAGGATTTGACACATTCTTGAGCGTTGGAAAAAATGGAGAAAGAGAAGAAACCGAAAAGGCAGGAGGCGGTCACTCCGTTAAACATCAAAAGAACGATCAAAGAATACAGGAAAGTATACCAGTCTCGATACAGCGGACTTCCTACAAAGCTGATGGTCTCATTTGTCTTTTAAATTAATGTTTTATGAGCAATCTGTTTTAAACTAAACAATATCTAATAATTAACCGGATGGTTTGAACTCCAAAGAACTTAATCCATATATTTACATTATTTACATCATTATATTGCTATCAACTATCTATTTGGCAGGTCCAGGACGTGGGATCTTTTTAGACCCCTTCGGTTATTATTAGTGTTATCTAGTAGTCCTAGTGCTAAACGATTGCCGTGTCTGCGCTTCTTTTTATTTCCTCTTTGACAAGAGGAAGCTTGAGGTCTTTGTGGATATCAAAGTCAAAGTGTGTGATATACCAAGCAGCACCTGTTAGTGTTGTAAGAGTCGTAGACTGATATCGCTGCAGTATTTCAATTTTTGATTTGCTGGATGTTTCCCAGAGCTGCAACGCGTAAGTCCATACTGGCGTTAGCACGGTCTTATTTAGCCGAGTTTTATTTTCCAGGCTTAGCTACGAGCGCGGCCCTACAAGCCAGTACATTTTTCTGGTCTTTGCTTTGAGCTGTGCTAGTTTTGCTTTTATATGCTGCCTTCATTTAAGCCGCCGGTACAGATGCACTCCTAGGTATTTCGCCTAATCGGATGGTGGATCCATTGGGTGAAACTGTAGGACAATTTCCTGGTCTCAGCGAGTATGTGACTTACACTGCCTTTTGGGCGTTCACCACTAATCTCCACTTTTTATACCCAATACTCAAAACGAGTATAGGGGTATATTAGATTTTTGGTGAAAATGGATGTGTGTAACGTCCAGAAAGAATCGTTTCCGACACCATAAAGTATATATATTCTTGATCAGCATCAATAGCCGAGTCGCTTGAGCAATGTCTGTTTGTCCGTCTGTCCGTCCGTCCCTATGAGCGCCTAGTGCTCAAAGACTATAAGAGCTAGAGCAACGACATTTTGGAACCAAAATTTCTGTAATATGTCACTATTACACGAATATTTCAAAATTTCGCCCAACCCCCTTCCGGCCCCGAAAAGTACGAAAATCTGTGGCAACAATATTGAAGATACGAGAGAATTAAAAACGCACAATCATAGAAAATTACCCTATCCATCAGATTGCCGATCGGATTATTTTTTAGCCAAAAGTAAGAAATCAATTTTCAGTCGCTACGCAGCGTCCGACGTCACGCTCAGACTGATTTTCTGTCTCTCTCGCACGCACTTTTTGTCGTGTCGTTTAATATTCCCGGCGTCTGCCGGAGGAGAGCCATACTGACTTCGGGTATCGGGTATAACTGTAGAGTTGCGGTCGCCGCAGCAACTCACAACGTTCCCCCTCGTTTAACCCAGCTTCAATTTTTTCTTGAAGCAGGTTTGATGATGGTCTGATGCCTCCTTTCTGTAAACAGTAGCAGTATCTTGTATTTATACGTATCCCCGCAAAAATATGAGAGACAAATTTTTCAATATATATCTGAAATCTTTAGTTGTTACCCCCTTAACAGATTAGTTCCTTGCAAAAAAACCTGTACCAAAGGCAAGATTCAAGTCGATTTTTGTTAATTCTTTTCACTCTTGAACTCATTTTTGTCTGGCTGTATTTAATTTATTCTAATCGGACCTCTGAGATTGGGGGAAACAGTAGCAGTATCTTGTATTTATACGTATCCCCGCAAAAATATGAGAGACAAATTTTTCAATATATATCTGAAATCTTTAGTTGTTATCCCCTTAACAGATTAGTTCCTTGCAAAAAAACCTGTACAAAAAGGCAAGATTCAAGTCGATTTTTGTTAATTCTTTTCACTCTTGAACTCATTTTTGTCTGGCTGTATTTAATTTATTCTAATCGGACCTCTGAGATTGGGGGACTGTTTAAATTGCTGTCAGAGGTACGATCGATCTGCAGAGGAATCAAATGCTTCGGACCCTAATTCTAGCTTTCGTTGGTTTGTTTTTGGGTTGAGCGGTCAGCGTTGACAACAATGACAGCGACAGCCCCAGTGCCAGTGCCAGTGCCAGCGATAATTAAAAATATTTTTCTGCTGGCGAAATGAAACCGGGACTCGACCTGGCCAACAATGCTAGCCGCACAGAAGACAGGCAGACAGACAGTACGAATTCGGCGCAGTGGGGTACTCGCATTCGTTGAATGTCAGGCAAGGGTACAAGGATTGTTGGAGAGGAGACAAAGCAGACAAGTATTATACTTGAACTGAGAAGATAGAGCATTGAGAGCGGAGAAAAAAAACGATAGTTATGTTCCAATATTAATTCCTGCACTCCTTCTATCTTAATTCCGCCTAATGACCAATATGCTAGCTGTTTTCGAGCCGCACTGTCCGTTGAGTCTCCCTCTCTCTTTTCACCAAGGAATAACCATCCTGAAAGTGGCGCACTTTGATAGATTGTGATGATCCATTGATCTATTTATGTGCCTTAGACGGTATATTTTAAAGGTTCGAAATACCATTATTTGAATGTTCATGGAACTCGCTTTAGAATGAACTTCGTGGCACGGAAGTATCCTCTCAGACACTATCTTCGTTTTGGGGTTGGTTTTAATTTGAGTGACATGAAGGTGAGTGCACAGAGTGGTTTGCCTGTTGCCTGTTGCCAGATCCGACCAGACCACGCGTCGTAGGGCAAGAACACATGGATCCGTACCTCAGAACACAGCTCCGCGCTACAATGACAGTGCAGGAAGCTTTTAATGCAAGTGGAAGTGGAATCCAGCCAAAGGCAACGTCACTGGGTCGATGGGTTGTTAGGATACTGGGTCGATGTCGATGCTTTCCCTGCCATTCCCTTTGCCTTGACTCGTCCGGTAGGCAAACAGGACAGCAAGGGCAGGCGGAGCAGACATGGAGATGGAGCAGCCGTCACTCAGTCGAACAAACAACCGAATCCACAAACAACCAAACAGATGTAGGAGCCGTCAACTGAATCCAGATGGCGGTGGGCACGGAAGCCCGTCAGGATGGGGCCAGCACCAGTCGTCAATCCACACCCGGAACTGGTTTAATTCACTCGACTATCGGATGCTGGGTTAAGAGTTAAACTCCTTTGTTCAAGCCCCTCTCTCCACATGGCTCGAATGATGTATTGTCGTAGTTGAGTTTATTCTTCAAAGAACTTTAAGTACTGCCCTTCTGATACCGTACTCACGAACAGCAACAATAACAGGGACAAGATCTAAAAGATATTATAAAAACCTATGTTTCTCTGGAGAAAGTTGTATTTAATGGATTTATATTCAAATACATACTGGTCATTCCCTTATGGAATATAAGAGTTTTACAGCAAGATGCAGATTTATGTGCACACTCATATGTGCTGGTGCGTTGGTGTGTGTGCGATTTAATTGCGTCAACGCCATTGCACCACACGGATATGTTTTCGCCACTAGGCACTCGCCAATCGCCACTCGCCTCTTGCTATTTGCCTCTCGTTTTTTATTTTATTTTATTTTATTTCGCACTTTTACGACTCTGGATGCCCTTACAGAGACAATCATGGATGCGGCAAGTCGAATGTACTGGATTTCCAATATGGAAAGTAACGTTTAATATAGGATCGTTTCCACCATATAACACTCAAAGGACCAATTGGTTGAAGCGACTTTTTTTCGGGATGCCTTCTTTAGTCAAAATTGTATCTGAATCGAGAAACCATATCCATCCTTGTATATGAAAGATAACGAAGCTAATTAAAACACTAAAGATTCCTATTGTTTTCCGCTCCATATCGAACTGTTTTCTTCTCTCGAGAAGAAGAACGTGTCCGCTGTCCGCCTCCTGGTGTCCGTTGTTTGTCAGCTGGTGACCCCTGCCGGTCGCAACTGGAAACCAGCCTGGTGCCATGCCATCCCGTTCCTTTTCAATTATTTTCTTTACTTTTCATTATTTCCCCCACTTGATATTGCTACTGGACCTGTCCTGGCTGTCCTCTTCTGTCTCCTGTCTCCTGCCCAAGGATCGATGCGGTTGTTGCAATTATTCGTGCACTTTTCGCGCTCGCTGGCCATCTGACGGCCAACGCATTGCGTTACCCATAATTTATGCATAAATATCGAGGAAAATCCGCTCCTCCTGTCTGTCTGTGTGTGTGTGTGTGTGTGCGTTCGAAAGCATTCAATAAAATGCCAGCAGAGGCTACAGACAAAAATTGCAGAAATTGTTGCCACCATTTCGCGGCGCAGCAGTGTGTGTGCGCGTGTGTGTGTTTGTGAAAAGGGAAAACGCACAGCGATAGCGATTGCCACAGTTACAGCAGCAATATGAGCGGCAACCGCATAGAGACCAAAAATATGTGACAATTTTTATTATGCACGCGGTCAAGCGGCAAAAGCCAAGCGATGATGTTGCCCAAAAAAGGTGGCTAAGCGAATGGAAGGAGCCGTCCGAAGTACGCGTACGGTGGGGGAAACTGCTTGGAAAAATCAATTGAAATTTTTTGGCTTAAAATATTTAAAATTACCCTAACGAGCGGAATTCCCCAGCGGAAACGCCAAAGGAAACACATTCAAAACCGAAAAAAAAATAATAAAGGCTGCACAAATGCAGCTTGAACAATGGAATTAGATTTAAATGTGTTTCCGAATTTAAAACAGTACAACGGATCACGTTGAAACCTCGAAACCAACTCGAAACTACAATTAATTTTCCTTTTCCTAGCTATAATTGGATATTAGATGGTTAGCTAATAGAAGGGACAAAGACACCCAGTTTTCACCCAGTGAAAAAAGCCTCAGGGCCCCGAATAGTTACACTTAGATTTAAAAATTGTATGCCAGTAAATTCGCAACGTGACCTCGGAGAGTGTGAGTATTAAAATGGAAGAATTTTTACTCACATTTAATTAAAAAATATTTGATCAAAACATATTTCATCAGGCAGGCTCCGTTTTTCATTTACTTTTGCGGATTACGTTTTCAGCCAAAAGGTTTCGTTCTCGTTTGCAGCAAAACGAAAATTGTTGTGGCCCTGGCCAATTTTTTCCGAGCCAAATTTGAGGTTGGGTTAAAATAAAATGATTTATAAAGAAAGCAACAGTTAAATTACCATGATATATGTAGGTGTCAAGCTTATGTTAATGCATCAATAAGTCATCTATTTTTTTCCTTTTGCAATTAAGGTTCGTTTCGTTGTATAAAAGGCCGTTTACTTTTCATTTCGTCAACGAAAATGTTTTCGTTTTTAAATCAGATAAATATTGCGGAATGTGAAAACGGGAGTCCCACTTATGTGTATTCAAAAGTAAATCGGAAAACTTTTGTGAATGTGAAAAGCGGAACCTGGCTGAATATATAAAATTTATATATTTCATATATAAATTAATGAATGCAAATACTTTTGAATACATTAATATTAAATGATAAAATAATAAAACTGAATTCCACTCTGTTTGTATTTAGACATCGATGAATATTTAATCTTAATATGGATGCGTTTTTCTTTACATTGCCATTTTTCTCTCAGTGTATAAAGTCAAAGTCGTTTTAAGAGTTTTACATTTTTTAGCAATACTTATCGCAGACCGTCGATGCTTTCGAAAGAGCATACATATGATTCCGCCACAGTGTGTAAACCCATGTGTGTTTAATGGATATGTTACGCTTTATGGGTACATATGTATGTATCTTCCTACACACACCCACACACAAATGTTGTGTATGTATATGCAAATAGAAGTCAACATGCGTAAATATGAAAGCAAAATGTTTTAATCGAATCTCGACTTGGAAATACACTTTGTTCGATAATTGACCAGGCACCTCCGAAAACGCAATGGAATTCGCCGCGTGCCGCATGCCGCATGCCGCTTGCCGCATACCGCATACACAGTGCACCGCACCGAACCGCGCTCCATCGATGGCGGGCCTCCCAGAAGAGGATTCGCTGACTGAAACGAATCACCGAAAAACTATTTTCGCGCCCGATACATGCTTCGACTGCGGCACTACTCCCGCACCCGTATAACCGGAGTGCACATACATACATACGTATGCGTATGCGTACATATGTAGGGCGATTGTTCAATATTCATTGGCCGTAATTTGACTGAAATAAGTGAAGCGCGCCTTTGTGCGTCGCCCGAGTGAGCAATGAACGGGCGGGGACGGGGACGGGCAGAAGTTCTGTGTGTTTGAGAGCCAGAGAGTTAGCCAGGCTCACGGTTTCATCATAAATTTGATTAAGCATTCGACCTGCTGGCACAGGAAATTAAAATTATCAAGCGGCACTTTTTCGACACCCCACACCCCTCGCTATCGGATATCGGATATACACGTGTGCATACACCCACACGTACGGTGTGTGTGTACATACATATGTGTATAGGGGATAGTTACTCATCTCAAATGCACGGGAGCGAGTGTGTTTAAGGACTGCTGCTGCTGCTGCTGTGAATCGCACACATTGTAGGGGTTTTTATGGTCGTTGTCTACAGTGTTACGGGCACTTCAAAAAGCCCGTTAAAAACAGGCCAACATCCTCTCGCTATCTGTTCCGCAATGCCCTATAAATCCCGACAACATTCAACTTAATCGCTCCCACAAAAAATGGTTAGATCACGAAATTCACCAGAATTAATTTCTTTATTAACAGGAGCAGCCAACGATTATTTGAGACCTGTCATATGTACGAATCAATCAAAACCAAAACCTGCATAATCATAATCATTCGAGTTCTCCCGCAACTCTCGTATACACTGTGGGAAAACTTCAATATGGACTTGGTCTTCTTTTTGTATGATGAAAATCATCTACTATATCGTCTTAAGTAATGGCTTCTTGCAGCTGTTGACTATTTAGTTCCTTTGGCTGTGGAATTCTCTGGGCTCCTGCGTTAAAGCTCTGGTTTTCCTTGAGTCTTCCTGCCCGATTACCTGTAAGAATTGCTCAATGAATCGAGAGCAATCTTCAAAGACACTGGCTCACGTTCATGCCAGCAAACGGCTGCAAACGGCAGCCGACTAAAGCACATGGTGGTTCGTATGAAGTCCACAAAGTTTGTTCATTAGAGAGCGCATGACTGTAAAGCAAATATCAGACGGCTAGTTCAAATGTAATGAAATAAGTTGAGCAAAGTAGGGCCAAAACATGGAGCACCCAACTGAATCCCTTGGGGAGAGCTCCAGGTTTGGCGGGAAGTTTTCCGGAGGTAGAGGCGAGGCGCTGTTTGGCTCTAATTTCGCAGCCAAGCAAGCGGTCGTTCATTAAATTTTGCGTAGTTTTCAGAACGCGTCTGAATCCACAAAATGATAATTAAAATTTTCCCAGCTCAGCCCGGTGCGGGTTTCTCCGGAACCTCTAGAACCTCTACAGCAGAACCTGAATCTCCTGCCCGCATCATGAATTATTCCCTGGCGGCACTTAACACCCAGCACCCAGCACCGAGAGCGAGAGATAGAGACCGACAGCGAGGGCAAGAGTGGGGCGGCGTGCTTCGTGGCAAAGTGGTCGGGGGACTGGGGAGTGGAGGGTGGGGAGTGGGGCCTGGGCCGAAGGGTAACGTAACTCCTTCAGTGCGAGTCATAAATGTTGTGTTACGGTCTCGTTACCGGTGCTCCGTTCCCGTTCCCTGCTCCAGTCTCTCCTGAAGCAACACTTCCTTTCGCAGGAAGGTGGGCTCTTTAGCTTTGGCTGGCATACGCTGCGTATGCTTGATACAGTGAAAATTGCCAAAGAGTGCATAGATACTAAAAGACGTAGAAGCTTGAGGTACAGTACTGTTTTAAAGCCAGGGGGGGGGCGAGAATATATTGTTTGCCTTTATAATTGAATTGTTTACTGATCAATTATCCCCGTTTTTGCTTGAAAATAGTTCAATCGATAAATGGAGAGTGTCTTTGCTAGATCCAAGAGATCAAGTGATGTCAAACATACCCTTCACTACGAGAATTAAGGTACGAGTTGCTCTCTCCATTGATCAATCTTCGAGGGTGCATTCATAGCGAATGAGTGCTGTGGGCGGGCCATTTGGGGCTGTTCCTGTATTTGAGCGCGAGTGTGTGCGCTGCGCTGTTCAGCTCAGGTGAGGTGATTTATTGCATTGAGGTAACTTTGGTATCGCCTCCGCTCTCCCTTATGCGTGGCCTCTTTTTCGCTTAAAAGACAAACCGCTAATTTGTTATCATTTATCACCACGCTGAGCACGTGTGTGTGTGTTCGTGTGCGTGTGTGTGTTCGTGTGCGTGTGCGTGGGCTGCTGTGCTTGCCTTTGTCCATCCGTCTGTCTCTGTCCTGTTTGTTTGTTTGTGTGTGTTTGTTAACAATTTGTAAATGTGTTACACTTAAACCCTAAAGTAATGTCTTCGCAACAACCCCCCCGATGGGATCCAGCCCTTGCCCTAGGCTCCAGGCTCCAGTGATTTTGTCATTGTGATAAATACCTTGACGTAAGCGTAACAGCAGACATTCCGCCCTCTGCACACCCCCGCACACATGCTTGCTAATAATTTATGAAGCGCAGAGCCAGGATTTGGTCCAGTCCCTGAATATGACAGGGCAGAGCCCAAACCGAAAGATAAATATTTTTTATGGAACAAACGGACATGGACACCGCGCCAAACATTGGGAACACCTTGGGGAATTTCGTGGGCGGCAAATGCCTAGTGGATTAAAACCTACTCAGTCTCAGTCCCCAATCAAGGACCGACGACACGCAAATCGAGCTCTCCCAATGTTTGCCTTACACTTACCATTTGTGGCTGAGAAGAAACTGAGAAGAAACGTAAAATACATCAATCGTTCTCTGTCCTACATACATATATGACATATTCGAAGTCGTAAGCCCCATGTGGAAGATGTGGAACCAGATCGTAGCATATCTTGTCATCCTCTAAAATGTCAGAACAGATTCTCTCGGAGCCCACCATCAACGTAGCCTTGGCTTTCAAGCCCGGGAATATGAAATACTAAATCATTCTCTTATTGAAGCCAACACAGAGCAGTTCGTTCGGGGCTCACATTGTAAATTTTCAGTTTTCGTGATTTTTTTGTATTTTTGGAAAATAGTTTTTAGCTTGAATTTTTATTTCCAAATTACATACTCGTGAAAATGTGGTCTGCCAAGCTATTACTATTTGCCGCAGCCGGTGTGAGCTTTTTAGGATACTGCATTTACTTTGATCGGAAGCGCTTGGCACACCCGGACTACAAGCGCAAGGTCCATGAGCGTCGTCAACGCAAGGCGACGGCCCGGAAGTTGTTCGAGGCGGCAAAGACAGACTGGAAGAAATCGAGCGAGCAGGATGTCCAGGAACGCTTGCAGATGCAGGAGCGGATGGGCATCCGTGGAGGAGGCATGGTGCCATCGGTGAATGACGATGCCGCCAGCGTTGGACGGAAGTCGACCGTGCAGCTGCACTTTGAGTCGGAGTTCATGCTGGGCGAGAACCTGTTGATAAATGGTCACGTGGACGAGGGTCTGACCCACTTGTCCAACGCCATCCTGCTGTGCTCCAAGCCGGGCAGTCTTCTACTGAGCATCCAGAAAAGCCTGCCGGAGCAGCTGACTCAACCGCTCTTGATGCGGGTGGCGGAGCTGCAAAAGCAAAGCACGCGGGAGCTCAACGAATCTCGGCGCAGAGAGGTTCATGGCGACGATGCTCTGTCGGATGACGATCCCGACGACAATGAGTGGAACAGCGAGGCCGGCAGCTCTTGCGATGAGTGGCTCATCGATGGCGATGTCGATTCGTGGACCATCGCCGACAGCTCGAGCATTGCGAAGTCTTCAGTCAGTAACAGTCCAGACCCGCCCCCAATCGTTTTAGCAGCCCCCTCGTAACCCGGCTAATACTTCTGGACGGGATCATCGATAACGACTCGAACACTGCGAACACTGCGAATTCTTCAGTCCCCATTCCCCATGATTTGAATAGCCCCCTTGTTATCTGGCTCATCCCCCAGGATCGACCAGAATCTTCAGAATTCCACAAAAGGCATATCAATAAATTTTAGTTCCGCTTTTTAAGCGGCCCCTTTGAATCTTTATAGAGGAGTGATGGTGGCCAGTATCCCATTATCCTTCACCATGGCATCGATCCAATCCGATCGAAGTCGCGTGGCAAACGCAAGTTCCATGGAAGTTGTTTACGGCATGGAATTTGGCTCTCTTTGTTCTGTGCTCCGTCGTAGAATACCCTTTTCCCTTGGCAAATTTTCGACGACATTTGTTTGCCTTCGTTGCAGGTAATTTCTCTGCCGGAAAATTTTTGTTTCCACATTGCGGACGTTGTTGTGTGTTTTCCGTCTCTTGGTATTCTCTTGGTTCTTTTGGTACTCTTTTGGTACTCCCCGGACGACCATCTTAAAGTTAGGGAATACATTGAATTTTCACTTGAACTTTAATGAAATTTTTCTTCCAGCCTCCGCTCTGCCCCGTCTGCCCCGCCCGCCCCGCCTGTCCCGCTGTGTGGGATTGGACTCGGGGCCAAAATGATCATATGCATATTTCATAAGACCTTTTTCGTTCTGTTCTCTTTTCGCTGGAAGTTATGGTGAAATTTTTACAACTTCGGCGCTGCGGAACGGAATGGGATTGTACGGGCGAGTGCGGCAAGTGCGGCGAGTGCGGCGCGGCGGTGTGTTGAGAACAATAAAAGATTGAAGCCGGGCGGAATGGAAGGGAAGGACCCATAACGGAATGTTGCTGCCGCCATTACCTTCTTCTTTCTTACCGTAATTTGTCGGTGATTCATATTTCTCTGCCTACCTCCCACGTCTCAAGACCCCTCCTTCTCTTTCATCTTCTCTTTTGGTATCCCATCCAGCCCCCACCATCGACTGCAGTCTGCAGAAGGCTGTGCTTTCTTTTACCTTTTTTTGCGTGGCTCTTTATTAAATGCTTCGTGGCACTACTTCTCGGCTTCGTCAACGTAAACCCTTTCCTACTCCGCCGAGTCCCCAACTCCCACCCCAGCCCCCGGAACAGAACCCTAGGCCTACTCTACATTAACGTGGAAGGAAGTAAATGGGGCTAAAACATCTCAAAATCGGCTACAACGAACGGCGAATGCTCTTTTCCCCACCACAAGGATGGGGATAATATCTTTGGTTTTAATGCAAACAATCCATAATTATTCTAGAAACACAGAACAGAAGAGATGTTCCACAACATTTTTCTTTAAAATTGGAATCTGATTTACGAAACTCTTTCTTTGGCTCGTCGTTTCGATCAAAGGTTAGGGTATTCCCTTCGTTTCGGCCGTTCGTGCTTTTCATTTTCCAGCTAAATGTAGTTTCTTTTTTAGCTGCTGTCGCCGCGCTAACCCGCATCCGGCAACAAGAATTAGAGGGGTATGGCGCATGACGTTGCCCACAAAGGTACGGCGGATAGTGGCCAGGGGGCTGCGGGCTGGGGGCTGGGGGCTGGGAGCTGGGGCTGGGGCTTAGCAAATAACATGCCAACAGCGCATATGAGTGATACACGTGTAAATTTGTTGAAGTACTCCGACAAAACGACACAACGACAAAGGCGGCAAAAGCTGGCAAAACTACAAAGGAATATAGGAATTTCCAGCCCCCATCATCGTAAGCGCACCCCAGAATAGCTCACAAACAATGTAGATCCCGACCTAATTGTTACCCCTGGTTCTACTGGTTGCACACATATTTAAGGTAGTGCTCAAAGGGATATACATTGATGATTTGACCAACAGGAAGTATAGATCTAAGCTCTCTAAGATCTGACTGGTTTCTGGCCATATTTTCAGATAGAAGATTGAACAAAAAGAAAAAACAAAATGAAATTATCCGATTTCAACCTTAAAGAACACAAATGGATCGCAAGATCGTCAAAAGCATAAATATCTGTGTATGGGTAATAGGGAATATAGAGACTTCCAGCGATTGTGCGAGTATATGGGGGAAAAGACATCATATCCTTATGGAATGAGAACGTGTCTAACCCAACATTTTTGCTGGGATTAAAGGGTAAGCAACTGAAGAATAACAATTGCATTCAGATCCACTTATACACTCGCACACACACACATACATACGCACACGCAAATATATGTACTAACACACTCAACGGGACCTGCACTCATCTGTGTCTGTATCTGGCTCGCGTATCTGTGTGTGTGTGTGTGTGTTTGAGGAGGCTCTCCGCCTGAAACTCATGTATTTATGAAGTGTCAACAGTGTCGTCATCATGATGCATGGCACCCAGTGCTATCTGCCCCTACCACACCACACCACACCTCACCTCACCTCAGCCAGAGACACCTACTGTGCCCCTACAGCCAGCCTTCAGGCTTCTCTTGTTGCAACACATTCCTCTGCCCCGTTCCCCGTTCCCCCAACGCAGTATAAGCACTCACCTGAGCCGAGCACGAGCACTCGTCAAATTCTTTTTGCATCTCTGTCTTGTTTTTTTTTTCCTTTTTGTCACGAGGGTTGACAGAAAATGTCGGGCAATTGTTCTGGGTTCCATAAAAGTATGCCCCGTAAATTATCCTAGAAAGAAATATGATAGTTCAGTGTACTTAATACCATACATTGTTGGGGATAATAGCAGAGTTACAACCGAAGCCCAGACCATCGAACGATTAAAGTAGAGCGGAAAGAACATACGAATGAATATATCGAAAATGTGCGTGTGAGCACGTCGCAATTGCGTGAATCTCAATCACAAGAGTCTCGACTCTCAGAGAAAATGACAGTGCCAAAAAGTTCCTCGAGCACTTTCATCCGCTTCGTTTCTTCGTCTTGCTTTCGGGTAAAAGCCAAATAGTGAATATTCCGCTCGTCCGAAAGTGCTGATTGGTGCTTTTCCTGTGTTGCGCCTTGAATAGTTCACAATACTGTCGCAATTTATATTTCAAGATGTCGCTTAGGCGGGAGATACTTAAGAAAATGTAACTGTTGCAGTAGTGCCATGATACAGCTTATTTCTCACAATATCTGCTATACATAATTGCTAGTTTCCTTTGGTATAACTTTTATTGAAATCATAAAGCAGAATAGATTCATCGTTCGATACTAACTTTTGAGCTCAATCAATAGTTAGTAGGGGCTGGAAATCCTATCTTGGACAACTCTGATGTATGTATTTTACGAGCCACCCATAAATTGTTGTAAGCTTACGCTTTATTGCATGTACGAGTATATAATCAAATATAGAAACACGGAAAGAAAGTCCCAGTACAATTTGTACATATGTATGCACACACGAGTATGTATGTGGTCTTCCCCGAATCCCAACTAAATTTGTTAAACGAGACCAGAATACTGCAAAGCTCTCTGTCGCAGACATGTGGCTAAAAATCATACGGATTGTATAGTATTTCTTAGCTGTCGAGAAGAGCACAGTCGATTATTGATGCAGGCCCTCCAAAAGTTGAGCCTGTGCCAAGACTCAAGCAGATACTGAATGCTGAAGGAATGCATAGTTGGCGGCAGGTAAACTGACGGACACTCGACTGATGATGCAGGTCAGGACTACGAGTATATGCGGTGCAAGCACCTAGTGCAAAGGTACAATACCCTCGACACGGGGCCAAATAGAGGCACGGAAGGGAATAAGAATAAAATGGCCGTCAGTCAGCGAAAAATCGTGTTTCTATGTCAAGCATAAATTTCTACCCTCTTCTGTCACTGTTTCTGTTTCTGCCGCTGTCGCTATTTTTGCCCCTTCCCCTCCCACGTTCCCCCCGCCCTGCTCCAACCCCAGCCACAGCCCCTTTCCACCGTGTGGCAAAATGTTGAAGGCAGACGATTATGGGAGGGGGGGGGGCGACTCTAGCAGATTCAGAGAGAGAGAAAGAGAGAGAGAGTTTGTTGACAACGCCCAGGGAGATGAAAGATGGTGCACTTAATGAATGCAGCCGAGTCCTTCTGCGCCGCCGCTTGCTCCTTGGAGTCACCGAAAACCCAAGGCACCCACGCACTTATATCATTTCTCTCGTAATGCAAATAAATTATACGGAAATAATTTCATTAAAATGAAGAATGAAGATGAAAAGTGTTACAAGTGCGGCCTAGAGAAGCCACGCAGGGAGCATAGCCACAGCCGCAGACACAGACAAGGGCCAAAGGGATGGAACGGGATCCACTCATGTCACAGAGCACACAGAGCCTGCTGCTGCCTGCCTCTGAACTACTCGTATAATTTGCCAAACAATCACTCGAGCCCGAAGCATTTACCTCGAGACGCGAATAACTTGTCCCCCGAAATAATGACAACCGAGGGATGTGCAGCATAATTTCTACAAATTGGGGAAATTCTTCCACTTGGATTCGTTGATCGATTCTGAATACCCTACTCGCACTCTGAACTTCATTTCAATTCTTGTAGATTATCGCATTTCGACAAAGAAAATAATATACAAATGGTAAGGATAAGAAGGGATTTCATCGGAGATATTCAGTGCTGGTATGAGATGCAGGACATAAATAAAAAAAAGGAAGAGGAAACTAAAATCTGAAAGTATAAGTTTGGGAACCTCGGCAATAAAAGAGTAGTTAATGATAAAGAAACATTTTGCAACCTTTTTAATAATTTATGAAACAATTGATTGAAATTCAACAATTATATGTTATATATAACACTGCCTAGTGTTTCCATAAGGAATCTGATCAGCTTTCCAAAGATCATTTTTCCTGCCGAAGTTTTCCCATAAAAGAATCTGTCTCGAAAAGCCAGACAGTCAGTCAGTCACTCACAAAAACCTTTATCTACTCGTACGAATGCCCCCCTCGAAGCGTGTCAGGCGGGGATTTCGCGATTCCCTTATGGCCAAAGTTTTGATGGACATGGCCTTGTGAAAGAATTCCGCAAGCCAGAGCTCAAGAACTCTGTCTATAAAAACTCAATAAGCAACAAGAGGTGCCAGCGAAGCCAGAAGCTGAAGAATTCAGAGCCAAAACCAGTTCAAAGGCAGGCTATAGAGTTCACAAGAAAAAAAAACGATGAACACGAGTCAAGGATGTGCTGGAGAAAGAGAAAAAGATAGAGCGGAAGAGAATAGGGAAGCCGCAATATAAGCAGCCGCATGGTTACCCTGAAATTTTTTTCCAACCAAATTCAGCGCCAGAGCGAAGGCGTCGAGAATATTTTACAACTCAGCTGAAGTGCTTAATTACACAGAAAGAAGCAACTACGAGTGGATATCGGCCAAAGAGACAGAGACAGAAACAGATGGACAGAGACAGAGTACAGTTGTAGGTGGCCGAAACAAAGCCAAGCCCCGAACAATGGGGCCCAAACACTCCCTACTAATGCAGCAGCTACAAAATCAAAACCCACTGAACAACTGCTCGGTTATTTGTGCAGGCGGCAACCACAGCCACAGAAACAGAAACAGATAGGGACACGGACACGAACACGGGCACAGACACAGACACAGACATGATGCACGGCACACGGAATACGGAACACGGGACATGGATAGGAGACGGAGATTCTCCACCGACACGCCACGAAACAACAGGCACCACAGGCGTCACCCATCCATTGCTAGACGGGATTCCTGCTGGAGTCACCCACTGCTGGCCCTGGCCCCGCTGCTTAGGTGGCCATTAGTCCTAATGACTTGGGAGCCAGCCGACGCCGACTGCACTCTATCGTACTCCCCTTTTTCGAAGTACAGCGAAAGCTGTTTGAGATGCAGCTGGACTGACTCAGACCCCCCTTATGCCTTTCAAGTAAAGCTCCTTATTGACCAAATTGGTGGGAAACAAGATCCAATGTGCTTAAATATATCGAAAGTTATAGAATCCTGAATAACCGCCAGTAACCGAAAACAACCGAAGCAACTTGGGAACCAAAACAGAAGTGACAAAAGTGCTTGGAAATTCGATGCAAACTATTTTGCACGGAGATCTTTTCGAAGGATACGAGTAAACAAATTATCCGTCTATTCGTAGTAATATTATGTGCGCCCTTGTATTGAGGTTTCTATCGCAATATCAACAACAAAACCACGACCATGCTCGTAATTTCCCAGAATTATGGCGTAGGCTTGGGAATACCCGGAGATAATTAATGTCGATATGCAATATAGTACAAATAGTCTGATGTATCAGGGAATTTCCTGTTACCCTTCAGCTCTTACCAAAAAGGAAGATCACAGGGAACCATGGATAGAGGCAGGAGCCAGGCAGGGGGCAGGGGGCAGGAGGCAGTCGGCAGGAGGCAGGAGGCACGAGGCAGGGCGGCGAAGTGTGGCAAAGGAAAGTTGCTTTGTGTTTTTAATTCATTGTTCGTTGCATTGTTTTCTGTTCTGTTCCTCTCACAATATCTTTTCTCTTTTTCTTTGTTTTTGTCTATCTCTCTGTCACCCTCTCTCGCTCTCGCACTGTGCTTCTCTATCTCTGTCTAGCTGCGTGTGTATTCTTGCAACGCTGCAGTTAAAAGAACTTTACGCGCCACACGCCACTGCCAACTGCCACGGTTTTAATTCCACTTTGCCATACGAAGGGTAATTTTTAATGAGCAGACAACAAGGAGCAGCAGCCACCAGGAAGTGGAGCAGAGAACACGGTCTTGGAGAGGGAGCTGCATCTGTATTTGTATCTGTATCTGTAGCTGGCAGCGGCAAGGAGTCATCGTGCCGCTTTATCATCATCTCAGGACTTCCGTTTCAGTCCAGGCTGCATTCTCCACAACAGGCAACAAATAAAATGAAAAAAAAAAAAATAGAATACAACCAAAAACAAAATACAAATACTTTGAATACCCTTACATATCCATTATTCGTTTGGTACCTATGAGATATAGTCATTCGCTTTCCCGAGACTCGTTTTTGGGCGATATTTGTTCCATGAAAACTATATGATAGTTCCCTACTCCCTACTTGGGAGTATTTTTATCTCAGCTACTCTTCTCAGACTTGCAAACATCTGCTCAAAATCATTATACCCGCTGCATGGGTATCATGAATAAAATGAGATGCGTGGGGAAATGTGGGGAAGTGGGGAAGCGGGCAGCTACCTTTTTGTTTACGACCGCCGGGTTGTGGGGCGGGGCTGAGGCTGAGGCTGAGTCCTGCATCCTGCGACACCAACATCCTGCTGCACTTAACCCATATTCCAGGCCGAGCTGCTCTTTACCGCTCGCTCTGGTTGGTGGCATTGCCAGAAAAAGGCATAATTTGCACGCATTCGTTTAGTCATTTTCATAAATTACGCCTTGCTCGTACTCGTACTCGCACTCGAACAAGGGAAAGCGAAAGAGAAAGAAAGTGGGAGAGTGTCTGAGAGAAATCCCTTCCTGCATGCCTGCCACGAACCTATCATTATCGAGCTCTGTTTTTCGTCCTTGTTTCCACCTCGAACGCAATGCATTTTCAATGATCCAATGAAAGCGGAGATTTTTGTTTGTGTAAATGAAATATGGAATATTATGGAAATTTCGGGCTGGTAGAAACTTAATACGAGTATATCTCGGCCGCATCGCCTGAAATGCATGATATTGAGAAGGGATAAATATATTATAAACTGGACCGTGATTTATAGGAATGGGGAAGTAAGAAAAATAATACGACGAGAATCGGATGGACTTCACAGATAAAATAGAGCTTTTGAAGGGTAGACATTGTATAGGGTAGGACATGCTAAAAAATATGATACGAGGATGTTTGCATAGAAATATATTTGAGTAAGAGAAAACTACTCGAAATTATCTCGAAACTTTTCGTCAAACCATTCTCATCCTGTTCCACTTGAGTGTTCACCAGACTCTTCTCCAATCGAACCGAAAATTGAGAGATAATGAAAACATTACTGGAACAAACATTCAAAAACGGAGAACAAAAAAAAAACGAATTCCGTTCTGCTTGGGGGGCGGAATGGCGGAGGTTCCAGTTCCCTGGCCTGCAGGATGAGGATGAGGGCGGGGAGGGGTCATGGGCCAGACCCGCCCTCGGTTCGCTGCACATTCAAGCGCATTCAAGTGTGCTTGCAACAATGCAACACTGTGCCACCGAAGTGGCAGGCGGGGACGTGAACCGTAGAACGGGGAACGAGGAGCAGGGAACAGGGAACAGGGAGCGGGGAACGTGCCCCACAAGTGGAGCAGGGAGTCAGGGAGGCACAGTGGATGTGGCAGGACAATGGATCGGATCTGTTGGATCGGTTCCGGGAATGCAGTTCCGGCAAAATTCAGTTTGATGTGATGCCAAGAAAATTGTTGTAAAATAATTGAGATGACGGTTTTCTCAGTTTCGGGCAAATCTCTTCCACTCGAGTTGTGCTGCCGGCGGACGCACAGTGGGTGTTTTGCCATTGTGACCACTGTGAACGCCCCGCGCCACCCTTGCCTCGTGCCAGATGCAGCTTTGGTACAGCTACAGCTACAGCTACAGTTACAGATACAATGGATGCGGATAAACAAGAGGGAAGAGAAAGCAACACTTGAAACAATAATAATAACACAATCAAGTGCCTGTTCACACACGTTCTCTGTCTGTCTCTGTCTATGTCTCCCAATGTGGGTGTGCGTGCGTGTCCGTATCTGTGTGGCACTCTGAGTGCACACATATGCATTCCACCTGAATGCATTACGTATACGCCACCTGCACCTCCACCTCCACCTCCGCCTCCCCGCACACAGCACATTTCTTTTCACACATGCATGTGTACTAGTGTACTCGCATGCCCATGCCGATGACCCAGGAAAGGGCAGGCCATCCACATCCCCATCCACATCCATCCATCCATCCTTTTGTTGGTAAGCCTTGAAGCCATCGTCCTCCATAGCCTCCCCCACATCTTCCACTCGCCACTCCTCCTCTGCCGACGCTGAGACGTGAACAACATTCTGCAACAATGAGGGAGTCATCAGCAGCCAGGGTTCGCCAGGTGAGGGCGGCGGTGTTTGCTGCCCTGTCTGTGTTTGCTTTGGGTAATCATCTTCAAGCGACCACTGCACATCGCCTACTGTCCGACGTGTGGTCGTGGTCGTGGTCCTGGTCCAAGTCAAGCAGTCAGCAGCAGCTAGATGAAAGACAGTCCACAACTCCTTGGGATAAAGGCCAATCATAAATCTCATTCTCATTCCCTCCCCCACGCGAAGAGGGACAGAGGGAAGCCATCATGTCAGAGTCCGGTGGTGGCTGCTGGCTGCGGGATGCTGGACGTGCAGCGATCCTGTGCAGCCTCCCTGTGAATGGATGATCCATGTCTGTGTGTTAGAACTAAAGATACTTACTCGTACATCTAACGGACCTTCCTTCATTCGTATTCACTCGAAATTCATTGAATACTATATACATATCTTTAAAGTTCGTTTAAGGATTGCTTTTTGCCCAGTTTTGCAATGGTTCTGTTGCTTAAGATCAGATCTCAAAAGCAGATATATCCACATATGTATGTATGTATGTCTATAGTATCAATGAGCCGATTCAGTAATCCGCTGCAAGCACGGCTCTCTTTTTTTTGTTGACTTTTCTTTTACGAGTAGAGTACACATTTGAATTTCATTTTCAGATTTCCCTCTGTTCGATTCCGTTTTCAATCTCAGTTTCTTTATCAATTAAGCTTCCTTTGCGTTTGCTTTGGAGGTGGAGTGGTGAGAGTGGGGGCGGGAGCGGGAGCGGGAGGCAGAGAGACGAACTCTCTTAGTTGCAGTGGTCCTCTCCATCGGCCTTGGCAGGGTTTCCTTTGCCTTTTGGCGAAAGAAATAAAAGCAGGCCAGGATCAAAGGCTGTCCATGCCTGCAGCTATAGCAATATCCTTCCATATATGTATGCAATTTCTGAAATTTATTTGGCATCCCAGTGGCAGCCAGGCAGCCCCTCTGCTCCTCCAAGAGTGTGTATGGGGCAAAGTCAAGTTTGCAAAATGTTGCCAGCCAACACCTTCTAATAGTTTTTCTTTGGAGCTCCGTCCTCTGCTTTTCGCTTTCAATGGCAGCCACTGCTGACACCATTCTGGATCCAGATCCATAGGTCGGGGTAGGGTCCATGTGTGTCTGTGGCTGAGTCCGGGTCCTTGCCGAAGAGCTGAAAATTAAAAATGTGTATAAAATAACTTTTGCCCTTTGACTTTTGACGCCGTTATGCATTTTTGTGCAAGCACTTGGCATCTCTCGTTCGTCCTTTGGCCGCACTTTCGGTGAAACGGAGCAAAAGGGAGTTCTTAAGGCTAAAGGAAGTAAAGCCAGAGACGTGCCGCCGCGTGCCATGAATTTCATAAACCAACTCCCTCTACTCAACTCAACTAAACTCAACTCCACTCCACTCCACTCCACTCCACTGTACTCCCTGTTTAGCCATTCCTCTTCGTGGCTTAAGCGAGTTGCTGCTGGTTGGCTGTAATAAAGCTGCGGCCACAGTGGAGAAATATGTATCTGCAGTCGAAATTCATATCAATTACACGCTGAATTACGACGCTGTGGTACAGTTGTTGTTGCCGAGTGTCACTTCCAGAAGCGAAGCGGCTGCGGCATCCGTATGCTGCCACTGACTGACTGACATTCCCCACATCTCACATCCCATTTCCCACATCCCACATGAAGCTGCCCGACACAACCTCAAACACATGACACAACCAATGCAGAACGTGGACCGGGACCTGATGGATTATGAAAACTATTCTGATGAAAAGAAGCTCAGGCCTAGCTAATGGACAGGCGTCGTCGTGCTGTAAAATGAATATGCAGATGGAGCTCAACACTCAAAAGCTTCACTGGTTCTAAAGGTTCTAACGGTTTGCCAAAGCCAAAGCCAAATCCAAAGCCATGCTGGAGGTGGGGGAGTTCATTAACTGACTTTGGTTATTTTTAGCATCATCCTGGAAGGATGAATACCGTGATACCATTGATAGATAAGCCGTGGGCGGTTCCTTTCGCCCGGAGCTGGAATCAGGCCTCTCAGGGGGTCGGTGGGCGAAACTTAGTCAATAAATGTGTTAGCAACCCCGCAAAAAATAAATGTCTGGTGTACAGGAAACAATTATGGAGCACGAAGCACACGAAAGTACTGAAAGCCAAGTCGCACCACAGTGGTGTGGACCAAAGGGGCTCCAACCGCGAAGGATTCTATTCTGAAGCTTTCCAAATTGTACATTCATCGGAGAGAAACTGCGGAGAGAAATTTTCTTTTTCATTGAACTAGAATAGCTATTACTTCAAAATATTACTTTTTCATTCCTTTTTATAACATTTCGTAACGCCAGAATGGAAGTGCACATACACAAAATAGGGCCAACGAATTCACTCGCGAATATAAACTTTTTTCACTTTTTATTTGCCCAATAAGCAGACGCTGAAGAAGTTTCGAGAAACACAGATTAGTGTGACCACCAAAGGCATCTTGGTAAATACCATTTTTAAATCCCAAACAAAAACGAATGCATCGATAAATTACCTAAATTGGAAAACCCATATGCTTAACAATATTAAAATTAATACTTCTATAGAAACAAAAGTGTTCCAAATAGCTTTGGACAAGTTTTTCTTGCCCACACGGCTGCGAAAATGCTTACCGAAAATATCGATGCTAGCATAGAGACTGTGCGATAGTTTTAATCGCAAAGATCGAAAATAAATGAACGAGCTGGCATTACCCGCAAGTAATAAATACAAAGAAAATTATTTTGTACAATAAAAATGTCGGGTGGATTCAGACACTGGATTTTGGAAGAAGAGCGGATATCCTGGACAAACGCAAAAGCGGAAATTGAACAGCTCTTCGGCAGAGTGGATCGTACTTTACAGACCGTTCAGACGCTCATTACTGAGGTGGCAAAGCCGCGCATGCCCCTAAAGCGTCGCAGCGCACGCATCGAACATTTGCCCGCGAAGATTGCCAAGATGTCCAAGGAACAGTCGAAGCCCGTCAACTCTGTGGCCGAGGAAGCGCTAATGTCGGTGGATGTCGAAATGGAGTCCACTCCGTAGTGTGTGGACTGGCTTACTAATTTATCGCTAAGCGTGAAGTAAAATTCAACAAATGGCAGGGTCTGTCGTAAAGTCTTAAATACAAATTTTATTTGTGATTTGTGTTGCTTGTGATTTGTTTTATTCAGCTGTATAGTTGTTCTTGTGCGTATCTCGCTGCAGTATCCGTATTCGTATAGGCCTTGATGCTAGCCTTCATTCCTGTTCTCTGTGGCATCTGTGCTTCCGGGTTGACGAGCTGTGATTGGCAGACGCCGCAGTTTATCTTGACGCGGAGTGTGCCCCCGTGTGACGGGGTGCGCCGTGCGCCTCTGTTCTGCTGCACGGACTTTCTGCTCGACACACAAGTACGAGCGAGTATCTGTGTGCTGTTTACACTGCCGGTGCGGCGCCTGATGATGAGGCCTCGGGTGCGAGCGCGAGCGCGGGTGCGGGTGCAAAAGTGTGTCTGTGTCTGTGTGTGTATCTGTGTTCTGGGCCCATGTTCTGTGTTAGTAATGAGGTTGTTTTTGCATGTTTAGTCATAATACAAAATTTTGAGCTGTAACGTTGCGCGCTTTATGTGGATCTATGGGGAACAGCGCTGCTGATGGAGCGTCAGCGGCTCAGGAAGCGGGCGAATGGGGATGTGTAAATGGGCTGGTGGGGGGATGGTAATGGTTCCTGTGTATTTCTCAATGCATTTCGCATTTTGACATGTAATTAAACGTTTTGCGGTTGACAACGTGTAACGGTGAAGAGAGCTTGTGGTTTCCAGAGTCATTTCATTTGTCATTGGATATGGCTACCATCCGATCTGGTTCTGACTCTGGCATCATACCCCTCCACAGCCTCCTTCGCCACCACATCATCAGGCACGTAGCACATGCATATACATATGTATCTATCTGCTACAGTCACAGCCGGTGTCTCTTTTGGCCCATAACTATTGTGGCTAGAACAATAAAACTCAACAGAACGATTTATGACGTAGGAAATGCTGATAGAGAAACCGACAAAACGACAAATTTCGAATTGAAATCAAATCAAATCCCATTCGAAAGTGCAATAGCAACCACGCCTAACACACAACCCACAGCACATACATCCATACAGACACATCTGGCTATGACGGACAGTGTATCTTATAGGCCCCATTTCCATTCCAAGGACTAATGGTGATGGCCTTTGAAAACCTTTGAATACTCATCAGCAATTCGCTGGATCCGATCCGTGGATCCACCGACGATCCGGTGGTTATATCGGAAGTAGAAACGGAACATTGGTGTTTCCATATAAAGTGCATATGTATATCAAATATAGATATGTACGCATAATGATTGAGCATTCAAACTGTCCGAAATTTCTTGATTAGTTGCAAGAACAAGTGCTTGATCGATGGCGCGGGCTTCAGGGAGTAGCCCTGCTTTCGTTCCAATTACATCGTTTCCTTTGTGAAGGAACCGATTTTTATGAAAGGATGATTTCCGTAGTGGGTGGTGTCCCAGCTGGCTCTACACCTCCTTCGGAAGTCTCTGTGGTAGTGCGAGTATTATTATCTCTTTGAGGTCATTTCTGAAGTGAAATTCTTAGACTGCAATTAATTTAAGGCGTCGTCTGATGGAACAGCTGAAACGAGGGGCAAAGTTTTTGTGGCAAGGAGAGAACGAGGACGTAGACGAGGCTGGGACTGTGGTCGTGAAAAGTTTTGGGGGGAAATGAGGAAAATAACGTACTTTTAGGGCAATGCAGCTCGAGTTAACTCAATATTTTCTTGGATCCTTGTGGCATTTCGTACTCGTACTTGAGCATGCATATGAAAATGCTGCCGCCTGCCGCCTCGCCTCACAGCTAGGCTTTAATGCCCCACTTTGCATGCCCCTGCAGCTGGTAGGTGGAAATGGAGATGGAGATTGGGAGTGGAAGTGGAAGTGGCAGTGGAAGGGGTGGGGTGGGGCAACATTCAGTCGCTTGCGTTGCCCATTCATTCATTCATTCGTTTCCCCATTTCACCCGCTCACTTTTCTTTCTCCTTCCCCGAATTGTTAAAATGGAGCATGCAAAATAATTGCGTACATACCCCACCCCCACCCCCAGCACCAACCACACCACACCCCCCTCCCCAAACACCACTCAAGCACCACAGCACTAACCGGCAGCAGTCCTGTTGTCCCCCACTTTATGCAACATTTTGCCAGGCATATAATATTTTGCTCTTAATTCGTTAGCAAAGTTTCCTCGCAGGCAATGTGCGGCCTGCACTTTAAAACTGCAATTGATGCTGAGAAATTTTTGCATTGCATTTAGGCCTAGCCACACGGGTGGGGCAACGAGCAGCGGGCACCGGGCAGCACCCATCATGCTGCCATGCACTATGCACGATGCACCACCACTTGCTGGAGAGAGGTGGAGGTGGAGGTGGCAGCGACAGCAAAAGAGAAATGCCTATTTGATTATCTTTCGGGTCGGGCTTTGGCTTTGGGCCAACAAAGCCATACAAATGGATGCCACAAATATGCATTTTGTAGACCAAAATGTTCATTTTCCATGGGAGCAAAACCAGAGAGAAATGTGGTGTCCAAGGACTGGCCGGAGTCACTGCACCGTCACCCTCCCAGGACTGACTTCACTTGAATCCCAAAATGCAGTTCCATTCGATTAGGCTCTGTTTAGTTTACTGCAGGAGCAAAAGTACTTCAAAGACGGTCCTTCGCAGCGCCTTGCATCAGCCGCTGTATTATATGTATTGACCCGTTTGAATATTCTAAAAGCTTCAGCTATACGGTAAAGGATTGAAGCTATCCCTGACAGAGAAAACAAGTTAAAACAGGGAACCACACCATTTACATACTTCCATAAATTATAATTTTGTATTTTCATTCTAAGAATGCGTTAGCAGAACTTCAAGTGGTTCGTTCTTCTCCAGCAAGAAATTTATAGACACTACGAGTATCAAGTGCCTGTATAGATATTGAGTTTGAATCCATTCGATTGAGGTAAACATGCTGAAATTCCGCAGATTAAATAGAGATTCAACAAAATACAGCAGAACTACATTCTGTTCATAGGAATTTCCGTCGGTAGTTTGAGTGCTAAGTTTTGAAGAAATTTATTGAAGAGTCCGAATAGGAGTCGAAGAGCGCCTCTCTCTTTTTCGGCCGTTGAGAACTGCTCCTGTAAGACTAGTCTCGTCCTGCTGTTCTTCGCCAACGAGGATTTGAACGTCTTGAAATATCTTAAATGGAACAAACGCCAGCAAGCACATAGAGCACTTCCACCCTCTTCGTTTCTTCGTCTCGCTTTTGAGTATGAGGCAAATATTGAATATTCCGCTCACCCGAAAGTGCTGCTTGGTGCTATGGACGAAGCATGTGCCCAGTGTCATCTGCTCAAATTCAAACAAGTGTCAGGTAAGTCTTGCGTATTA
Source organism: Drosophila persimilis (assembly GCF_003286085.1). Taxonomy (NCBI): domain Eukaryota; kingdom Metazoa; phylum Arthropoda; class Insecta; order Diptera; family Drosophilidae; genus Drosophila; species Drosophila persimilis. The sequence goes on from NW_020825312.1 coordinate 5,774,257, forward strand.
GGAAAAGTACAGCTACCTAAAATTGAAACAGTTTCTTATCGGCCCAGATAAAGGTTAAAATCATCGAACATCATCGGAGCAACAGAAATAGATCACCATACTGCGTTAAGGGGTTTGCTAGGTCAGCTACGATATAACATATAAGAACACAATTTTTGGTTTCTCTCTATCTAGTAGAGTATTCTCTGGCTGTCTTGTAACGTCCAAGGTTCATTCGCCTAAAATCCCACGGATCCGTTGATATTCTAGGTGATTGGTCGCGGATTCGCGTGATCTTTCGATTCGCCTAAATCTTAAAGCCAATTGCACTTCACATAACTCGACGCAACCCTGTTTGTTTGTCCTCTGATACCAGATAACTTGGCTAAACAATCTACAAGAAGGGGTTGTACCCGATCAGCAGAGCGAGTATAGGTGGTTTGATTAATGGTGGAGTTGTCTGGGGGGACTCTCTGGCGTCAGCTAGCGTATCTTCCTGGGGGGGACTTACTGCTAAAACAAGAAAGTCAGAACAAACCAAATTCTGGATTCTTGTTAATGCCTATCATAAACGCTTTATCGTCTTGATACTGGAATTTATACTGGTATTGCAGTGCTGAGAATTCCTACCTATTCTGTATTCTAATGCCTAGACATATTCTTGGACTTCTGCTCTTTTTTCACGCTTTACTTTCGGTGGCAATCATATAAAAAAACAAGCTAATAAATATATACCTTGTTGGTACATTTGGCTGTGTCGTAGGCACTCCCTCTTCATGTCTGCCGAAGGCCTTCGTCGTTGCGATGAGGTTTGAGGTTTTCTCAGTTTTGGCACTAATTCAAAACGAATGATTATTTATTTGAGGCACCACGTATTTTCTACATTTCGAGCAACTTGCGCGTTCAATCCATTATTTTTGCATTTGTTTGGATTTCCTCTTTGCGTGCTTCTTACCCTTTTTTTTATTGCTCTACGTTTCTTTACTCTCGTTCGGTTTGACCAGACACAAAAAGAGAAGAACAACAAAACACAAATATGCTTCCGTTGTGGAGTCGACTATGGAATACTCTGTTATGGGTATCCTGGGAACATCATCGGAGCAACAGAAATAGATCACCATACTGCGTTAAGGGGTTTGCTAGGTCAGCTACGATATAACATATAAGAACACAATTTTTGGTTTCTCTCTATCTAGTAGAGTATTCTCTGGCTGTCTTGTAACGTCCAAGGTTCATTCGCCTAAAATCCCACGGATCCGTTGATATTCTAGGTGATTGGTCGCGGATTCGCGTGATCTTTCGATTCGCCTAAATCTTAAAGCCAATTGCACTTCACATAACTCGACGCAACCCTGTTTGTTTGTCCTCTGATACCAGATAACTTGGCTAAACAATCTACAAGAAGGGGTTGTACCCGATCAGCAGAGCGAGTATAGGTGGTTTGATTAATGGTGGAGTTGTCTGGGGGGACTCTCTGGCGTCAGCTAGCGTATCTTCCTGGGGGGGACTTACTGCTAAAACAAGAAAGTCAGAACAAACCAAATTCTGGATTCTTGTTAATGCCTATCATAAACGCTTTATCGTCTTGATACTGGAATTTATACTGGTATTGCAGTGCTGAGAATTCCTACCTATTCTGTATTCTAATGCCTAGACATATTCTTGGACTTCTGCTCTTTTTTCACGCTTTACTTTCGGTGGCAATCATATAAAAAAACAAGCTAATAAATATATACCTTGTTGGTACATTTGGCTGTGTCGTAGGCACTCCCTCTTCATGTCTGCCGAAGGCCTTCGTCGTTGCGATGAGGTTTGAGGTTTTCTCAGTTTTGGCACTAATTCAAAACGAATGATTATTTATTTGAGGCACCACGTATTTTCTACATTTCGAGCAACTTGCGCGTTCAATCCATTATTTTTGCATTTGTTTGGATTTCCTCTTTGCGTGCTTCTTACCCTTTTTTTTATTGCTCTACGTTTCTTTACTCTCGTTCGGTTTGACCAGACACAAAAAGAGAAGAACAACAAAACACAAATATGCTTCCGTTGTGGAGTCGACTATGGAATACTCTGTTATGGGTATCCACGCTCGCTGAGACTTTAGACGCTACTGTGGATCATGGAGATATTGCCGTTCTGGATGAAATTTGAGGCCTTTGAGACTTAGACGTCGCTGATGTAAATAGTACCCAATGCTACGATGAAACCGTATGACCTCTTGGTTCTCCGAGCTTCCTTTCCAAACTCAGATCGGGGACACCGAATGCCAAGGTTGGAAAAAGGGGCTGCCTGGTTTCTTCACCAACTGTACACTCATCCTACAAATACGTATTTGCACTGATTTGAATTGTTTTCACGTAAATTTATTTCCATTTTATTAATGCAAATGCCCGCGGATGTTTTCAATTTACTTGGCTTTTTGGGATACACGTTGCTGACTTTTCCCTGGGGCTGCGCGTTTGTACGTCGGCACATTGGAGTGGCTTGGAAGGAAAAACGACGATGGTCAGCCTTCTGCATTGCTCCATGCTCCCAGTAAGATGTCAGAGAAAGAGCGAATGCGAGCGAAGGAGAGAGAGAGAGATGTCTTCTATTGCCCCTATTAAGTTACGGCGCAACGTAACCTCTGCTCACTGTTCTCACGTCATTGGCAAAACTCGCACTTTCCCATTATAGATTATTAACTCCATTATACATAATTTGGACGTTGATATGCAATGACTGCATCTTTCAAGTGGCGATGCAATTACTGCACCATCTAGTGGCCCGTGCGACACCAGCAGAAGGCTGTTACACGCGGATCCCAGGCAAAACGCAGCCCTCCTTCCACCCAACCGACCGGGGGGCACCGTTTTGGGATTATAAAATGTGACAAACCTTAGGTTTTCTTCGATTGTTATATTCTAACATTTATTCGTTCAATATGAGTCTTATAAAATCGTCGCGACTGTGAATGATAATGTTTCTAGAATCACAAATGTATCGCCAAGCGACTCTTCAAATATTAAGTATACGTCGGACAAATTTCTCCACCAAAATGATTCCAAAGTTGCTTATTATAAAGCAGATAAAAAGCACTTAAGAACCTCAGTTAAGCGACAATGACAATATATGTCAAGCTTTGTGAAAGAAAATCGAGGCTTGCACAAGACATTCAAGGCTAATTGAGATTTAAATTTGTTTTAAGACAAGCAATATTTTTTTTAATGAAAAAAGTTTAACACCAACTAGAAATCTCTTAATTTTAAATTGGCAAAATTTGGAAAACTTTAAGATGTTCATTTAAGTTTGTTCCATAGAAACAATGCGTATAGGTTTCAAATTACTTTAGTTGAAAGGGTGTCATCGTCTGTTCGATGAAGGTTACGCTAATTACGTTAATGACAGTTTCCTTATTGATTAATTCATTTGGGTTTTCTGGACTCACAAGCTTATCTCGTGTAATCCTTTCAAGACAAAATTCCGAGGTCGAGTGCCTATTCCTCAATCACATATTCTTTAACTTCTTTGAGCTTAACGGCATTTGAGAACGAGAGATCGAGCTACAGACCCTGAGATCATTTCAATTTTGGTGCCTGGCTGGCCGTGTGTGCTGGAAAGCATTATTCCATCACAAATAGTGACTCAGCTCTTCGAACTACGAAAACTAGTCTTGCGATTTCTCTCTCATGCTATCTCTCTAATGTCATAAATCCATAAGATGCTACAACTACAAACACTTTTCGCAAGTCAATGATTTCTGGCAATCATGAAATATCGCATATCGGTAGGCATTTATTGTAGTGCTTTCCAGAAATATCACTGGCATTTGCGGTGCCCGCCAGTTGGACAGCAGGGCTACCGTTTGCGGCTTATTATATACTTTTCGGTATATTTTGAGGTCGATATGGAATTTTCAGTATATTTGGGGTATATTTTAGTAATTATAAGGTTTATTTCTGAGGGCCAGACGGTATTTGTTTCCGGTATTTTTGCACTGTTGGACAGATTTGCAAGTCAAAAGCCAAAGATTTTAAGGCCTTCTGTAAAGGAAAATGGATAGAGGTTCGGAAAATGAACTTGGTGTCAGGGGTCAACTGTGGGAAAGTGAATCAATTGATGGAAGGGACCCTCCTCGATACACTGGAAGCAATGTTTGCAGCTGGTGTGAATATTGTGTTCTTGATAGACGATTGTGATTGTGAGCAGAGGGCCATGGACAAGCTCCTGAGGGCTCGTCTAGTGCGCGATATGCTGCCGGAGGACAAACCTTTGGCCCGGTCCCGATGGCCGCTGAGATGCCGATGCAACAAACGACCAGTAGCACCGCTCGGCATTTTGACGATCTTAACAATAAATGCCACCATGAGCACATTCAATCTGCATTTGGGTTCTGGTATCCAATAAGATTTTTTGCCGCAGGAAGCATATTTCCAGCATACTCGTTTCTACATGTTTCTGATCAGCATCGACATTCGTGGCACATGCTGTTGGAAGGACCCTTCGTCTCTATAGAAAAATGTAGATGGGGTGGTGGCTCTACTCCCAACCCCAGAGGGTGTGAGGGGGAAGGGGATTGTGGCAGTAATGACCCACTTGTCCCTGGCCCTGGCCCTGCTTTAGGGCATTTAAATGCTCGCTCATCAAAATCAAAAGTCAGAGTGTCTGTCCGGACTCCGGTAGCCAGTAAACGAGGCCCAGCAGCAAAACAGGCAACTGAATCCAGACGGATCAACCGGGCGGGCCGTTTATGGTAGGGCTGGGGGTGGGGGCCGGTGGACGGTGGGCGGTGGGCTGGCTGCAATTGCCATTAAGCTCACTTTACGCCCCGGAGTGAGTCCAGGAGTCAAAGGGAAAGTGCCCGGGGGCGATTGAATTGGGAGGGAGACCTCCATTTGGAGCTCGACGCCGGCTGCTATTTATTTTCATTTTCGTGCATTTATGGCTTCATCTCTCGGCCGTGTACTACGGCTGTTGTATCCTCTGCAGTAGCAGGAGTAGAAGCCTCCGGATCCATTTACGGACGCACAGCACTCGACTGACTCATGCTCTCTGACACTTTGTCGTTTTTATCGTTGCAGCGTTAATTCGGTTAAGCACTTAAGGCGAGGTCCTGTCAGTAGCCTGCCGTCCCGTTCCCTTCCGTTCCGTCCTGTTCGGAGGAATACATGGACTGGTGGGGAGTCGTCCAGCCGGACGCTGGAGCAATGCGTTAACGGCCACAGTCACTGGAGCAGGAGCCCTGGAAAAGAAGCTGCTTCAGTTCCGGCGAGGAACAAACGAGGATAAATTGCGTGGCAAAAGCCACGTTCATAGTTCAATTGAAGGTGAATCCGAGAAGATCCAGAGCCCCGGTCAGGGCCCTGTCCATCATGTCCAGCAGTCACTCCGGCACGATTGGCCGTAAACGCGCCGGGAGCGGCAGCGCCAGTGCCAGTGCCGCCAGCAGCGAGTATTTATACGGCGGCGGCGACCAGATGCGGCGCCAACGATCGGCCGAGTGGCACAGCCATCGGCACGGCCACGGCTACGGCAGCAGCAGCGAGGACGAGTACCAGAACACGGCACAGGCCACTTCGTTTGATACACAGCTCCTGGCCCAGTTGCTCCTCCAGAGCCAGCAGTTGGCAAGTAAGTACCACACCCACTATCCACTATCCACCAACCACCATCCACACTGAGAGTAAGCTAATGGGAAGAGCGAGCGGTCGGGCACACCATTTACTCGCTCTAATTTTATAATTACGAATTTTCGGAATGCCTTTGCAGGATCTCAGGCTCTACTTGCGGATGGATCTTTTATCGCGGCACAAAGTGTCATCCTTCTCCTCCTGAAAGCCACAAAAACTCTAGACAATCAGGTGCCTCTTGCCTGGAACAACTTTCAAGGCCTGGCCTTGTTCATTTGACTAAAGAATGAATAGCCAATTTATTGGTAGCTTGAGTTTGAATAAATACATAGCTACATAGAAATATTATATATCGAGGTGCGCCGCCTCCCTCCCTCGCCTCTAGGACAGCCACCTCTCCCTGGTCGTCCGTAAGTTCAAACAAGTCCTGGAATGTGTTCGTCGATGCGGTCACCAGCTGTCCCTCCTTTTGGTTGTTCTCGATCTCCTCGGTTTCACAGCAGAATTCTGCGGAGAAATCTTCATCCTCTGGGGTACACTGATTACGGTGATGATACTCTAAGGGATTCCGGTCGAACAGTCTTTTGCTTTATAGCCTCCTCGTCAATCCAATTGCTATCAGCGATGCCTCAGTAAAGCGGTCTTCGCAAGCTTTTGCTATCGGTAGTCTGAAATATGCCCTCGTTTTGGCAATCGCACTATACGAAAAATTCGTTAATTAAGGAACAAAAGAAGTTGATATCGATAGTTTGTCTGTCAACGCGTGGACGGTCTTCGAAGGGCTAATCCACAGCAAAGCGGAGCAACTGTTCAATGTCAAAAGAGAGTCAGAGTTCTCTATCTAAGATCGCCCAGGCATCGCCCATTGGCAGGAACGTTGTGAGTCGCAGCTAAGGCCGCGGCTCTACTTTATACCAGTTACTCAGTCACTATGGCTGTCCTCCAGAGGGCGCACACATTGCGCGACGAAGAATGTGTGAGAGAGCGAGACAGAGTATGAGTAAGCGCGTGAAAGGCGTTGCGTAGCCACTGAAAATTATTCCATCAGTCTTTAAGAATAATCAGATCTTATTCAGATTCCGCAATATGGTAGATATGGTCATTCTCTGTAACTCTGCGTTTTTGTTTTTTTCGTTTCTTCAAATTGTGAATGCCGCAGATTTTCGGTCTTCTTTTTGGCGAATCTTTTCGCTTATCGGGATGGACAGAGTGCAGACGGACAGACAGACATGTCTATATCGACTCGGCTATTGATGCTGATCAAAAATATATATAGACTTTACTAAGTCGGAAACTCTTCCTTCTGGGCGTTACACATATCAACTGTCACCACTTATATACCCTTTGAGTATCGGGAATTAAAATCAGCAAATATGTTAATATTTAAATGTATATTTATGTGCTATTTGGAATCTATTTTTGAAATCGAGAGCCTTGAAATCGTAAATCAGAAGCTGAAAGACAGGGATGGACATCTATCAAAATATCGGTTTCCTTCTAAAAAACAATTATATCTATGCTCTATAACAGACGAAACTGTACCTGCCAAAACACGATAACTAAAATTAGGGAAGAGTACCCCCATCGTTTCTTTCATATATACATCGATAGTGCCATTGAGGAGCAAATACTTCCCATATTCCCATAAGAATAGTACTAAGTGGTGTTGTTCTTTTTGTTGCAGGCATGGAACACTACAATTCGGATTGCGAGCCGGAATATCTACGGCAGCGAGACTGTCGATTGGGCCAAGGAGGCAATGGCCCCGGCGCCGGCTCCGTGGCGACAGCCTCCGCCTCCGGCCAGGAAGTGACCTACGCGCAGCCGCACCAACGAGGCACGGCGGGCAGCGTGGTCTCGCCACTGAAGGTGGCCACCGTGTCGACCAGCAAATATCAATCCAATGCCAATCTGGGCCTCTTTCCCAGCGGCAGTGCCACTGCCACAGCCACAGCCACAGCCACTGCCACAGCCGTTGCCACACCGCGCAGTACAAACCCCTTCCTGAGCGCCAAATTCACGGCGGACGAGGAGGCCACGGGCACGTTCTTGCTGCCCGCCTCGGCCTCCTCCTCGACGGCTGCCTCCAGCCACAGTCGGAGCCACCGGGGCAGCAGCGGAGCGGCGGCGCGCAGCACCCTGAACCGCCTAAGTGGCATGACCAGCTCCAGCAGCGGCACCTCGGCCCTGTCCGTCAATCGCAGCGATTCGCTGCGGCAGCGGCATCCCAGCCACAGCCACAGCCACAGCCAGGCACAGCATCTGCACCCGAGCCAGCAGGCGGTGCGGCAGCAGCACTCTTTACTGCAGCCGGAGGCGCGGAGCATGAGTGGTGCCAGTGGTGCCAGTGGCGACGGCGATGGAAATGACGTGGGCGAGGGCGAGGGCGAGGGGGACTTTGACGATTTTGCCGGAAGCAGCGGGGAGTCGGAACCACCGCCAGAGCCGGCGCCGCCGGAGATACCGCCACGCACGCAGTCGCTGCTGATGTCCTTGCGCAAGCACTCGGACTACAAGCTCAAATACGAGGAAAAAGGGGACCAAAAGCACGAGGAATTCATCCCGACCAGCAAGCTCCAGAAGGGTAAGTGCCACAATGGGAAATTACTGCCACGAAGCTTTTTGTGCCAAGCTCCTTTGCTGAATTTCCCTAAAGCTGCCGAAAGCTTTCAGTGCTAACAGAGACAGCTTCTGGCTTCCGAACCTGGCTGTTAAGTGTGGAAATCTGTGGAAAAGCTTTGCGGGAAATCGATACGTGGAGTGTCCGCCTCATGAATGCTGGCATCTAACTGCTGTGCTCTTCTTTCTTTTAGATTATATCATCAGCGATAACTTACGTTCAACGGATCAGCAGTTGAAACCCCAGTCGCCGGTCGACACGCAGGGGTAAGTACATAATGGGGTACAAAACACACCTCAATGGCAATGGGAATTAAGATACTATTCCATACATATGTTGAAACACTCGGATCTGAAATCGATCGATTGATTATCATAGACCCAGTATGAATGTCCCTCTCAAACCTAAACTGATAATCCTCTCCATCTGGCGTTGGATGTTGTATGTTGTATGTTGTATGTTTTATGTTGGTTGGCGGTGCAATCCTCCTGCAATCGGAGACTGTTAATCGGTTCATCGGTATTGGGATTGGGAAGGAGCTGGAGCCAGAGCCGGAGCCGGAGCCCCCACGATGTCAACGCTTGCCCTCTAATCTGCGTGCGGTCTCTGGGTTCGCATCGTTTGAGGCTCCTATTACAGCAGCGACAGCCTGGACCTGCGTCCTACGAGCTAGGAGCTAGGACCTAGGACCTAGGACCTGGGATCTGGGTTGTGGGAGGTGGGAGTGAGGAGAGTCCCCATGTTAGCGGCAATTAAATCCGCAAAATGGTTTCACATCGCCCGTCGCTGTCGTTGTCGTTGCCGTTGTCGTCGTCTGGACTGCTGTTTGTTTGTTTGTTTGTCTCTGGCAGGAGTCTGTTTGCTTCTCGTATCTCATGTGCGAGTGCATCAGCATTGTAATCCTTGCCAAGAGGAGCACACGGAGGTGGAAGGAAAGCCACAGTCCCAAACTTCAAAATGACTGCCATTGGTGGTGCCATTGGAGTCGCTCTTTTTTGTGTCCTATACATTTGCCCTCACTCCTCCTCCGACTCCTCTTGCTGCTGCTGCCGCTGCTGCTGCTGCTGCTGCCCCTCTTCCAGCTTGTGGCGCCTCTTATGTTGCTGGCCAAAGATTTCCGTAGCATTTTGCGGTTGTATAAGCGGCTTTTGCTTCGTATTTTGTTTGCTCCTCTACCCATGACCCAGGGCCCACGTCCACGCCCACGTCCACGCCCACGGCCTCACCCACACCCACACCCACACCCATACACAGGTTTCTGGTGCTGCTCGTTCTGGTTTGTGCGTTCTGGCCACGACATCTACGCCTGCAATGGTGCTGTCCTTTGGGATCGCCTGGGACCGCCTCCTCTTTCCCAATTACTAGCCAGGCAGCTGGCTCCTGGCTCCTGGCTCCTGCTGCCACCTGCCACCTGCCACCTGATGCTCCTCTGCTTGCTGTGCTGTGCTTCTTGCAGCATAATTAAAGAACTCACTTGGAGATTACGTGGTTTTATAGGTTTAACCGTTACCATTGGATTCCCTCTCCCTTTCCCCTTCCGGACAGGTGCTCTCCTCCTCCGCCGGGAGGGGTCTGCTTTCAGCCGGATGCGAGCAGGATGCAGCAAAAGGGGGGAAGTGGAGGTCTGGGACCTGGGTCCCTGGGTCCAACCGCAACACAGACGCTAATGTTTCAGCTAATGATTGCCGTGGCGCACTCACAGTAGCAGCTACAGGCTGCAGGCTGCAGGCCGCAGAATTATGAATGAATCATGAGCCGAAATATTCCCTGAATCTGGATGGATATCTTTATTCCCCGGGGACTTGCACAGTTCCATAAGTAGTAAAAACAAAAAATATCTATCACAATACCTTCACGAATTTCCATATAAAAGCCCTATGCTTAGGGTTTCTTCTCTTCTAATAGTTATTTTAAATAAAAATTAAGGATGATTCGGCTATATTCTCGAAAAGTTTGATGCTGCTCTTTCAATGAGTGTTTCTGTCAGAGAGAAAAATATGCGAGTATCTATGGATGAATGGAAACCAGTTGAAAGACGAACTCGAATCGAGAGCAACACCTTTAAGAGGCCGCCGCTGTTTGAGGATTTGGGACTGCCACAGACGTCGGCTCTGTGGCCACGCTGCAGTCGATTGACCGCTAACTGTTGCAGGCTGTTTCGAAAGGACATGGGCGGGGAGGGGCCACGGATACGGACACGGACACGGACACGGAGATTGCGGGAGACAGGACAGCTTAAGATGTTGCCAGACAGGCGGGCAGGGCAGGGCAGGGCAGGGCAGGGCCGCCCCCCAAGCCATCCATCGAAACGGATGAATGGGGACTATTATATGGACCAGAGCAGACCAGGCCAGGGCAGAGAAACAATATGTCGTTGACAGTCGTCATGCGCAGCTACTTAAATGGACATAAAATTATGATTACAGCAAATACCACATGTTCCACACACTCACACAGAGGGACACAGAGACACCGGACTTACACACACTCCAGGGTGAACGAAGGCGGAGGCGGAGGCGGAGGAGGCCTGTCCGCGTCTCTTTGTCCCCGGAAGGAATCCGAATCCGGAGCCCGGAATCCGGAATCCGGAATCCGGGGGCAATTCATTACAATAAGCTCACGAATGTGCCATAAAAATCGCATCTCTGGCACTGCATTCGAAGCATGAAATTGCCAATTCCCATTCGGTTTTAGTTGTAAAAACTTTCATGATCCCGACATTAATAGAATATGCCACGTCTCTCATCCCACGCTCGTGGCAGAGGCACGTCACTCCAGCCATGTGATACGTACGTTCCATCTGTTCGCTTTGTCAGACTTAAACCAGGGGATCTGCCGGGCTGGCAGCTAGGGCCGGATCGCCTCATTACACAGACAGATAAAAACAATCCAACGATTAAAAAATCTAAATAAAAGTGAAAGATTCTGGCATCCCTCAAAAATGGCTCAAAGATGAAGTCTGAATACTTTGAAATTCATTTACCATTTAATTGATTTACAATTTGAGTTGATGAAAACTCTTTTCGCTGCTGCGAGGATTGTTTGTCATGTTTTGCTCTTTACTTTCTCCCACGTGAATGTTTTCCGCCTTTTTTATTATGGTTTCAATTTGTGTTGGCGGCTCGTTAGCCAGGGGATCGGACCGTATACGTGTTGTAAAATAAGTGGAAGTCGAAGGTGAACTGTGAACTGTGAGCGGGAGAGAGAGAGAGAGAGAGAGGTCGAAGAACGCGATGATGATGACGATGATCGCTGACAGTCGAAGATGTATGGATGGAAATTAATAAAACAAGCGTAAACACTTAAAAGGCGCTCCGATCCGATCCCATCCAATCCAATCCGATCCGATCCGAGTTCGGTACTGACTCAATCGATGCCCTCCAACCCCTCAACCCTGTAAAACGCCCTCGCTCGCTCGATGGGTCTCCACAGATGGATTGAGTGAGTGAGTGAGTGAGTGGCTCCGTTGCCGTTCTGTTTGTGAGGAAACAGAAAACACACAAAAAACTAATTGAAAACAATCATTAAACAGAGCCACAGATACAATGCGGCCCGGGGAGATGGCCAGACGGGACGACGGGACGACGGGCGAACGTTTATGTGTATCACTTAATTATAACTGTACACACACAGGTCGCTCTCTATAGAGACGTGTATGCTCGTACCCGTCGACTCCCTGGGACTGGCACTCCATTAAAGGAGTCAGTCGCACACACGGCAAACAAATGGAACTCAGATCGGAACGGAACAGATCGGATCGGATCAGACCGGAGTGGTGTGGCGTGGAGGGAGGGGAGTGAAGTGGAGTGACCCACAGCTCACACAGACGACACCCAACTGAGTTCGAGTTCGAGTCCGAGTCCGAGTCTGAGTTGGGTCATTCGAGAGACCTGTAAGCCGAGACCTTCGTCAGCGTGGCTGTTTATTTCTTTATTAATTATGGTCTTCTGGCCTCTCGCTTAGGTATCACCGTATCCGTATACTTGTACGCTTGTACATATGTTTGTCTGTATATCCAGTCGCTTTGGGAATGCTGATTTGTGATGTGGATTCTTGGGGATTGCGGATTGGGGATTGGGCACTGTGCCCTTCTCTGGCATCATCTCTGCGATGATTCCGGGCTCATCGTTTCGCATAATTATATTCAATTGTTTAATTGCCAGATGATTTGCCTTAATTACATTTACTTCAAACACCAAACTTTTTGCCCCAAAAGCCTCCGAATGTGCCACAGATACACCACAGGTTTGTGGAGGAATATTGTGTACTGCCATTCAGTCTAATGAAATATTATTACTAGTATTAAATGCGACCTTTGGATGAAATGTATTAAAAAGGTGTAGTTTGCTGATTACATTTGTATGCCATTCAAAGCGAAACGGATTGATAAAATAATCATCTATGTTTTCGTACATAGACAAAGGGGATATCGATGACAAAAGCAACGACCAAGAGGTAGGAATGCATTTTCTTATACGGCTTACCTTGGGCATTAATCATTAATACACCTTGGCAGGGAGCGGTGGATTCGAAGGGTGGATAGAGAGAGGAGGAGGGTGCCCCGCCACTCATCAGTCATGTGAAAATTTCAAAATTTCCGCTCCTCCCGCCATTCGTCTCTTAAGCCCCGTCCCACTCCACGCCATATGATGCTCTTTCTTCCTCCCACTCCCACTCTGCTGCTGCCGCTGCTGCTGCTGCCGCTGACTTTGTTTTTCTTCACTATCTCTCTCGCTGTCATTGTCGCTGTCGCTGCCGCTGTCTCTGCGCCTGCGCAGCAGTTGATAAATGTCCAGCGTCAACGCCAGCGTCAGCGCCAGCGCCAGCACTGCCGCCACCCGCTGTTCCCGTTGATGACCTTATTATTTGTGGGTTCGTTCCCTCCGCCACCCGCTGCGTCATGTTATTCTCTGCCGCTCATCCTCCGTCTCTCTCCCACAGGGCTTATTTTCGTAAGACTTAACTAATATTGAACGATTCATTCCCAAATGATAATTTTATGCAAGATTTCACGTCTCACCAAAAATTGTTTCCGAAAAGAGAAGAGAAGAAAAAACTGCACTTTTTAGCCGATTCTGCAACCCTACCCGACCATAAAATTGTATAAGAGTTGCTGCCATAAATTGCTCACCATAACTGTTATACCAATTTTCACATGCTCTCTTTTCCTGATAAAAGGATAAGAGAAAAGTTCGAAGAGTGCGAAATGTGGAGTCAAAGAGTAATGTAAATAGTTACATAAACAACAAATATCCTCAGCTAAAGGTTGACAAAAACAAAATAGTGTTATACGGATGAAAGCGTTGGAAAAACGGAAAATTCAAGACATTCCTTTAGACTGTTCGTCCTTAAGCCAGCCAACTTTATGATGTAGTGATCCGATAGGGATCCCATATCGCTGATTCGAACAAATTTTCTGTGTATTTTTATTGTAAGATATCATATATGTGAAACATTTCATTGCTAAGGGATATGCAACTGTAATACTCGTAGCATCATGGGTATAACATGTTGACAGGAAACTTTTATACGCAACAGCTGTTTGGCAGGCAGCAACAACGAAATTCGCATGAGCAAACAACAACAGAAACCTGTGGCGGCGGCTAACAGAAGCGAGGCGCCAGGTCAACAGCAAAAGAGCGACGTTAACAGGGAGAGAGAGCAGAGTTAATAGCAAGAGAGAGCGCAGTTAACAGCACGAGAACCGGATTTGCAGCAACATTTCTCTCTCTCAGGGCTCTCGCTCTCGCACCGAACTGTGCTGTGCCATGGAAAGGTATGGACAACGTGCGCAAAGCCCAGCAACACCAACGGCATGCCATACGAACCGCACCTCACCTTAGATTCCAATGTGCCATGAATTTTGTACATTTTCACAACAATCACGGTATGTTGGGCAAAAGGGTGAGCTGAGCCTCGCATGCGTATGCCCTTGCCGGCCGTTCTGCCTGTTGTCCATACCTTCTTTTTCCCCAGCAACACGCGCTTGTTGCCGAGCAACATTTCTGAGCACCAGCAACATTTGACGCGGGCGGATTTGAAAGAACGGCCTTGCCGCCCCAAATTGCCCAAACTGTGAACATGAATGAACGTGCCGCGGACAAGGAAACAACACAAGAATAGAGGATAGTGTCGAATAATTCAGAAAAGTCAGTTGGTGTATCCCACGAAAATAACCATATTGATATATTCGCAAACAAAATATCACCAACGAAAATATTATCGAAAATATATACACAAATATCCATATTCGATATATCAATATGTATTCAACTTTCGAAACTCGGCGCGAATAATATATCCGAGAAAACGTCCGCATCCAGCCGCATTGGCATCCGCATCCGCATCCGCGTGTACGTGTACGTGAGTGCCAAAAATCTCTGTGTGTTTGTGTGTGTGTGTGTGTGTTTTCGCGTATTTTGTTAACGTTTTTTGTGTATTTTGTTCTGACCCTAACCGAAATCCGAAATCCGCTCCACCATTCCCTTTCCTTCCCTTCCTTCACGACCCGCGACTACTTTTGTTGTAGTTTTCTTGATTTGCGCAAAGTAAAAACGAAGGAACTTTTCATATTTATAATTTTTTGCTCATTTGTTTTTATTGTGACCAATTTTTTTCAAGTGTTGGAAAGTGCTCAAAACAAAGAAGGAAAAAACCACGAAAAGAAAACCCGAAATTCAAGATAGAGAGAGATAGAAAGAAAGGAGAAGAAAATTAAAAGAAAGATTCCTTCCAAATGACAAAACAGCGACAGAGGCAGAACAGAAGCAGCGGCAGAAGCAGCGGCAGCGGCAGCGGCAGAATTGCATCAATTAACGGATTACAACAACAACAGCATATTTTCGGATAGAAAAATCAACGGGGAACAAGGCAGCGACTGCGGCAGAACGCAGCAGCGACAGCGGCAGCGGCAGCAGAAGCAGCAGCAGCGCAGCGCAGCAGCAAACAGCGTCGCGTCTCAACGACCATTTGGACCCTCAACGAAAAAACCAGCCACAAAACAAAAATGTAGGTCATTCTATAAAGATTTTCCACTTTCCTAGACCTTTTCCGCTGCCGCAGATTCTGAAAAGAAATACGCAGCGAAAAAGGAAAACAGGAGAACAAACCAAAAGGAAAATATCGCCGGTGTTTCCCAAGAAGCAATCCATTCAGCCTCATAAGAAAAACAGCCCAACCAAAAAGAGAGGCATTTTTTTTCCTCAAATGAATTTAAAATTTCAAATGGAAAATCCTGACAAATTCTCCATCAAATGGAAAACGATTTCCACATTCTTTTGCCATTTTCATATGCATATTGCACTTAGGAAATGCCTCGAAAACTGCCTGGCAAACATTTTCATTCAAATTATTTGATTAATGTTTTAGGAAAACAGAAAGCCTTTCTTTTTGGAGTGAAGCTTTTCTTAAGTGGAACAAGTTTCCTTTTGGTTTGTTTTTGTTGTGAAGCCAGTCGATGTTTTCCAATTTTCCATATATTTGTACGCAATCCTTTGTGGTCCTCGTTACGCCTTACATTGCCCATAGAGTGGGTTTTATTTTTGGTTGTTGCTGTATCCCCAGCATAGCCTTCGACCCTTTCGCTGGAGCTGGAGCTGTTGTTGTTTCTATTTCTATTATTTGCGTTCAAATTATTCAAAATGAAGAATGCAAATAAATTTCAGCCACCGCAACAGAAACAGCAACAGAAACAGCGACGCGAAAACACAGGAAAAACGAATGAGAATTCCCCGCTAAGGAAAATGAAATATGAGTTAAAAAAAAAAATACAAACACCGAAACTGCAACGGTAATCATAGACGAAATAAAATATCTGCACACAAACCATCCGGGAAAGGAAAACCAGTTTTCCTTCCACCTCCAAAGTGCCTGCGTTTTACACCAGTGACCTGTGACCTGTGACCTGAACCGGTGGAAATTGAATTAGAATTTTTCCGTGCTTTTGTTTCCATTTAGAACAATTAAACAATCGGCGAAAAAGCTGTGGGGGGAAAAAACCACCGAAACGGGATTAGAATTTTGGAACCTTTTTAATTGGGAATCGGGCAAAGGGACTCCGGGAGGAGGAGGGTAACTCTGATTGCGTAAAACGCAATGAAAAACCTATTAAACCGAATCCGAAACCGAACACAAAGATAGCCGTCAATTAAATTCGAGGGAAAACCCCCTTAAAGCACGGGCAGATGTTTATTGGGATACGAAGATACGAAGATAGTTCCATTACAAAACCTTAATGTTGCATGCAGCTTCCATCAATAGAACCCCCCAGCAGATACATTAGATAGAGTGCCAAAATAGTCAATCATTCATTTGTTTTTATTTGTTTGTTTTTTTTCCGTTTGTTTGTCGACCGCCGCCGCCACCCGTCGGGATTTTCCATAATCCATAGGCGACTGACTCCCCAGTTTTTTGTTTCGTTTTGCTTTTTGCACATTTGTTTAATGAACAAAACCCGAAATGGTTATTGCTCTGTGTGTGCCCCTGCCCCCTGGCCCCTGGCCCCTGCCCCATGGCACATGTTGTCCACATCCGCGATCTTCTCTTCTCTGGGCCATAAATCAATGCCGGAGCCAATCAGCGGCGGTGGCGGTGGCGGTGGCAATGCGAGCCCAGGCGGACAGATTTATGCCCCTTCGTGCCCCTTCGTGTTGCAATTAGGCAAACAGTTGGAAGAACTCTTTTTCTCCGCTTCTCCGTTTCTTTGTTTGTTTCAAAATGAATTCAAATGAACCTCGAGGGATGCCCATGAAACGCACTGTACTAACTGCAACGATTGCCATTTTGTTGTAATTTCATCGAAGGGCAAGGGTGAATATTTTTACTGAATGCTGGCTGATTGAATGCTGAATAATAGCTGAATACTTTCTCAAATCGTTCTTTCGCTTCTCGGCCGAAAATGATGCTGGAAAACTGAATGTAAATGTGGAAAATTCTTTGCATTGGTTATTGTTAAATTGTTAAATAAATGCAAATGCAGTACAAGAGTTTTTTAAACGCTTTTTCCTTCAGCCATTCATTCAATCAAATTCCCATAAATTCTTTTTCAATTTTCTTGATTTTTTTGGGAATTTTCTCTGCGATTTTTGTATTTTTGTTGAATCTCTACATTTCCGAGAGTTGGATATTCCTTTCATTCCAACTCTCCGCAGCTGTTTCGCCTTTCGCGCTGTTGCCGCATTTCACAGGGGCACTCGCTGGTGCAGAAGATACAGATACTTGCTACGGGCATAACCTGCCTCTCAGAAATGTGCAGAAATCAAAGCCAACGCAACGCGACGCAACGCAACATTGATGAAGTCCTCATATTTTGTTCCCATGCATTTCTGCTTTCCCCCTGTGATCCCTGCCGACGGATCGCCGGATCGGATCTTTGCGCCGCACAGCTGTTGCAAGGGGGGAGAGATACAAAAAGTATCTGTATCTCGTGCAGCAGCAGCAGCAGCAGCAGGTACCTGTGAGCGGCTCTCAAGCGAAATGATGACCATCCGCACATCTGTTATTCGTTTTGGTGTGGCAGCAAATTAGTGCAGCGAATATGTCAAAAGTTGCACGGGGAAATGTGAGCTGGGAAGGCGAGAAAGAAAACTGCGAATGGAAGATGGGAAATGGAAAATGGTACTCGAGATGGTGTTGGCAGGCAGCGACGGCGTCGACGGTGTCGACGCTTTGAATGACAGGCGGCCGGCCGCGTGATGAGCGGCAGAGTGTGTGTATCTGCGAGATACTCTTGCAAATTGTTATAGTTGTAGCTATGAAAAACCCAAAATAGCAGGATTTTAGCAACAAGAAAGCAGCGGCAGAGTGTTAGAGAGAGGGAGAGAGAGCGGAGAGGCAGAGACAGAGACAGAGGCAGAGGCAGAGGCCAGGCCCAGCCGCCACTTGAGATGATTTATGATGCCAGTCGCTGGCATCTCTGGGCCTCATCTCGGGGCTCGTCTTGGGCTCTGGCTGTGGCTCTGGCTGTGGCTCTGGCTGTGGGCCTCGTCTTTGGGCTCAGGCACAAGTGCAGACAGCAAAAATAACAATCCACAAAAGGTTTTGCCATTGATATCAACGTCGGACCATGGGACCATCCTCTCCGTGGATGATGATGATGATGATGCTGCAGAAAAACGGAGAGGGAGAGAGGGACGGGACGGGACGGACGGGACGGGACGGATAAGAGGTTTTTGCTGCTGGCTGCAAAAGGTGTGAAGCACCAGCGGCAGCGGCAGCGGCAGCGGCAGCAAAACCTTGAATTGAAAAATTCCAAAAAAAAGAAACCAAAAAAATATGCCTGCAAAAATATGTATCTGTAGATGTGTAAAGGAGGAGTATCTGTATCTGTAGGTAAAACAAAAACAGAGCTGGAGATGCTAGCGGTGCTTCGAGGGAGCAGAAGAAGAAAAGCAGGGCGGGAGCGGGAGGTGGAGCTGAAAGGTGCTGAAGGAGGATTTGGATGCTGTAGCAACAATGACGCAGCAGTCGAAAAGAAGTACACGACGGGCCTGTCTACGGGGCAAAATGTATACCCCTCATTTGCAGGGGTATTCATGGGCATTCAGGAATGTTTCTATTCCTCAAAATATGTTCGATAAAAAGAGAAAAGAAAGCCGAAGAAATGCAAGAGAGGACTGTGGAGGAGAAGTGCAAATATCTGTGAGATTTCAGCTATAATTTTGGACAGTGCCACTAATTGATAGAGTTCCCCTAGACCCAAAGGCCTACCATTCTCCTGCGGATAGATACCCTGTAATGAAGAGCCATAGGATGGGGCATGGGGCATGGGGCAGGCAGGCAGGCAGGCAGGCAGCATGGCGTCGGTCATTACCGTCATGCCTTGTCATAGACAACATCGTTTATTTTCCAAGCACTTGGACGATTCCCCGTTCCTCCTACCTACCCCGTTTTTTCACACCTCCCCTGCCGCCTACCTGTGGCCTAAGCCCTGGCCCCTGGACCCTGGACCCGGCCAGGTTCTGGCCATGGACTGGACCCGCTCTGTGTGTGAATCAGCACAACTGCTGCTGCTCTCCGTGCGTTTCTACCTAAGGAAAACACTTGACTGATTTTGCATCAGAGGGCAAAGGGCAAAGGGGAATGGAAATGGAAATGGGAATGGGAATCGAGAAGGAATCGCCTACGAAACGAAATTTATATTTTCAATAATTATTCAAGATTTATTTCGGGGAGGCTTTGAAAAGTTTTCCAGTTCCAGATTTTCAGAAACAATAAATCGCCACAAATCGCTTCCAAATGAATTGGAGCGCGGCGACAATCGAGTCGGGGGACGGGGGGGGGGATGGATCGTAAATCTTGAATCAGAAAGACAGAAAAACATAAAGAGTTTTTCTCGTTTGGAAACTACATTTCGGATGAAATCCAAACATCCGACCGTCCGAAAGCCCATTCGACGGTGCAATGGAAAATTGAAATTTGATAATTCTGTTCCTCGAGAGGCGAGACCTGTTGAAGAGAGAGAGAGGTGGAGAAGATGTGGTTTTCCAGGGAAATGAAAGATGGATGGATGCTGCAGAGGCAGAGGCAGAGGCAGAAGGAGAAGGAGCATCGGGCTAATTTGCTTTGCCACAAGGGAGAGCCCCGAGAGTCGGGACTCGAGACTGGGGAGGCGGTGGCAGAGGTATTTTAGCATTTAAAACTCAAGTGGCAGGGCGGCAGGGCGGCAGGGTGGCCAAGTGCCACTCCAGGAGTCAAGTGTGTGTGTGTGCCCCAAGACGTTGCACAGAAAAATGCACACAGGCAGCATAATTAAATTTTTCGCGCTGCTGCAAAAACTGGAGCATCGGGACTTAAAGCCGGGAAGGGAGACAAGAAAAAGCTTTTGCTGCGTGAAAACTCATTAAACGGCATTGTGCTGCATTCTGTTTTGTTTTTCCATCTGGATGGGTGGATGGATGGATGGATGGATGGAAAACTTGTTGCCAAACTTCACGCTAATGCAAGTTCTCAGTTGCAAGGAGCCCCTGCTCCTGCTCCTGCCTCTGCCTCTGCCTCAGCCCTTCCATTTCGCACAGCTAATTGAATGGAAAAGAAAGCTATGCTTAATGCAATTATAGTTCCTTATTAGCCCCAGCCATAGACCTGCATGCTCGCGTGCTTCTCAGTGTTACAAAGCACAGTTGTGCAACACTGACGGCCTCACCGAATCTGCTCTCTTTCGAGGACCATCCGTCGGTCAGCGCAGAACGGAAAACGTTCGCCATCTCTCTGTGAGCCGAGAGAGAGAGAGCGCGCGGATGGTCCTCGCCACAGCGGACGACGTCACCTTATTACAGAATTCATCTAGCGCCTGTCCTGGGCCCCTGGCAGCCCTGTCGTCCCTCAACTTTTGATTGCCTTGCGATAGAAGGAACGGAACGGAACGGAACGAAGGGCTCTGTCTCCGGCTCTGGTTTCTCCCATAAATAAAGCGCAAAACGCTGCAATTATTTTGGTTAAACTTTGCGCCAAAAGCAAATACTCGTCGGCCTGGCCTTAAATCATTTTCATTTGGTGGCTTTTGTGTTTTATGGGCCGTTGGTTTATTGTTTCTTAAAATGTATACAAAATAAATGAGAGGCTAAATTGTGGCTCCCGAAGTGATTTTCCGCCGTTCTCCTTCCTCCTTTGCACATTTTTTGTATTTTTTGGGGCAGAGCGTGACTTTGGTTCTGATAATTTTTCCTTACACACACACTCGCTTATAGCATTCGCATATTTATGGCTGGAAAATATATTATGCGTATAATTGTTGTGGCCCCCTCGCTCGCTTTCTCTCTCTCTCTCTCTCGCACTCTCCTTTTGCACCTTTGTCTTTGCTGGCGCTTTTTGTTGAATCAATTACAGGCAGCAGGCAGGTCCGTTCCCAAAACAAAAATCCAAAGGAAAAGCGCAGAAAAGAGGGAAATAGAACAGGCATAGCGGAGGGAGAGAGGGAGAGAGGGAGAGAGGGAGAGGGAAGGAGAGGGAGGCCCTGGAAAAAATGGCAAATTATGGCACCCCAGAGATGCGCGATAAAAGCCCATTTACTTAAACTGAATATTTATTATTCCTGTCGCACCTTCCCCGAAGCGTCCCTCCCCCCGACCCTCCACCCTGTTGCTTGCTGCTTGCTCCTGCCTTCTGGCTTCTGGCTTTTTTGGCCATTTTCATTTCCACTTCCCCGATGCAAAGCGTTTTGACTTCATCTTCGGGTGGCGTGCGGCGCGCCGGCAGGTTCCCCGCACAGAAAAAGTTGAATATCATAAACTTTGGGCCTCCCAGTCCCCCTCCAGCCCCCCCCCCCCCCCCCCCGCACGAAAGTTTGATTGAATCGCAGTGCGAAAGTCTACCGTAAAGTGCTCCGAACCAAGCCATTAATCCGGCCACAAGCTCGGATCGTGGGATCTCTCTACGGAGATCTCCAGAGATCTCATCCGAGTGGCAAAAGAAATCGAATCAATACCAACAAAAGGATGGAGAAATACAAACAGAAAGAGCCAACGAAAGTGTTTCATAATTTTTGTTTTTGGATTCTAAGCGACGCCATGGACGCCATCCGACGATGCCGATAAGGGCGTCCGTCCAGGGAAGAGAAGCGACACAGAGACAGAGAGAGAGAAAGAGAAAAATTAAATAATTTATGTTTTATGTGCCACAGGAAGAGCTCTTCGCCCTTCTGTTCGATTGGTGCTGGGCGGAGGAGGGGTGGGCGGGTGGGGAGGGAGGGAGTGTATCTTTTGGGGTGCGAGTGCCAGGGCGAGGGGCAGACTCAAGTGATTTAGGAAGTGTTTGTCTGCGTTACGCTTGGTTAGTTGATAAAAATCAGTCGACGCTTTTGTGTATTCTTTCTTGTTTGTTTTTGGCCCAGAGAGTGTCTTGGGGCGTGGCACAAGCGAAGGAGCGAAGGGTACAGGCAGGCAGGCCCTCTCTGAGTCACTCACTTAATTGCATCGAAGAGTAAATTGCATTTTAAGCTCTGTTCTGTTTTTGCGAGAGCCGAGACCGAGACCATATGATTTATAGGTGGGAACACGCCTCCGTCTGCCGAGCTACAAGATACAAGATACAAAAAACAAAAGACGTCTTTTAAATAGATATGCCACAGCATCTGAGAACGATTGGATCTTGGTCGGAGTCAGAGTCGTAGACGTCGACGTCGACGGCAGCAAATGGGTTTGTTGCGTGCCAAATGTGAATCAAAGCTACTCGTCGCACTGCCATTCGTATCCGAGAGATACTCGCACTCGTTCTCGCAGTCGTGCACTTCCTGTGCCGAAGTTTAAAGTGCCATTAGCCCACAATTGCGAAAACGATTGGGGCATTGGAGCTACATCTGTGGCATTGTGTATCTTTTGGGTGTTTTAATTGCGGGTTTTAGCTCAGCTGCGTGTCAAAATATCATTTCTGTGAATGCAAACACAGATACACACACACACACACACAGAGAGATACCAAGATACTTCTGTGGACTGGGGAAGGCCATTAATTGCTGTGGCCTGTCATTTTGCGGTACGAATCTGTGGCTAAATATGTGCCTCCCCTCACCACTCTCCTCACTCCTCACTCCCCTCTGTCTATGGCTCTACCTGAGAGATACAGATACGTAGATACATAGATACATAGATACACAGGCGGCATTAGATGGACGAACATTTCAATAGTTCGCTCCCCGACCCCGAGGCTTGTGTGTGTGTGTGTGTGTCCTTCGAGGGAGGGTTGATTCCGTCGCGCAGCAGCTGCCGCCGCCGCCGCCAGGACCCCGGATCATCATCGCTGCAGGATCTGCCGGATCTGCAGGACGGGCATAGGCGGCGCGCGATAAATTTCGAATAATTTGATGCGTCTTGTTTTATTTGACAGCCAACAAATTCGTCGCCCAAGGGCCCTTGGGTATCTCCCCTCTTCCATGACGTGTGTCCTGTCCCGAACGATGCCCTGGGTGGTGTCCTGCGTATCCTGTGTGTCCTGTGTGTCCTGCATGCTGTCCCAAATGTAAACAAGTCGTAAGGCCGCCAGGGCGGCAATTAAACTGAATTTTCCCCGTGATGTTTTTTTCTCTTTCTTTCTTCTTCCACGTAGGGAAATTCAATTTGTAGATTAAAATGTCCTTTTGTCCTATCGTATTTTTGGGTATTCCTATTTCGCGTTTCTCATTTGTGTTTGTGTTTGTCTGTAGTCTTCGTCCCTCATCTTTATCCTCATCCTCGGGGGGCACCTGGACGAGAGATCCATCCTCCTCCCTGGAGTCCACATGCATCGAACATTTTGCAATTAGAAACTAAACAAAGTCGTAATTTGTATTAGCCAATACCATAAATCACGGCAAAGAGAGGGATGAAGAGTGGGAGAGAAGGGGGGGAAGAGAAAGGGGGTGAGAGTGGCACGCCAGGAGATTGATTCAATGAAAAATATAAATTTAATAGAAATAATAGATAGAGATAAATATCGATTTAAATCGAAAAAGTCCACGAAAGCTATCGATAGAAGGAAATAAAAATCGATAAGTAATCGGATTTAAAAATAATGAAAAAATAACAAATACTAAAATATTTCAATTCAAAAAATCAGATATTTTTTTATCATATCGATAAACCCGATATCGATAGCTAAAAGTAGGGAAAATCGGAGCTATATATAGGTCGTATGTCAGTATGTTCACCACGTTATGGATTGGGCATATGCTTTCAGGAAAATCTCTTTTCTTTCTTTCCTTCTTTCCGCTCTCTTAAGTGCCGTCTGTCTTTGTCTCTCTATCTTTTAATGCTCGCATTGCATAGAACGCGATTTAAACCATTTAAAAGTTGCACTAAAACCAGACTTTATCCTGCCCCTTGGCCCTTGACCCTTAACCCTTGCCCTCTTGTGGGGATAATGCGCTCACAAAATGAAATGAAAGAAGATGAAAAAAACAGAAAAAGGATGGGTAGGTGGCCGGGGGGGAGGGGGAGGGCGAGGAACGTGGAGACGTGGAAAACAGAAAAGAGAGAGAGAGAGAATGTGGAGAAAAGGGTGGGAAAAAAATGCAATTTCCGCACAGACGCACACATTTTCCGGCCAACAAAATATTTGTGTATAAAAAAGATATAGATAGAAAAAGAAAAAGAAAGAAGGCAAAGAGAGAGAGAGAGAAAGAGAGCGAGAGAGATGTGGGTTTCCAGAGGAAACTCGCGAATTGGGGAAAACTCAATTTTATCCCGAAAACTAAAATTCAACTAAGAAAAAACATTCGTTGTGTGTGGGGGAAAAAAAGATTGTGAAAATTGTATTTGGCAAACGCATTAAACTTTCATTTTTCTGTCATCCCAAGGATAACACAGGCCAGAGAGAGAGGGAGAGAGCGATAGAGGGGAAAATGCAAAAACCCAAAAGAAGAAAAATGCATCGGCGGATGCGTTGGAGGGGGATGGAAAGGATGGAAGATATTTGAAAATCAAAGCGAAAGTTCTCAGCTTTTGTCTGTCCGCAGAAACCTTCTTCTCATCCGTTTTTCCCGGGAAAACTTTCCACCCCCCCCCCCCACACACTCCGTCTGTGTCTGTGTCTGTGTGCGCCGAAAAACTTTTGTCATGAATTGAGGCTGGGGAAATGTGCGAGAAAAACACATCAAAGCAATCAAAAAGTGACGCCAGAGCAATTGAAAACTTTTCGCATGAAAAACAAAAAACGAAAAAACGAACGAACGAAAATGGCAAATCCACAGGAATAGCAAATGCAACGCATCAATGCATTTCCCAGAGACGGGGGCGGAATATGGCTGAAATCAGAAGCTAAAGAGTCAATTTATCCATGGAAGGGAGTCCTGCCCACCCGCCTCCGAATCGCCTCCGAATCGCCTCCCAATCGCCTCCCAGTTAATGGCTTTGTTTGCGATGGCCATCAGCCAAGCGCCCAGCGCCAAGAGCCAAGCGCCAAGAGCCAAGCGCCAAGCGCCAAGAACCAGCCGCCGTTCGAGCGCCAAATATTCAAGCTCCCATCATTTGTTCCACACAAATAATGAGCAGAGTAGAGCCACACACAAACAGACACAGGCAGACACACAGATACAGATACAGATACATTTCTGTATAAAGATACACTGGGCGAAAAGGCAGATGGAACAGGAATTCAGTGTAGCTTCCTGAAGGGTTTCTAGAGCAACCGCAACTGGCCGATGAGCGCTGCTGCACGTACGTCTTGGGAGCACTCGTTGCACATTCATTTCTCTCAGTGGATGCATCAGCGCTGGCTTAATGTTCCTATTTTGCAAAACTTGTGCTTAAACTTAAATAATTTGCGCATAAAATATAATTTAATGCCTTCAACCTTCTACCCTACCAGGCACAGCCCTTCCTCCGACCCTCCTCTCCGCTCCTTCGATGTGTTTGCTTGCCAGAAGCTTGCCAGGGGAGATAGAGACAGAGAGAGCGAGCGAGAGGGTTGTGGCAGAAACATGGCTTAGCACACAAAAACGAGGTCAAATGCAATGCGGACGCGTGCCAATGCGATTCTCAATTTGGCTGGCAACAAAAACGGCAGACTCGAAACTGGAAACTGTGGCAGAGACGACGACGACGACTCTCTCCCTCTCCCCCACTCTCTCTGCCACCCTCCTGTTCATGCAACCAACCATCTGTGGCAGAGAAAAGGGGAGAAGTGGAGAGGGGGAGAGGCAGAGAGACACACAATATTTCATAAGACCCGAAAAAGTTTCGAAGCAACGAGCCAAGAAAATGCTGTTCCCCCTTCGCTGCCCTGCCCATCCCATCCCCTCCCTTCCCTGTCCATAAATGTATCTCACAGATATGTATGTTTGAGCTTCTATCTTTACGCTGGTTCCCGGATCATTGGGGTGCCTCTTTGGGAAGGTGTTTCGGGATATTAAAGGAGCGAAAGATGTAGAAAAAGGAACTTTGAAAGTGTGAAAAGAGAAATGAAGTGAAGAGGAGTACATGGGAGAACCTTCAAGGCCCGATCAGGGAGTGTGCTCTCTACTCTCCCTACCCCGATATGCGAGTATGTACCATCATTTAGAGAGGGTGATCACATTTCCACAGTACTTCCGCGTGCCATTCGAATGTTTTGTTTTCTGTTGAGAGAACATTAGGACGGCCCCCGAGGCCCCTATGCTCGTGTGTCCCAATGGAATAAGCTCTACTTTTCCCTTCCCCCATGATCTCATGATCTCATGATCATTTGGAGTTTGTTTTTTTGGTTTTTGGGTCTATGATCTGCGGACAAAAGCCCCGCAAATGGTAGACCATTTCCCATTACCATTTCCCATTCCCATTCCCATTCCCACTCCCTTTCCATTTCCATGAGTTTCTATTGGATCTATTGCAGTATCCGTATCTCAGCTGGAGTCTGAGTCCGAGTCCGTCCCTGGGTAGCCTCTCAGTGTGTTGGCCCCCGTATTTAAATAGCAAATGATTAGCTTCAATTGGCTTCAATTGATACGTTCATTCGAATCAGAGAATCAGAGCATCAGAGACTCGGAGGGGTAGAGGAGGTAGAGGAAGGCGGCCTGCAATCCACACACCTACAACCCACAATCCACAATCCACTCTCGCATTGTGATGTGCCCCTCCTCCTTCCGTCCATTTCTCAATGACTTTTGTTCGTCTTAAGTCTCTTTATCCCCGCCCTTTACCGCCTTGCTGCCCCCTCAGCACATCACGCACATTCATTTGAAGTATTTTCACTTTCAGCCCAGCAGTTTATGAGTTACTCTCTCTCTGCCAGAGGGGGAGGCGGACGGGGAGCCTCTGAGCCGACGATTGAAGTGGCTGGCAAGTTAAATCATTTGGAAATTTGAGGGTTCTCCTCCATCATCGCCCATCCCCCCACCCCCCACGATCCCCTCTTATTGGCTTAGCCCCGAATTTAAGTTTCAACAGAAAAAGATACTCTCGCACCCAACAAAAGATACAAAAGTTGAGTCTTCGGTCTCGGATTCCAACCTCTTCTCTGCTTCAATTTTTCGTGTGTAAATATTTGATTCATTATTGAGGCAGTGCTTCATGGGAAAAGATACTTTCAAAACGGTTCAATATTTGACAGTTGTATCTCCTGGATGCGCATAAATATCTTTAATGATTTGTGCAGTTTTTTAAGTATTTTTTTGCGGCCGAATTGCAACGGAGCGTGCCCGTGACCTTTGCAGCGAGCAGACCGCAGCAGCACCCACCCGCAGCACGCAGCACAGATGCACAGATGCACAGATACAAAGATACACAGATACATATGCTGGCTGGCTGGCTGGCAAATGAAAAGTTAAACGTTGCGTGCTGCGCCTGTTTATCTTACGGATGCGCCCTGGGATGCATCACTCACTCAACTCGAGCATAGCATTTAACTCATTCGTATAAAAGATACAAGAGCCGCGAATGTATCTGCATCTGTATCTGTATCTGTATCTGTGCATGTGGGATACGCACGCACACACTTGCAATCTCTGTTTAAACAAACAAATGAGAGGCGGCCTCCTCCTCTGCATGTAGTGCCGCTGCCGCTGCCGCTGCCGCTACTGCTCCATTCATGGCGTTGCACTCGATTAAAAATGTTTCGTGTGTGCCACAGATACTTCTCTATCTATCTGCTGTGCTGTGCACTCTCGCTGCTTGCCGCAGCCGCAGCCACAGCTCCTTGTTGTTGTCGCTTTTGTTGCAGGAAGTGCTCATCTTCATTTACTTTGTTGTCGCTGTTGCTGTTGCTTTTTCTTGACGTTTTTCGGTTTTGCGGATGACACTGTACTGCTCCTGCTACAGATACAGATACGGATACAGATACAGATACACATGCACATGCATAGACACACGGATACACGGATACACAGCTACAGATTCGGTTTGAGATTATTGCCAATTTACAATCTCCTCCCCTCGCTCCCTCTCTGTCGCCTCTCTCGTTCTATCGCTCTCTGGCAGCACTCTGCTAATTAAATATCTATGAATGGCGGTCTTAGCATCCGACGCAGTCCTCTGTCGTCTGCCTCTGCCTCTGTCTGTATCTGTATCTGTATCTGTGACTGTGTATCTGTGGATAGAGTATCTTTGACTCCGTCGTTGTCGTTGTCGTTTGTGTTTTAATTTACCATCTTCAAATTGCTACGGAAATTGCTTTAATTTCCATCGAGTGTTTTTGGTTGTTGCCCAAAAACCAAATTGCTGCCTGTTTCTGCGGTTCCTGCCAATTTGTTCGTACACATCCCTTTGCGGCAGACACAGTCGATAGTCGATGGTGTGTGTGTGCGCGAAAGACATCGATAGATACACATGCAATAAATATAATCCAAGCTTCGATATGATCTTCAAATGATGTACAGTTCTTGCACAGATCCTAGGCTTCGATCAACAAACAATCAATGCCAATCGATGGCAATCGCTCAGTTATCGATCGGAGTGCTTCGATCATTTGAGCGACTGTTGTGCCAATTATCGATACTTCAGTCGAGAATTGTTGAAATTATCGATAACTCATTCGGAAATCGGGCAAGGAAAGAGCATTTCATCTCTTTCTCTAAGTGTGTGGCGCCTCTGCTGAAATCCGAAACCTACTAAGCGCAAGTCACTTGAAAGATTTTCATTAACATACTCGCAGATCTCATGGATACTCGCACTCGTATCTCGTATCTCGTGTGAGTGGCAGCAACCCACAGTCATGGTTTTTGCGTGCAGCCTAGAGCCTCCGCAGGGAAAACTTTCAACTGAAGTGCGAGAGAGATAGAGAAGTAGGCGTGGGCGGTGGGCGGTGGGGGGGGGGAGGAGAAGTGGATAAAGACATCAATCAATGGAATTTGTTCGCTGAACTGATTAGAGCAAAATCTTCATTAATCTATGCCCCATGCCAGGCCATGCCATGCCATGCCACGCCATGCCGCACGCCGCACGCCGCACGCCACGCCACGCCACGCCGTGACGCAAAGAGTGAAAAGTGAAACTAGAACACGCCGCGAATTAAAATCCAATGAAATGTCATGAGAAAGCCAATTTGGTTTTTGGGTTGTGCTTTGGGTTTTCCTTGGGATTGGTCTGGGGATTGAGGCCTGTGGTTGGTTGGGGATTCGAGATTGGGGACTGGGGACTGGGGATAGGCGGGCACTCGAAAAATCAAAGCGAAGGCAACGGCAACGGCAACGGCAACGCCAAAGAGGAGCCAAAACACTTGAGCTCATTTCCCAAGCGTTTTTCGCTTTGGTTTTCTTTGATCTTTTTTCCGTGGAAAGCCCTGCCACAAGGGAGGAGAAGCCCCGAAAGGGAGACACCAAATCGATTGATTGGTCAGCGTCTCTTTATACACACACACACACACACAGACAAACAGGCAGATGTGGCAGATGGGGCCGATGAGGTGTGGACGGAGGGAGGGAGGAAGGTGGGTCTGTGGCTGGGGGGCGGAGCAACTGAAGTGCGAAACCCGAAAGAGGCTGCCGCCAAATGGAGCGAAATGCAAAGGCGAACCCCTGCCCCCGCCCCCGCCCTCGCCCCCGCCCCAAATCGCAAAAGTTTCAGTTCTTTTAAGCAGTTTTCGAATGCGTTTATGCGTCCGAATGCTACGCGCTCGTGTCCGTTCGCTTAGGGGAAATTTGTACGGCATATGTTGGATATCTCGAGATTAGAATCAAACAAATAAACGGAGTGGAAGTTATCCCATAAAATATTCGTATCTTATGGTAGAAACAAAGAAGATCTGTTAGATACAGATACTATTTAGAAGGCAATCTTGCAGATGTATTTACGTTATTGAGACACGCATAAACGCACGAATCGAATGCTTTTTTTTGGTCTTCTTTTTGTCGAATTTAATTTGTTCTTATTCCATTTCGCTACAGACACACGGACACTCGGCCAAAAGATACAATTTTCGAATGGCCAAGGCGTCAATCGCCCCCCAGGGACCGAGCTCTGGGAACGGAGCGCGCGTTCCGTTGGATACACTTCGATTTGGTAGATTTGACGATGGCCAAAGAAAAGCCAACGATGTCCCGAGCTCTTTATCTGTATCTATGCCAGTGTGTATCTTGTATCTGCGTCTGTCGCTGGATGCTGTGGATTTTCATTTGAATTTAGTGGCAAATCGCCCGTTGACTAATGACGAAAGTGTGACCCAACTTTTGGGGGCTGACTTTGGCAATTTATTACAAATAATATATCAACTCCCCCTGGCCCATGCCCCATGCCACATGCCACTGATCCACTCTCGCGTCTGCTGTCCAGCGCTGCGCCTCTCGCGGTGCGAGTATTTGTCAGTGTGGCATCACTAATTGGTGATTACGAGCGGAAGTCGACAAAATATTTTATGCTTTTATTTATATTTTGTAAACATGCGGCATGGGGCATGTGCCGGCGGGCAGTGGGCAGGGGGCAGGGGCAGGGGCAGGGGCAGGGGCATGCATCGTAAAGAAGAAAACGGCGGAAATTCAAGTGGCTAAATTTAAATCGGGGAAAAGCGCGTCAGCGAATGAGATGCTCTGGGTTAAGCATCGCTGTGTATCTGCCAGATACATATCTGCTGTGTATCCGTGTATCTGGCGGATCTTCCACAGCCGCTGCCTGCTTTTCATCAATGGACTTGGAATATCCCTGGCCCCGTGCCAATTATTGTTGCACGTTTCTCAAGAGGCACGCACGCAGGCACTCGCCTCGTGCGCTTCGTATCCGCATCTTCATTCATTGAAAATAGCAGAAAGTGCGAATGGAAGGAAATCAGCCAGCCTCCAATGCACACTTCATCTCTCAAGCCGAAAAAGATTGAGACCCCAGAGGAAAGAGTGCCGTGCCCCAGAAGGAGGCATAGTGCAATGGCCGCCTAATTGCGCTGCTGGCAAGTGCCGCGATGATGCCACCTCGCACCACCTACCACCCCCCCGACACTCGGGCACTCCCTGACACTCCGACACCCGAACGTGCCAATCAACACCCCTGTTCCCGGCACCCAGGCAGCCAGCACCCGGCACCCAGCACCCGGCACCTGCTGCTGTCATGCTCCTCCCCACCACACCACACCCCACTCCCCTCCTCATTTATCAGATACTTTGTGTGATTTTGGGGCATAACCGTTTAGCGCTGCAGTAGTCTCGAAAAGTATCTCAATGTACAAGATACATAGATATATCTCAGGAGGCAATGCCGCCACGAGTACTGCCGCTTATGGCATACAAAATCCGAGCAAATCTTCTTTGTCTCCACACAATCTCCTCCCCCAAGTAAGATACATGTGTATATACTATATAGTATCTATATCTGATTAATGTCCGAAAACAACAAGCAAATCGACAGCTGCCAAGGCGGGTGCTCTTCATCTTCTGTCCGTCTGTCGGTCTGTACATTTTTGTGTGTATAATTTTCTCGTTGCAAGCTTTGTTTTATTTACCATGCAACTCATTTAATGTGCTTGTATCTTTGTATCTTGGTTGTGTGTTCTGCTTGTGGGCTGTGTTTGTGTTTTTGTGGCATGTTCCTCTGGTCCGCGCTGTGTGTCTGTGATAATTATTATGGCGCTCTTGACGCCTTTATTGAGTGTAAAACGTTTCGCAGCCGGTCGGTTGGCGATGGAAATGTATGCAGATGCGGATGCACAGATACAGATACAGATGCAGATGCAGATGCACGCCTCCGCCCACACGTCCCACGTTCACGGATTGAATCTCATTTCGAAGGCAAAACGATCGACGGCGATAAGCCGATCAGAGTTACAAGATAGATCCCCCGATACCCCGCCCCGCCCCCCCCCAACTGTCCCTAAGATCCCATGCTGCCTTTTTGTGGCAGAACCGTTAACGATCCATGTGTGTGGCAACCATCTTTGCCCCTGCTCCTGCCCCTGCCTCTGCCTCCATTTTCACCTCCGAAGACTGGGCCAGAGTCTTGGGGCAAATGGCTTGTTAAAATGCAACAGCAATGAAGCACTGAAGCGGAACGTTCTCTGGGGTCCCAGTCCCATGTGCCATGCCCCATGTCCCATGTCGCATGTCCCATGTCTCGGGGATTCATCCAATTTCTGTGCCTGCTGAAGCGACAAATAAATGTTACTGTCTTCTCCACTGAATTGTGATGCGATTTGTGGCGTGTGGGTGGGGAAAGCAACAGCCAGACAGACAGACTGACAGAAAGACAGCCGAACAGAAAAGGGTTTTCCGATGATCATCAAAGTTGGGGCTTGGCCCTGCCATCGGGGGACGTAGGCAGATGCAGATGCGCCGCAGATACATTTTACGAGTAACAAGCTGTCACTCATTCACTCGTTCGGCCTCCCATTTGGATGGCAGGCCCCTCAAGAGGAAGTCCAAATTAGCCCGAAATCATCATCGATGGGAATCAAGCGATGCGCGCAGATACATTCGGTCTTCGAGTGGGAATATCTACGAGCTTGTATCTGGTAATTGTCTCGTGGGAAAAGAGAAACAGTGAGGGCATCTTCTCTAGCAAAATATTCCCCATTGCTTCCCATTCAGGCATTAAATCTCCCCGAAAAGGATACGCCATCCGACCGAGGGGTGCTGCCGTATGACGCGCGGTATACAGATGGGATAAAATATGGGGAAACTGTACTTTAACTTTCTTTGAGTTTTCCCCCCCGCCATGGAAATCCATAAACCAAATCCTAGAGAACTGTCCCTCTTTTCGCCTCGCGTATCTGTGGAGCACAGAAATGGCCCTACAACAGTTTTCACTTATCCCCGACCCAGTTTTTCCCATTTTCCCTTAATTTTCCCTGCCCCATGCCCGTCTCCACCGATTTCCCGACCACCTACAGCCGAATTCTCGCCGCTCTGCTCTGCTCTGCTCTGCTTTATTAGCTTAACTTTAGTCTCTCTCGCTTCGGGCTGCCACTGTGTTAATGCAAAAGATACAGATACAAATGTGTGTGTGTGTGCGGCTAAGCCCAAGTCGAGGCTCTCCCTCTCTCATAGCCGCCGCTTCGATAATAATCAAAAGACACGACAGTTTCTGCCTCGGCCTCGGATTCCGATTCCGATTCGGTTTCGGTTTTTTTTTTGGCTCTGATTCTGTTGTTGGATTTCCCTGGAAGTCCATGCCCCATGCCCCCCATGCTCCAGTGTGTGTGTGTGTGTGTGTGTGTGTGTGCATTTGATATTAGCATTCTGTGTGTGTTAATGCTTTCATCTTACAGATACATTTTTTTTCTTTTTCTCTTTTTTTCCCTGCTGCCTGCTGCCTTTGCCTTTGAGTTTATTTCATTTTCAGTTTCATTAAATAACAAATTGCTCTTTTGTTGAGCACCCATACGTGTACCCCAGCCGAGTACTATGTGTGTGCGTATCTTTGTATCTTCTTCTCGTATCTTGAGCTTAACTTTTTTATGATGTCTATGCAAGCTTATGTGTATCTCTCATTCCCGTCGCGTCGCCGGTCCTCAGTCCTCAGTCCTCAGTCCTCAGTCGCCTGTCGTTTGTGCACTTTACTTGACTTTACGTTACTTTACTTTTTCTTTATTTATTCGCTCTCCCTCTCCCTCTCTCGCTTTTATTAATGTTGTTGTAATAAAAAAAGCTGCGAATGGGGGAAGGGGAGCAATGGGATGCCGAGAAACGGAGGAGGGAATGGAATGGAACGGAACGGAACGGCGGCGGCTCAAAACTTTGTTTGTGTCTCGTTTCTATTTTATGCTTTCAATAAATATTAACATTTTCCCTAGAAGAACCGACCCCTCCACTCGCTCCACTCGCCCCCCCACCACTTTTGCCAAAACTTTGGCTTTTCTTTGTTTTTATACCCGATACTCAAAATGAGTATTGGGGTATATTAGATTTGTGGTAAAAGTGGATGTGTGTAACGTCCAGAAGGAATCGTTTCCGACCCTATAAAGTATATATATTCTTGATCAGCATCAATAGCCGAGTCGATTGAGCCCTGTCTGTCTGTCCGTCCGTCCGTCTGTCCGTCTGTCCGTCTGTCCGTCCCCTTCAGCGCCTAATGCTCAAAGACTATAAGAGCTAGAGCAACGATGTTTTGGATCCAGACTTCTGTGATATGTCACTGCTCCAAAAATATTTCAAAACTTTGCCCCGCCCACTTCCGCCCCCACAAAGGGCGAAAATCTGTGGCATCCACAATTTTAAAGATACGAGAAAACAAAAAACGCAGAATCGTAGAGAATGACCATATCTTTTAGACTGCAGAATCTGAATTGGATCGTATTACTATTATAGCCAGCATCAAGAAAACAATTTCATTTTTTCTCGCCCTGTCTCTCTCTAACACACAGGTAGCATAGGCGGCTTTGCTTAGAGTAAAACATTAGCGCCTAGATCTCAGAGACTATAAAAGCTAGAGCAACCAAATTTGGTATCCACACTCCTAATATATCAGACCGAGACGAGTTTGTTTCAAAATTTCGCCACACCCCCTTCCGCCCCCGCAAAGGATGCAAATCTGGGGATATTCACAAATCTCAAAGACTATTAACGCTAGAGTAACCAAATTTGGAATCCGCACTTCTCTTAGATCTCACTATAAAACGTGTATCTCAAAATTTCGCCCCACCCCCTTCCGCCCACA
This sequence comes from Drosophila persimilis, assembly GCF_003286085.1. Classification (NCBI taxonomy): domain Eukaryota; kingdom Metazoa; phylum Arthropoda; class Insecta; order Diptera; family Drosophilidae; genus Drosophila; species Drosophila persimilis. Next base: position 5,808,921 of record NW_020825312.1, read on the forward strand.
CAAAGGACGAAAATCTGTTGCATCCACAATATTGCAGATTCGAGAAAACTAAAAACGCAGAATCATAGATAATGACCATATCTATTAGATTGCTGAATCTGGATCAGATCAGATCATTTTTATAGCCAAAAGGAACAAATCAATTTGCAGTGGCTACGCAGCGCCCGACGTCACGCTCAGACTGATTTTCTGTCTCTCTCGCACGCACTCTTTGTCGTGTCGTTAAATATTAGCGGCGTCTGCCGGAGGAGAGCCATACTGACTTAGTATCGGGTATAACCGTAGAGTTGCGGTGTCCGCAGCAACTCACAACGTTCCCCCTCGTTTCCTGCTGTATTGGATGCCCTTTTACAAGAGGGCCTTCGGACTTTGATCAGATGTTGGAAACCGCACAGAAGGAAGATCGATAGATCTCGCACCGAACGTATCCGTTCGCTTATGGGAAACTTTGTGCAGTGTTTCCCCAGATACTCGCTCGCAGAGTATTCGTATCTGTGCGTATCTGAAGGGTGCTTCTTGTTTTAGTTAACGCAAATTTTTCAAGTTTATAAAATGTTCTGAAAGATTTTAATCTCATTTCGAAATGAAAAGAGCCACTGGAACGTGCACCGTGTGAGTGCCACGTCCTCTGATAAGCTGCCCCCGTTCTCCTTCGACCTGGTCTCGTGACAGGACCAAAAAGTTCTGACACATTATGCTGCCTGCCCTGCCGCCCGTGCGAAACTTTTCATCCTCATTATCATCATCGTAATCATAATCAGCAGAAGCAGTGGCAGCAGCGGTGGCAGCCGCTTCCATGGAAAACGAGCCGTGAGGAAAAATCCATCCCCATTTCCGAAAAGGGGTTCATAATCGAAACCAGAACCAGAATCCGAGACAAAACCGAAGGCAGTCCATCAACAGCTGCATATTTGCTGCCTGCAACTTTGTGGCTTCCACTTCCACGCGTACACTGCGGGAAACGGGGGTGCAGTAGATAGAAAGATAGACCAGGGAGGTGTGGATCTGTTCCCACGCGAGTTCTTTGCGCCTCCCCCCATTTTCTCCCATTTCTCCCAGTGCAGCATCTTTTGGTTCGTATCTTCCTTGTAATTATGTAGGTGTGAACCGAGGGATCTCCCGCTGCCTCTCCGATCCACGATCCACCATCCACCATCCGTGCACTGGGGATCCGCAGTTGGGGCGCGGGAAAGGGAGGCCCGAGAACAAGCGACAAAAGTCATAAATTTAAAAGCAATAAAACTTTCAAGACAAATAAATGCCAGTCGTCCCTCTTCTTCGCTGCAATTGTTGTTGCAACACCACCATAAATCCCGGAGCACGCAAAATATTTAAACAAAAAACGCAACAGGAAAAAGGGGGGGCCCTGTGGGGCGACGCGTGCGTTCGCGACGGTTCGCCCCAAAGGGAAACCAGACCTTGAAATGCGCAATGCACGGCACACAGCGCACTCGCACTCGCACTTATGACAGGGGCGTTAATTTATGTGAGAGGAGGAGATCGGAGGATCGGAAGATCCGAAGATCGCAAGATCGGGAGGAGTCGAAGTCGACTTTCTGGGTGATCATGTGCCTCAGTGCCATTGAGGAACGTTGCGTGCCAGAGATGCATCCTGCCCTGAGGAACCACACACACAGATCGGATCGACAGATCGTTTTTCATCTTCAAACTTCAAGGATGTTTGGTTCTGGGCAAGCGAAAGAAAAGAAAGAGATTGCTTGAGAGCGATCCATCGATCTATCGAGAGTGATTGACTTTTCCCTTAACCGTTCCTTTGGTGATCTGCCAGCCAGATCGCGATCTAAAACTCAATCGAGTGTTCAGTTCAAGTGGTTCCCAAAGTTTCCCCCGAAAACAATCGTGACAAGAGCTTTCGCTTAGAGTGATCGTTGCAGCGCAGTCCCTCGATGATTATTTTGAGTGATCTTTCGTGGAATTAAGATGAGAGATCATCGGGGGCGGGGAGGGAACTGCTCTCTCGCTCTCCAGCTGTCTGTGGCATCATGATCTAGCCACCGCAGTTGTGACACTCGCCACCCAATGGCTGGCCCCCTTTTGGCCAATTAGCTTTGGCCCCAAATCAAAGCCAGCCCCGCCTGTCCACCCTCCACCCTTTCTTGTGGCACCTCCACTCCGGCACTCCGCCACTCCGCATCCATGGCATCTGCTGCCTTAATTATTCGGTCCCTCAACTCGGGAATCATCTCATCTCTTCACAGTTCCCTTCGCAGGCGTGGAGCGGAGAATGAAAATGAAAAACCAAATAAACGCTAATTGGAAAAACATATTTTATATGGAGCGACGACTCGCTCTCTCCCTCTCTCTGTGGCACGCACTTCCCACTCGTAAAAGCTGGAAACATTTTTGGGAGACGACACCACGCCACGGCATGCCACGCCACTCCACTCCACTCGACTCCACTCGACTCCTCCAACAGAAAACACACATAAAAATGCTGTTGGGCAACCCTTTGGCTTGTTGTCTGTCGTTCTGTCCGCGTGTCGCCTCCCCCGGAGGAGGAGGACGGGGCGGTGGAGTGCCCCTCCTCATGTTGTCAAATGAAATGCCGTGTTGGCCATCATGATTATTTCTGACATTTGTGGCAAATGTTGTGCCCCGAAAACTTTTCTCACTCTGTCACCCTGCTGGCTGACACTCCGCACAGCAATCGTCGGGCCCTCGGACTCAGATCCTCCTCTACTATTTATAAATAATCAAAATTGTTGACACAAATTGTTGTGGTGCGAGTGTGGCATGGATCGGAGAACGGTGCCCCTAGATTTCGGGTTAGACGCCATTTAATTGTTTTATGTTCAATTTTCGTAGGGAAATAAAATCAATTTTAATTACATTTAGCCGTTGACATTTTCAAGGGGATCTCGGATGAGAGTGTCGGGGGAAACCAGTTTCTGCCCCATGCTGCCCCATGCCCCATGCTGCATGCCAGGCCCCCTCCTGCCTTCCAGCCTGTGTCGGCGTGGTGTCAGGCTTAATTCCAGTCTCCAGCCAAGACCCCGTTCGAGCTGCGGTCCGTTTCTGTTTCTGTTTTCTGTTGGGGAAACCAGTTTTGCCCCATGCCCCCTGCCCCTCCCCCCCCCCGCCCTCTCATTCTTCATTCTCGACTCTCAATATCAGTTACAGTCGAAGTTCCAGTCTCCAGAAGAGTCGAATTCCAGAGGTCCAGTCACAGTGTCAGGCGCGCAGTTCCAGTCTCCAGAAAAATGCAAGTCTTCCAGTCTTCGAATCTCTGTCTTAGTTTCGACAATCAATCAGTACAGGGGTGTATCTCTCCACCTTCCTTGTCCTCTGTGAGGCACATGAAACGGCCGTAGATGGTGGGAAGAGGGAGAATATTTGCCATTATTTTATTGTCACAAAAATCAGAGTTTCAAGTCCAGTGTCCAATCTCCAGTTCCCCATTCGAGAGCTGCTGTGGGTCTGTTGCATCCTAACGATATGCGGGAAACTTGTTGCAACTGGCTGCGAACTCGTTTGGTAGCATTTTGGGGCAGGCAGGAGTTCCGGTAATGCGGGGGAGCAGGAGACCAGAACAGAAGGAGAGGAGAAGGCGAAGGCGAAGGCGAAGGCGAAGAGTGGAGCAGGCAGAAGGAGTTGTGGGAAGAGTAAAAGTGGGAGGCGGAGGCATTCATGCGAAGGCGGAGGGGCGTGCTACATGATTTGCACCACAAAGCAAAGCATTTTTTTTTTTTCAAAGGAGTCGCTTGCATCTCTCTCCATCGGAAAGGGGGAAACCTTAATGATCTGGAAAGAGAAAGACAGAGAGAGAGAGAGAGAGAGAGAGGGTACGGCTACGGGTACTGCCTCTCTGTTTCTACCTCTTTTTCGCGCTGCATTTTTTGCGTAGGCCGTGGAATGGAGTGGAGTGGAGTGGAGTGCAGCGAACCTGGTAGCCAGACGAGAGATTAATGCGCTGCGAGACAAACCCGAAACTCGGGAGCATTACATGGAGAGGGGGAAGTGGCAGAGGGGGTGGGGGGGAGGAAGGGAAGCAGTGGCAGGGCCATGTTCGTGCCTCTGGCCACTAAATCTTGAGCTGTTTGAGCCGCTTTCTGGCCTGCCTTTTGCTGCGGCTTTGGACTTCGGCCAACAAGTAGATTTCGTATCTGTAAGATACATTTTGAGAGAGAGAGAGAGACAGAGAGCGAGAGAGAGAGCAACGGATCAGTGAGCGATCAGTCATGGGAATGCCCAAGATATTGAAGAGCAAATAAAAGTTTAACCAGTTTCCGAGAGAAATATTTGATCGCATCCCAAGATGCAGGCGAGGAGTATCTATGAGATATTTTCAGGCAATAACGCAAAGATACAGATACAGTTTTAGTGAATGAATTAATAATTGTATCTGCAAAATGTATCTTCCAACAAATTGCAGAAATACTCTGGGAATGTCTTCACAAATGTACCCAATATTTTGAACATCCCAAAGATACTTTATTACACAATTCGATCCCGAAGAATTCCAATTAAAAACCAAAAAATTATTCGAAAATTCGTCGCTTCAGCGATGACATTCCACCATCTGTGCGGCGATACTCGAACCCTCGTATTTTTTGTGGCCATTCTTAAACATTTTAACACTTGTCATAATTTGTTCATCTTCGGGATGTATCTGTCTGTATCCCCCTCCAACGATGTTTTCTTTCGGTTGCGTGTGGAAATAAGTGTGGAAGATATCTCTTTGCCTTTTGCTTTTCTGCTTTTCTGCTTTTTGCTTTTTGCTTTTGAATGCTTTTAATGAACGTGAAATTACGTGTATTACGTGTATTACGAGTGTGTTTTGTTTACGAACGAACAATGCTCGTATTTCATTAGCTCCTCGGGGACCTGCTGTTCGACCTGCTGCTGTCCGCTTTGGATACAAAAGTATCTGTATCTGCGGAATGTGCTAGTTCATTCTGCTGCGTGTTAATTAATATGCGACACGCCGACCAGCACTGGTGCTGTATCTTTGATATTGTTTGATTAATGGCAGAGTTTCCATTTCCACTTCCAGCATCTGCATCTCTGGTGTTGGCCCAAAAAATAGGCTCCCTCTGCATTTCGTATCTGGGCCTCGGGGCAGGCTTGCGGCTCACTTGAGGTGTCGCTTTTCGTTTTCTCTCTGTGTCTGTGGTGTTTCATTCAATATTTTGCCATATCATAAATTTAATTTGAGATGAAAATCCCGCAGATATGCCACATTAACCCAAGACGAGATACTCCATTGTGCGAGATACATTTCGATCTTTTCCGCTTGCCTTTCTTTGCCTCCATCCTCCATCCTCGCTTTCCCCTTTCCCCTTTCCCCGCAATAACGGATTACATTCGAAATTGTTTGGAATTGGCGCCCGTGCCCGTGCCTCAGCCCCTCCGCTCCATCGAGTGCTTTTCCAATATTACACAATGACTTTGAATATTTGGTCCGTGCCGCACGCCGCTTGCCGCTTGCCGCCTGCTGCCTGCCGCACCGTGGCGCACATCATGGGTGGGATTTTGTGATTAGAGCGATACACCAGCCAGCCAGCCAGCCAGCCAGCCAGCCAGCCAACAGTCCGTCTGTCCGCACAATCGGATGAAAGCAAAGAGAGCGGAGAGCGAACGGACTGTGGCGGAGGCAGTGGCTGTGGCTGTGGCTTGGGCTTGGGCTTGGGCTGTGGCAGTGTCAGTGGCAGGGATTGTTGTAACAAATATGTTGTGTGTGAATGCTGGTTGGGTGTGCATCGAGATACAAGATACTCTCGTACCAAAATCTACAGCAGAATCTACACTTATTCTGATTGTTTGTCCAGCAAATGCGGCTTTGCTGCCTGGCTCCAAACCGAGACCCAGACCCAGACCCAGCGCACGCTCCCGTTTCGGCCCTCGCTTTGGCCCTGTTTGTGGCCCTCTGGCCGCCCCTCGAAACCAGTTTTTGATATTTGAACATTCTTGAACGAAAGCCAAGAATGATTTTTGCTTCCCTTCGCATTTGGGCAATCGGTGGATGGGTGGATGGGTCGAAGGGGATGGCAAATGAAGCCTGCGATACTTAGTTCTAGAAAATAATAACAAAACAAAGGTGGACACTCGTGATCGTGATCGACCAATCGGGATCGATCGCTCGGTGAGAAATCCGAAGACTGGGATTAGGGTTACAGAATGATCAAAAATAGGTGGAAAATGCGGCAATGTAAAGCGTAACGAAGGGTCACGGAAGGTGTTGCAACCGCGTGACGCAAGCCTCCAGCTAATCTTTTGCAAACATGTATTTATTTGAATCCCTTTAGATGCCAATGAAAACTATGTGAAAACCATCGACAAAGAACCACGAAAATAGGAATTCGAATAACGAAATCGAAATCGAAATCGAAAGGATATTCGGAGGATCGGATCTGCAGAGGAGGATCGTTGATTGGGAAGAGGAGGAGGAGAGAAGATACTTTCAGCTCCCGGTGCTCCAGGCGGCTGGCTGCGAGGCTGTAATGCCACCGAGGCGCCCCCACGGGCCATGCCGCATGCCTCAGCGATGACGTTGACGACGACGATGACGAGGGCGTGGCACTGAAGCGGAGCGGAGAGGAGAGGAGAGGAGAGAGGGAAAGCCCTTTCGGATGATTCATGATGCGAGTGCAAATGAAATGCAAACGTGGCCAATAATAGTGATAAATAATAAAAAAAAAAAAATAATAAATGCAACATTGCAACATAATTAACGCGAAGAACAGCAAACAAATTAAAAATTCACCATAAATATTCGTGAGTGAAGTGCTCGCTCGCTTCACGAAACCAGAACCATTATCCCCCTCAAATACTACAGTGAAAACGCTGACAGAAGGACCCGAAAAACGAACGAGGACGAGGACGAGGACGAGACCGAGATCGAGACCGAGAACGTGGCGCAGCGCGATACCAAAATGACTATGAAATCGATGAAGTACTCCGATTGTGATACCATTATGGATGGCTATAATCCGGTGCCGCCGCCACTGCCACGGCGCGTGCCACCCGTTCGCAACATTTACGCGGAGCCCTTTGCCCATGAGCCGAACCATTCCAGCAGGTAAATATACACTCATTCACTCATTCATTCATTCACTCATTCATTCATTCGTTCGTTCGAGTGGACAAAGGATGGATTCCGCCACATGCCCACGTGTCTATGCAAATAATTGTAATTAAGTGAAGTGTCTTCTGTGCTGTTCTGGTGGCAATCAAAATGCCAGAGACAGAGAATACGGGAAAACAGGCATTCTGTGGATGGATACTTGCCACTTAATCGAAGCCACTAAGCGCCACTAAGGTGTTGCAAACTATATTAAAAAATACAAAAAAAAGAGGTAAACGGGAGAGAAATTGTTGCAGGGAAATGTCCCATATATGATAGGGGATGGGGGTGCTTTCACTATGCATTTTCATATCTGAATAAATAGTCATAGCCGTCGTCGTCGCAGGCGGGAGAGGAGGAGTGATGGATGCACCTTCCACGCCACTTTCCTCGACAATGCGGAGGAGAGAGGAGCCCGAAGGACAGACAGACAGATGTAGGAGCTTACGAGGCACCCAGGAGGCACCCAGGAGGCAACACAACGGCCAAGTGGTAACCAACAGTCAGCCAACTGATACGATACAAGAGCCTCCTGCGTCCTGCCGCCTGCCGCCTGCCTCCTGCCTGGAGAATGGGTTTTAGAGCTTCGAGGGGCTTCTAGGGGGGTTCTAGGGGGTTCTGGGGGATGGTAGAAAATGCGGCAGCAATATGTTCGCCTGTCAGTTTCATGCATTTCATATCGAAAACCATTCCTTCTTTTACTTGAGTGAGTTTTATGAGCAACGAGCCGAACCAGAACTGCTGCTGCTGCTGCATGGTGTGTGGGTGTGTCTGGGTGTGCGTGGGTGGTGGGGGGGATACATCTATGATGATGCTCCACTGGATACATTGTATCCTTGTATCCACCCCATCATCATCGTGCCACACAGATGGAGTAGCATCAGTGGCCCCGTTTATATGCATAGTTTTTGGTTGCTGCTGCGATTGTGGAGAACTGTGGACAACAGAAGAGCGAACCCGTGGGGGAGAGAGGCAGAGAAGAGAGAGAGAAGTGAGAACTGGGTTAGAGATTCGTGTGTTCCGCTGCTGCTGCTGCTGCTGCTGCTGCTGCTGCCAGTGTTGTTCTCCTCTTATATTAAATGAAAATTCCAATTACTTTTTATGGGATGTACAGCGCACACACACACACACACACACACAGACACACAAACACTTTACTCAAATGCAAAATGGAGGAAAGGAGAACACTGTCTGAATGGTTCGGTTTGGAGGGAATTGTACTTTAAAACGGGACCTTTTGTGGCACCTTTCAGGGGGGACTCGAACGATCTCGTGCAATGATCTCCGAGTGTCTGTTCGCTTATGGGAACATTCCACGGAAATTGCAATGAATATTCGCCCCTTTTTTCTACTCCCGCTTTAAGGTAAGTTATGGAAACATTTGCCTCTGGGGCAGGAGTTGGTAAATAAGCAAGAATATATGTTATGTATATGTATATGTGCCTGTGTGCTTGTATCTAAGGGGCACGCTGACACGCGGGGGGAGGGAGGGGGCCACGGGGCAACGTTGCTCAACCGATATTTGATGGGGTCACCGAATGCTCGACCGAAACTTTCAACTGCATCGCAACAAACTTGCAGCGCTGGATGTGGCACCGTGGCACCGTGGCACCGTGGCACACCGTAGCAGAAGGGAATTTAATAATTCAAGTAGCTTCAGAGAGAGAGCCTCCACTCAGGCCGCAGGCCGCAGGGTGCAGGGTGCAGGGAGCAGGGCCTGACGTCCCCTCTAATGACCTACTTGAGAAGCTTGCAACAAACAACAACTGCAAAAAAACGGATGCCTCCCACACGAATAATTTGTGTGTGGTGCATGCCACGGCCCACCGCCACCGTGTGGGTCAGGTGGTTTCTGTAGCTCACAAAACTTGTTCAGTGGGGGCCTGCTTTTGGGTTGACTTTTGCAAGTTTCGTTTCGTTTCGGTTTCGACAGAACTTCAAGTGCGTTCCGTCCCCGAACCCCAAGCCCCGAACCGAAACCCGAGCGAAGGACGCATTCCACTTGCGGCAAATGTGTGTGCAGCCCAGTCGAAGGAGAGCGGACAAAAGGAGTGGAGTTTCAGGAGTCCACAATCGATATCTTTCCATCAATAGATACCTATAGATAGATACAGATCAACAGTAGATTTGATGAGTCCCCTGTACCCTGTCGCTGTACGCTGTCCCCTATCCCGAGCCCTGGCTCGCATTATGATTGAAATGCTGGCTGGGCTTCAAATCATTTCGTTACGTCTTTTGTTGCACAAACAAGCAGATGGCCAAGAGGGTGGACATATCGCATATCACATATCACATATCAAACAGACACACAACTCGATTTTGCTCGTTAGACAGCATTTGTTTCGGACAGTTGGCAACTAATTTGTTTTGAAATGGATGTCGAGCTTCCTTCATGGGGTCCAGCAGGGGAGCCAGAGGTCAACAAATTGAATAAAAAAATGGCAAGGCAAGCGAAGATTATTTGGGTCACCGGATGGAGAGGGCGTATGACTATCCGTCGAAAAGAAACAGATCCGAATGTTGTGACTTCTAAGGACAGGCGAATGAAATTCAACGAAACACAGCAGACGAAACCTCCGAAAAACCTCCAAAAGATGGGATATACCATCTATATTTATGTGCTGTCTCGTGTCACGGCTGAGCGATGCCAGGAAGGTGGACCGTATTGGCCGTCCAAATGGTAGACCGGAAACACACGAAAAACCGCAAAACTATTACGAAAATGTGCGTGTGAGCATGTCGCACACCATACCTGTGTAATGGCACGAGATTGGGTATTAGCTGATGAAAAACATTATCAGAAACGCATTCAATTTCCTATTAGACTGCCATTGGCAATGGCGGGTCGGCTAGTTAATGGATAGTTCAGTGATTCAAAAAGGGATTTCGAATTCGTGTTTATGTAGTTTGTATTTGGACTGAAAAAGTGTTACAACAGAACAGCAGATGTTGTATTCAAGTGTGGGTCGGCAGTAATCGGTGCGGTGTGTTCCATGTATTCCTTGTGGTCTATTTGGGGCTGTGGCTCAATCCGGACAACTGATGAAGCCATTCAACATCCAGGGATCCGGCTGCTCGCCGTCATCGCACAGGCTGGGCGGAGGATTGGAGGACGACAACTGGATGATGACTTTGAGGCCAAGGTCACTGTCGCACAGGCTGGGTCGGCTGCTCCAGGCGCTCCTCGAAGGACACAGTGGGGCCAGTTCCAGTTCCAGTTCCCGGAGCTAGAAGAGCGATTAGAGCACATCGTCAGGATCATCCTCCTGGCTTGCCTCTATCTTTTGCCTGTTTTGGGCAGAGACGTGGATGTAGCCTATGATTCGCTTTCTGTTAGTTTTCGGGATCTTTGCCCCGCGTGTGGCTTTACTCACGTTGCCGCTGCTTCCGGAATTTTCGAATCGGATTCGGTTTCGGACTGGAATTGGGGCCTGGGACCCTCTTCGGGACTTGCACGCTTCTACTGCCGGCGGGGTCATTGGCGGGGGCATCCTGCCTCTGCTCCTCCTTCTTCAGACTCACCCTCGAAGTCCTCTGCTCCTCCTTCTTCAGACTCACCCTCGAAGTCACCTGTTGGGGGACCGTGGGCTTACGCTGGCGGCTGCTGGCCGGGCTCTGTCTGGCAAAGGACCTCGACCGAGTGGCGCTGCGGCTGGGGTTGGCGCGGAGCGATACCACATCCTCCAAGCTTGCGCCCCTCTGTATGATGCGCCGGAGGAGGGCGTTCTCCTGCATGAAGCGGGCGCGCAGGTTGCGCATATCCTCCATCAGTTGCCCCCGGCTCTGCTCCAGAACCATCAGCTTCTGCTGCTCGGTGGCCAGCGTCTGTAACAGTCGGTTGAACATGTTGTTGTTCTGCTCCTGGTTCCACTCGGGATCCCGCTCGTGATCCCGCCTCCGGCTCGGACGGTCGCCAATCTTCTTCGTGTCGGACATCGTTACGGACCGGGCTCTGGAGCTCTCTTTCGGAAACAACAAATTTTGTAGACTGGAATTTGGAAGTGTTCTGTGTAGGTGTTTTGTGTGCCGACTGTGCCAAACAGATCTGAACAGCTCTATTCAGACAGGACACTGGGCCGAGGCCTACCTTTTTCTTACAAAATTATTGTCGAATGTGCACCAATCAGTACTTTCGGATGGGCGCAATATTCAATACTCGTTCACAAAACGATGATTGACGGGATGGGCGGAGTGCGTGCTCCTTTCTCTCAGTGTTGCGTCTGCCTTCCTTTGTTTCTCGAAGTGTGGCTGACGGCTGCCTTCCCCATTTTGTCAGTGTTCGAGCGTGGGCCTCCTTCCTGCTTTAGCGCCATTAACCATCCATCTCTGCCTTTGCATGCATCAAATTGGTTCAACTATTAGAGTGAAAAACTTTGGGCCTCCCTTCCGCGCAGACGGGGGTTCGGTTCAGACGTTCGGTTTCATGTTCTTTCCCTGGAAAGGAAGACTCTCCCGGTCCTCCTGCTCCTCCTGCTCGTCCTGCTCGTCCTGGTTCTCCTCTTCGACTGGGTCTAGCTCATATTTTGGCAGACAAACTTCAAACTATTGTTGTGGCAAGTCAATGAACTGGCAAAATCGCCTAATATTTCCACACTCCACACTCCACAGACACTTTACACTCTCCTCCATTCTCCGTCCTCCTGCAGTCCTCGAAAAAAGCTCCATTCGGGCCCTGGTCCTGTCCCTCCTTCATGTTTTGTGTGCTGTGAATGGCCAAGTATATTAAAAGTCTATTTCTTTTGGCAAGACAATAAAGTTCAGCGCGCGAGGGTGCAAAACGAACCGAAGGGATGAAGGATGAGGGATGATTGGAGGATTGGAGGATTGGAGGATTGTAGGACTCTGGATTGTGGATTGTGGATTGAGGATTGAGAAGGGTGTGCAGTGTGGAGAGAGAGAGATAGTGACAGTGTCCCTGGTCTGGTCCACTTTTTCCCTCACTATCAACGGCGGCGCTGTAACAAAAGCACAAGAAGATGAAGTACTGGCTGTAGGAGCCCAGGCTTCAGGACCGAGGACGAAGGACCCAGTACCCAGGACCCAGGACCCTGTCCCGGATCCTCGGAGAGCGAGCGGTGGGAGCCGGGCGGCTATTGTTCTACTTCGCGAAATAGCGCACATAAAAAGCCAAAGAACGACGGGCATAAATGATAAAAAACAGAAGAAGAAGCAGGAGAAGAAGAAGGAGAAGAGGTGGGGGGCATGTGGCAAGTAGTGGGCTTGCAGGGAGGAGCAGGAGGTTTTGAACGAAGCCAAAGCCAGGGCGAAAGCTGAAACAGAGGCGCGAGGCAGACAGGGAAACCGAGAGAGAGAGAGAGACAGAGAGAGAGAGCGAGAAGGAGGGAGGGAAAAGAGTTAAAAAGAAATGGATAGCGAGAAAAAGGGAGAGGGCGAGAGAGACAGGGAGAGTATAGAATGAAAATGGGATTGTGTGGAATGGTTACAGAATGGCAATCCAAGGCCCTACGTTGAATCGGTCTGCCTTTGCCTTTGCCTTTGCCTTTGCCTCTGCCCAAAGAGCCTCCTGCCCCTGCCTCCTGCCCCTGCCCCTGCCCCCTGCACCCAGCACCCAGACCATGCCGCGCCCCAACAATGTGCGACTGTCAATTCCAGCGACAAGGAAAAGGGTTAAAAATGTTTCATTGCCTCGATTCCGACTCCGACTCCGACACCGACTCTGAATCCGACGTCCGACGTCCGACCTTCCGGCTCTCCGTCGCTCCGTCTCTCCGTCTCTCCGGCTCCCCGACTGTAAAGACAACATATGCCAATAATTTACGCAATTTAGTCTTGCAAAAAAGAAAATAATGAAGAAAAACCAGAGACTGACGCACAAGAAATGGGGAAAATGTGTGGAAATGGGGAGAGGCCCAGCGAGAGAGACAGCAGCAGACAGGGAGATCCATCAGAATCAGAATCAGAGGGGCGGAGGGGGGGGAGTGATGGGGGCCTCGTGCAGAGGCCAACGGCAAGAAAAGACCTATAGACCCATAGACCCATGGGATGGGATGGAATGGAATGGAAAGCAAACCCCGAATTGATGCTCAATTTGATATTTTAAATGTTATTCAAATTGTGTCACATTTCTCAGGGTAATGGCTTGGAATTGTCTCCGGCAAAAAGGAAAAGGGTTCGTTCGTTCGTTCCTTTCTTCCAGGCGACCTTTTTCGCTCTTGTTTTCGTATGTTGTGGCCATGTCTCCCATTTTATTTATTGACTGCCATTTCCAGACCCAACCCCCCACCCCATAAGAACTCATAGAGAGAGAGAGAGAGAAAGGGGTGTGCCCAGTGCCGAGCGATGCCATAGAAATGTGATCCGATGCGATGCGATGTGTAGTTCAATAAGCAAACGATTTAACCAGCGCTAAGCTAATTAGCAGCGGAGGAAGTTTCTGGCCAACCGAACCTGAGCCTTTATCTGAACCTGAACTCGAACCCCTGACCCCTAACCCTTAACCCCAGACCCCAAACCACCCTCCCCAACGGAAATGGCGTCATTAACAGCCGCTTAGGCATGCACCGCCACCTGCCACTCCCCTGCACTGTGCCACTTTGTGGCCAGCAGAAAGTTATGATCTGGGTCTCAGGGCGAAAGACATTAGCCCTTGATGGATGCTCAAACAAAGAAGGCCACAAGACAAAAGACAGATACAGATACGGATACGGGATACGGATAGAGACCTGAATGATGTCCAGAAAATACATATCTTATTGGGACACTACATTGCAAATGTATCTTTGTGTCTGTGGGATATCGAAACGAAGAAAGTTCAAAGCAAAAAGATGTACATCTCGGCTGTGTCTTATGATGGGACATCTTGTTGATATCCTGCCCATGTCCTCCATTGAAGGACGACTCGCTCTCTCTCTCTCTTTTGTACCCATCTCAATTACAGCACTTGAATGAAGTCCCCTTTTGTTCGAGGAACAGGGACTGTCTCTCGTTTGATTCCTTTGGTCATTTCACTTGCCTTCGGGCCAAGCCACCGCTCCTGCTGCTGCTTCTGCCGCTGCTCCTGCTCCTGCCATCCTCTGCTAATGATGTCCAATTCCGTGTTCGATTCGGGTTCCCTTGAAGCCACAAGCACACACACAAAGTGAACAACGTAACGTAACAACATGACATTTGAGGAGTGCACTCCTCGTTGACTGCTAATTGGACGATACGTACTCCAAGTGAAAGTGAGAGCAGGGAATATCGAATAAAATGAGGTTAACCCAAAGAAAACGAATGAAAATGAAAAACAGGAAGCGAGGAAAAGCAACAGGAAGAGGAAGACAAACTGAAGACTGAAGCACACACACAGCCATAGACACAGGGGCTAAGAGGCTAATCAGACACCCAACCTCCATCTCCATCTGCATCTTCATCTTCATCTTCATCTCCATCTCCATCTTCGTCCTTGCTTTGGCCTCTTCTTCATCCGACTAATGCCAAGTCAAAAGGAAAAGCTCTCTGCCAAAACCAGTGTCACAGCGAGAGAGAGAGAGAGGGAGAGAGAGGGAGACAGAGAGATGCATAGAGTCAAAAGTAGCATATTTTGCGGTCACCACGCCTCACCTAACCGACGCCTCAAATCCTCGCAGCGTCGCACTCGCAGTCGCAATCCTAGACCCAATTCCAGAGTTGCAACTCCGAGCCATCCATCCACTTTGCCACTTTGCCACTTTGCCATTTCTTCCATGTTTCATTTTTAGTTGCCACCGAACTTCTTCTGCCTCTTCCATCCCGCATCCCGCATCCCCTTTTGGGTTCTCCTTTTTTAGAGAACTTTCCCCTAGCACTCACCTCTCGGCTCCACACTCACCTCTTTGTCTGTGTGTCGGTGTGTCTGTGCGCCATGCCCCATGATGCTGCACAAAAAACTTCCGACAAAAATTCTGCAAACGCAAGCAGGAAAACATAAATCTGGCTAAAGCTAAAACGCAAACTTTTATTTAAAGAAAAAATACAAAAAAAAACAAAAAAAAAAAAAGAAACGAAAATAAGGAACAATTTTGTGTGAGTGCGTGCAAGTGATAGAGGGATTGAGGGACTGGGATAGGGCAGAAAAGAGAAGAGAAGAGAGGAGAGGAGCAGAGCAGAGGCAGGAAGAGTGTGCTGAGTGTTTCTCGAGATGGGCGGGGATTGCGGATTGGGCTGATGGACAAGGTCGACCCTAACGGGGCCCTGCAATTCAGGGACAAAGGTCCGAAGAGTCATATATCTGAGGGAAAAATATAGAGAATGAATGGATGGCCCCCCTGTAAGACATAATACCCGTATAAGATCGTTCCCAAAAGTAGATGGAAGTCTGTCTGGAAGCTACTCATTTCTCAGATCTATAAAGTATCCCTGAAGAGCATCCTCGGATGCTATAAAGATGTTTTGTTTCGTCCACTCTTCGTGTGCCATCCACCGGATTGTAGAGCACTCGACCGCACATAAAAATGCGAAAACAAGACTCCTCGCCCCCGTCGTCTCTCCCTGAGTGCGAGAGCGAGGTGGAAGAGACTTTACTGGGGGGTACGACGAGTGTCTCCCCATTCTTTTTTGGTTTGTTTTTTTTTTTAAAGCAAATGTCCACATTTTGACCATTTGAAAGCCAAACATACTCGCACAGGCAACTTTTATGCCACTGACGTGCGACTGCCTCTGCCTCTGCCTGCTGCCTCTGCCTGCTGCTGCCTGCTGCTGTTGCGGGGCATGTATCTTTTATTTCAGCTGGAGCTGGATTTTGATTGTGTGCCCCCGAGTGCGAGTGCGAGTGTGCGGCGTGCGGCGTGTGTGTGTGTGGTGTATGCAACAAACAGACTTTGGCTGCCATTGCGACGACTTGAGCTTGAAATTTTGCAACATGCCTTCGACATCGACATCTCTTGGGTATTTTTACGACTATCTCTGCTTCGGTTCGGCTCGGACACAGGAATGGACAGCGAGACGGACTGGCCACAAAGCCAGGCGCCCGAGAGCCGCGACCACGTACCGTCCTTGCCATCCTTCCCCCCTCCCTCCTGGCCACTACTTTGATTCTGATTCTGGTTCTGGTTTGGGCTCTGGTTTGGGTTTGGGTTCGGGTTCTGGGTTTATGTTATCGGTTTAAAGCCAACGTCAATGTTTGTTGGCCAAAAAATTCATCCGTTTGCACTGGGGCTTGCTCTCAAATGGGAGGAAGAAACGAGGGAACCAAATGAAGTACATATAAAAGACGCAGATACAAAGAGCGAGAGAGAGAGGGAAACTGAGACTGAGACTGCGACTGCGACTGAGAATAGCAAGACGATGATGATGATGATGATGCACGTGATGCGATTCTGTGGCCCCGAGACTCGAGTCCAGCTTTAGCTTCAGCTGATTTGCCGCCAATTAGCGACTAAGTGGATTTGTGGACCAGAAACCGGGCTCCCTCCCCTCCCTCGCTCTTATGGCCTGGGTGGGTTACGTGCCAGGTCAAAATGTGGGGGGAAAAGTTGCCAATATTTATGCCGATAAACAAAATAGGAATAAACATCAGGCGAAACCTGTGCTCCGGGGCGGCGCTTGAGACTAAGCCACGTGTATATGGAAGAGGATGCGTACGTGCCACCCCGCTCAGAATGGGGCAGGCAACGGCGTCGGCATAGGCATCCCCTACTGCCCGCGAGGAGTGTGGTACGTGCCACGGGCGAACGAGACAAGTTAAATCGTCGCGTTATTGATGGCGAATGTACGTGATAGGCTCACATGCCGCCGGACCACAGTGCAACATCATCATGCCCCTCATACCCCGCGCCACATGCTCATCATCATCATCATCATCTGGTTAATGGCCATAATGAAGGCCGGGAGAGAACTTTGTGCCGACAACAGCTTTCAACAAACAATCGAGGAGCCTGTTACCTGTAAGCGAACTTTTTCTTCGCTGGAGAATCGAAGGAGCAAAAGTTTTTAGACCTCTTAGGTTAATATGATTAAAGCGACACACGGCTCTCTCTCTCTCTCTCTCTCTCCCTGTTTCTCTTTCATCGTCACTTTCTCTACGAGTGCGTACATCCTTTAAATTCCTTCAGATTTAATGGATTTTTTTCGTCTATGCATCTTTAAGGGGTTCCCGTTTAGAGCTCCTAAGAATGTTCGAATGTTCTTTAAAATTTCGTCTCGTTAATCTAGACTAGATATTGTATCTTTTAGCCAAAGTCTGGCAGAAGCTTGAAGATATTGAAGATATATTTGTCCATCTTTTGCCACTCACCATCGAAACAAATATTGATTTGACTTTCGGTTCGGACACTCAGGCAAACCCCGCCCACCCTAGCCGCCCCCCTATACTCAATGGCAGGGGGAGGGGAGGGGAGGGGAGGGGCGAACGCGCGTCTGCATCTGACAATTTAACATTTAATTAAAAATCAATTAAAAACGTATTTTTGCACTTTGCTGTTGTGCGATGGCGACGGCGATGGCGGGAACGGGGTAGAAACAGCTACAGAAAGTTCCAAGAGGAAGCATCTAGAGCACACAGATACACGCACACACACTCACACATGGGCACAGATGCATGTGTGTGTGTGTGGCATCGATGAAAGGGAGAAAGAGATGGGAAAGAGAGACGACCCCAGCGCACAAAAGGAAGTCGAACAATGTTTTGCTGCTGCTTCGATGGGAACAAAAAACTATATCGTAAGCACTATAATGCACTGAAAGAAAGAAATAAGGAAGAAGAAGGATGCATATGTTTTCGGATAAACGGCAGAAGCGCAATTCGACGGAGGATCGCTGCTGCATAACGCGAGACACTTCCACATATTGCGATAGCCCACAATCTGGAATGAATATTTGTGTATTTCTCTCAGTGTACTGTATGTTTGTATGCATGCATGTGTGTGTGCGTGTGGCATGATTATTGGAATTGCATTTGAAATTGAAAGAGTTTAATTGAATTAATGTTCGCCGTGGGTTTAGATCCGAGTGCCATGCGAGAGGGGGGTCTCTGTATCCTTCCCCATAACTTCATAGATGGGAATCTTTGATGGGAATTTGTAGCGCCTTTCAATGGCTGAGGCCACTGGGTGTTGAGTGTTGAGTGGAATGCTGTTCGTTGGGGTGGGGGATGGCGATGGGTGGATGGATTTATGGATCCATCCATCCATCCTCCTCCTTCTGGTGTTTCTGGTGGCATTTCATTTGAGCAACCTTCGACACTTTTGGGTGCAAGGGGTCGCGGCTCCTGGACACCGTTTATCTGTTGACTGCAATTAAATTGACGTGAAATTTGATTTATGAGAATATCCATCAAACACATCAAACACAGACGGAGGCACAGGTCGAAGGCTGCCCTACAATTACCTGCAATTAGAGGGCCACCAAAGTGCATGGCGTTGCCCCTCAAATTTTGTTCTTTGGATTCCTTCTCTCGCCATAAAAAAACACTCTTGAAGTCCTCTCATCCGTTTCTCTTGTATTTCAACAGAAACCAAACCTATTCGAATGAAATCTGATACTTTTTTCCCCAAAAAGACGGGACTTTTATTACCCAACACATCCCCCGATTCTACGATGCTCTGATGACGATTATGATGAAAATTATGATGATTAGAACCCAAAAAAAAGCGAACATACAAACACATACACATGTATTTGTTGTAGAAGATTCGAATTCATTTGAATTTGCATAAAAAACGAAGCGAAAGAACAGACGAGTATAAAATTTGTTTGATTCCGGAATCGTTTTATGGTTATAATGTGTCAGATGCGGGCCGTTTCATGTTGGTCGTGTTGCAGCACACTCGTATAGACCCGCCGAAACCGAAGTCAATAAAACGCATTGGGTGGTGTCAATCCACCAAGAGAAAGAGTGAATGGGGAGAGGAGATGAGTGGAAGAGGCACAAAGAACTTGTGCTCGGGAGAGACGACGGCACCAATCAAACAATCTGTCCATCCGTCCATCCATGCATCCCCCCCATGAGGCCTGAGCGCGGAAGAGGAGGGGCACTGCTTTTTATTATTAATTTATTTGCCATGCCGGAAAATCCGCCAACAAAAGAATCTCAAGACGGAGACGGAGACGGACTGGACCGGACCACGACGCTGCAGGAGAGCTCTTAATAAGGATGTGAAAAAGTTCGGCACTGCTAATTGAGCGAACATTTAATTCCTTTGGCCCTTCTTCTCGTTTAATTACGGCAGAGAGAAGAAAGGAAATTATTATTAATATACGAGTACAGACAAAAGGAAGGCCGTGTGGGTGTTACGCCACGGACGTGGAGAGATTGAGTCTCTTGGGAGGGAGACTCAATAGGCAGCAGATCAGATCTAAGTATGTATGATCTATCGGCTCGGATGATGAGTTATTCCAGATGAGATACCCTCTGCAAGGGTATACAAAATGTTGGAAAATTTTGAAGAATCACAGACGACAAACGAGAGGCGAGAGGCGACTGCTGCCCGCATCTATCGAGTGGCAGGCAGGCAACAAAAGAGCCGCAGTCGTGCCTCTGTATCTGCATCTGTATCTGCATGTGTGTGTGCATTTTGCATTTAAAAAGCCATAAAAATCGGGAAGGAAAATGCTGGCGACTCCACTCCACTCGGATGGAAGCTGCTTCCTCTCTGCGCCTCTCTCTCTTTCTCTCTGCTTCTCTGCCGCTCTTTAAACTGCAATTGGCATTGAAATTTAACACTGACCAATCCATTAATTTGCTAGGCACGTTTCTTGACCCCCATACTCCCAAACCCTTACGCTGGAGCGGTACTCCCCTCCCCCACCCACAAATGCATCCTCTTTCATCCTCTCTCTCTGATGGCGCTTTGTGTGTGGGCTGTGGCAGTGGCAGTGGCAGTCATTGCTGGCCTCCGACTTCCCATTGAATTAATGTGCGCAATCAAATGCGAGCAGTTCTCAACATTCTGAATGACTCCCGTAATTGCTGCACAGAAAGAGAGAGAGGGAGAGAAAGGAGAGATTCATAATTAGTTAATTTGCCCTCAAAATCGAAATATTCTCAATTTCTGGGCTTGCAGGGTGCTGGTGGCAGGGTCCAGGGTGCATGGTGTGGGGGGTAAGCTTATGAAAATATCCATCAGGAAGTACAATACAATTATGATTGATCGGTAATTAGAAGAACTACCTCACCTCAGAGCGAAGCAGATAGAATCTGTTCCCCATAATGAGGATATAATGAGGAATAGATGGTGTTCGGCTCCTGTCCAGCTTTTAGCAACAGAAGGCTACAATAGTTGGGCACGCCCTTCCCAACCGAAATATCGGAAACTCTGCAAGAGCAGCCGGATGGGATAACAGTCCCACAGTGCAGGAAAGGGAAGATCGCCAGCGGCACCAGAAGGGGCCGAGACCGGCCCAAGTGTGATGGGCTCCTCTGCCTAATGTAACCTAAACACATTGAATTAATCGAGACTGCTGGAAGACACACTTAAATACATCTAGCCTCTCCCGGAGAGACAGCAGCTTCTGCTTTTCCCCATTCGGATGGTGCGTTATCGTTGCCCTCTCACGTTGCCCTCCCTCGTGCCCTACACTTGGGTCATCAATGCCATGCTCCGGTTATCGCGAATTGAAAAAACAAATTTGTAGCAATTTTGAAGATTCTTTTGTAGATCAGACGCGTTTTTGTTTTCCGCCCCGCATATTTTCCTTTTGTTTTACATAAACAACAAGTGTTTTCATAAACAAACATTAAATACCTTCCTAATCCAAGCTACTATCTGGAAATCTGTTCTATTCCGCGAGTGCATGCCTTTTGATTTGTGTTTAATTATTATCAAAGACTATACAATACCAAGATGTTGCATGAGCGACCAAAAAGCTGTTCGATGGCGGGTCCTAACATTAGAACCCAAAAGGCACGAGGCAGCGCGCGGGGTTTCAATTCCCTTTTCGCCTGTACTTCGTCTCTACCGCGACCACGCGCCCATCGGTTTCGTCTGTTCGGCAATTCTGGACTCTCGAGCCTCAGCACCGTCGAAGCGGTGGTCGCGGATCGCCGATGTCTTGTCGTGTTTGTGTTGTTGCCGTGAGTCCATTTCATTGCATTACAGCTCTCGTCTCTCGTCTCTCGTCTTGTAGCTTTTGTTGTTTTATCACCTCTCGCTATCACCTCAACTTCAATAACTGTTCTTTCTCTGAGCAATAGCTCTCTCTGCTTAGCAGCTCCCGCTATGACCACTCTCCACTCAGCTCTCTTTTTGGCGTTGTCTGGCACATTGGTCTGATACCAATTTGTTTTGGATATTTTATTTTGTTCGTAAATAAATAATAAAAATGGAATACGCTGTGGTCTGCGCCAAAAAAACCTGTAAGAAGCAGATCACCCACGATCAGCCGAATGTCCCCTGCCGTGCGCCGCCGAAAAACTGACTCCGACCACTCCAAGTGTGCAGCAGTTGATCTCGTTTGCCACTCCAAGGGCAACGACAGTAGATTCGGTAGCCGAATTCATCGCCTCGGAGAATGTGCAGCCAAGTACGTCCGTGTCCGTGGTGTCCGCAAGCTCGCTAGTTGTCCCGTCTATCCCGATCCCACCAGTAAATAGACGTTCCGGACCTCCGGATATTGCCACCACAGGTACTAGGCCTGTGGTGACTAAACCCACCAAAACGACAAGTTTTTGTTTCACGGCTGGCCCCTGACCTCACATCTAATGATGTAATTGCTTTTATTCAAAGCAAAATAAAAGCCGTGGGATTAAAGGTGGAGAAATTCAACTTCTCTTATGCCAGGGAGCATCTCCCCAACACAATTTGACACCATTTGCTCCGCCAAATTTTGGCGGTGAAGGAGTTTAAGGCTATGAAGAAGAATAGGCCCCCCATATCCCTTACAAATCTTTCCAGTGTGCCACCCTCAACCTCAACTTCCTCTTCCTCAACTTCCTGCGAATTCGCGACTTAAAATCGATGTCCTATGCACACCTATGCATGGATTATATAGTATATATAGTATATCGTCTATCCTTTAATTATTTTCGTTTCCATAATGCTTATCGATTGTCAAAACTAAACGCAAAATAATTTGGGGCTTGAGATAGTATCCTAAAACCGGAGCACTCAATCGAGATCGAAATCACAAAAATGTGCGATAAACGTTAAAATCCTTTTCGTTGCTAAGAACTTTATTTATTTTTCTTTAAAGGTCGATACTGCAGACATTCGCTATCAAACTTTGTTTTAAATTTTAATCAGCACTGACTTCATCTTTCAACTTTGACCTTCCGCCGCCGCGCCTGTATGTTGGTGGGAAATGTGTAAATGTGAGTGTGAGAATCCATCAAATTTCAGTCGGAATTTGTTATCCAATTAGGAGGCTCCGCAAAACAATTTTTAACTTGAGAAAAAACAACAAATGTTACTTGTTTTTGATGGTATTATTTTGTTTTCTTTCGTTCGGGTGCGCTGTCAAAAAATGTTTCAGCTGCAGCGGCAAAGTAGATTAAAATCTAAATAAACACACAGATACACACCCATGCATTTTGGCCAAAAATAAACTGAATTAAAAGTGCAAAAAAGGACAGCAACAATACCATGCAAACGGAGATATATGTATATGTATATGTTCATGGGGAGGGAGATAGAGAGAAAGGAGAGATGGAGAGAAAACTTTTGAAAACAGTTAAGTGTAAAGGCGCGTCATGTTAGGACACACCGCAAGCCACTGCCCCACGGCAGGGCACGGCACGGCACGCCGCTGCACGGCACTGCCCGGCACGGTCTGGGCTCCTGGCTCCTGGCTCCTGGCTTCTGTTGCTTGTGTCCGTGTCCTGGCACTTGGCTGGCTGGACTAACTTTTGACAAAAAGTCGGAGAAAAACAGTGGTGCACAGAGAGGGGACGCAGAGATGGCCACTCGCAAAGAGAAAGAGGGAGCGATGGAGTGGGGGAGAGGGTTAACGGACAGCCGACAGCCGACAGCCGCCACACACACACGGAAGCCATAAAAACTTATGGCAAAATATATAAAAATTCACCCTTTTTATTGTGGCAAGCAACGAGAACGAGAAATAAAATAAAATGCAAAGCGTTTTACCCCAAAACACACACACAACACAGCACACACACGGCGTGGCAGGGAGCGGCGTGGAGCGGCGTCTCGATCCTGAAGTAAGAACCGACCGACGACTGTCTGTCGTCTCCCGTCTGCAACCCTTTGGGCCAACTAAACTTAAATGCTGAGTTTAGCAGAAGCACACAAGCCAGCATAAAAAAACAATAGGCGAGGAAAGCGAAGAGCACAACGAAGGGAAGCCAACGGATACCCTAACAAAAGCGTAGTTCAGCAAAGAGAACAACTCGATCAGGGATCAGTGATCAGTGATCAGTGAGCAGTGTTGGATTTCTTACGATAGTGCTAGTGAAGAGATCTACAGAAATGGAGCCTTAAAATGGTACGATACATTTTCTTGATGCATTGCTGATGGCCTCTATCGATAGCTGGCATATCGATTAGAAGACGCAAGCCAAAGATGAATACTTCAGGCTTACCAAAAGTTATTCCAATTTGAAGTGACTGTTTACTGGTGCGATATCGATAGGTTCTGAGGGCGATAGTATGGAATGTATCCTAGGAGTTCACCAGCACTCAACACGTGATAGATGACCCTTGATCTATGTTTTTTAGGTGCTTGTTTTTGAATAGATAGCCAGAGGAAGATCTGGAGTCTGGACGATAGCAAATGTTACCAGTTCCTGATGAATATTCAAGCTCCCTTCATGTGTTAGGGTATCCATGAAGGGCAACAGCAGCAGTGGCAGTAGCAGTAGCAGTAGCAGCAGCAGCAGCAACAGCAGGAACAAAAGCAGCACCAGGAGCTATGTGGCATGCAATTGTTGTAAAACAAAGGCAATGAAAATTCAAAATGAATACAAACGGCCGAATGGGGCAGCAACAGCAGCAGCAGCAGCAGCGGCAGCGGCAGGATACGACCCCTCATACGTATAGGAATACGAAAACGAATACGAATAATACTCGTAATAATAATATAGAGGAATATATCGGGATGTGTGGCAACAACGGTCGAGGCATAAATAACGGAATTGCAGGGAATACTAAATGGAACAGAAGGCGACAGGAACAGGCACGAGCACAGGCTGACGCACGAGATATGGCGAGGAGAGAAGGGGAACAGCTGAGGGGAGTACTCCTACGTATGGGGGAGCCCTGAAATGGGGACTTCCGAAGGTCTTAAACCATCCAAACGAAACATAAGGGAAAAACATGTAAGAGATCCGAGAAGACAGTGTTCCTAAACCTTAATGATTGCAGAATTCGGAAGAGGAGAATAGCGTAAAGGGTCTGCAAAGAGAGAGAACGAGTCAGTGATAGATCCATGGACTATGCCTATAACCGTAGGAATACTGTCGAGAGCTGTAGAGAGCGATGACCCATTGAGGAGAGTTGTCTGTTCTACAGATCAAATATTGACAGACAGACACGACAGCCCTATGTAGTATGTGTGGACGGACGCCTGCTGGGCATAACAGGTGCCCGTCCGTCGATCCCTTGGAGTCGACTACGAACCCCGAAAAACCATTCGCCTCGTGCCTCTTGGTAGGGGAATGGAGTCCGTCGTCCCTAGGGATGCCGCTGCCGATGCCGATGGCATGGCCATTGCCGCCTGCTGTTGAATTACCTTTTTTGGCTCTGGCTTTGACTTTGCTTAACCCTTCTGCCGAGCGTTGCAAGGGCTCTGCTGAGGGTTAAACACGAGCTAAATGTTTGTACCGCTATGCGGCAGAGTGCACGAGGGGCATTCAGGAGGGAGGCAAGACAAACAATGAGCCAAATGGTTAGCAGCACACACACACACTCATATAGACACCTGGCGGCACACCAGGGAGAGGGGGTGGGGGATGTAATAGAAGTACTATTTTCTGCTTATGGGATAGCGTTGATTTCACATCTCCTTCGCCCTGCCTGCCTCCCCCTCTCTGACGCCTGCTAAAATATTCATCCTGTATTGCATATTCCCCCGTGTGGCAGTAATGGCTTGAGAGATTTCGCACGTGTGTGCCACCACACACTTTGCTGCATCTTTGCTATTCGTCCATCGTCCATCGTCCATCGTCCATCGTCCATCTTCGGATCTGCTGCTGGTTCTGGTGCTGGTGCCTGGTGCTGCTGCTGAATGCAGCTGCTTGTGCAACCCGGGGAGGGCACGAGAGAGGCCAAGGGTAAGGGCTAGTTCTAGGGGTGTTGCTGGGAGGGAGGGTGCGACAGGGCGGAACGATTGTGCACATTGTGCGCCGGTCGGAAGGGGGCGCTGGAAAACAAATTAGCAAAAAATCCCTGTACAATCTTTAAATGTCAGACAGACACACAGTGGGACAAGGGCAATTTCTCTCGAAAAGTGTGAAAATGAGTGGAAATTCGATCCGAAAATTAAGGGAGGAAGTCCCAAATAGGTGTCTCTCTCTTGTTTCTTTGCTATCTTTCTGGTCTCTCTTCGCTTGCCAGCTCAAATCAAATCAAAATCAGACTGATAAGCAAATCTATTGCCCTCGGACCACTGTGGTGGCCAAAGGAGGCCCTAATCCACTTCGATTCACGCTCACTTTCACAGCAACAAAGGAGCAACCCTACAACCCCTCGAGTGCCACGAAGGGCAGAAGGGATGGGGCGGAGCAGGGGGCAGGGGGTGAAACCTCAAACAACAACATCCATCTATATCGGGACGACGGGCACTGTGGGCTGTGGGCTGTGGCAGCAGGCAATAAATTTATAAGTTCTGCTAATGTGCGTTAATGGCTTGTACTCGCAGTGTTCTTCGCTTCTCCAAAAACCAAAAACCAAAAAAAAGCCGAACAAATAATTTCGGTCTCTGATGTGGTGGTCGGGCGTGTGCCTACTTAGCATATTTCTGTCCCTGCCCCCAGCCACTGCCACTGCCACTGCCACTGCCCCAGTCAATGCCTCCGTCCGTTGCCGCTCTTGTTGTTATTTAATTTTTTCGTTTGTATGATTAGAGGTTATTATGCTAATTTGTTTTCTCTCTTTTTTCTGTGCTGTTGCTGTGTGTTTGACTGTTTGTGTGTGTGTGTTGTACCCCCAAATGTTGCAAGTTTCGATCCCATTCCAATTGCCATCCATCCCATCGCCTAGCCTCGGACGTTATGGCCGTAATTAGCAATACCGTTGTGTGTGTGTGTCTGTGTCGATGGTTAATTTATGCAAAATTACTCCAAAGAAGCAAAAAGGAACTCCTCCTCTTGTTATGTTTCCTTCCTTTCCTTTCCAGCTCCTGTTTTTTCTTTTTGTTTTTTTGTATTTCTGTGTGGGGTTTGGCTCCCTCTGTGGGCCTTCTGCCTCTGTTAATCTCTTCCTCGGTTCCCCGGTTTCTGCTTCTGTTTCTGGGGTTATGTCACTCTGTATTTGAACAATGTGCTAAATGAGTCGAATGTTTGGCCCCCGTTGGGGGAATTCGAGGGGTAAACATCCGAGGGGTGCCCTAATGGCGTCAATAATTGTGACCAGGGAATTATATATTCAAATGGAGGAGGGCTTGGCGCTGGCCCCACAACTCTATGACAAGGATTTTTCAGCTATCCCTCCGTTTCAGAGGGGCAAATAATTGTCGGTTTAGATTAAGATGTGCAAAGTGCATTCCCAGAACTCGATTTGAATGCAAATGATTGCTGAAAAGTGTACGAAATCTGAGATTCAAGGCTATAATCTAGCCGTAATTCGTTGAGCAGTCGTCTGGTCGTTTAGATTGGGATTTCGCATCTGTTGGAGTCATCACAAATCAATGGGTCACCAAATTCGGATTTCCCGCATGCATTTCGGGGTCACCAATGGTGGAATATAACCTGATGTCTGATGTCTTTAAGGCCTTGGTACTTGATGAATTCTACTTTACGTTTGCTCTCTTTTCTTTCAGGTATGTATCCGTGAAGTGCAACTTTTGCCATGACCAATGGCCATCATCCGAACCGAAGCTCAGGCTGAGTACCAAACCAAACCACATCATCATAGATACATACATGCATATACATATATTTACATAGATAGTAGTCGGGAGTCGGAGTTGCGAAAGTTTTCGTTAGTTAACTGAAAAAGTATTACGCAGTCCACTGCCCAAAACTATGGCTAAAGCCAGGGCCAGGCCAGACCAGGGTTTCGGCCTCGAAACTTTAAATATAACCACATAATTTTTTAGGCATGACTTGATACTCGGGTACTCGGTTGGGCACTCGGTCGGTGCCTGGCAAAACTTTCCTCCACACACTGGCATCATAAATATGTGTGTGTGTGTGTGTGTGTGTCTCAGCAGCATCCCCATCCCCATGTCCTGCCTCCTGCCACTCGCTCGCTCGCTCTCTCTCTACCTAGGAGATATTTTTGTGCTGAGTTTACATTATCAATGAACGGCTTTTGCGCTCTTTGCGCTTTTGTGCGGCGTGGCGCGGTACGGCACGGCTAGGCACGGCGCTCGCCTAAGTATCTTCGGGGGCATTTGGCGGGGGGCATGCTGCAGGGTGCAGGGTGTAGGGTGCAGGGTGCAGGGGCACTGCGGCTTGGGGCGTGACGGCAACTATGAAATAACGGCACTAACGACTAACGCTCGAAAAGTAAGTAATCTGCAGGGCCCACACACACACACACACACACACATGGACATGGACACACACACACGCGCACAAAAGGCAGTAGCGCGGATAGAAAGGGTTGCCAGAGAAGAAGCTGGTGCCTGGTGCCTGGTGGCTGGAGATATATGCATAGATACGCCGTGCCGCCTACCCCCCCCCCCCCCCCCCCCCCCCCTCCGTTCCTGCCACCAGGATGCCCCATCGTGTGTCGTGTTGCTTGTGGCCCGCCAACAGAAATTTGTTGGGCAATTTCCAAGCCAACAAATCTCTGCAATGCTGGTGCCCGTCCACCCATCCACCGATTCCCATCCCCAAGCCCGAAACTCAGCCGCAACTGGGGAGTGGAGAGTGCCAGCCTATGGAAGAACCGGTCAGGGCAACTTCTGATTGCACCCTATGCCCGTAACGAACGACCATGTGGCCACTCGGCACCAGAGAGTCTTCTTGTAGGGATTCCCTTGCTGCCTCCTTGGCTCCTTGGCTCCTTGTTGTGTGTGGCTTCACGGAAACATTTGGCTTTTAGTCCGAAGAGCTCACCATTTCAAACGTCTGTGGCAATGCCGCACTGATCTGGCACTGCCGGACACAATCTTCTTTCGAGTGCAGCGCACCACCTGCTTCGCGCTGGCCCAATCAATGGCTTGATTCTTGGATGGAGGGAGGCGTGGCTCTTGGCTGCCTCTGCTAGGGGAGGGGGGGACACACATGCAGCTTGTAACTTGCACATGCACCAGCTGCTGATGATGCTGCTGCCTCCCCCGGCCTTCTCCTCCGCTGCCTAACAAGCCTCGGACGAAGGACCAATGACCCAGGGAGGAGCCCCACTACAGTGGAGCCCAGGCCTGCGTGGCGCATACAAAAACTGTCGCCCGAAAACAATTTCGTTGAGCTTTAAGTTTTGTTCAACAATTTCCGCCCTATCCCTCCGCCCTGCCTCTCTCTCTACCGCTTTTTCGGGACTTTAAAAAAGGAAGGAAAAAAACAAATGGTGGAAAAGAATGAATTGAGAGAAACGGGGAGCATCACCACCCACCGTACACCACCCACCACCGCACACCAGAAGTACGACAAAAACCACATTCATAGATAATATGCAGCTTGGGTTTGTGGTTATTTTGTATGCTTCGTCGGTCTGCCAGTTTCCATGGACTGGACCCACACCCACACCCACTCCCCCTTCCCCATTTACCCATTTCCCAATTCCAATCCGAATCCTGGGCAGGGGGTGGTGGTGGTGGCGGTGACGGTGACGGTGGCGGAGGCGAGTGCTCATCCAATTTTCGTTGTCGTCGTGGAAATTTTTGGTTTGCTCTACAGAAATTGCATTTTTCCCTGCCGCCCGCCGCCCGCTGCCCGCCGCCTGCCGCATGTCTCTTGGCTCTTCTTCTGCTGACAATATCGCGCGACGTCGTCGCTTTTAGCCATTGTACGAGTACGTACCAGCAGCAGCTACCAGCTACCGGGGAGCATACACTCGCACACAGAGAGATAGATAGAAAAGGGAACTAAAACGGATTCGCCGGCCATGATAGGGCCCAAGCCCGAGCCTCAGTCTGGGCCCAAAGCCGCCCGAGCCTGATGTGGGGCTGTGGAACCCAAAAAGTTCCAACAGTCAAGCGGTCGGCCACAAAGTTTTGGGCACGATTTTGGCTAGCGAAACAAAAAAAACAACTGTTCTGTTCCCTCCATTTTTTTCGGTGCCTTTTCTGTTCGCTGATGCCTTTTTTCTTGTTTTGTCAGTCAGTCAACGTTAAAATGTGCTGACTGTACTTGGCTGTGTGGTGCACTCTGCCACACCACTCTGCCACACCACTCCACTCCACTGTGCTGCTGCTGCCTTTGTCATTATCAGTCCCTCCTCGGTTGAGGGGACAACTCGGAGGAGCTGTCTCTGGCAGCGGAATTGGTGGCAAGGATCTTCCTCCATTTTTCATTTTTCATTTTTCATTTTCCATTTTCCATTTTCATTTTCTCCCCGTTTAGTTTGTGTTTTTCTTTTTTAGTTCGGTTTTAGCCAAAGTTCAAAACGCGAATCATTCGATTCTTTGGGCATCGAATGCAGGTTTGCTCGTTTCGATTCCCTGGGATTTTAGTTGGATTGAGTTTTCGAGTGGGCTCTGAAGATTCTGCTTGAGAAGATGGGACGCTTATGGTTGTGGTTTCATGGCAGGATAATTATTTTCCTTGTGGGTTTTATTCGCTAGATTATTGGGAAAACGCTTACTACCGCGACCGAGAGGCGCTGCCGTATGACGCGCGACAGAGATAACTCTTCTATAGGATCCAGGTCTTAAAACCTTCTTTGGTTTCTTCATTTCGTAAAATATAAACAGTTCTAAGAGAGCACTCTGTCTCTCTCTGTCTCTGCCGCTTTTGAAGGGGTCAAAAGTTCACGTATTGATCAAAGCCAGCAGTCGCTGTCTGTCATTCATTCGCCAGTCAGTCGCAGGCCTCAGGCCGCTGGCCTCCAGCCTGCAGGCTCTTTATGCGCCTGTGATCCCTACCTCGAAAGGAATCAAAGTAAATTAGGATTTGAGATACAAAACACAAGATAGAGATAGGGATAGGGATATCGACAAAGAGAGGGGCAGAGAGAGATGGAGAGATGGAGAGAGAGGGAGAAAAGGCAACCGTTAAGTTCAATTCTCTTCGCATTGATTGCGCACTTGATTACGATAAATGAAACGTCAACAAGGACGAGGACGAGGACGTAGACGAAGACCAGGACAGAGCCTTGTGTCTGTATGTGTGTCTGTGTGTGTGAGTCCCGTATCCTTGGGGGCAGCATCCTGCTGCTGCATTCTGCACGTATTGTTGCTGCTGTTGTTGTCCTCACTGATTTCTTTTGTCTACTTTCCATCATTCAAGGCTGACTTTCTGCCTCTGCCTCTGTCTCTGTCTCTGCTTCATGCCTCATGCCTCATGCCTCATGGCCCATGGCCCATGCCTTATTCTCCTACTTCCTGCTTCCCCCCGCTCCCTGCTCCCTGCTCCACCAGCCTTCGTCAGAGCTGTGTCAGCGTTTCTCTCATCTCCACGACCGAAAAATCACAGAGAGCCCAAGTCGGAAAATCAGGCTGATGTCCCCTGATGGCCGGGCGTCCAACGCTGGGCGTCTCAAGGCGCCGGACCAAATGTTGACATGCTGGCAGCAGGCCGTGACTGGACTAGGGACATGGACATGGACTCGAGCACGGACATGGACACGGACACGGACACGGACAGGGACATGGATCCGTATCCTAAGCCGGACACTGCGTTACATTGCCCGCAGAGACATGGGGTCATAGGGGGTGGGTGGTGGTGGTGTGGAGAAGGGGGGTCACGTCGCATGGGGGGCCATATGTTTGTCATTTTGCCGCTCGGCCACTTAAGGCAACAAAATGTCACCTACCCATAAGAACGAGGCTCAGGGCCCATCACACACGCGCACACACCACAATAAGGACCTCCAGTGAGTGCACTCTATGCCCCTGTCTCTTTCCTCGGTCTTTTCTAAGTCCATTCTCTTTCTCTCTGTCCCTTGTGTGTGTGTGTGTGTGTGTGTGTGTGTGTGTCCTTACCCACTGGAGAATTCATTCATGTTGAAATCCGCAAATTTGTTATCAACGCTTTATGCCATTATGTTCCTGTTGGCCGAAGTGGATTCTGGCGCGTCTCGTCGCTGCACGCCCACCCTTTCATGGCGCCTCCTGCCGCCATAACAACATTTGGGCAACACTTTGGCCACTTGTTCCCTTAAGATGGTTCCTGGGAAGGGCCCATTGTGTGGCTCTGCCACAATCCCCGGCTTACCCCTCTGCCAGTCCCCAGGCTCACGAGTGTGTTTGCCTTTGTGGCGGCTGCCTCATTAGGTATCGATGAATGGCGGAGTCTGAGTCTGACCCAATTTTGTCCACCGAAATAGAGGAAAAGGGGCACCACAATGTCGATTATCGAACATCGGACATTCCCGGAACGAAACGTAATTAGAACTATCTCAATGTGTGCCCCAGACATGTGCCTCCTGTTATCCATTCATGCCCCCCATTTTGAATATGGAATGAGTTGCACATTGGAAAATATTAGTGGCTTCAGCAAATGGCAAAGTTTTGCGCATTCGGTGGAAAGGAAACCCCCTTCCCACCCCCCACCGTACACCCGAAAAACAAAAACAACAGCAGGAGAGGCAGCGGCATTTTATTGAATAGAAAGTTTTGAGGCACACAGGAGGCTCTGTCGCTCTGTGGCAGATGCAGAAGCAGGGCCGCAGTGTATTATAAATTAATAAGCGCACACACACACACATATATGTATGCATTTGTGGCATAAATAATAAAGTTAAATACGCTTACATAACGCGTTTCGTGGTGCCCCCAACACCTCCCTTCGCCCACCCCGGAAAACTCTGCAGCCGCAAACTCCGAAAATTCGCCTCGAGTTTCGAATTGTGTTCTCACTGGCTGTCTGTCTCTCTCCGTCGTTGCCTTTTGGGTAACATTTTGGCCAATTTGAGCCGTACTCGTAGGCTACGGCAGGGCAGGGCTCTCGGAGGCTCTGGGAGGCTCTGGGAGGCTCTGGGCCTCCCAGTCGCTTCCAAAATTGAGCGGAAAACTCGCCACGAAAGTTCGAAAACTGAAGCACAATTATGGGATGGGTCCGTAACTACAGTGCGGCTCATTCATAGCCTCATAGTTTAATTCTGGCACAGTCTCTACGACGACGATTTCGATTACCCACGAAATTTCCACCGCAATCTGAGTGGCCGAACGGCAACTCTATCAAAATTCGTGGAATTGTCAACGCGCAACGTATTCCCATTCCATTCCATTCCATTCCATTCCCGTTCACATTCCCATTCCCGGGAGTTATTTTGATTAAGTAGCTCGAGCAAATCAATATATCAACGCGGTTGCACGCGACTCAGCAACACGAGAACCGCAGCAGCAGTCGCAGTCGCAGTCGCAGCAGCAGTCGCAGTCGCAGTTCGCGTTCCAGTTTCAGTCCCCAAAACCCCATCTACAGACATACATACATACATCCTCAACGAAATCCATGGCCCGAGACCCAGAGACAATGACAAACGCAGGGGCAACGTTTACGCACTGCCTCCTCGGAATATGTGGAAGTGGAAGTGGATGCATACTCGTACGAGTCGTGTATGTGGGTACATACTCGCATAAATGTATCTGTATCTTTGTTTGATTTATTACCGAGTGGAGCGAACATAACCGCGCACTTTAATATGAATCATTTGACATATTTCGGATGTTCCTTTTGTTCTTAAGCGTCTCACATATTTTTGTGATTTATCGCATACAAATTTTCTCCTGCCCTGCCCTCTGCCCGGCCCTGCCTTTCGTTCACTTCCTGCTTCATTAAGAGGCAACCACAGCAACGGGGGGGCCAGAGGAAAAGAGAGGAAAGCGGAGGCGACAAAAATTAATAAGAAAATTTATTGCATGTCTGCTATCAGAGGGTGACTCTTTTTCCCGGGGTCACTGACTGCCATTCAAACGAAGGAGCCAAAAAGTGGCATCTTTAAGGGGCCAAACCGCTTGGCAGGTTGGCAGGTGATTGCTAGTCTACTTATTTATTTATTTTTATATATTTTCTGATAATTTTGAATATAACTATGCGAAGATTTGTTGAGTCTCGGTTCAGCTCCGCACGGCTCCGTTCCGTACGGGCCAGAGGGCAGATGAGGGAGGGTAAAGTGCATGAAACTGCAGTCTGCAAGTGCATGCAGGAGTGGAGCTTCACACGCCTTGTCCTCCGCACCACTGCCACAGAGGACTCCGGGAATGGGGCTCTAGGGCTGTGGCTGTTGGGTCGCCGTAGCTGCTGATGGCGCTGGCGCTGACGCTGCCGCTGCCGCTGCCGCTACGGCAGCTGCGAGCTGGGAGGCGCCACTGGTGGCGGCGCTGGTGGTGGTGGCGCTGGTGCTGCTGGCCCTGGCAGAGTCCTCGCTGGGCTGCTCGCTGGTCGTCTCGCTGGAAGCCTCGCTGCTGCTGCCGCGCCGGTTCATCTCGGCCAGCCGCATCATGAGCGGACGGAACAGCTGCTCCGGGAGATTGGCCTCGAGCATCTCCAG
Source organism: Drosophila persimilis (assembly GCF_003286085.1). Taxonomy (NCBI): domain Eukaryota; kingdom Metazoa; phylum Arthropoda; class Insecta; order Diptera; family Drosophilidae; genus Drosophila; species Drosophila persimilis. Next base: position 5,842,635 of record NW_020825312.1, read on the forward strand.
GAGGGAGCCCGGGTGGGCGCACAGCATGATGGCGTTGGACAGGTGGGTGAGGCCCTGGTCCACGTGACCCTCTTTGATGAGGCGCTCGCCCCTCTGCACCTCGCTCACGAAATGCATCTGCATCTCCATCTCCAGCTGGTCGTCGTCCGCGTTGCCGCGCGCCGCCCCGGCCAGTCCTGGGCGGCCCCGGCTGATCCCCAGCCCAGCTAGCTGCTCCTTCGCGGCATTCGCCTCCCGCTCGCGCCGCTCGTGGACCCTCTTCTTGTAGTCCGGCGCCGAGGTGCGCTTCCGGTCGAAGTAGACGCAGTAGCCAATGAATAGGGCCCCGGCCGTGCCCAGTGCCAACAGTTTAACCGATCCGGACGACAGCATTTCACTCGACAAATTTACCGAAGTTTCGAAAAATAAATTTGTAAAACACGAACTCGACCCGAAGTAAAATTTAGGATTGAAAAAAATATATGGAAAGGATAGGAACACGCAAAAACCTGATCTGAACTCTGTTGTGTTCAATGTGGGACTGTGCTGCTCGACGAATTGTATGTGTATGACCCAGACAACCCAATAGACCTTTCAAATCCCAAAAACTCAAGGCCGAGTCGATGGCTTCGTGTCAGCACTTTTGTGAATGTTTTGCGAGAGAGTGGGCTATGCTCTTAAATACATCTGGGATCTCCTAGAAAAGAAATCGAGTATCAGACGAGAGAATTGTCACCTTCTGGCCTCCACTTTCGGATGTGGCATAGCACAGGGCGGTGATTGCAGGATTGCTGGATTGCTAGATTGCTGGATTGGTGGGCTGGACTCCGACTCCGATTACTACAGCCACTTTGGCACTTGATTCATTCACTTGACACTCACTCAATTTCTTGCTGATAAACAAATTGAATGCCAGCGTTCCAGGAAACTCCCACCCGCCATGCCTCGAAGGAGCAGAAGCAGGAGGAGGAGCAGGAGGAGACGCTGGAGAGAACTTGAAAGGGAATAAATAACGAAAAGCGCATTGATTTATTTTAGCCCCAGCTTGTTGTTAACATTTTAACGATTTTGTCCTTGCGTTTTAGCTCTCGTTTTTGGGCTCCATCTTTCCTTCTTACCTTCTTGCTTTCATCCCTACCTGGCGACGCTCCGTTCGTTCTTCTTTCCTTTCCTTTTGGGCCGGGTCGGGACGGGCTGTTTGTTGTCTCCGTTGTCTCTCTGTCGCTTAGCCAAATTGCTGAACATTAGTCACCGATTGACAAGGCACAAAGTCGGAATAGGAGCCGAAACGAGTCTCAATCGATTCACACCCCACGTCCCACCTCCCTGATGCCCGGCTCTACTGCTTACCTGTGCGCTTTTATCCCATGATTTACCATAAATACAAATCAACTAATTTCAAACTTCGTCGATACTCTCGATATTTGAATGAAAACACAGAAAAATGTTGGGCAGAATAGCAGCAACAGAAGCCGAACAGAAGGCGGGCTCGGAGCAGACGTGAGATATAGGGCTACTGTCGTTCTCCTGCTCTCAGACATTTGTCATTGTCGTTGTCGCCTGGCCGCCAGGTCGCCAGGTTGCCAGTCGGCACTTTGGCTAATGAAATGCCCCGAATCGGAGGCTAACGTGGGGTCATAGGCCATAAAAAGCATTAAGGGCTACCTGACTTGCCTCACATCAGCATCAGCCTCCGAATCTGAATCTGAATCAGACTCCGACTCCGACTCCGACTCCGACTGGGACTCTCTGGTGACCCAGAACGCGTTCAGATTAGCGAAAACGTGGTGCATTTGTGGATGTGGAATGTGGACTGGGAATGGGATTGGGACTGGGACTGGGACTGTGAATGATGTGCAGTCGGATGAATCAGCGGCTCCAGGCTCCACCTGAATGGTGACTCAGGTGAATGTTTAAAGGAGAAATGCCACTTGGGTGGAATGGGGGAATGTTCTTCGGGTTAATAATTGATAAGACGCCACTTTGATTTCAATTAATGGTAAGAATGGTTAGAGGATACCTCCTGGGATGCTGGGGAAGGGGAAGCTGGCAACTCTGTGACTTCTGTGGCCTGACAACTCTATTTGAAAGTCCTCCGTTCATTGGATGCTTGAAGGAAAACATTTGTGGCATATGTGGCGGCGATTCGGAGGAAGAGCATATGCTATTTCGTAGCTGGTGACAACCCTGGCGGCATCAAAGCTCTGACAACCCTCTTCGGCCTTAGATTAGGTTTCTCTTTGCCGACCGGCTCCTCTCTCCTCTCCTTTGTGGCGAATAGTGGGGCTGGGCTGGCAGCTGCTTTTGTTCGACTGTCGGGCATCGCAACCAGCAGTCTCCCCATACCCCACTCGCTACGGCCACCCACCCACTGAATAAGCATTTGCCGCCCAAATTTGAATAGTTCGCCATTGGCGATGGCCATGGAATGAGTGTGCGACACTTGGCGATTGCCTGTTTGCATTCTACAATGGCCAAAACAAGCAGAGCTCTGCCGCCCCACCGCCACCCCCGGCCCCAACCTCCACCCGTACTCCTGCCCGCATCCTTGGTAGAGGGAGGGGTTGTTGCTCCATTTGGGGGATGGTATGGGATGGGATGGGGCTTCGGTTGGGAAAATGTCTGACGAAAAATTTCAAACACGTTTCAATAAAATTCAATTTGTAGCACATTTCAACGCTTTCCGGCAGCGGCACACAGACACACATAGGGGGAGTCCTGCCTCCCACCCCACTCCACCCCACTCACATATGCATGAATTTCCTTTTGCACTTTTGGATACACAACCCCCCACCCCCACCCCAACCCCAAACAGGCCCACCGTTTCCATCTCCATCTCTCGATTCCTTCCTCCCGAAAACCATTTTGGCACTTTGCTTTTGAGCTATGCAAAATGAACGACAACATGGGAGGGAGTTGTATCTCTCGCCACTGCCACTGCCACCCCCACCCCCATCCTCCATCACCCATCCCGCAGTCGTGTGGCAACCACTGTACCCCGTAAATTTCGCGATATTTTCGATTTTTCGTTCACATTGCCTCCTGTTACGCCTCTGCCGCTGCCTCTCTCTCTCTCTGGCTCAAGGATATTTTTCATATATGTCGCACGCACGCACGCTCCCGTGCCCCACCTGCCCCACCAGCCATCCTCCCCTGCTGCCCTGCTACCCTGCTACCCTGCTCCCCTCTAGGCATCCGTTTCAAGGGAGAGCCCTGCTTTCTCTGTCTCTGTCCCTCCTCCCCTCTGTCGCTGCCTACAAAATGCAAATGCAAACAGCATACGAATTAGTAAAACGGAAACAGGCGTTTGTGTTTTGTAATATTTGCCCCAAAACAACTCACACACACGCACACACACACAGAACCACTGACAAACGGATATGTACACTCATATGGGCACACACCCATCCACCCACTCGCCCATTCACACACCTCTCCGCCCCTCTCCAGATTCCCACCATTTCACAGGAAGTAAAATTTCGTGTTGTGGCAAAAGAGCTAGAAAAAAGGAAATAAAAAAACGTGGAAGGAAGTAGAACAGAATGGAAATGGAACAGCATTTTGTTTGGTTATGTTATGGCCGCGCAGTAATGTGCCACCTTCTCTCCTTTTCACCTCAACTCACCTCAGCAGAAGAGCTTCTCCCCCGCCGCCACATCTTCATATTTTTACAGAGTATTTTCTAAGATAAAAATGATCTGTTACTTGCGTGGATTTCTTCCAATATTCAGAGGAATATTACACAAGAATCCAGCAAATACAAAATATAAGAGTTCATATTTTCCATTCGTTCCATCCATAACGTTTTCTTGTCTTAAGATCTGTTAATGGCATCTTTTTTATGGGTCTCTGTTTGGAGATTCAGATGGATAACCAGATATTACCCTATCAATCTGCCTTCGATTATGGGACACGATATTCGACGAGTGTAGCATCTATTCTCTTGGCCGTCTCTCGGGCTCTTGTTGGCTTTGACTTTGGCTCGGCCTGGGATTCATTTTGTGATATTTTTATGCTTAAATTACCCAACAGGCACGTTCTGTTTCGGTGCGGCTCTAGCTCTTCTTTTGCATCACTTCTATTAGATTCCCAGCGATGCGTAAGGTTTAATAAGCAGCGCGTGATATTCATTACCCACAAAGGCACAACAAATACATATATGTACATACTCGTATGTATAACGGCGATGAGGAGAGGCAAATGTATTACGCGCGTGGCTCGTGTGGATTCTGCAATAATGCGAAATGAATACACAGAGGCCCAAGGAAGAGAGCCCATCCCACATCCACCATCCATCAGAGGCGGTGGCCATCCCCATTCCCCGTGCCGAATGGCACCATAGCTCCTTTCTAGCGGAAAATAAATAAAGTACGACGAGAGTACAAGCGGGAAAATCAAGTGAAATCAATTTAATACACTTTTCATCTGCCTCCGCGGTGGGAGATGGTGGGCGGCGGCCATGGGCCGGGGCAGGGGCAGCGGCAGGGGCAGGGGCATGGCAACCCAATGGAAAAAGAAAGAAAATGAAAGGAACCCCTGATTCATCTCTGATTCACCATCTCGCATCCAATGTGTGGCTTCTTTACGTGGCCTAATTTATTACATTTTAATGACTTTTTCATACACACGCCGCACGCCCCCCACACCCCTCCCCCCACCCAGCACCCACCACACGCCACTCGAGGAAAAGTCGCATAAATCGCATCTTGATATCGCCATTGATATGCACGGTAGGCACACACGGGGGCTCCGCACATAATTAGGAGGTGCCATTGCCAGGACAACGGCACTCCTCCGAAGACAAATTTGATTGGGATACGGGATACGGATACGCGCCTCGAAAGATACGTAGCTGGCTACGGAAATTCAATCAAATATCCGCTCTCTATGCAACATTATTGTCTTGAGCTGCCTCTCTTGTTGTTCTCCAAATCCTGCGCCAGGGTTTCCGTCTGCGGTTTCCACAGAGTTTCCTCCTGGCTTCCGACATTCCTCAGACACGATCGCGCGGATGGCAACCGAAAGCGTATGATGTAAGTTTTTGCAGCATCATCTTAGTCATCGTGGTTGTTGCATGCAACAACATCCGCCAACCGCCATCCGCCATCCAACAGCAACAACAACAACCATCCCCAGTGCTAATCGCTTCGACAATTTGCATTTTCGGCAATCAAATAATGTTTGCCGCCGTCTGCAGTTGGCGTCAATGCAAGCGAAACCAGCCGCAATACAATGTGCCCCGTGTTCCATGCTCCACGCTGCACGCTGCATGACTGGGAGACACAGTGGCAGAGTGGGAGATGGGGAGAGCGGGAGAGCGGGAGGTGGGAGACGTTGACAGGCTAATTACACATGCCACTCATGCAACAGCAGCGGCAGGCGGCGTCTATGGCGATGGCGATGGCTATATCTATATCTATGGCCATGGCGATGGGGATGTTGATTATGCCACTGGTTGGCCGCAGCTTGCTGTTTGTCATGTGTCACGGAGTGTCGATGGCAGACATAACGCCCCACGCGGCAGCCACGTCATAAATATCAAAGGCTTATGACGATCGGAAGAGTGGATTTTGGATTTTGGACTGTGGATTGTGGACTGTCCAGCGCCCCATTGATGGATTGTTCATTCTTTGGACGTAACCTGCAATTATCGCCAGGGCTGGGCTCGGGTTCGGGCTCGGACTCGGGCTCTGCCCCGTAATTACGTGTATGGGCCACGATCCGGGCAACTGTTGAACCCTCATCATAGGAGTATCGCCAGCTGGCCAGCTGGCGGCTCGAACTTCAACCGGAACCCTTCCTCCCCGTCCAATCTGAGCGAGCTGTGGCACATAAAAGTATCAAAAACAGAGACCCTAATCTCATTATGCCACTTCAAACGGATGCCAGTCATTCAATCAGTCACTCACTCACTCATTGCAGCATTTCATCAAGTGGATTGAGAACTCAAAGCCAGAGAGACATGGCTTCAAAGGGAATTCAAAACAGTTTGGGTCCTTAGCTTGGACATTCTCGATTGGTATTGTAAAGAGTGATATCTTTTCCAACTTTCAGTTTTTGTATCCCTCAGATGCGCCATAAAAACGAACGCAATTCGAAGCAGATACTGACTTCAGAGTACCAGAGTACACCCAAAAAAGGGTGCCAATATTCCCACAGCTAACACCCGTATTATGGGCATGCAATATTCCATCTTCACGTAGATTTCTGCCCGGAAAGATGACTTTTGTTGGAGAATATTTTCATTCAAAATTCCATTCACAGATGCGTGCAGATTGTGCCTCTGAAGTTTTGAACAAATTTTGCTGGAATTCCCTTCTCTGATTGCATCCTCATCGATCTGCTATCTGCTGTCTGGCATCTGGTATCGCCTCGCCGCACTTTTCATGCACCGAGTAGCAAGTGGCAAATAGCAAGTGGCAAGTGGCAAGTGGCAAGTGGGTTTGCCTCTCTTCCTCGGGGCAACACCTCAACAAAATGCTTAACCCTATTAGGCTCCGCCCACTTGGTGGCTGGTTGTCTGTTTTAATTGCTGGAAATCCTTGGCTTTTCTTCATTTTCGGTTCTCCGCAATTTGCATGCGTCGATGTGTCGATGGAGAGAGGTGGGGTGTGAGGGCGAGGGCGAGGGAGGTCTGCCAAGAAGTTGCCCCAGCACTTTGAGTGCGGTTTCCTCCTCCGTTCCTGCGTCTCCCCCCGCTTGTGCCCTCTCTCCCTCTCTACTGCAGTATGTAGTTCTGTTCGGATTGGGACTCGAGTTTGGGACTGGCACTGGGACTCGTCTCTTGGCCAGGATAAACATGTTAATTTTGAAAAATGCAAAATTTCTATAATCCGATTTAATGTTTTATTCATTCTGGCTGAAAAGAAGAGGAGCATCGCACATCGTACATCCACACAGACGGAGACGGGCACGGAGGTGGAGAGCAATTAGAATTTTAAATTCCATTCCTGCCTAGACATCGAATAACGGACTACCACACGACGGGGGACACTCAGATTGGGGGCTCACTGTGGAGTACTGTGGAAAGCCCATGGATACATCCATGAAAGACTGTGTGTGTGTGTGTGTACATCTCTCACTGTCAATATACGACACACATACATATATTTTTATCGACATCGACGCACATTAACCTACTTCGGGGCGCCGTTTACTTCGGCTTTTCCTTGGGCCCCCTGCCACTGCTCCCATCTTCCTCTATCTGGCACATCTTTTGCTAATGTTACACTCTCCTCTCGTCCTTGTTAGATATTCAAATTTGTCCGAGGGGAGGGCATGGGACGGGCTGGGGCTGGGGCTGGGGCTGGGGCTGGGGCTTAGGGCGAGAGGAGGTCAACATCTGATTATGCGTTGACACCAATTTCGATTTCACGAAAAAAGATTCCCAGATTTCCCTTTAAGCCCGGAAGCAGGGCGGGCTCCCTTTGGCGTAGAGTGTGCTTTTTCGGAAAGTTACTGCATGAAACTGTCCAGTCTTCCATCGCATAGGGTCCAGGTCCGTAGAGTGGTTCCAGAGTTCCACCACAAATACGAATTGTTGTGCCCCTTGTTTCGGCACGAGACCCATTCAACACCTCTGACGGCTTGTCAAACATTATTTGAATGTCCTGCTGTTCTCTGTTGTCCCCTCATTATGCCGATGAAAACAGGGTTGGGTTTCTTTGGATATGTTTTTCGGCGGGTTTCCCTTTGGGTTCGGGGCCTGCGACTGCGACTGGGACCGGGACTGGGACCGGGACTGGGACTGGCGTTTCCTCGGTTTTATTTACTTTTAATTTACTTTTAATTATAAATTCATGCTTTCCTTGGCTGGGATTAAGCTTTAAATGCAAAACGGTAAACAGGGGACTCCCTCCCGTGCTCCTCTCCCACTGGCTGGCTGGCTGCCTGCCGCTTGGTGTTTGCTTTGGCTTTTCCCCAAATAAGAAATGGAAAAGCGTTCGGGAAATTGTTTGGGGATGGGTCATAAAATTTCTACGAGTATTTGGGCCACACGATTTATGCTACGGATTCGGTTTCGGATTCGGGTTCGGAATATTTATACAGGCGCTCTCATCATTCGGTCGAGTGGGTGGTCCGATGTGGTTCCGGGCTGGAGATCCTCTCGGAATTAATTTCAAGTTTCACTTTCAGCGGGCTCTGCCTTCCGTTTTTTGTAGCTTCTGTTTATTTATAGCGCTTTATTTGTGCCCCGCCCCAACTAATTTGGATGATGGGCTCTGGGCCCTGGGCCCTAGCTTTGGCCCCAGCATCGAACCACATCTGGCCACCGGTCCATTAGTTGGAAAAACTGTACCAATTTTCAGATTATTGCGTCTCCCGACCTGATATAACATTGCAGGCCATTTAAAATATGTCAAAAATGTCGTTCTTCTAGATTGGACTATGAAATTAGGAGAACTAAGACTGTGAGATTGCACAGCCCTTCCATTACTGAAGGTAGATCCATCTTTAGATGATTCCACAGAGTCCTCTCAAATTTTGATCGGAAGGATATGGATATGAATGCAGAAGCCTGGCTGTCGACCTTCTATGAGTCTTTAATGGTAGCTAAAGTGGTTTTCCGCACTTCTTTTTCTTGTTTTCCTCGAATCCACCATCCACTCTCTCGCTCCCCCTTGCGGTTCGGCGCCTCCTCCACCTCTTTGGGCCTTGTTTTCGGGGCTTGGTTTCTGGGCCTTTGGCTGCCTTTTGGTTTTTCCATCTATCATCATCCCCATTTATACGCGCAAATATTTGCGCTTTACGTCGGATTTTTTTTTGCCTGCTCTTCTTGCTCTTTGTTTTGCCATTTTCTCCCTATCTCACTGTCTCTTTCTATCCCTATCGCTATCGCTATCGGCAGCCAGCCTGCCGTCTCCTTTGCTCTCCCCCTCTGTTGCCCTTTGTATGGATTTCCATTCAATGCGACTGCCGCGCAACGAGCCGAAATGAAAATGTTTAAATGAAAGATTGATTGGATTTTGATGAATTTCGGCCACACTCACTCACACACACACACACATACACACGTTGACTTATGCTGATGTGTGTGTGCGTGCGTGTGCGGGTGTGTGTGTATTTTTTGTGATCCCCCTTGAGCCCGTTTTGTTGCACGTTGATACACGCGCCCCGCCACACCAAAAACAAAAAAAATTACACACAAAAATTACATTCAGATTAAAGTAAAGTAAATCAAAGCCAAACCCAAACTCAAACGGAAAAAGGGAGTCGATGGCAGACGAAGCCGTAGATACACTTTCAGATACATCGTATCTATGGCGTGTATATTCCAAAAAATATACAGGGCAGGCTCAAAGGCAAGGATCTACGCAAATTGTCGGGCAGATGTCTTCAAGTAGAGACCAGACCTCGACTGCTGACGCCAAAAACCCTCTGCAAAGGGTATACAAAAAATGGTGGAGCAAAAAAGGTGACGCGACCGAAAAGGGAAGGATCAACATCGGTTAATACGTCACTGATGCACGCTCCCTGGAGCCAAATTCACATTCTGATTCAGAGCATTGTGTATGGCGTATGCAAAAACGGGGCGAAACGAACCCCGACAATGACATCGACGTCGACAGGGACATGGAGCGGGAGAGGGACATCGCAGGGACAGGTACAGGGACGGGGACGGGGACGGGGACGGGGACAATGGTTCCGTTAGCCTTTGTTGCAGTCCTGGAAAATGGAAAATGCCGGAGATGGGAATCACAATGCTCCAAAGTAGCAGCTAACCTTTTTTTTCTTTCCGTTGCTGGGTTAAACACTAGTAACACATCCGATGATGTTCGGGTTCGTTGATGTTTTAATTTTAATGAGGACGTTGCTTGGTAATTCGGTAATTGATACTTTTTCCAGTGCAAAAACGTAACTGTTCGCCTGAGGGGACCAAAGCTGAATGGGGCTTCGGCTTAAAGTCCTTAAAGTTTAACAAAATATCCTTTGTAGTGGACAGAATTGGAGTACCTATGACTCTTAGGGTTAGTAAACGCCATTCCTTGAGGATGGATAGCTACATATCTGTAGTAAGCCAATAAATATTGGCTTTCATTCAAAGATTTTTCCCCAGTGCAATTTCGATTTAATTTGAATTTTTCATTCGATAAAAGAGAAGGCAAGAAAGGCTTCCGATTCGCCCATGGAGTCAATGGGATTTCCCGTAATGCCGGAACGGATTAATGGTCTATGGCGGATGTATTTTGTTGGCTAATGCTTTGCTCATATTTCCGGATCCCTTTTTTGACCAGCGACTGGACAATGCACTGCCTCTCGGGTGTGGGTGTGGGTGGGGGTGCGTGTATGTGTGCCTGGGGCATCATTAGGCTCATATGTCGTCATCTATTGGATGCACACGGAACTAATGAATTTTTCATAAATCCCAACCACCGTGGTGCGCCGTGCTGTCAAGGGTTGATTCCTGGGGTGGCTTTTCCCGAAACTCGAGTCCTCGCCCCCTGCCCACCAAATTTTGGGCTCTGTGTTTTGCTGTTGGTCTGCGTTTGACACAAAAACCAGATTAAAAGATTATGTTCCAAATTAACTTGAGGGCGAGCTGTCGAAGGCCCGGCGAAAAACGCGAGAGCCTCCTTCGAATCGTGTTTTAAATTTCTAGACTCTAATGATAGTCGTGTCTCCTCCACGGCACTCTCTGCGATTCCGATCGGAAGGGCAAAAAGATTGCTGAATGGATCTGCGAACGGACCCCGTAATTGATTGCCCTCAGGAAAATGGGGCGTAAAGCAATCTAAAAATATGACCACGCCCACTGATTTGATTATTAGCCAGATGGACGAACATACGAGTGCGTATTACCACGCTGCTTTATGGCCTTGACGGGACGAATGGAAATGGAAATGGCAATGGCAAAATGTTCAGAGGGGAGAATCGGGGATGCGGATGGTGGTTGCACTTGCAGCTGCGATTCCTATGGCCTCTGGCCTCTGGCGGGCCGTCTAATTCAATTTATTCCATTTCGAATCGGAATCGGGCGCTGGGAAAAATCAGAGAGACAGCGACCGAGGGATACAGGGACCTGCGGTATGGCCACGTGGCTGGAAGGACGATGACCCGCTGCGATTTTTCGATTTCGGCATTTCTGTGTTTCAGGGGTTTTCGGTCTTCGTCTGTAGGCAATTTCCGCTATTAGCTCGATTGGTTTTATTGCCACACTTCTGGCAAATATTAAAAAATCTCCCCCCGCCCAGCAGGTGGCCGTGGGAGGGCGCCAGATTAAACTATAATTTTCCAGTTTTCTCTTCGTTTTTCCTTAGAGCTGCATAATCCTTTGGCAAACACCACACCCCACCCCAGCCCAGCCCAATCCTCCCTCCCATTTGCTGGGCTCGGGCTCAAGCTCAAGCAGCAGCCGTCGTCACTCGACAAACACAATTAATAAGCGCTTGGAAAAATGTTTGAGGCGCTTATCGCGCGTCGCTTTCATGCCTCCCATCCAATACCAATACCAACACCAGCCAGCAGCCAACGCCCACCTCCTTCCTCCTACCTTCTCCTGAAAAGACGAAATGACGAGCAGGCAAAAAAGGAAAGCCGAAAGAGTTTCCCAGGCAAAAGTCGAAAGCCGAAAGCCGACCAGGCAATGCTCTCCAAGTGAAGGGAATCGAATGATTCTATGAGTGAAACGATCTACATCTCATTCGTGGCTCGTAGTTATGTATGTTGCAGATACAAGTGACGGTCCCTTCCATCTCCTCCTGCCAGGAAAGGGTATGTGCACGTGTGCCTGTATACCCTCCAGGATTCCGGGGCGCCCCTATGGACATCCTGGTCGATGGCTGTGTGGGTGCGTACGGGTATGCTTGTGTCTGTGTCTGCGCCTGTGTGTGTGTGTGTGTGTAAATAATTAATCTAGAAGTGACAGCAATTAAAGGCGCTTTTCAAACTTGCCAAAACTGTAAATATTTAATAAGGCCCATAAACAGGGAAAACGCAGCCAAAGGAGAGACAGACTCGAGTGGGTGGTGGGTGGTAGCTGGTGCTGTGCGGTGAGGGGTGGCTGTGGGTGTGGGTGTGGGCTGATGCCTTTGTCAAACAAAACGGCGTGCGGCATTTGCTGATAATGACGTAGCCGTCTTCTGCCTCTTGTTGTCGCCGTGGCTGTTGCTGTTGCTGTTGCCGCTGGTGTGGTGGCATCGCAAAATTATCAACTCAACGGCTGCACAAAAAGAAAGAGAAGCAGCGCAAACAGAAACAAAAAAAAGCAAAAAAGGTGGAAAAGGGGGAGAGCAGGGACAGCGGAAAGACCCATGGCACCACCACACCAGACCGTGGCAGAAAATCGACCCTTAATAACATTAATTCCGCCGTCATAACAAAAATTTAGCATGCCCCAAACCCAGCCCAGGCCGCTGCCGCCTGGCATCGCATCGTCGACGGATGAGGATGAGGATGAGACAGAGTGTCGAGAAGGAGGGAAAAGGCGAAAGGAAAATGCTTTGATCATTGCCAGTCGCCGCCGTTGCCGTGGCTGTTGCTGCTGCTGCTGCTGCCACCACCCACGCCCACGCCTACATCCACATCCACATCCACATCCATGTCCATGGCTTCGGCTGCGGCCTCGGCATCGGCATCGGCCCCGCCCTTTGGCGGTTTGCCGGATTCAAGTTTTGGTTCTTGCTGCTCCCTCGGGGGGTTATTAGTCGCTTCAGCGGCATCGGCAGCGTCAGCGGCAGCGGCGTGGCTGCATAGAGGGGGTGGCGGGAGGGGTGCTTTGCTCTCGGTTTCATTTTTATTCCTGTAGAATCGTTTGCAATGAGAGCGCGAAACTGATACAGCGACTCCCTTCATCGCCCCCGCCCCCCCCTGCCGCTCGAAGGCAAATTCCTTTAGCAGATCATTAACCTTTCGTCGTGCCGTAAAAATAGACAAATATATACCCATAGCTGTGTCTCTGGAATCCTGAGCCTCTTTAGATGGAACCCTTATCCTTTACATCGAAATACGAATCTTCTGTGTATTCTATAATCTCTCTTCTTTCCATCTGCGACTGCCATCTGTTTCCCCCCCCCCCCGTTTCTCTGCCATTCTTCCAGTTCTTCCTCTCAGCTGTGACGTGTGAATGATCTCCATGAAAGATCAGTCTCGGAGTCGAAGTACCCCCCGTACTACAGGAAATTTTGCGCAAAAATCTGGAAAAATACAAAGGCAAAGGAGAACAGAAATAAAAACGAAAATAAATCGAGTATAAAAAAATGGTTCGAGGGGTTGGTGGGTGACGTTGCGTTGCTGCCGCCGCTTGCATATCGTTTGACAGCGTTTTTGGCATTGCACCCTTGTCACTCTTCCGCTGTCGCCTCCCCACCCCCACACCTTTACCTCGCCCTGTGCATTCTTCTCTGCCCTGTCTCTCCCTCGGCGTGCCGTGCGGTTCGCTTGTTGCTCTTACGCTCGATAAAAATTGCTCATATTTGTCTGTGTCTGTGTGTGCGTTTGCGTTTTCCCCCTGCGGGCGTGATTACCTGCCATCCTACCCCTCTCTATCGCTTTCGCTTTCCCCCCCCTTCGAGATTGTCCTGGTCCTGTCCTGGACTAAAAGCAGCAGAAAAGAGAAAATTTAATAAAAGCGCAAATTAATTTTGCGTCCAACCCTCACTCCTGTTCGCTCTTCGCTCTTCTCTCGCTTTCTTCCCTGTCTTCTTCTTCTGGCTCTACTTCTACTTTGGCTTTCTCCCGCTCCCCCTCCCTCGCCCTGCTTTCTGCTTTCTCCATTCTGTAGTTAGATACAAGTTTCGGTTGCTGCTGTTTGTGTTTTGCTAAAAGTTTTTCCCTTCGTTTATTTTCGCCGCTTCGCTTTTCTTTTCGCTGGTTTTTTTCTTTTTCTTTTTTTCCTTTTTCCTTTTTCGTGTATTTTTTCGTTGTCGAGAGTTTGCGTTTGGCGCTGGCTGGCGCTTAATTTATGGTCTCTGGGGCGCTGTCTACAGATTTATGCATAATTTGTAAATGAAAGTCAGAAACTAATTAAATTGATTTGCCCCCACCGCCGCCATCACCGCCGCCGCCTCCAGCGACAGCCCGTTTCCCCCCAAAACTGCTCCTGTCTCTCTTTGTGCTGTGTGCCGTTCTCCTTCTTTTTTGGCCCTGGGTTTTCCTTCGGATGCTTCTTTTGGTTCGGTTTGTTTTTGATTTGCTGCCTCTTTTGTCTTGTGCGGTCTCCAGAGAGGAGGCCAAACGATGGCCAAAGGATGTCTAAGGATGGTGGATTCTCGCGGGACTGCTTTATGGCTAGCCTGAAATACACAGATACCGATATCGAAGTGATGGGGAAATCAATAATGGAATGATATGAAGGGGTTATGAAAAAGGTCCTGCCACATGTAGGCATATTTGATTCCACTTAATCGCTCCTGAATTCCGATAGATCCCATCCAAATTGATGGGCTCCTTCCGTTCGTTCATTCAGGAGTTTTATATCATATCCGAGCACTGAGTGGACGATTTCCCCTCCGCCATTCAGAGCAAACAACAACGAAATGCTAAACAAATTTGATGAACAGTCTTCGTGGGCGGGGGCGGGGGGTGGGGGTTGCCTCCTTTGCCTTCCTTCCCTTGAATTTTCCCCAGAGCCCGATCGAGCCTGAAGGCCATTGAACGTTTTGTTGCGAAACTTTTCAATGGATTGCAGTGGCAGTGGCAGTGGCAGGGGCACACACACACGCACACATATGTAGACACAGAATCTGTACTACAGATACAGATACACACAGTCATACGCTTCCAATGGAAGTGGAACAAAACTATGAATTTCGCTTTTCTGCCCTGCATGGCATTGTTGGGTTAAGCCCATGTCCCTACCCTATCCGACCCTCCTCACGTCACCCCCCTCCGCTCATAGGTCCTCAGGTCTCACGTTGGATGTCGGTTTCATCAGATTCGTGCCTTACAAAGCGAAAACTAACAAAACGCCCACCAAAAACGTGATTTTCGCAAAATTTTCACACACACACACACATAAAGAAAGTTTTGAAGAATAAAAGGGATGGGAGGGAAAAGGAGTGAAGAGAAGAGAGGGGAAGCGAAGAGGGAACATGAGGTCTAGGGGAAACGTACGATAGATCCAAACAAAATTACACGTTGTGTGCGAGGCGGCGCTGAAAACGTGCTAGAAAAATGAAGCGCGAAATCAATAATAACACACAGAGAGAGATGGCAACAGCCACGCCAGAGAGAGAGAGAGAGAGAGAGAGAGAGAGAGAGAGAGAGGGAGAGGGAGAGAGACAAAAGGCCAAATAGGTGAACAACAAACTGTGGCAAAGGGCTACGTGCAACATTAACATCTGCAACGGCAACAGCAACGGCATCCAAATCAGTGCCAGAGCCAGGGCCAGAGCCCAGCGCATTGTCCTGTCACGCACTCTAATGCAGCTATAATGGGCCCTGAGAGCAAGTGAGCGGAGAGAAGCGGATTGCAAGCGAGGGATGGAGAGGGCGAGGGGTTGGGAAGTGTTGGGCGGAATATGCGGCGGAGTTGATTGATTTGTTCCCGGCTACAGGCTACTGCGAAAACACGACCTCAGATTCATTCCCGAAATGAGATTAAAAAAGGAATCTAATCAAGACACCGATCTGTTGCAGCACTTACAAACAAAACTCTCTCCAACACTTGCCAAAACTCTCTTCCATTTATAAATCTAAGACAAAAAGCAGCAAACGAAAAACTAAAGTCACTTTTCAACACTTAAAGCACTTACTGCATACCCACCAAAAATACTGAACACTTTCAGCCACTTAACAATGGACAAATCAATGCCTTGAACAGGTGATTATATTTCAATGGGGAAGTGCAGTGTTTTAGTTCAATTTCGAGCATTTGTTTTGTTCTTTTCGCCCCCCATTTAATACTGGTTTTTGTTTTATCCGAATTCCAAAAACATTTAAAGAGACCCGATGTGTATCTGTGTGTGTTTCGTGGCTCAGCTTAAAACTGAATTTATTATCGCCTGCCCCACACACAGCCAGAGACGGAAGGCACACAAAATTGAATAAAGGAAGAACGTTTTGTATTGTTGTTGTTGTTTTTGATTGCAAATGAAATGAATATTATTTGATTGAATAACAAAACAAAAAAAAAAAAACACTTGGCAAAAAATAATTGCCAGCAATCTTTGTTGTGCGCTGCTTTTAAATCCAAATTAAATTAAACAATCAACCATACACACACACACACACAGTGAAAGAGAGAGACAGAGAGAGAGAGAGATGGAGAGTCGCCCAGTGGCGACAACAAAATGCCTTTTTTTGTGGGTTTCAAAATGCGATGCACGCTGAAAAGTATGCAATGGTTTTTTTGCCCCGTCTGCACTTGCACTTGTCGCATTCTGCGTGTGGCACAACTTTCGTCCGAGTGTCGAGTGGTGCACAGGGATCGGGTGCATGGGGCTCTGCTGCGGTTGGTCAACACCAATAATAATGGCAGCAATATACACACTGCCACGCACACACACACGCACACACACACAAAACAATGGGATAGAGCAGGACACTCACAAACTGCTGGCAAATGCATGCACAGGAAGCATTTGTAATGCCGCCAGCAGCGCGAGGAAATTTTACTGCGACCCCACCATGGCCCCAAAGACACTTCCTGCTGCCTGGCTTTCCCCTTCATTGCCACCCCTCAGCTACTGCTGCTGGTCAAGAGCACCATTCGCATTTCGATTGGAACTTTTGAGCACCCCTTAGAGGATTAAAGACTTTAAACATAATTCAGAGACTTTGAGAACTTCGACTGCAAGTAGATCCGAGCACCTTTTGCTTAAGACTGAGTCTGCTCTTAAGAAGCTCCACCTTTCCTGCACTCATGTGGAAGAACCCATAGCAATGGCCGCCTTCGAGGGTATCCCCACAGCCAGGCCACAAAATACGCTGCGTGTCCTGCCAGCGAGGAGACGGAAGCGGCAGGCGGCAGGCGGCCGGCAGCCGGCAGCAGGAGCCCTACCCACAGGGCCGCTTGGCAGACTGTTTATGGTTTTTGGCTACAACTTAATTTAAATTGTTTAATTCTATTATTGTTGCTAATAAATCACAGGCACAGCTTGCGCTGTTCGCTGGCTGGCTTAGCATTTGCTAAGCGCCACAAAACACACACGCACACGCACACGCACACATACTTAGATACTTGCACACATAGATACAGATACACATTTGTCTTGTGCCGCCTGCTGCCGCCTGCTGCTGCTTTGGCTGCTGCTCCTGCGGCTGTTGGTGTTGTAAGCGGCTTTCGCACTCATTTGGCACTGGCACTGGCACTGGCCCTGGCCCTGGCCCTGCCCTGCGCTCTCGCTGTGGTTCTCTCTGGCCCCGGGGGTCCCATTCATTGTTTCGTGTTGCATATTTTCAGGCGCCCAGCCACATGACCCACTCCCCACCCTTCCCCCCGCCATAAATTACACTGATCTGGTTGCTTTTTGGCCCCGGGGCCCGAACTTTTGTTAATAACTCGTAAATTTGCAGCTTGATTTTTGGTTACATTTTGAACAACAAACAAAAACAAAGCTACAGAACGCTACAGCCCATGCAAATCTCTTTCGCAAAAGTGCCAGATTGGAGTGCAGTTCATTCGGCGGTGGAGCCGATTCCCAATGCATCGCATTCTCCGAATTTCCAAAAATCTCAAAATAAAAAAAAAGCAATACAAATTTTCAATAGCCGAAAAAAGAGAAAAACCCGTACCGCACCGCACCGCACGGCACACACAAAAACCGCATGTCAAATGCAGGCCAGACCCCGAAACCGAGGACGAGGAGGAGGACGAGGAGGACTCGGGAGAGAGTGCGGAAGGAGGACCAGAGGCAGCAGCGGCCGCTAGTGGGCGTGGAGTGGAGTGGAGCTTGACCAGCCAGCGACCGCTTGACATGGCCATAAATAACAAAGCCAAAATGGCGGCAGCTCAGAGCCAAAACCAAAACCAAACCAAACCAAACCGAACCGAACCAAACCAAAGCGAGAGCCAAATGTGATATGTCAAATGCACTCGACAGCAGCTGACGATGGGACTCGACGCGACTCGACAATGATGCTGCCGCCGCTGGGGCACTGGGACGGGAACGAGAACGGGAACGGGGACCGTACTCGTATAAAAATAAGCACTGGAATAGATAAGCTCGACGGGCGTAGCGGGTTAAACAGTGCTGCCTTTGACGCGACTGTACTTGGCAAGCAAAAGTTTCATTGCATCAAAGCCGGCAGATAGCCTTTCATGCAACATTTGCATGACTTCGCGGAAGAGACTTCAAGGCTGCCTTTGCCCCCATTCCATCACGCTGAGACTGCACCATGGAAATAATTGGATGAGTTCTCCAAAACCGAGATAAATACTTGCCCCTCAGTCTCTCTCGCTGTCAAGGAAAAGATACTTTTAGAAAACATTTACGACAAAAGATGGCAGAGATTGCCTTTGAGGCAGCTGTACTTTGCAAGAAATTACCTTTGAGGCAACTTCGCTTCGTCTTCTATTCTTAATGAGATATCATTTATTTAAAGTGTGGCCAGAGGGCGGTGGGACTGGGACGTTCTTGCCCCGCAATGGGTGTGCACTCCCAGCACAGTTTTCAAATATTTTTGCATAAAATCTTTGAAAAGTTCTTTGTAACTTCGCTCCCTTTGAGCCCTGACCAAAGCAAACGATTCTCTTGGGCCTTTGTGGCGACTGTACTTGGCCCAGAAAGTGCACTGAATTGTGTCAGGCATTTTTCTGGAATGCTTCCAATATTTTTGGCTCAGTTGTCGACAGCTCCGTTGCGTCCTTGGAACGCACATGTACACGCACACGCACACGCACTCCCCGCTCGCCTTTGTGTTTGGGTGTGTGTGTGTGTGTGTCCGCAAAAATGTTTTCGAGAAATAACAAAAAGGGCAGCAGCAATTTGTGCTGCATACTTGCGGGCGGCGCCTGAAAATGGCATCCACAAAGTGTGGCACGGCATGGCCGACACACAGTAGCTGCCAGCAAAAAGAGGCAACAATGGCGAGCAGTTATCGAGCGCTAGCAGCACTGCATTTCCGCTTAATGTTGAGCGATAATAAAACACAAACAACGGCCGGCGGCCACCAGGAAGGGAAGGGAAGGGACGGGCAGAGATGGGAAGGAAAGGGATAATGAAAACTCTCACCATACAATGACTGGGCTGCAGACCAGACCAGACCAGGCCAGACCCTACCCTACCCGACCAGAACCGACCCACTCACATATGCATTGATTTATGTTTTTTAATTTAAAATTTCCGCATCACTTAACCGCTGAAAATAATAATGATAACAGCAGCGGCAGCGGCAGTGGCAGCAGCAACAATAAGCCTTTGTCCACAAGGATGAGATTTAAATATTGCGGGAAAAGCGGAGGAAGGACGGCGGAGGATGGAGGACGAAGGAATTTGCGAATGTAGGACGAAAACTTGTGCACATGTTTTAATTTCCGTATTACAAGCGCTTCTCCCATTCGCATTCTATCTCTCTCTCTCTCTGCCTGGGAAAAGTCTCCGAAAAAATACAGAGAATCTCCTCCATCACTCCAGCACTCCACCACTTCAGCTCAACCAGTAGACCACCCACATTACTCGTACTCCATGCACTCCACTCACTGATTGTCCATTTCTCTTTTGCCATTTCAGATTGGGCGGCCACCCACAACAGATGCCACAAAGTATGTCAACTGGCAGCAACACAATCGGCCATGGCGGCATCGATCGCGGTGGCGTCGTCATGCCCATGGGCGCCGGCACAATGCCCGTCGGTGTGGGCGGTGTGGGTCAAGTGGGCGGCGGCGTTGGCGTCGGCGGCGGCGGCGGTGGTCCCAATGCCAACGTCGGGCCACCGGGCAGCGGCAATGGGGGACCCCATTGCCAGATAAGCGGCTCACAGCCGTTGGTCATGCCCGGATTCCCATTGCGTAATTCCCACTCAACGCATGCACCGCATTATTCGCCATATTCGCCATCCAGGTAAGCAGACAGACCCAGTCCCAGTTCCAGTCCCTGTCCCAGTCCCCGTCCGAGTACCCCTTTAACCCATTAACACATGCCTCCCTGCAACACGAGTTGAATGCCGCGGGTGCAACTCCAATCCCCAGAATTCAAGTTAAATTGAGTGTTCGCTCTGGTTCGTGGCCCTCCGATATGACTTCCAGTCCACCGATTTAATTCAGGCGCAGGCCTCGGGCGCCACATTCTCCGTTTTAATGGCGGTCTCATCCGATGAGTGCGAAGATTAAATCAGACCCTGTTTCCCCTTCCCACTGCTTGATGTTCCTGCAGCCTCTAAGCCGTTGCAAAACCCTCCCAAAGGGAAGGGAAAACACCTGGCTATGGAAAGATCCGACTTGGTCTTTGCTTCAGTCTACTGTTCTTCCAGAGTGTCTTCAAGCAGCGGTGCTTCCAGCCCGTAAAGGCGCAGCAGAACCTTCAAGCGACTTGTCTTGAGGTCTATCGCCTTTGACGTTAACAGGGCCAATGAGTGTTTTAGGCGGCGGACCTTGCTGCCACAAAGAAATGCCCAAAGACGTGGGAGAAAACGGAGAACTGCACGTGCCACACGTAGCACTGCCTGCCACTCAACGGGTGCCTTGCCCTGAAAAATATTCAAATTAAATTGAAATCGTTGTGTAGATATAGTGCATGCAGGCAATACACACAATACATATGTATTCAGAGTCCAAATCATTGGTTTTTTGGTAGGGTCGGTAGGGGTGGAGGGGGAAAAACCATGTGGGAACGACCTTCCTTTGCTGGGATCACTCCTAGAGTTGCTCATAGTTGAACAATGCAGGGGGTCCTCGTCCGCCAGCTCCTTGATTTATTTTGCTCCATAGCCCAGGGGGATGGCTTCGTTGGGGAGGAGGGGGGCTGCACCTGTCCTTTGAGAGAGGATATTGAGTGAGTTGAGTCACCTTTGGGAGTGGCTCGAGTCAGCCTCCCTCGAGGGAGGAGAGGGACCCTGTCCTCTGGGCACTTTCGAGTCTAACCCAATTCTGGCCAAGTTACGAAAGTTTCGCCAACTCAAGAATTGTTAATTCCCTTTAAGCCACCCCACCCCACTCGCATTTCCTTCAACTTTTACGCAATTAGACGAAGGGAGGGCGGGAGGAGGGCCAAGACCAGCGCCGAAAGACAGCTCTGGAGGCCGGAGGCGACTGCCACTAAGAGTAGTATGTGTGATTAACACCAACACCGTTCCGTAACGGTGGTTCTAGTGCCGAGTGGTGGGTGCTGGGTGGCTGGGTGGCTGTTTCGAGGGATTGGGTGCATAATTTTGCATGCGTTTCGCCATTCGTTTCGTTTCGTTTGGGTTCGGGGGTTTCGTGGGGATTTGGAGCGGGAGGGGGACCTGCTACCTATATTAAAAAAGTTGCCAGCCGTTGCAGCAGCAGTAGCCGTGGCCAACAGTTTGACAAACTCATTGGCGTACTAACTCTTGCTTGTTGCGAGACCCAGTCCCAGGCCCCATTCTGTTTGTGCATGTGCATGTGTGTGTGGGGCTGGATGTGGGGTGGGGGGTGTGGGGTTTGTGTGTTGTTTGGTTTGGTTTGTTTTTGTGGTCCTTGTGACATGTCAAGCGTCTAAAGCCACAGGACGAGCCAAGGCAGCAGCAGCAGCAGCATCAGCAGCCGAGTCATCCAGATGACGGGGCTTTAGCCGTGTGTCTTGCGGTTTCTCCTCATCGCTCATCGCCCATCACCCTCCCTCTGTTTGCCCGTTTTGTTAATTACAAATGCATTTCACAGTTTGTTTAAGCCCCACTCACTCTCTCCCGCTCTCTCCCGCTCTTTGTCTCGTCCACAGGTTTCACATAGATAAGCGCTGTCAGCACCGATGTTCCTGGAAATGCTTGAGCATCGCCTTAATATTCGTATCCGTCGTCCTAACCGCCATGTTGGCATACTTTGCAGGTAAGCATACATACCCATACACCCATACACCCATCCATATATATATATATATGTATATATCGTCGTACTTTGCGATTAAACGGCAAAAACGGACCCCTGTCCGCGGATGCCGAAGCGGATGTCTGTGTATGTGTGTGTGTGGACTGTCATAATGCCAACATAGTTAATGAAAAATACACACACACACACAGGGGCAAATATTCGCTTAGTTCCACACTCACCCAAACAATCGTATTCCGAGTGCTCATACATACATACATACATACATACATAAGTGCAACGTGCTACAAACGTAGCGATAACAAGGCAAATACATCAAAGTGTTTGCTTTACATTAGCGTTAAATGGTGTTAACATGTTAACACACACACTCGCACACACTCGCACACACAACTTGAACGCTTGTTGTTAATTGATAAATGTGCCAACTCTTAAGGTGTTGAGTGGTGTGGCGGGGAGGGGGGGTGGCATCTACTACAATTGACAAGCAATTAGAAACCGCATCGCAAACCCCAGACCCCAGACCCCAGACACCAGACACCTGGCATTCCCTGGCCATCCCGCTGCCATCAAACAAACCACCAGATCGGTGATTGGATATCGACGTCTCTGCCTCTGGGAAAACCCCAAAAATCATTTTATAGCCCCGATGCGGTGCCTGCGGCAATGCATACTTTCTGACAGCCTTGTGGTTGTGGTCCCACTCGGAAATTTGAATTTTCTTCTGCAGCAGGAGCTGCAGCAGTCAATGGTGTATTACCACGGAGCCATTATTTCCATTCAAATGGTGTCTATCTTAAGGAGGATAATCCTTCGCTTAAGTCTTATCCTTTTAGCCTGATTTGGTGGGAAGGTCTCCGCATTTCATCTAGTATGATACCTGAACCTGCCTCAATGGATCCCTTCACTTCAGTTCAGTTCGGTTCGGTTCAGTTGAAGTTCCATTGAGCTCCATCTGAGAGAAGGAAGTTCCTCCATCTCCTGTTGTGTCCTGCGTCCTGTTTTCTGTTTTCCTGTTTTTACTTACAACTTGGGAAATTAAACACGTTTTCTGTCGCTTGCTCTCCTGCTCCTGCTCCTGCTCCCTTCCAAATTATATTTACAGGTCAATTTAATTTATTTTTTCTCTCCGTTTTTTGGCCAACTCTGTCGCTGTCGCTGTCACTGGCTATGGCTATGGCCCCTGACATTCCACCGTGTTTGTCTGTTGTTTTCCTCTGGCTTGTTCCTTCCGTGCGAGAAGCGTTCGGCAAAAACTTTGCACATTAAAATATGTAAATTTTAATTTGAAACAAAAGGGTTGACGTGGCAGCCCCGCCAACCGTTGACGGCAATGGCGACGATGACGACGCCTCAACCACCGACCACCTACCACCTACCACCGACCACCGACCACCTACCACCACACAGCCATCCTGTTTCCTCTGCCACCGACTCCGACCTGCTGCGGAGCTGCCTGCCATCCTGTGGTGGCCTCTGCCCTGACGTTTTATCTAGTGAAACATTGGCCCAACTTTTTGGACACTTTTAACGTTTGTGCGTCGACATCTGGGCTGGCAGCTCTGGTGGCCCATCGTTTTGTGGCAAGGCCTTGCCACGGAGCGGGAGCGGTAGCTGCCATTTTGTTTTTGATAAATCTTACGCGAAAGCGTTCAAATTTATATGCCAGAGCCTCCCAACGAAACAGAGACTGTCCCTCGACTTCTCGACTTTCTGGCTGGAGTTCGGATTCCCTCAGTTAAAGATCCGATGCGAGAATGAGGCCTTCTTTGAGGCTTAAAATGTATGAAACATAACTGAATGTAATTACATTTAATCGCACTTCCATCGGATGCATGAATGGGAATTAGGACCGAATTTGATTGCTAATTTATTGGTCTAATGCCTACTGCATAATCCCAGGCAAATCCTTAGTTTATGACGATTATGTTCCTGCGGGAGGGAGTACATAGTTTCCTCCTCGCTTCCACGCTGAGCTGCAGAGCTTCATCAATTTCCCTTGCATTCCATTTCAAATTCAAGCCAATCTCTCCCTCCCCCCAAAAAAGCCCCTTCCGCCCTTTTTGTCTTTGCTCTTTCTCACTCTGTTTCTCTTCTCTTTCACTTTTCCTGTGCGTTTAATTTATTATCTACGCAGCAACAGAAGGCGAAGAAGGACGAAAAGCACAAGCAGCAGCTGCTCGAGAGTCGGAGGCACTGATTTACAGTTAGCTAAAAGCTGCGGCTTGTCGGGGGGGCGGGTAGGGCTGGGGTAACCAAAAAAGGTTGGGGCGTTGGAGTGAGCCTCCCCGCTGCTGCCGCTGTTGCCGCTGCTGCCGCTGATGTTGATGGGGCTGCGGTGTCACAGCGTTGCAAGTGAACGAAAACAAATTTACAACAAACCACGGGAAAAATATGTGATGCCACTTGGAAGTAACTCTCTCCGCTCCCCTTCACTCCCCACAAGCTCATCTTAGCCCACACACACATATTGGGAGGAGGCTGTGTGTGTGTTTCTCCTAGGACATCCCAGTTTTTGGCACAAAATGAATTTAAGTTGAAAAGTTGTGAACATTTTGTGGATAGCCTCGCCTGCGGAGGGAGTGGGGGTGGTTCTTCGGTGGTGACGTTGTGGGGGCCAAAGCTGTGTGTGGATTTCACTGATTTAATTGTTGGCAGCAGCAGCGGCAGCGGCATGAGGAGAAGGAGCAGTAGCACATGCTTGAAATATATCCTTTAAAAATAATGTATTAATTTTTGTGGCACTCCATCTCTATCCCCCTACCGCCAGTCCCCCAGTCTAACCTCTCCCCTAAGCCACCGCCATAAACTCATTTGTGTAAAAAGCTTTTTGTCTGTGGCTGTATCAATGTGTGTGTGTTTGTGTGTGTGTGTGTGTGTTGGCTTCTGTTTCCCCCATTGCGGTAAATGAATTTACGCTTCGCCTCTGTCTTTTTACGCTCTCTCTCCTTTCCTTTCCTAGCATACCCTTAACTCCTTTCTCCTCCCTCTGCGTGGGTCGTTTTATGGTTGAATAGTTTTAAAACTGCGGGGCATGCTGGGGTTAAGACATGGCAACATCAGCCAGTTATCCAGTTAGAGGGGCAGGTGGACCAGAAATGGATGTTGTTTTCACGCTTTTCCACCCAGCCCCCCCGTCTATCCGTCTACCCGTCCAGGCAGGCAGGCAGCCAGCCAGCCAGCCAGCCAGCCAGCCAGCCAGTCGCAGCCCTTAAATAGTGGCTAATACTTTTCGGAGCGGCTCCAAGCCCCCCGCTTAGCTGTTTGCACAATAATTTTCTATTAATTAAGCGCAAGAGGGTTTCATAAAATTAGCAAAACACTTGCGGGCGATGTGGATGTGGATGTGGCCCAGCAGCTGCTCCACGCCCCTACGCCTTCGTCCCTACTCCTTAATCCTCTTGCTTTTAAGTGCCAGTGGATATTTAAGTATGTATGTATATATGGAGGTACTATATGAGATTATATCTCTCGGTGTGAGTGCGAGTGTGTGCGCTTGTGTGTGTCAAGCCCGTTGTCAGTTAATTAAGAGTCAGACAGACGCCATTCGTTTGCTGCCGCCTCGCGCCACACTCGTGAGGGGCACTGTACTCTTTCCCTTGATTTGCATGTCTGTCCCACACTCGTTTGCGGCCACGCCCAGAGAGACAAACAAAAGGCAAACGCCCCAAAAAAAAAAGAAAAGATGATGGCTGCAGAAGGCCAGCGGATGGCAGGCCCCAATAAGTAGGCAATGATAAAGTTCGGCATCGAATATGCACTCATTCGCTTCGCGAATACTCACTGTACGCATTTCATACGGCTGTCATATCTGTCCCGATAATCGACCGCAGTGTCAGCAAAGGCCAGCAGCAAATGGAGGCCGAAAGAGATGGATAGAGCGGATGAAAAAGAGAGGGCGGGAGCCAGGGAGACGGGAAAAGGCCAAACAGCGTGGAGACAGCAGAGAGACAGCTGCAACAACTGCATCGACCCATAAAGTTGCATAAATGTTTGCCCAGCGATTTACAAATGTGCCACTTTCTATCACAACAAACCTACAGACAGACAGAGAGAGAGCGAGAGAGATAAAGAGAAAAAGAAAGCGAGGGATAGAGACAGCAGACAACAGTTAATATGCTTGACTGGCAGCTGGCCGCTCCGCCTCCCACCGCTCCGCTTCTCACTCCCTGGGCAGTCCCTTCAGGATGCGCATTGCAGTAGTTATCGGAAATAGGTTAATCGATTTTTAAGCGGATAACTATCGGAAACTCATTCGATATGCACTGTTTCACAGCCAGATGGATGTTTCCCTCTCTCTCTCTCTCGCTCGCTCGCTCTATCTCCCTCTGTCTCGCCCTCTCCTGCTCTCTCTCTCTCTTTGTGAATTACATGCGGAGGCCAAATGGCCAAGTGCGTTCGTGCATCCATCTGTGTTGAAACTTCATTGCCCCCTCGGCTGCACGCCAGCCTGGGATGGGGCGCCACCATCTGTGTGGTTGCATGCCCTGCTGCTGCCCTGCCAGTGCCCCCCGCTCTGCTGGTCTGCTGGTCTGCTGCTCTGCTGCCCTGCTGCTTTGCAGCTATTACTGCTGCAATGACCCCATGGGGCCTGTCCTGTTTGGTTCTGGTGTGGTCTGGTCCTGTCCGTCGTATCCTTCTTCTCGCTCCGATGAGTGGCAGTCCTTGCCCCATCCCCGTCTTATCGGCGTTGTCATTTACAGCAGCTGGCCTTGTAGTTTATGCGATTTTATTTTCATTTCACTTTACGTTGCGGTTTGCTGGAAATTTAATTTGTTGCCCTGCATTCTCGTACTTGGAGACAGGTCGTCCTGCACTCCTAGCTGTAGCTCTTGGACTGCTGTTCTGCTGTTCTGCTGTGGTGATGTCATCTCCCTACACCACCACCACCACCACCCCCACCACAGCAGAGAAGATCCAGAGGACACTCGAATCCTACTGAAATTAGATACGATGCACATTGCGTTGCCTGTCAATCGTTCATCAGTGGATGCTTGTCGAGATAAATTATCCTGAATGTGGGCCACTAATCACAATCGCATCGCATCGCATCGCATCGCATGTGGGCAAGGGGCTAAATGGAATGTTTTGGCACAAATCGAACTGTTTAATTCATTGAGAGGCAAAAGCCTCCATTCACCCGTAAGTGGCTTATTTCTGCCACTTGAGTGCTCAAATAATTACTAGAAACCTCTCTTTCTATCTCAGACGTAAAGTGCTGTTTCGGCAATTGATAATTGAGTGAAACTGATACTGTTAATAAGTATTAACTGTATCTGAAGACGCAGTCTGCCATAAAATGGCCATCATTTCAACAAGTGCACCGAGAATGCTCGTATGGGTCGAAGAATCCGATATGCAATCTGTATTCCAGGATGAGGCGTCTCCTCTTCAAACTGCAACGATTTTCGCAATCAAACGCTCGGCTCCAATTCCCTCGATTCTGATGCATCACTTGCTGTAATAACCACAGACAGAATACGCCCTCACTGGACCCCACTGGGCCACTCAGTGTGCGGCAAAACTGCCAATTAGTGAATGGAATTGTTCATTTTTCTGCGGTTTCCTTTGCGCCTAACGAATTATGCAAAGCACTCGGAAAATGTCCGGCTCGAATTCGGTTTTTCCTGTAGGTCAAACATCAGTCAGTCCCTCAGTTATTCAAGCAGTCAGGCAGTCAGTCAGTCATTCGGGAGGGACGATAAACGATGGTCAGGCAGGCGGCTGGGGGGCCACGGCCGGAGGCAGGCCAATCATCCGGAAATGCGAACGTCACGCACAAACCGCAACAAAGAAAGTCAATTAGCAGACGACAGAGGAGCCACAGCACCAACTAGAGCCCCAAGAATGCCATTAGAAGGAAGGTTTTTTTTTGCTGTTGTTGTTGTTGTTGGTTTTTTGCTGGATTTTTTTGGTTAACGAAGAAATGGGAATGGCCACAAATAATGTTTCGCAAACATTCGGCAGATCCATTCAAAGGAGGACAAACATATTGAGAGACATTTCAATTTAAATTACACACACACGGACGGGGACTCTGCGAAGGACATTTGTCACTGGCAGTCACAGCAGCAGCAGCAGCAGCAGCAACAGCAGTGGGAAATGCCCAGAAGGCGTGGCCTTACAATCCTCCATCCTGCCGTTGGACTTAAGGTGTGCGCATGTCGTTTAAATAAATTATTTTCCTCAAGGAAGTGCAATTAAGGAAATGTTTCATAAATTTTGCTGCTGCTG
Source organism: Drosophila persimilis (assembly GCF_003286085.1). Taxonomy (NCBI): domain Eukaryota; kingdom Metazoa; phylum Arthropoda; class Insecta; order Diptera; family Drosophilidae; genus Drosophila; species Drosophila persimilis. The sequence goes on from NW_020825312.1 coordinate 5,870,731, forward strand.
CTGCTGCTGTAACTTTTCGCCTGACCCTGACACTGGAGCTGGAACTAGCTCTGGTTTTGGCTCTGGCTCTGGCCTGGCTCTGCATTTGGCTGTGGGACGTGGTTTTTGTACCCAGCAGGAGCAATTAGGAAGGACCCTTCTGTGGCCCCGACCTATGATGTGACTCATTAAAGCAGAGCTCTTTTATTCATATGTTTGTGCTGGGATTTCAAACGAGAGTTCGCCCCTGAAGGAGAGCTTCAAAAGTTATTGCCTACTTCTGGGCCAGCACACACAGTGCGCAGGAAGGAAGGCGGGGAAGGAACTAAAAGCGGAAATAATTAATCGAACACATCCGCTGCACACACCCTTTGAGGCAGCAACTGGAGCAGGACTTGAATTGAGCTAAAAATAAATGCCAACACGAGTGTCCCATGCTCCGTGCTCCGTGTTCCACCTACGGGGCCGCACGGGGGAGGGACTCGACGCGTGTGTGAGTCCAGGTCTAATGATGTGCACACATACCTTGTACCATGTATCTGGAAGACACTTTTGTATCTGGGAATCCATCTATCGACCTTCCCCGGCCTGACCGGGCCGGCCTTGCCGCCGAGAAACAACCATTAACCACGAAACTCTTGGCAGGAGGACTTTATTAGAACGAATTGTAATCAAATTTAATTGGTGGACGACAAAAAACGAACAAGATTGACGGCTGAAAAGGCAAGCACTGCCCAGCCCCAGACGCGCTGGGGGCTCCACTCGGGAGTCCGTCATTGTTTGTCTAGCGGTTGTTCGCCGGCCGACAGGGGGGTTGGGGGACACTTGAAAGAAAAGCTTGTTAACTTAATAGAACAGAGAACAAGGAACTGCTCTGCCCTGCCCGGCCCTGCCCAGCCCTGCCTGTCCCGCCAGAAGTCCTAATTTATTAATGATACTCGGCCCGCACTATCTGGAACTTTGTTTATCCCCACTCCTCGGCCCATCCGCGTTCCATTCGTGTCATTTTCGTTTCTCGTTTTTCCTTGGACAAATACATATCGCGAGGAGTGGAGTCCTGAGAGCGCATTAGTTTACATGTCAAAGAAATGTTTTGTTTCCTGTCAAGTGCTTCGGAATGGGAATCAGAATAGGACTGGGAATGAGAGGATTCCTGGCAGATGGCGATGGCGATGGCTACTACGTAATTCCCTCGAAGAATGACAGACCAGCACCAGCCTTTGGTCCTATTATTCAGATATTTGTGTACCAAGCGCACACACACACAAACACTCTATCGAATATTCTGCTCCATTAACATAATTCCAATCGATATATGCAAAGCGAAGGAGCACGGTCCACAGTCCACTGCTCAGAGTCCTGTTAATTGCTGAAAGGCTTTTGGGTTTTGCCTGGGATCGAGTCCCAGATTTGGGGACACAACTGATGATTGATCGATTGAACATATGTAGCTGCAACTGCACGGAGACTTGATTGAAGCACCTTTGGCCATGCCACAGATACATTTTGAATTCTTTTTCCCGGGATTCAGTGGTTCCCAAGCCCATCCTTATCGTTCATCTTGGAGGAAATCTTATGCGCAAACGAGTCGTTCAATCATATCCGCCTTCCTCGCCTCCTGGCGTCCAGGACCTGCTGGCACCGCATTCCTGGCGAATGGCCATGGGCCATGCCAGGCCATGCCATAAATTGCTGGCCATGGTTATCGATAAACGATAGCCCGGTCCTAGTCCCGCTGCCAGCAGCTGATGGCGTCGGCCAAATGCAAACGTGTTAACAACGGCCACTTTGTGTCCATGTGTGTGTATCCATGTCCATCCCTTAGCTGTGTGTGTGTGGAAAGGATAGGGGAGACGGAGGATGGTAGGGGGATTTTTGATTTATACTCGTGTGCATATTAATATGGCGTTAAAATATGATGCCGAAATTTATGTGTGAAAAAGCAGGGCCGGACAGGGGCAGCAGGCAGCACTGCAGTGCTGCAGAGCAGCTGACGCCATCGCCATCGCCGTCGCTTGGCCACCAACTACAGCACCACAGAAGACATTATTGCCCCATTGCAGCTCCATGCCTGCCGCATGGCTGCTATACGGCTCCATCCTGGTGGCAGCAGCCCGAGCAGCCCGAACAGATTTATGGGTGGGAAGCGCTCTCGCATCTCTCTCGATTTATGGCCGCACATTTGGCCAAGCCGAATCGAAAGCCAGCCAAAAGGCAAAGCTCCTGCTGCTGCCGCTGCTGCTGCAACAGAAGGCCAGCTAGAAGCCGACGAACAAGTTATGGCTACACTTGACAAAAAATACAAAGAAAGGGGTCTTGGAAAATAATTCAAGGAATATTCAAAGAAATTGAAGAAACAGTTCCTCTTAGAAATGGCTATTTCGTATGGAAATAGTTCCCAAAGTTCTAAAGTCTTAGAAAAATACAAAAAATAGCTAGGAAAATTAAGCAATCCCTTGCCGGAAGAAGAAAATATATTTATAGGAAGTAGAGGCAATATGTTAAGATTTTCAAAGCTCTGAAATATACAAGAAAATATTTGTAAATTGATCAATTGATCTTAATGGTTTCTTGAGTGTATCCATGGCCATAGCCATAGGGTATCCCCCAGATACAGATACTCTTTTAATGCTCAAGTAAATATAGAAGATACTAACCCACTTTCAACTCTTTTTCGTCTCGTTTGCACAGCTGTCAGCTCGATGAAGCCGAACATGGACAGCACCAACTGCATCCTAGTCCAGGACGTCAAGTCGCAGCCGCACGATCTGCGCGGTGGGCCGGGGGGCAAGGCGAACGACAAGAGCGGAGGCGGGGCGACCGCCTATCCCACGGAGGAATCGATACAGACCAGCACCTCGGACCACGGCAGCAACGGACACGGACTCAATGGAGCGGCGGGTGGGGCCGGCGGTGGCGGCGTCGGAGGCGGGGCAACGGGCATTCAGCAGCAGTTGCTGCTGCAGCAACAGCAGCCGCACTCGATCAACCAGCCGCTGACGCCGATGGACGCGACCAACACCCAGCTGCAGGACCACCAACTGACCTACGGAGGCGGCATCGGCAACGGCATGGGCATGGGCCCGGGCTCCCTGAACGGCCAACAGCACAACATGCTGCTGGCCCAAGCGGGCGGCGGCGGGATGCACCACCACCAGGCGCTGCAGCCGCAGCTGGGAGGAGGCCAGTGGCCGCAGGTCGTGGAGCTGAAGGAGTTCAACGAGGTGTACCACGCCAATATACCGGCCTACCAGTTCTGGACCTTGGAGTTCCGGAACAAACATCCGGCCTTCATTCGGTTCAACTTCACGCTGCCGTGGGGCGCCCACTTTGCCGTCTACTCGCGCCGGAACGTGGCCCCGTCGGTCACACAGCACGACTTTGTGGAGTTCATCAAGGGCGGACGTCTGGACAGCCACCTGCGGCACCGTCGCAGCCCCCCGGGCAATGCCTCCTCGATCGCCGGCAAGGACTGGGACGCCGTGTACCTCGACGAGCAGCAGCAGCACCTCCAAGAGCGGTTCACGCCACGACCAAGCCCCCAGTTCAGCTACGAGGAGCAGGACCCCGATCTGATGGATGACAGCAACGACGACCCCGACCCCGACCCCGACTCCGACTCTGGCGAATTCTTCGATGTCGAGACGCCCCTGGACACGGCCAAGCATCTCCAGCGACAGATCCACTTCCAGCAGCAAAATCCACAGTACGCGCAGCACTCGCATGAGGTCAAGAAGCGCTCTGCGGTGGATGGCGGCGGCCTGCCGGCCCTCGACATGGACGCGATGACGGTGAACGTGTCGCTGCTGCAGTATCTGGACACCGGGCTCTGGTTCATCTCCGTCTACAACGACGAGCTGGTGGCCCACTCCGTCTCGCTGCTGGCCGAGGAGGCCGAGGGCGTCAGCACCACCTGCCCCAACGACTGTTCCGGTCGCGGAAGCTGCTACCTTGGAAAGTGCGACTGTATCGATGGCTACCAAGGCGTTGACTGTTCCAAGAGTGAGTTTCCGTATCTCCTCCCCGGATTTTTGTTTGCGTTTTCTTGTTCTTTTTCTTTGGGCTTTCGTCCTGCTATAAGTTGACCTGTCAACACCACCTGCCGCGTTCCGTTCCGTCCCGTCCCGACCCGGAAATCTGCGAAACAAAGGAAGCCAAATCCACTCTGAAAGTTTTCGGGGGGCTACTTAGTTGGGGCATTCCTTAGGGGCACAGTGGTTCAGGGGCTCAGCCTCTGGGCTCGATTGCTTTAAATAAACTCTGAAAAAGTGTTGATTTCCTTTGGGAAGAGCCCCGCTTCTTAAAGAAGTACTTGGAACACTATTTACTTTGAGTATTTACTTAGGCTTGTATGTCCTTTACCTTTCTTTTCTTTAAAGAATTTATCGCCCGAAATGATCTCTTCTGTAGAATGTATAGAAACTTCCTTGGAACCCATGATCTTTTTTACCTTCAAGAACAAGTTAAAGTATTCCCTTTAGAACGGTTTCCATATCCTGCAACCCTTAGAGTCCCATGTCCCATGCTCACCATCCTCGACCCACTGTTAAGGCCCAGAACTTGCGTATTTTTTGTTGTATTTGATTTCCTTTCTCTCCCACTTGTCGGCCATCTTTCTCTATCCCTTTCTCAGAAACTGATGCCTTCTCTTTCCGTTCTTTTGCAGGCGTTTGTCCGGTGCTGTGTTCGGCGCATGGCCACTACGGCGGCGGCGTCTGCCACTGCGAGGACGGCTGGAAGGGGGCCGAGTGTGACATTCCGGTGGGCGAGTGCGAAGTCCCCAACTGCTCCAGCCACGGACGTTGCATCGAGGGCGAGTGCCACTGCGAGCGCGGCTGGAAGGGACCGTATTGCGATCAACGTAAGTGTCAAGGCCCAGGCCTCTTCTCTTCTCTTCCTCATTCCGTGCTGTTCTGTTCTGTTCTGCTGACTTGGCATAAAAATGCTAAAATTATTTATTTGCCTTGTTTGAGTTCTATCTCTCTCCGGCCTTCGGTCTCTGGTCTCCGGCCTCCAGTTTCCATTTTTGTGTCCTGCGTCCTGCGTCCTACGTCGTGGGCCATGTTGACACTGCCCGATAAGGGCGCCACCACCGGGCAGGAATGGGGAGACGACGGGACGACCAAAGTGGATGCCAAAATATTTCAGTTATTATGCCGACATCCCTGCGCCTCTCTCCTCTCTCCTCCCTCCAAGCTTTGTGCTTGCCTTAAATTGACAAAGCGAGAGAGAGAGAGGGGCAAAGAAATGCCAACCATTTTTCAGGCTTTCATTGGAAAGGGGAGAGGGAGGAGGGAGGAGGGAGGTGGAGACCGGAGACTCCGCTCTCTCCCCACACGAGCCAGATGTCTTTGAATTAGCCAGGAGAGGACAGGCCAGGACAGGCCAGGCGTCGGTCGGTTGAAATTTAAAGAGTTCCACGAGAACGAAAAACAATCTGTTGAATAATTCGCAAGAGAAACAGAAAACACATTGGAAAATCATTTGCAGAAGACGCACAAATGTGGAAAGAAAAGACGACGAGAAAGCCAGTGACTGTGACTCGGCCGGGAAGTATCCTTCAAAGCAAAAGTCTATTGCTGTGGAGGAAGGAATCGAACGTATGCCTCAAGCTTGAAATAGTTTACCAGGCGGACTGACAGGCGGACAGACGAATTGACAGTTCAGGTGGACAGCCAGTGCCGGGCCACGAGTAGTGGGTGGACCATAATCCTTATAAAGTACATGTCCATAAAGCTACGCTCCTCCATCGTCCGTTACTTACGTGGCCATAAAAACAATGGACACCGGCACTCTGGCACTCTGCCGCTCGGCCTCGTGGGTTGTAAAACAAACAACAACAAAATGCGAATAAAATATGCAACATGCAACAATACATGGCTCCGAAATGCCGCCATTGCCTTGCCACCATTTTGTATATGTTTACTGTGACCTCTCACCCGCTGTGCCACCCAGCCGCCTGGCCACGCCGCCACCCTGCCACCCGTCTCACGGGTGAATAACGGACCCCGTGGCATACGAAAACAAACAGGGGCAAACAACAAACAGAATCCGAAACAGAAACGGGAACAGAAACAGAAACAGAAGCCGAAAAAGTAAAAGAAAGAAGGAACCAGAGACAGAGGTGGAGAAAGGAAAGGAGAGGAGAGGAAAAGGAAAGGGAAAAAACGTTGAGCAAACATAAAACGTATAAAATCGAATTTATATGTCGAGAGCATATTTCTCATACACTCATGCACGGGGAGAGGGGCTGAAGGGGCGAACTTTTAGGCAACCGCGCCGCATGGGGCATGGGGCGTCGAGCATGGGGCACGGCGCATGGAGCTTGGGGCACGACACACAACACACAACAACGAAGGAGCCAACAAAAAATTGCAACAACTGCGCAAAATTACCAACTTGAACTAAACTGGAATTTCATTTTAATGACCACTTTTGTACGTGTCTAACATACTAATCATGTCATATGTGTGTGTGTGTGTGTGTGTATCTGTGTTGACCAGGCCAAAAGAGAAGAAGAGAGAGGGCAAGTGGAGACCTTGATGGTGGCAAGCTTTTTGTTTGGCCAAGGCTGTCACGACTCATTCTTCATTCGTATTCCTCCCGAAGGAGTCACGGTGCACACTCCATAAATTATACGATACACTTAATAAGGATAATAGGCCAAGATACTGTGCTGTGATCATGTTTTAGGCTCGGAATTGCAATTAAAATTAAATATTTCTGCTAATTACTTCTTGCTCCTTTCAATGAAATGATCAAGGAGGGAAGGGGAGTCTCCTCGATGCTTTTCTCCATTTTGTTTCTCCTTGCAGCCAAGCTAATAACAAACGAATTTCACTCTAATCGAACTCCACTGTACTTGCGTGTGCGACTAACAAACGTTTTGTATTTTTTCTCTCCACCCGCTTCAAACAACCAATCAACCATCAACCAATCTGCCAATCTACCCGAACCATTCCCGAACACGCACTCTGGACCCACTGGATGCACAGACGACTGCCTTGATCCGCTGTGCTCGGGGCACGGCACCTGTGTGGCCGGACAGTGCTACTGCAAGGCCGGGTGGCAGGGCGAGGACTGTGGCACGATTGATCAGCAGGTGTACCAGTGCCTGCCCGGCTGCTCGGAGCACGGAACCTACGACTTGGAGACGGGCCAGTGTGTGTGCGAGCGCCACTGGACGGGACCGGATTGTTCGCAAGGTAGGTGCACCCTTTTCCCTTTGTTCTTTGTTTCCCCTTGTCCTTTGTCCCCCCTCCCCCCCTCCCACCATCCATATGAAATAACAACAAGCATGGAGTTTTGCTGATGCTGTTCATTGCCGATAAAAAGTGCTTACAAATTACTACGCTCGTACCCTGCCACACTGGCAACCTGCCACCCTACCACCCTACCACACTGCCACACTGCCACATGTTATGGAATAATTGTTTATTTGTGTGCTCGTGTGCTGGAAATGAATTGAATTGAATGTGCATTGTTTAAATGGCAAATGGCAAATGGAAAATGGAGAATGGAACGGAAATGGAAATGGAAAGTCCTCGAGCAAAGTCCGAAATGCATTTCGTTATCTTTGAGATGCAAATACCTGTTTTACAATAATTCGCCATGCCAAGATCCAGATTCCGACACCTATCGAAGCACCTCAGCAGGCACCTCGTGGCCCTGGAGGTGGAGGTTCAGGAGAAGCTGGCGGCCAGCAATTACTTTCGAGATCTTGATTATGCCACCCCCCCCTTCACACACGAATGATCAACCGATGCTTGGCTCTGGCGCTGCTCTGCTGATATGATGATGTTTTATGGACACAGCTAAGAAATTAGGATGCAGGCGAGCCATAAAGCCGAAGCTTCCAATTAGGCAGGAGCCAGAATCAGAGCCCAAACGACGCACCGTTCCATAATAAGTTCAAGGAGAGAGACAGAGAGAGGAAAAGCGAGAAAAAGGAGCTGGAGCTGGACCTGGACCTAGATCGGGGGGTAATCTCAATAAAACAAGCAGCTTACGATGCCACAAATGGCCAAAGGACACGTCTGCCTCTCTCATTGGCACGCACTCCTAATTTGCTTACCTTTTTAGCACCAGCCATCCAGCCAGCCATCCAGCCAACCATCCAGCCAGCCATCCAGGTGTAGGTGGAGTGACGACTCTCTCCAGGCGTAATGAAGCACAGCTTCATAAAAATTCATTATTTATTTAATACGCAGGTTTTTCCCGGCTCCAGCTTCACTTTCATCCTTAGCTGCTGCTCCTGCCATCCAACGCCCCTCTGGAGCAGCGAGGGAGAGGAAAATAAAATAAATTTACGCCTGCGACTGTTAAGAAGAGAACAAAAGTCATGAACCGCACACCCGCTTCACTCCGCTCCGCTCTCGAACATACCTCCGAACAGGATTATGAACTAAGCCATAAATCAAGCCACTGAACCAGGGAGCAGGGACAAAGCTGATGCCGTGCCGATGCCTACTCCTGAACCAATCGGTGAACGAATGAGACAGATTGAAGTCACAAAAGAGGTCATCGACGATAAGACCTCTGCTCTGATTGCACTATTTGGAATGCTAAAGAAACTAAGATTGCAATTTGGATCTGGATCGTGAATGATTTCAAATAGAATAGGAGTTTGGCTGCTATAAACGGATCCACAAACTGGACCTGAAATGCATCTATGTATCTATCAGTTCAAGAACTAAAGCAATCCTCGACTGAGACCATGAACTAACGCACGAAACAACTCCTGAACCAGCAACGCAAGAGCGGCCCCAAGAGCAACCCTTAACCCAGTTAGTGGAACAAGTTGTGAGCGAACCAGTGAACCAATCCACTCTGGATTCATGCATACACCATGAGCCCTTCGCATCTCCGTGGTGGCTGTACGGCTATGTGGGGGTAAATACGGGGGTGGCGTTGCGCAGATTGTTAGCAAAGTGTGCCACCACGTACATGTTACATTTATAATGTTGTTTTTATGGTTCAACCGTTGTACGCACCTCCTGCCACTCCAGTCCCCAGTCCCCAGTCCCCTGTCCTCAGTCCTCATTCCTGCTCTTCCTGCCACATTATGACCATGGCTGTTCCTGCTGGCTGCCGCAGAGAGCTTTAATGAATTTAAAGGCGCATATGGACAAATGTGCGGATGAACCCCGCAAGGAAAACAAACCGCAGACTTCGCATCTCTCCCTATCCTAAGAACTAGGTTCTGTATTGTGTATCCTCGTACCCTAATAGCTTATCTCCGCCTGTCTCCTTCACAGCTGTTTGCAGTCTGGACTGTGGGCGGAACGGGGTGTGCGAGTCCGGTAAGTGCCGCTGCAACACTGGATGGACGGGCAACCTCTGCGATCAGCTGCCCTGCGATGCTCGATGCTCGGAGCACGGCCAATGCAAGAACGGGACCTGCGTCTGTTCCCAAGGATGGAATGGCAGGCACTGCACCCTGCGTAAGTACAACAAAATATGTATCTATTTTGAAAATGCATCTCTAGGATGCATTCTACATATATCTAGTGTTAAGTCTAGTGGGCTCATCGAAATCATTAGCACACTGCCGGTGGGGAGATTTCCTTCGCCATCCGCCGACGGTCAATCGATTAGCACATAGAAACCCTGCCAATCGGCAGTGCCACTGCCACTGCCACCGCCAGTGGCAGCAACCGCAGCCGCTGCTGTTGCAGCAACATTGTCGCCTCCTGTCGCAGCGCGGCTGTCCAAAGCCAGCCAAAAAAAAAAACAGCACCAGAAGCAGTAACAACTTTGTGGTGGCTGTTGCAAGTGCCACTTCCCACTGCCACTGCCACTGCCACAGCCCTTTGCCTCTCCCTTATCCACAGTCGCGGTCCCGGTCCCTGTCCCAGTCCTAGTGCCTTATCCCCCAGCACCAGCTCCAACCCCAGCTCCAGCCCCAGCCGCTGTACCTCTCCTCTCCCTTATCCCCTGTCAATGTTGCTGCTGTCGTGCTTTTTATCAATTCCTTCTTTCTTTTTTCGGGTTTGCTTTTTGTAGCTTGGCGCTGGCGCTGGCTCTGGCGCTGGCTCTGTCCCTGGTTCTGGTTCTGGCATTGGGGCTTTCTGTCTGAGGAGTCGATGCACCCAAAGTATTTTGTACATGTTTACGCCATTTGCCGTCGCCGAGCCGCCCACTGCCGTGACACCATCGCTGGCTCTGTCCCGTTCCTGTTCCCTGACTTCGTCTCCTATCGTGCCTTTCCAATGGAAGTGCGTTTGACAGTTTTGCCGCCATGACTTAACCATGTTGTTTGGGGCCAAGGAACAGGAGGCAAAAAACAGGCAGCACAAAGCAGCAGCAGCAGCAGCAGCAGCATGGACAGGGACAAGGGCAGAGGCAGAGGCAGAGGCACTTGGCAGCAATGCACCATGATGATAAGTAGCTATCGATTGACAGTGATTAAAACTTTTAAAACAAACAGTCATGTTGCAAAAACATCCACAACCGCAACAACCCGGAACGTGTGGCGCCTCGTCCTCACCCGCCGCCGGCTCAGGCATGCATGTAATGCCATTACATCTCTCTGTCTCTGTCTCTGTCTCTGTCCCTGTCCCTGTGTGTGACTGTCTGTCTGTCTCTTTCTGGCGATCAACATTTCGTTGACGTGTGCAAAACCAATAAAACTTCCGACGTCATTCCAGTCAGACCCAATCTTGGCTCTCGACTAGCCCTCGCCCTCCCTCCCTCCCTCCCACTCTCACGGCAAGGGCTTTCAATCGATTTAAGTGTTGCAGGCCATATGGGAGGGGGCGGGGCAGGGCGGGGGTTTTGGGCTTTCCGATGGGGCACGATGGCTGAGGGGCTGAGACGTGCGAGTCACGCTTGCACGGGCTCAAAGTGCCACCCAAATACACTAATACGAGTACATGCATACGACTGGCTCTACCTCTCGTACTCGTATTCGTACGTATATCCATGTCTGCGGTGCTGAATGTATTTTTAGAAAGTACTTAACGACTTTCCCCCCTGAGATAGTACATATAAGAGGAGTGTGTGTGTGTACGCCTTTATGCCGCCCTTTGTTACACATGGAGTGAGTCGAGATTAGACCTTTCAACTGAACTGTATCGAACTGCAGTCAGTGAACGACTTCAATGCGCCGGAGCTGATTGAATTCGAAACAGAGATTTCTGGCAAATTACGCGCCTCTGCCTGTGATAGGGAGTTCTTTCTGTAGCCATCCGCCAAGGGGAAGACATGGAAAACATAGCGATTAATGAATGATTCTTTAGTCGAGTCTGGCAATCCTTTTAATTAAAGGATCCTTAAAGATGTTTGGATCTCATTTATATGTGGAGCAGCAAAGGCCGCTCAGACCTTCAACCATTGACATTCCAGCGAGTGCGCCACCCCTTTCCCCCACCTACGCCCAAAAATATGTACACTGTTCTGCCCTACGTGGTTTTTTTTTTATTATTTTTTGTTTCTGCAGTTTATGTTGCTTTACGCTTCCTGTGATTTTATTATGGATTGCAAAACATGTGTCGGCCTGTGTCGCGTTGGCCAGATTACAACATTTTTCAATGGCCAGACATAAAAAGCGAGGGATTTGTCCGCCAAAAGTGATAAAATAGGGCAGCAGAGGCAGTATGGGCAGGATAGGCAGGAGGCAGGAGGCAGGAAGGGTGCAAACAATCAAAAGAAAAACAGAGACATGGGGCTGAGCCGGTATCAACTGTGAACAATCTCAGGGAGGACCCAGAGACAGAGACATAGGGATGGAACCAAGCCCGCAGAATAAACAAAGACTATGTGGGCTGTTTCAGAGAACAGAAGAACATTCTGTAGAAGATAGATATATCGGGGAAAAGCTGAGTGACAGGCATAGATCGATGATAGGCGCTCCTTCCCGTTCCCTGCTGTAACGGTTAATTATCCATTGGATAATCTATGGGTTTTTTTTACCAAGAAATTAACTTAGAGAACCTTCCTCTATAAGGTATCACTCTTTGCCATCACTCATCGTTGGATATCTACCACCTATCCATCTTAGTTTCTAAATATTTTTCGCAAAGAAATTTCCCTTGGGGAATTGGGTTTCCCTGAGGTTCGTGTTCGTCTCTAAGCCAGTCAGCATTTGACAGATTTCTCTGAAGGTGGAGGTCGGGCCCAAGCTGTCTGAGGAAGGGGCTGGACGGGCCGGGCCGGGTTTCAATATTTGCAACAACACTTGATGTTATTGCCAATATGTGTGCACAAACACGCACTCAGGACTCGGGACTCAGGACTCAGGACTCAGGCTAAGGGACTCGTAAACAGGAAGGCAGTAACAGGCAAGGAAGTCATTTTATGCGCCGCAAACTTTTTAACATAACGGAAGCTGGGTTAGCAGGGCTCTATAGGGACCGCTCCACCAGTAGCGGTGCCAATGCCAATGCCAGTGCCAGTACCGTACCTCATTTTGCAAATGACACATGTCAAGTGACATTAACTTTGCGTCAAATGCTATCGTGGCACAAACAAATAAAGCCCAAACGAAGAGGGGTAAGGGCAAATGTGTGGAAGGAGCTGGGGAGCGGAGGAGAAGGGAAAATCATCTATCGTTAGGTTACGTTTCGTTGGGTTTTTATGTTTGTCGAACATTTCGTTGAGTGTTCGCTGATGATGATGCCGCCAAAGGTTAACTTTGCTTTTCTTTCTATCCTTTGCTCCGCAGAGAGAGAGAAAGAGAGAGGGAGTGGGCAAACATTAAAATTATTTTTATATTCATGATGTTGATAATGGGGTGGAACGTGGAGGTGGTATGCTGGATGGATTGGGCGATTGTGGATTGGTGGAGTGTTCTCATTCAATTTGAAGCCCCACTCGATCTTCTGGAGGTGTGCTCTTTATTAAACCGAAACACAAGTTCCACACTGGAATACAAAGTGGAGGCTTATAATAATATGGCGGCTATATAATTATCCCTAGTGGGATATTGACGCAGCCGATGGGCGACTTAAATCAATCAAAAATCATTCATAATCCTCCCTTCCATCGACTCTTTAGCTGGCTGCGAGAACGGCTGCTCACGGCATGGACAGTGCACCCTGGAGAACGGCGAGTACCGATGCGACTGCATTGAGGGATGGGCTGGCAGCGACTGCTCGATAGCCCTGGAACTTAACTGCAAGGACAACATTGACAACGATGGCGGTAAGTGCGAGGAAAACTGAATGAACCCCCTCTCTTCTGCTACGACAGTCGTTCTATCCGTTCCCAGATGGGATGACCGACTGCTCGGACAGCGAGTGCTGCTCGCACCCGGCCTGCTCCGAGCACATCATGTGCCTCTCCTCGAACGATCCCGTGGAGGTGCTGCTCCGCAAGCAGCCGCCCTCGGTGACGGCCTCCTTCTACCAGCGCGTCAAGTTCCTGATCGAGGAGAACTCCGTGCAGTCGTACGCCCACATGGATGAGTACAGCGAAAAGTAAGTGGCCCACCTTATCGATAAGCTACCTGCAGCCTGCAGCCTGCAGCCTGCAGCCCCCAAGGCTATACTATATATAGAGACCCCCCATTTATCCATATATCTCCATATACATATAAATATGTAGATATGGGTCTGATTCTTAGTGCGCAGTCTAGGCCCACAGGGCCACAGGGAAAGATATATAGATCGCATCTATCGAATGTAAATGCAGAGTAGCTCAAGGAGATCCTTGCTTTCCATTGAGCGACTCTCGAGTTTCCTTCCTGAGTTCGAATCTTTTGTTTCCGTTACCGTTACCGTTACCGTTTCGATTTTGCGTTCGCTATAAGTTTTGTTGGTGAACCGGTTGCAGGCCGCGGCATTATTCATCTTCCACCTCGAATGAGGACGCATCTAGGACGATCTGCCCGGCCCGCAGCGAGTGAGAAATTTTACATTGGAATTTCGTTTGAACTATTTCCGTTTCCGTTTCGGTTCTGTGTGTATTCTTTAAGCTTTATGGGTGCAATGAAGAGAAAAAGCTCAAATTATTTCCGTACATGTATCTACGTAGATGTGTGCCTATATATATCCGTATCGAACACCATATCGATCTATATACACACACATGTACACATACTAAATGTTTTTACTTTATGCTTTTCACCACAAAAGTTTCCAAAACAGAAACCAAAAGAAAACAAAAACAGAAACAAAAAAAAAAAAAGAAAAAGTAAAAGTTAATTTATTTTTACCAATTTTTCAACTAAATACACTTCAAGTAGTCTCAATCAATCAATCAATTAATCAATCAAATTCCAAGCAAAAAAAAAAATAAAAAAAATAAAGAAAACAGCAAAAGAAATAAAAAATCTTAACCCATTCACATTCCCACAATCCCGTACGCCTCTCTCCCCTCAATGAGTCTATCATTTATGCGCTAAAAATATGTTCAAATGAAGAATGAAAACAAGACAAATTGTTGAATTTTTGGCCTTTTCTTTTCTCTTGTTCCTCTGAGTTCCGTTCCATTCAATTCCATTCTGTGCCTGTATTACTTTCGGTGACATTCCTGAGTTCCGTTTGGATTCTCTCGGTTTTCTCTGTTTTCTCCTAAAAGAGTAGAGTATTTTCCTAGTTTGAGCTTTTTCTTTTCTTGCCTGCCTGGGAATCAAGATCAGATCGAAGAAGAGCAGAATGATGAAAAGATGCTACAAGCCCGAGCCCAAAAAACAATCCCGAAAAAGGAAAAGAAATTCACAAAAATAGACTATTATTTAACCATTTAGTTGATTTTCTCTTGAGTTACGGAACTGAAATATAAGTGAGTGTCTCATTTCGATTTGATTCTTCGTTTCCATTTCAATTTCTGTAAGCCGCCTCATTTCTCTCATTCTCTCAAAAGAAAACTCAGAACAATACGAGAAAAGCCAAACCAAAATCAAAAGCGAATATATAATGATAGCACTTCATTGAGTATGTGTGTTGTCTAGTGTTCTACCTCCTTGTGTTCGTCTTACCCAAAAAAAAAACAAACAACAAAAAAATAATAAAAGAAAACCTGAACAAAATGAAATGAAACTCTATAAAAGATGGAAATATAAGGCAAAAAAAAAAAAAAAAAAAAAAAAAAAAACAAAAGCAAAAACGAGAAGTCCCAGACCCTACGATAAGTATATGTATGTATGATCACCGATCAAGGTCCTAGGTCTAACTCTAGCTGCGGTCGAAGACCCGGCTACCATTTTGGTAGTTTACTTTATATTTGATTTGCTTTCGTTTGGTTTCCTTAACCTTCAGATTACCACCGAAATATATGCTCCAGCTAGTGTATATATATATCTATATCTATATAGTACTTGAATATTTAGCGTGTACTCTTTTGTTGTTGCCTTGATTTCGATTCCGATTCCGATTTCGATTTCGTTTTTTGTTACGATTACATCCTCCGCGAATACCTTCGCTGATGCCCAGACCGCAAAGAGGATTCCCAAAGAGAGGAGGAAAGATGAGCGATGAATCGATTTTGATTTACTTTCGTCTTACTTTTTTTTTATGTTCATATCTTTCTGGTCAACGCGTGGTTTCCGTGTCAGTTTCAGTTTCAGTTTAACTTTCATTTTCGTTTCATTTCATTTCGTTTCGTGCATTAACCAACTAACCATACTAAAAACCAACCAAAGATGAAACCAAAACCCCAAAGATGTCTGCCGATCTCCGTCTCCGTCACCGTCTCTGTCTTCGTCTCCGTATCCGTCTTCGTCTTCGTCTCACCATCAGACTAAGTGTGTTTGTCAAATGTGTTTTTGCGTTCCTTTCTTATTGTGTCGTTTACTGTTCCTTTCCATTTCCGTTTCGTTTCGTTTGGTTCCGTTCCGTTTCTTTACTCTTCTGTTCACTAAGCTATGAAAGTACAAATCTCAACTTTAGGTATGCTAAAAGTAAACAAAAAAAAAAAAATAAAAAATACCAGAAAATTATTACAAATTCTTAAGCAATATCAAAGTTTGAACAATTCGTTAACGAAACGCATTTTTGTCTTTTAATTTCTTTTTTATTGTCCTGTCAATTACTTGTGTACTGTCCTACTCTGTTGCTGTGGCTCGATACCTTCATGTTGTGTGCTAAACCAAACCAAAAACCAAACAAAAAATCAAATCCAAATCAAATTTCAACACCAACCGAAATGCATTTCCCACATGCAAATCAATATCCAAATCAAAAAAAAAAATATCACAAAATACAAAAAAAAAATCCTACGTTTTCTACCCGTGAATTTGTAGTCTCTTCTGGAGCTCGTTCACACCTTGGTAAGTCGAAAAAAATACAAATAAAAAACAAAACAAAACAAAAAAAAAAACACTTGAGAATGAAAACAGGCGTAACCATTTGGGTTTCCCGAACAGAAAAGAAAAACCAAAACAAAATTCTTTGTTATAGTCGCATCTACCTCAGTTGATTCTGGATTTTATGTTACCCTCATCCAAACATCCAAACATCCAGCCAGCCATCCATCCATCCACAGAATGCATTTTGAACATGGCTTGTTTGTTCGATTTCAGTTCTCATACCGTAAAATGCATCCGAACCGCACACGAGACGTTTTTATTTGATCCCACAATATAAGATGTATATCGCATTTCCGATCCTTCGATCCTTCGCCCTCCCGATCTCCCCCCATCAATTACAGCTCAAAGCAAGCCTTGGAATCCATCCTTCCACAGGAGAACCTCCAATACTTAGTGAAATGGATTCTCCAAGCTACAGCTACAGTTCACAGCTCAAGCTTTCAAAGAAAGAATCACCAAATGGATTCCAAAACGATTCTATAATATTGGGAACTATGATACCCCAAAATCCAATTGCGAAAGGACTTTACTTTGAGCTTTGATTCATGCTCAACTTTTCACCGAAATCCTCCACAATACAATATTTCCAGGGCCAATGGTAGATGGTCCTTTACAGCTGTTGCAACTGTTGCAAGTGTTCGGCTGCCTTTCGGCTGTAATTACTTTTCAAATGCGCCAGATATGCAGAACAGTTCGCTCCCATCTCTGTCTCCATCTCCTGCACCGTTCCAGCTCGTTGCACTGCCCCTTGCTTGTCGTATAATGCCATTTTGTTGATTTTAAATTACATTTTAACATGCGAAAAAACAAAAAAAAAAAACGCAGCGTATAAAAAAGGGATCGAAAAGTCAACAAATCATTCATGTAAATATAACACGACAACAACAACAACAACAACAACAACAACAAAAAGTAGAGTAAAGACAAGAACAAAAAAACATGTATAATGGAAAATGCATTCATAATTTTGTACCTCACAGATACAAACACACACACATACTGAAACACGCACACACACACACACACACACACACACAGATGCAACCACACGCGCACACTTGCATATCATGGATATATTTTTTGCATATTTATTTGTTAATTTCCATCGTTTTCGTGTTTTTTTGTAGGGAAAAATGAGAATTGAAAATAACCGAATATCGATATATACGTATATATCCCCCCATATATATATATATATATGTATGCATATACCGTATATATATATATATATATATATATATATGTAATTGTATGTGTTATGTGTACCGTGTCTATATGTGTATTTAGTTTGATTTCCGATTTGTGTTTTCCGTTCGCCAATCAACCAATCAACCAGTATTAACACTCATACTAATCCAGACCCCAACCCGAACCCCGAACCCGGACCCCAAATCCCAAGCCCCAACCACCACCCAGAAACCATTCAGAGAACCTATTTATTCAGTTACTGCCCATCGTTTTTCCTCTATTCTACTCTACTCTATTCTCATTGATTTGGCATGTGAGCATTGCGAAATGACCTTTGGACCACTTTTCATTTGATTTCCTCGACGTTCTTCAAACACTCCACTCCAACACTATTTCTCTCTCTTTCCCTCTCTCTATCTCTACCTCAGTCACTGTCTCTCTCACTGTCTCTCTCCACTTACACCAGATCTTTTTTGAGTTGTACGTTTATTTACGATTGTCATCCAAAGTTTAGCCCATCACTTTTCTACACTCTCTCTCTCTCTCGTTCTCTCTCTCAATGTTTATGTTTCCTTGTCCTTTTTGGTTCCATTTTTAGTTGAATTTTGATCAATGCTTTTTAAGGTAAAAATCTCATTAAATGTAAATCACTTACTTGGTTTTATTTATCGATTATCGATTAACGATTATCTGTTATCTGTTCATTTTTTGTTAACCAAACGAAAAATAAATTGAAAGAAATATGTATACAAAAACAGAAACCAGAAACCAGCAAACAGAAACCAGATACCAGATATCAGAGAGCAAGTCCTGATTTGCTCGATCTACCAGTTAGGTGTTCCCCCCTCCAAAAACCAAAAAAAGAACAAAAACCTCCCAGCAGATCAGCCTCTGACAGGAGGAAAAGCAGCAGAACCAATAACCAAAAGATATCCAATCAAAGTCTATATTTGTGCGAAAAATGCAAGTAAAACGAAAGAAAATATCTATCTATATCCTTATATGTTGTCCACCCGAAACAGAAACCAACAAATATAACAAAAAAAAAGAGAAAAAACAAAAAAAATATATGAAAAAATTAAAGAAGAAAAAATATGAAACGAATAAAAAACATCCCAACAAACCCCTAAACGTATCCCTAAATGTCCTAATTGTCTGCGTCTAAGCCATTTGTTTATATGTTTTCCAAATACAACAAAACTCGCCCACACAATCGCATAAACCCATCCATCCATCCATCCATCCATACATCCCACTGTCAACACAAAGAAATCTCCATTAAAGCTCTAACAAAAAACAAAACAAAAAAAAATAGCTAAATAAAAGCACACAAAAAAATACAAAAAAAAATATGATGAAAAAACAAGAAGAAAAAAAATGAAAAAAGGAAGGAAGAAAAAAATTCTTTAAAAAACAATTCAGAATGCAAATTATTTCATCAAGTTTTGCGTTTCTTTTTTCGGTTTCTATATTTTAATTATTTAATTTTTTTCTACAAAATATCTTTGAACTGTCTATGCAAAAATGTGATATTTTTCACGGCTATTGGGCAAATGCGAAAAGCGTAAATTAAATTATGAGAAAACAGTAGAGGAAGGCCAACTTCGGCAAGCCGAAGCTTCGAACACCTTATTCCGTAGCCTTGTGGAATAGTACCCTACATATCCAGTGCTAGTCTTAATAGATTTTTGTGGCTTGATATACGGAAAACCATTAGCTGAACTGTGGCTTAAAATATATGTGTGTACATACGCGTAGTGTTGCACCGATTCAAAAAGCTGCCGTAGCCTAGTGACTTAGTGACTGTCCTCTCGGTAAAGTTTGAACCCCCAACTAGAAGAGGGTATACAAATGTTAATGTTGAAAAAACAAATTCAATAACGTCCAACTAATACCCACTGAATTGAATAAATGAACAGGCTCAATGGGCTCCGAATTAATAAACTAATAGGCCCGACTAATTAAGTAACGCTTCAGTGGAGTCATTGACTAAAGACCACCGCCATCCATCTCTGGGCATTGCTCTGGCTTTAAATTGAAATCGCCTCTGGGAATAATCCTCCGGGATAGGAAAATCGACAAAAACCGACACCCTGCAGCACCCAGCAATCAGCATAGTGCGCTGTGCCCCCCTTTTGCTATACATACTACTTACCTTTCATCGGCTCTGGCGATAAAGTGAAAGCCAGCCATAATGATATAGGATGAAGCATAGCTTAAGTATAGATTTAGACACAGTTACAATGCTCTATTTAACTTTTTATTGCAGCGCACGGTAAATGTCTCCTCCTTTCAGCAGCTTGTTGTCCCTGTTGTCCCTTTTGTTCCTGTTGTCCTTGCAGTCCTTGAAATTCTATCTTCCATCTTCCCGCTCCTCTGTTGCGGTGTTGCAACCATGCTGCACGCTCTAAAGAGTGCTGCGAGTAGGGGCTCCAAAGGGGGATCAAAAGGGTGTGGGTTTCAGGACCATTATCGCTGCTTGCTCCCGTAACTCGTAACTCGTAGCTGCTGTTCCTGCTGCTCCTGCTGCTCCTGCTGTTCCGTTGCCGCCACCACCAAAACCAGCTCAACGCAATTACAAGGCAATGGCGAAAGAGACAACAATGCCAACCCAAAGGGAGTCCTTCATTCGGAGCCCGCTGCTCTGAATACTCTTCTCCTCATGGCTGCTGCTATGTCATATGTAAAGTTTTTCAACTTTAATCACACATCCAATCATGGCGTTAAGCAAGAATGTCCCCCACCAAAAACTTGTATATTTACCGATCGATTCTGTGGTGGCTACAATACGAATATTAGAAGAAGGTCCTGTCTCTACAGATAGGAAGGGTCTGTTAACAATATCATCGAAAGTTGTGGTGCTGGTCAGGAATACACGTGCCTTATGGGTAACAAACATCTCTTCATAACCATAATACCCTCTCCTCCTCGACGGTATAATGAGCAAAAAAAAAAAGAATAAAAAGACTGGCATCATGGCGAAGAAGACGGATACCATCATGTGGAAGAATAGGAGGGAGAACAGATGATGATACCATGGAAACTGGGTGACTTTTTCTGGTTCTTGTTCTTGTTCCCGCTGCTGCTGCTGCTGCTTCTGCTGCCGTCGTCGCCTTTCCGATAAAGCCAAATCCAAGTGAATGTGATACGGGCATGTCATGAGGCGGAGCAAAGCTCCAGGGGGAAGGGTGCGGTGCTTGAGTGCTGAGTGGAGAGTGGAGAGTGGAGAGGGGGGACTGGGCCAAGACGGCCGCCGTTGACAACGTCTTCGTCTTTGGCATTTGGATTTGCTTTGTCTGCCTCGTTCTTGTCGCCGCTTCTGCCGGCTATTTTCTTTTTACCTCTTTTTACTTTCTTGGGTTTCTTCATATTATTTTTTGTGTGTTGTGCCTTTGTAGTGCTCAAGTGGCATCGTTGAAAGAGCCGCGGGATGGGACTGGGACAGGGACTGCGACTGGGACTGGGACTGGTACTGGTACTGGTACTGGTACTGGTACTGGGGCATGTGGCAGAGAGGCAGGAACAATGGGCCAGCGCCATCAGGCGCCCTTTTCCCCCAGGTCCATTGTAAAAAGTTCTCGCTACTTGCAGCGGCAAATGCAAAAATTGTTAACAATAGAAATAATACAAGAAGAGGGGTCGCAGGGGCAGAAGCAGGAGCTGGGGCAGGGTGGCCCGAAAGAAAGCGAGGCAAGAGTGCTAAAGGCAGTGGCAGTGGCAATGGCAGGAGCGGGAGCGGGAGGAGCAGGAGGAGTAACAGGAAGTAAGCATAACCAGAACGGAGACTTGGATGGAGTCGAAAGTTGGCTGGCGGACGATGGAGCAACGATGTCTAAAAATTAAACAATAAACAATGGCGGAGCGACTATAGATTACTTCCTGTTTTGGCTTCCATTTTGTTTTGTCCAGGCAGAAGAAGGAAGAAGGACCTAGCACTGGTCGGTGGTGTGGGTGCGGGTGCGGGTGCGGGTGCGGGTGCCTTTTCTTGTTTCACTCCGGAGAAATGCGTTCAAGGATCTGGCCCCGTTGACTCCCGTTGACTGACGCCCTGATGGACTGGTGAGGTGTGGCCGGTTGCCCGTTTAAGTGGTTTCCCTGCTACTCCTTCTCCTCCAACTTCTCCCCCTCTTTCGTCTCTCTGCTGGATGTGTGTATGTCGGACACATTTGTGTATGCAAATCAAGTTGTCGGCGTTGGGGCTAAAGCTAAACTGATTAGTGTCAACTGGCTGGAAGACGTCAAGTGGATGCTGTGGAGAGTGCAGAACCGAGAAAGGAAGTGCAGATTGGAGAAGGGTGGACTGAAGAGCTGTCTAAGTCGGGGCATAACGTCCCTTTTCGCTGCCATAATCTACTCCTTTTGCGGCTCGTAGTCGTTTGATCCTTGATCTTTTGGGGGGAAACGGATACGGATACGGAAATGGGCTGAGCTTTCACTCCTTATCCGACAGTGAAAGCAGCGAAAGCTTGCTAGCTGCCCGCAGTTTTTTTCAATCGGGCTTATCTCGAAGTGATATTTGTTGTTCCTGTAATGTCTTGCCTCTGGAATAACTTTCTTCCAGTCATATATCCTCCTCAGTGCTCCCTTGATTGCTGTTTTTCAGGCTGGGATATATCTCTCCCCTTCCAGCCCATTCCAGCCGATTCCGGCCCGCTCTGGCCTTCCTCCCGTATGTTCTTTGCTTACTTCGAAGACTTATGACCCGAGTCACATGCATATATCCTGGATACATCTGCTGCACATCCATACATCCGAGTGCACATATCGTATATAAATTAAAAAGGCGCCATTCCGAATGTTTTCACAGTCATTGTCCTTCTCCATTGCTGTGTTATCAACGAGGCCATTGCCAGGACTATAGCTCTTCCTGCCATTGTTGTTGGTGCTGTTTGCTGTTATCGTCATCCTTCTGTGCCTGCTCCTGTCCCTGTCCCTGTCCCTGTCATCGTATGGAAGACAGCATACCCTAGAAAAAACGACGAATTTACAACTTAACAGCAGAACATAAACCAAAATGAATACCCATATAAAACACAGACAGACACACAGTATCGGAGAAAGCGGTGTACGAGGGACAAAGGACATGGCATAAGAACTGCCTCTCGACTTTAAGACCTTCTCCCCAGCAATCAAACGCGGCCAATAGAAATGGCAACAAAATACTTTCCAACAAGCTAAATAGAATGTCGTATGCTCTTCGTAGGACCTTTAAATGAGAAGATCTCTGACGCGGAATACTTTCAGTACGAGCTGTTACCAAAGAAAGGAGAGGCTCTTGAACCAATTAAAGTGTAACTTCTTCCTAGTTTAGATTTCATTGTGCACTGGAAATGTGGTGTGTAGACTTCAAATCAATGAGGATGCTCGCTAGGAAGCCTAATGTTTTCTACATTTGGTTTTCCCTCAGTAGCTAGAACTAAAAATAAAAATTGGTGTATAATCTGCCTTGATAGTTTATTCCATGAGCATATTATAGGAATTTGAATAGTTCTGTGTGGCCTTTTTTAAATTAGAAAAAGCTCTGTGGCTTCATTTGATGAACAGTGCCGGTGCCCTCCAAATGCGAGCAGGGCAGCCATAATCTCCATGTGTATACATCGCTTGATCGCTGCCAACTTTATGCCCTAGTCCATATATCCTTAAGCCCCCTCATCCCACTGCCAGTGGCCCTCTTGCGCTTGACATCCGACGGGGTGGGGTGTTCGGTTGGTGCGAGGTGGGGGAAAAAAGTGAAAAACCATAGAAAAATTCGCGGAATTTTTGTGCAGTCGCACAAAAAACCAAAACAGCTACAGTAAAAAAGAGAAAGAATGAAGCAAATATGTCGACAGGCCGGGACATGGCTGGTCAGGGATGGGGTCATGAGGAAGCATAAAATCGTTTTGAGGGTATGTGTATGTACCTATGTATATAGAGAAAGAGGCGGCCATAGAAGGGAAGAAAGAGCAAGGGAGGAGGAAAAGGATGAAGAGGGAAGAGTTGTAGTATAGTTTGCCATAGTTATAGTCTGCGGTCGACGGCTTCTACAATCCCCAGGATTCGCAGCCATTCTCCATGTGCTGTATACATACACATACAATATACATACATGTGTGCTTGTGTCAGTGTGTGTGTGTTTGTGTGAGTGTGCACTCAATATAATTTAATATTTTTCGATAGCAACAACGGCAGCTGAAAGTAATTACTTTTATGTGAGATTAGATATATTTATGTGTTTGCAGAGACAGAGAAAATGCACACATGCACACATCCACAGTGCGGAGGGGCAGGGGGGGTGAGGAGAAGGACGAGGTGAGGAACTATAGAGAACGGAAAGGATATAGAAAGCCCGTTGCATTGGGGACCCCACTCCGCGCTAATTCGACATCAGCACAAAATTTTTTAATGGCCTGCGGCGAAGCTTTTCCAAACTCACGGGAGAGAGGGAGAGGGAGAGCGAGATCGAGAACCCTACCACCCTACCGCCACCCCCCACCGGCAGTCATAAGTTTGAAATGGGGCTGGGGCTTTTCGGGGGATCCACATCCGCATCCGCACCCCCTTCCAGCCTGGGCTTACATTTTCGTTATTCTTTTGAGGGTCGCGCGCCGCATTTAAGTGAAGTGCAAACTGCAAAACTACAAAACTGGGTTTCGTTCTCTCTCTTTTATATGGAAGGGAACGGCAGGGAACGGAGGGGTACGGAAGGGTTGGGCTGCGTCTAGGGGGTGGTGTGGCGGGGCTGGAATGGCTGTAATGGCTTCATATAACTATAAAATATATAAGCTGTGTGCCATTGTGTTGACTGTCCGACTGGCATGAGAAATGAGTGGGCGGCGCCGGCAGTTGCCGCTGCCGTTGCCGTTGCCATTGCCATTGCAACATTGCATGCGGCCGGTGCGGCAAAAGTTGATGAAAACTGTTTTGATTGCGGTATAAAATGGAGGAAGGCACCATCACCAGCACACCCACCAGGACCACCAGCACCCCGACCCCCTTCAGGTGGTGGAATGATTATGAACGGAAATGGAACGACACAGCCACTCCCCCACTGACACAAAAATGCAACGAGGGGCGGAGAGTGATGGGCTTGAGGAGTTTGCCTGTTTCTTGGAACCAATTTCTATTTCCTATCGCTTCATTCTGGTCTTATCTAAAGAAGGGAGATAAATGCTAAATAAAGAAGCCCATTGATAGGTCTTAAAACACAATAGAGTCTAAAGTCATACAATTCTATATGTAAATACGTATTCACCTATTAATTAGCTTAGAGCGGATGCAAATATTAGATGTCGCTAAAGGCTGTCGCGTTTGCTCTACCCGATACTTACTCGTATTCCGATGTTTCCCGAGCATCGGGTTCTTTGAAGCTTAAATGTAGAGAGCGCTCGTTTTTCTGGCTGGCAGGAAATCGAATAAATACGATACCTTTCATTAGGGGGACTCTAATCTTCTTAGGGACTGTCGACTGTCGGAGAATCTCCTTCTCCCTCCGTCTCACTCGCTATCTCTCTGTGTGTTTGTCTGCTTCCCTGCTTATTTTTCCTCGGAGGCAGCAGTGCAGAAATGGAATTTGTTTTGTGTGCATCAAATTGAACAGCCAAAATGTGTGCAGGGTGGAAGATAGATATATGTATGTGTCTGTGTGTGTGTGTGTGTGTGTGTGTGTGTGCTCAAGGCATTAGCCGCCAGGTGGCGCCATAGCTAATCTCCCGTCCAGATGCAGATGCAACCGGAAACGAAACGAAACTGAATGGAATGAAACGGAAGTAGGATAAGGCGCGGAGAGGAAGGGAAGGGAGAAGAGAGGAGAGGAGCTGCAGCAAACGAACGAAAAGAAAAGAAAAATGATGGCAAAACCCAAACTAAATGGAAATGTTGGAGCCAATGAATGGCATTTTATGCAGGCACTTGGTGGAAACCTCACAACCCCACAGCACCCCCCTTAAAGCGACGACACATGGTATGGCATTTACATATCGTCTCTATCTTGGACTTATGCCAGGCCCCCTCTCTGCTCCTCTGCTCGGCTGTGTGCAGCTTTTATGCAAATTTACAAAGTGCAAATTACACGCTACTAAAGGCTTTCTTTTGCTCGCTCTCTCTTTCCTTCTCTCCCTCTCTCTCTCTCTCTCTCTCTCTCTCTGTTATCGGACGGCGCGACGACTTGTTTGTTTGTGTGTATGTGTGTGAGCGTGTGTGTGTGCCAGTGTTGGTAAATGGCAAACTTAAAAATTCTATTCAAACTTTTCTATACACATGCAGCAGGAGCGGAGCTGCTTTGTGTGTGTCCCCATTCCAGGGCCCAACTCCATTCACACGCCTATCGTCCTCGTCCACAGCCGAGCGAGCCCTCTGCCCTGCAGCTGCTATTTATTTATAATGTGTATGGAGCTCTCCTTTCATCTTTCACTCCGTTGCTACACGTACAATGGGCAGGAGAGCCACAGTGACAGCCACAGCCCCGCAAGAAGAGTCCTTTATGGCAGCCCAGCCGAAAGTGATCGATCTGTTTGGCGAAACATAGTCATAACCCCTCTCTGAAAGAAGATCTCTGGCCATCAAACGTTGTGTGGAATACACATATATTTAATTCAATATATGCATGGATCTCTGGCTATAAAAAACTCAAGCATATGTAGATCATCGGTTGATAATCCCAGCTGCCATACATATCTTTCGCTTAAATCAATTTATATTGATTCGATTGCCTCCTGATGGCAGTTCATTCACATTCATTCATTCATTCAGACGTAATGGAATTTCCATAGTTTAGCCAAAACAAAAATATAAGGAGAAAATGCAAAAATCCAACCATTTTGGCCACTGTTCTTCCTGCATTCTCCTGTCCCTTTGGACAGCTCCTCTTTATCCCACTTCACTCGCTACTCTATATCTTGCTTGCTTTATTTTGTGCGCCTTTTAATGAAAAAGGGCGAAAGATGCAAAAAATAAAATAGCAAAAGTGCAGGAAACATTTCATCAGGCAAACCAAACACACACACACACACACAGGAGGTGGCGCTCCCCTTCATTTGCTAGGCCCTGGCACCTAGTGAGACTGCATCCGAAGGCCCCCTGCACTCGTACTTCAGGCCCATTCGCCATCTCCGGCTCTCGCTACATAAAGCACATTTATCGTGGTTACAAAAGCGTAAAAGAAATGTGTGGCCCAGGGTTCTCTTTCTTCGTTGCTGTTGCCGTGGCTGTCGTCGTCGTCGTCGTCGTCGGCGGCGGCGGCGGCGTTGCTGAAAAATGTTTCAAAAACTGTTTCAGGCTAAATGAACATAAAGCGAACCACTCGGCTCCCCAGCCCAGACTCAAGCCCAAGCCCAAGCCCAGACCCAGCCCCAGACCAAGGCCCAGGACCCTTCCAAAACCACTTCGCCTACAGCTTTGGCTTTGTTTCAGAGCCATCTTTCGAACTGGTTCTGGCTCTGGCTCTAGTTCTGGCATCCTGCTCCCCTGGCCTCCTCGTCGCGGGCGTCATGAAAATAAAGCCAAATTAAAATTATATCCTTTTTTGTGCTGCTGCTCCTGCCACTGGCGCTGACGCTGACGCTGGCGGTTAGTGTCCTTTTGTATGCACAAAAGTCAACTAAGTCGTGCTCAATTTTTATGATGGGAAGACGACCACGATGACGATGGAGAAGGAGAAGGAGACGGAGACGCCGCCACTTTGTGTGTCGCTATAAGCCAAAATGGGGCAGGGGCACGAGTACGGGTACGGGTAAGGGTAAGGGTACGGGCACACTGGCACCAGCTCCCATTCGGCTCGTGGTGCAAATGAATGGCAGGCAGCCGCTTTATGAATGGCCACAAATCCACCCGCTCCCCGGCTCAGCTTGGCGCGGCTCCTGTTGACGGGTCTGCCAGAGTTCAAAAAAGAAAAGAAATTAAATGCACTTCCTTTATGGGGGAGCTTCTCATATTTCGCTGCCCTTACGGCCACCTCCTCCCCACACAATGCGCTAATAATGGAAGTGCACTTTTGACACAAAAGGTGCAGTGGCGACAATGCCTCGCCCTGCTCCTGGCCAGAGTCTCAGTCTCCTGGTCTTCCTCCGCCTCCGCCTCGGCATCGGCATCGGCAGCCTCGTTCTCGTCTTGCTTTTATTCCTGCTCCTGGATTCTGGTCGTAGTCTCGGCCCTGGCCTCCTTTGTCGTCGCCTTTATTGCTCATTCGTTGCAAGGACGATTAGTCGGAGGGGGTCGCCGCCATCTTTTGGCTGTTGCGAATGAGATTAGAAATTTTTGTGGCATTGCTTTCACTTCATTGGGGTCCCTCTCAGGGCAGTGGCAATCCCGAGATTGCTTTTCCTGAACCCTTCGTGAATGCTCGTCAATCTGCTTTTATTCCTTAGCTAAATGCCTTTATTGCGTCATAATTCTGAGTGGCCATCGCTGATGATGATGCTGGTGCTGATGCTGATGATGATGGGGAGCTGATTGAAAAGTTTTCCCGCAGAGATGCAGGGGGTCGTAATGCGTGTGTGACTGTGCGCAAAGATACGAGCACTCGTACAATGGAGCAATGCAGGAAGGACATTATATTGGCCTTTGATATTTTCTGCTGGAACGAGCAAAATGGAAGACAGAATCGTAATTTCGCTTAGATTAAACGCAGAGCTAATCAAATTTGAAGAAAAGTTCCCATGGAGATTGTGTTGGAGTAGTGGATAGATTGTTAGTGGTCACGGATGGATGGTCCTATCATAAGCTGGAGCTTGGACTCCTGAAATCGTTTGGGGCAGCTTCTTCGATTCAATGAACTCTTTCCAAAACTGAAACAGTTGAAAATGCCGACTCCCTCGTGTTATTTGTGGATTCGTTTGGATTCGCACACTCGAATGCAATTAGGCCACCGAATCGGTTTTCAAATTAACACTTATTTCCTGCCAAATATTGCCACTTATACTCTTTTTTTGTATAACTTTGAATAGTTGTTCCCACCCTCGCCGCCGCTCAATTGCGGCACCTTGTAGCATATTGTGGCACATAGATTGGAGTGCAGCTAGAGGTGGAGGTGGAGGTAGGGGTGGTGCAACATTTCGATGGTCAAAAAATCAAAGCGAAATGGCTCTCATAGCCAAATCAAACCAATTCAAACCGAAACGAGACGAGACGGGTGGCGACGGGTGGCGACGGGTGGCGACGGGAGAGGAGAGGAGAGGCGGAGCTAACCAAGGCAAACAAAACAAAATGTGCTGAAGACATTCGAGTGGGCTCTTTCGGTGGCGTATGAGTGATTTACCTGGAATCTGGCAGCGTGGCAATAGGAAGGTGCAAGGGCAGGGACAGGGGCAGCATCATCAGACCCAGAAGGCCAAAAGGTTGGCCCGAAGAAACGTACGGTGAGGGGGAGGGGGAGGTGGAAGGGGGAGCGGAGGAGCTCCTGTGCCTTGGCTGCAGTTCAAATAAATCAAATAAATAATAAATGAAACGAAACGAATCAAATGCGAAATAAAAATCAATGGCACTCACCACTTCAATGAATTGGAATACACATACACTTATAGTCGCACACACACACACACTCTGACAGAGGGATACTTACACACATGCAATTTGCTCCTCGGTTTGATTTCAAATAAAATTTTGCTTCATTGAATCGAATTGAAGCAGCAAAAATGAACGAAAGCCGTGGCAAGTGAACAGAAATTGAAGGAGGTGGAGGGCAATGGATTGAAGGAAGGGGATGGAGATGGGCTCTGGGAGTAGGCGTGGCACAGAGGCAACCAGAACCAGAAACAGAGGCAAAGGCAGAGACAGAGACAGGGAGGGAAAAAGTTGAGCAGGATTCGGCTTCGGGCCTCTCGCCATTTGGTCAATTGCAATTAGAAGTCTGTGAAGAAGTTGGCCACTCTTCAAGAATTCCAATGCGGATCAACCCGCCCGGAGACCATCACCATCCCTAATAAAAATGCAACAGTGCACATAAAACTCTGACCCACATACTGTACATTATGTGTTTATGTACACCCATACAGGCACATGCACACTCAGACCACACACACAGTCAGCAGTCAGGATGGAAAGATGAGAGGGCTGCCAGGGAATGGGTCCGGGTCCGGTTACGGGTCCTGGGTCTTGGGTCTCTTGGAGATGGGAGGTCATCAGGAACAGCAAGCATCCATGGAGACGAACGGAACGGACCCTGAGGGGTAGGAGTGAGGGACAAGAGAAATTGCAACACTTGAAAACTTGAAAATGTTTTCGAGAACTTGCGCTGGCACAAAAGTTTAAAGAGGCCAACTGCAGTCCTGTCTCGGACCCAGGCCCAGGTTCACCTGACGACGTCGTTGGATGGATGCTCATGCCCATGCCCCTTCCTGTTCCCTATGGAAAAAGGTGGAGATCCTCCTAAACTGCACAGTAATTAGTGCAAACAATTGCGCCAGTTTCCGATATCCTTGGCAAGTTTTGCTCGCCCTGTCCTGTCCTGTCCTGTGCCATCCTGTCCCGTCGTGTCCTGTCCCTGACTCACTGCGGCATTTTGTTTCAAGGTTTGCCATTCGGCTCGGCTCCGTCGCCATCTCAAGAACCATTTCAGCTTTCTACAAGTATATTTATAGCCTCAGCATCCTCCAGCACCCATTGGAAATATAAAGCATATTTCGTGTGCTCCCGTCTTTTGACTTTTGTCATAATAAATTGGCAAACTTGTAATCGGATATCGGTTCATTGTTGGCTCCTTCTGCGCCATGCAGCCCTGCGATTCGTGTGACAAAAGAAAAGCCAGAACAGCAGCGGAAAGCAGCTCCGACAGGGTTGCCATAGTTTCTTTTGGGAGGAGTGCTCATTAAATGGAAATGCAAATGGAAATGATTTTGGATTTTTAGCTGAGGCTGAATGCCTGCCTGCGTGTCCCACGCATCGAATATTGAATGACAATACCACAGAAGACATCCTCCAAGGACGCGGCAAGGGCAACAGGGCACTTACCCCATAAATTCAGCCCGTGAAGAGTATCGCATTGCCGCCGATTGACAATTCAGCGATATTGTTTTGGAGTCGCCAGCCAGTGGCTGACCCGCCACATGCTTTTTGATTTACAATTGTTCTTTTCATCATGTACATTCACAGTTTTCGTTTCATTCTCTCAGTTACCTCCGGTCTAGCTATCGCTAGCCACATCTATCGAATATCGCAGGAAATTGAACCAATCGAATAATGAATTTAAATAGTTTTTTCCTTAATAGTTGTTAATCAAATGCATGTCGTTTTAAATACTCTGATGGAACAGGTTGATAGCTCACGGCGATATCGATGGTTATTCATCGCTAACTTACATTTGTACGATGATTTATCGATTGTTTATGCTACAACCATGGCTATTGAATGTGTATTCGATTAATGACCGATAACGTTAAATATTTTTCCATCCTAAAGCCTATTAGTCAGATCAGAAAGAACTTCCAGCCGGCGAAAGCTGGGAACAACCCTGTTTTTTGGCAATGAAATCTGGGCACTAGCAAAGGATAGAAATATTTCATCAATTCTATTATATTATTTCATAGAAATATTCTATCTTTTGCTGGCGAACAGGCAGGAACAACAAAAATGGCGGGAAGCAAGCGAGAAAGTGCCAGCCGACTAGAAAAATATAATAAAAGAAAATAAATGAAATCTAATTATGGCAATCTTAAGGCAATATATTATTGCTATATTTCTGCTTGCTTTCGTACACAAATTGTATTTTAAACAAACAGGCCTGTAAGCCTGGTTCCACTCTGCCGAACAGATTTTCTTATCCGAGTATAAGGTTTTAAGGCAAACAATATTTAATATCGATAAATAGCCCGAGCTACCAATCGAGCCCATCAACCAATCCTTTTCAATGCACATTTCTCCTCAGAACCCCACCGAATCGTAGTTCATTTGGTCGCAACTCCATCCGAATCCCACTCATACTATCATCCCGTCTCAAGCCAGTCCAAGCCACAGCTCACATTTCCACCCCTTCACCTCTGATCAGGGTAACCAATCCAAGCCATCGATTGGAATTCCAAGCTGGAGACCTTCCAAGTTCCTCCTCTGCGTGCCAAATGACATTTGGACATTCGCTCCCCATTCCCTGCTTCCGATTTCCCTCACACAAGAGAACAGGAGGCACCAGCTGTACATACTCGCAGATACGTAGATACATAGATACCAGAAGAAGCAGGGGAAGTACGGGTACTCAAAGCTCCCCTGCTTCGGCTTCCTGCTCATTTTCCTCAGACAATTGTTGGACATTCAAGTAATTCCACCACCGCCACACACACTAACACACCCTCACTCACACTCACATTCACGTACATCCAACTTTCAATAACTGAATAACTGAATTATCCCTCCGCCCGAAAAATGCTTTGAGATTTCCCCACAAAGAACTCCCCAGCCACACAGAACAGACAAAGATACATATGCAGATACAGATACAGATGCCATGTAGAGAACGCACTCCTACTCCTACATACACAGCTCATGTGACAAGGCCCATTCCATTCTATTCACCCCCTGTCTCTATCTATCTCTCTCTCTCTCACTCTCTCTTTCTATACATACATATACTCGTATACAATATATATATATATACCTAGACCTATACATATGCATACTCGTACCAAGAAACAGATAAAATATTTTAAATATCTTTATATAAATATTTCTTCAAATTATTGCATACTTTGAGTTTTCTTCGGTTTGTCTTAGAGACAGAAGCAAATCAATCCAATCGTTTATTTTTATCCCCAAGTTACGTTAATCCGATAATACATAACTACAAAAACTACATACAACAATTGTTCGATGTTTTTTCACTTTTCAATCTTATGATTTCATCAATCACCAACCACAAATTTGGAAACAGCAAAAAACAAAAAAAAAAAAACCAAAAAAAATAAAAATATCGAAAACAAAATCTAAAAGAGAAAGAAAAACAAAATAAAACCAATGAAAATAGCAAGCATTCAAAGT
Organism: Drosophila persimilis; assembly: GCF_003286085.1. Lineage (NCBI taxonomy): Eukaryota > Metazoa > Arthropoda > Insecta > Diptera > Drosophilidae > Drosophila > Drosophila persimilis. The sequence continues at coordinate 5,903,087 of NW_020825312.1, forward strand.
TTCTAACAGATCAATTTCTATCTTTCCCCATCCAAAAAAAAAACCAAACAAATTCCGAAACTCCCCAATCGCCATCGCCATCACCATCTGCGCCATGGATCTTGGACACATCTCCACATCCCCACAGTCGCGTGTCTGTGATGCGAGGTCAGGTGATCACTCCTCAGGGACTTGGCATCGTCGGCATTCGTGTCTCCGTAGATCGGGACTCGCGCTTCGGGTTCACCCTCACCCGCCAAGGAGGCTGGTAAGTACAATCCATTGATATCTGTATATCTGTATTGTATGTTTTCAAGGGATTCTTTACATTGAACATGCATGGGAGTATTCCCATATACAGAAAATCAACCGCAAATTACATTTCCGTAACAGTAAACAATTTATTTTGGAACTGTCTTTGGCCTACCTCTGAGGAGGCTATAAGAACACCGGCGATTATACGTATTTGATATATGCAAATTACTTACGTATGAGTAGATTCTCATTATCCGAGTGGGGACTGGCTCTGGCTCTGGCCTGGTCCAACTTTTAGTCTTGATTAAATTTCTGATGATGGAATCTGCAGATGATGGCCAGCAGCTACGCCAAAAAAATAAAAAACAACATCAACAAAAAAACAAAAGAAAAAAAGTAAAAAGGTACCATACCGCAGAGCGACCAAGTTATCAAATTTTTAATTAAATCTTTTGCTTTGATGTGGCCCCCGTCAGAGCTCGGAAACTTCTTCGGGCCGCTGTCCCCAAGTCCAAGTTTGCGCAAGTGGTTAGCATAATTAGAGCAGACTACAGGGCAGGCCATGGCAGGGCAGACAACAGGGCAGGGCAGGACAGGGCTGGGCAGGGACAGATTGGCATTGGCCAGCAGCCGCAAAGTATAGGCCGAGCCAGGCCGGGCCGGGCCATACGTCCGGAGTGCCCGAGCTGGGAACACATTAGTTTCAATTATTTGACATTTTGTACGAATTGCTTTCCAGTCAAAGAAACAGCAACAGAAGCAGCAACAAAAACAGAAACTTCAAGCAGTTCTGTATAGTTCTCTAATTGAGCCCATCAAAGATGCATAGACAGGGAACGAGTGCGAGTGGGAATGGGAATGGGAATGGTAGTGGGAGAACGGGTATTTTGCTATCTGGAAAACGGGGTATGGACGGAGAGACGGTTGCTGTTGCTGTTGCTGTGGCAGGGCAGTGGCAGTGACAGCCAGTCGGCAATCCAATATATCTAATATAAATATTTTTGCAGTTGTTTTTCCCCATTCTTTTGTGGGGGATTGGGGTTGGAAAAAGGATTTCCGTTTGCTGCCATCAGCAACATTGTTTGCTCTCTCCTGCTGTTCTGGCATTTTCTTTTCCCTTTTGTGTATGTACGTGTGTTTGTTCCGTGTGTGTGTTGGCCAATTTAAATAAACATTTCGCACCCGTCCTGCCCTGATTCTATTATGGCCAAGCAGCAGTAGAAGCAGCACCAGGAGCAGCAGCAGCAGCAGCAGCAGAAGAAAAAGCTTGCCTCACGAACAAAATCTGTGCAATAGACGGGCGGTCGGGCGGACGGACGGACCCACAGCTCCAACTGTCTGATGATTATTTGTGTTTACTCCCAGGGACGGACTTTGTTTATTTCAATCTCTCACACACACTCGCATTAGTCTGGGCAAACAGTCAGGTATATGTATGCGCATTCGTACACTACACACCATATCTATATGGGCCAGACACAACACGACTCCGCACACAACACATATCCTCGGTGATTATTTCTTTTTACCTTCTCGTACGAGTAGATGCGGCCATAATTTCTCATTAGGCCAATGGCCAAGTAAGCGATGCCCTACCCGGCTCTGAAATATGTGCCTGTCGTCTGTCTGGCTTTCTGGTGGTCACACCTTCGGCGCCTTGCCGTCAGTTTTTACCACAACGAGCCAAAGAGGAGCCAAAGACGAGCCACAGCCGAAGCCGGCCTAAGTGTGTCAGATCCCCACTGACATATGAGAATTTTCATCAGTAAAGGAATATCAGCGTTTAAAACAATAGTGTTTAGCATTTTGAAATCCCACTTTACTACTGAAGGTGCGCTTATGCAGAGAGAGTCTAAATTCCGATCGTATGAGCCTTGGAAATCAGGCAACAGCAGTACCGCACCGAATCACAAATATGTCCAGATTTCCAACTTGTTCTGGAACTACTTCCGGTGGTGCTGCTGCTTCCGCTGTTGCTGTTGCTGTTGCTGCTGCTGCTGCCGCTGCCGCTTGGGCTTCCCCGTTGTTATTGTGGCATAAATTCCTCAGCTTTTATTTATGTATTTTTATTATGACAACTTTGTTGTTATTTATTTCCCCGCCGCCTGCTGCACGGCTTTCTCTCTCTCTCGCTCTCTGTCCTTTCTTGGCTTATTTGAGGGAATTTAAAGTTTTCTCTGTGTCTTGGCCTTGTTATTTCTTATGTTGCTGTTGGCCTCCGTCTGCCTCTGCTGCTCCTGCTGCTTGTCCTGTTGTTGGCTGGCAATAATTCCTGTTTATGTTCAAATTATTTTCGGCTCTATATAGGAGGGGATATTCGCATCAAGGGAGCACAGTTGGTCAACACTCTAGGACCTCGTTTCGTGCCAAGCTGCAACAACTGGCTGGGACTGGGGCTGAGACTGAGACTGAAAAGCGCTGCTCGCTGAAGCTTTTCGGATTTACTTCTGATTGTTACTTACTTCCACCGAAGGTTTATTTATTTCTCTGAAAAGTTTTACTGCATCAAAACATGTAAATGGAGTGAATTGTCCCTTGTTCGATTGCATTTTCTTTTTAAATATAACTGGTTTCAAGAGGCAATCGTCTGTGCCTGCCGCGGTCGCTGTGGTGCCCCATTTCGAGGCTCAACTGTGGCTCAACGGTGGATTCTTAGCCAGTTTCCTTTTCCTCTTATTATTCCATGACGATCATATGAACATATCGCTGTACTTTAAAGACCTGTTATGATTCTGATGTAGTACATTTTTCGATGATTTTTCAACTACCAAACAAGAATAAATCGTATCCCAAAGGATCCATCCTATTATCATTTGATATTTAGTTGATATGTATCTTCTTTTAAGAGGTTTCTCTTGAATATTCTGGCTCTCGTAGCATATTTTGCCATCGTACATTCATTGCGTACATATATTGCGGTTCCTTCTGCTGGTTCTTAGGCATCTTCCTGGCTTTGTATTTATAATGTTCATTCCAATTTGAGTTTACTTTTATAAGCTTGCCACACATTCTCCCAACAGCCCAGCCACCCACTCCATACACACACACAAACACACATGGCCGAAGGAGCAACAATTGTTGTTCCACGTTGCCATTTTCCATCCCCTTATGTCTTGACGTTCTCATTGCTTTGTCGGCTGGCTCGACTGGCTCCACTGGCTCCTTGCTTGCTTTCCATTGCTCGCCTTTTCTTAGCTTTTTCTTAGCTTTTCCCATGATTTTCCTTGGCTTTTCTTGTTGTTGTCTGACATGCATTGTTGGCTGTTGTTGTTGTTGTTTTTGTTATTGTCATAGTAATAAAGGTAATAAAAGTCATTATATTGTGCTGCAGGGGATTATGGTTGGCATTTTTTTGTTGCATACGTATTGTTATTAGACTCTTTCTCTCACTCTCTCTCATTCCCTTCCTGAAACGTATGTTTCCATGTGTGCATGTGTGTGTGAGTGGTATATGTTTTCGGGTTGTTGCCTCCGCTAAATGGTCTACCCACCCACACACCACGCCACACACCCCCCGGCTCTGGTCAGGCTCATAAAATCCAATTCAATTACAAATGAATGAATGCGCGCCTGAATGTATGCAATGCCCGGCCACAGCAGACTGTGTGTGTGTCGGCGTGTGTGTGTGTGTGTGTGATAGTACTTTATGCCCGTCCGCCATTATGGCAGCCACAACAGCAGTTGTGCTGGAAAACGAGGAAAAACACTAAAATTAAATTAGCAAAAATTGTAACAAATTTTACAGAATATCCTCGTTTTTCCCCTTCTTCTTCATTTTTGCTGCCACTCTTTGTTAATGCTGTCCTGGTTTATGGTTTCGTTTATGACCCGCTTTGGTCGCCTCTTAAATGGTGGATATTTAATGTTTAATGCCATGTCATTTATTGCAACCCTGTGCCATTTTCCAGTGCAGGGAAACTTAAAGCAATTTTAAAATCCTTCTACTTCTCTCTCTTTCTCGCTCTCTCTGGTATATCGCTATCTCATGCTCAAAGCACAATTAAAAATGGCCATAATTAAATATTTAAAAAACAAAAGTCTTGCTATTTCTTGAGCTTTCGCCTCGTTCTCCTCGTTCTCCGCGTTCCTTTCTGGTCGGTATTATTCTGGTTGTTGTTTTGGCCTTTGTTTTCCAACAGATTCTGCTATTCTTCTCCTGCTGCTTGTTCTTCTTCCGACAGAAGTTTTGTGCAACTTTTTGGCCCCTTTGCCCCGCCGCTGGAATTGGAAAATGCTCCAGCAATAATGGCGGCGGCCTCGGAATCGCCATCATTATATTTAATGCGGCTAACGCATGAGGAGGGGACCGGCCCAGCGCAGCCAAGGAGGGGAGGGGAGCACAATCAAGCAAAAGTCTAAAGTTTTTCAATTTCCAACAAACAATTGAGGTATTATCTGGCCAGACCCCGCCCCCCGTTCTCCATAATCCACCAACAAGTCTGGATTTCTGGATGTTTGGGCATGGGTCTGGGAATGGGTTCGAGTAAAGTTCATTAAAATATTAATTTGCATGTTTGCCTTCTGTACTTTTGTACTTTTGTGCTCATTTCATATTCCATTTCATTCCCAACCACACCATCTTAATCTTAATCGCTATCCGAATTGCTATCCTCAGGTTTGATGTTCTCGTGAATGGCGGAGGAGCGGTCACCCTACAGTTCCAGCGATCCCCGTTCCGCCCCCTGACGCGCACCGTCTTTGTGCCGTGGAACCGCATCGTAGTCCTGCCGCCCGTCCAGATGCAATTGAGCGATGACGACGAGACCACCAGTCGCAACATCAAGTAAGTAGCAGGGAAAGGGATCCACAGGGGATCTACAGGGGAACAGAACTTATGGCTTGCCTGCTTCCAGGGTGGCGCCACTGAATCCGGCCTTGACGTTCCTCAACTCCATCCACTACCACACGGCGGATGAGGCCAATGATGCCAGCAAGGTGTGCATGGACCACGACCACGAGAAGCTGCGACCGCAGCTGATCAGCACTTGGATGCCCAATGGCGTGGGCGCCATGCCCGGCAAGCGGGTTATCTTTGCCGAGACCCAGGTAAGTGGCCCCCCTCCTCTCCTCTTAATAGGTGGGGCTCCTCCTCTTGTCGTGTGGCCATCTCTGTAGAGACATTCTTCGCTCTTGCCCTAATGCCATTCCTAATTAGCGGCCTGGCAGCATCTGGACCGGCGCAGCGCGCAGTTTTAATTAATTTAAAGTTTGCCTTAATGACATTATAACTTTGCATCTGGCAGTCTGAGCAGGAGCCGGAGCCAGAGCCGGAGCAGGGGCATGAGCACGAGAAAGGGCAGCCCTGGCAGGACATTAATTCTGCTTGGAAAGGAGCCCGGGCCCCTACCCGTACCCGTACCCGTACCCGTGTCCGTGCTCGGGGCACGTTTAATTGCAGCACTCGAGGCTGTCCAGCTGCGGTCCTCTGATGACCTTCTCTCTCTCGCTCTTTGTTTCCCACAGATTGTCCAGGAGTCCATACAGATACCCGGCTCGGACCTGCACCTCACCTACCAGTCGTCGCAGGCATCGGGCTACCTGAGCATCGTCCGCATGCGACTGACCTCGGAGACGATACCCACGACCCTGACCCATGTGCACGTGGGCGTGGAGATCGAGGGGGCGCTGCACGTGAAGACGTACGAGGCGGACCCCAACCTGATCCACACGTTCGCGTGGAACAAGCGCAACGTGTACCGCCAAAAGGTGTACGGCGTGACGATCGCCCGGATATCGGTGGGCTACCAGCACACCACCTGCCAGACGCCCGTCTGGATTACCCAGACAGCCAAGCTACAGGGCTACGACGTGGACATCTCGGACATTGGCGGCTGGGGGCTGGACATCCACCACCACTATAACTTCCACGAGGGGATCCTGCAGAAGGGCGACGGCAGTACGCTGCACATGAAGGAGTACCCGCGCACCGTCAAGGTGGTGATGGGCACCGGCCTGCAGCGGCCCCTCAACTGTCCAGACTACTGCAATGGGGTGGCCAAGGACGCCAAGTTGCTGACTCCCATCGCCCTGGCCACCGGCCCCGATGGCAGCCTCTACGTGGGCGACTTCAACCTGGTGCGCCGCATCACGCCCGACGGCAAGGTGTTCACCATCCTCCAGCTGAGTGCCACCCAGGTCTCGTACCAGTACTACCTGGCCGTGTCGCCCGCCGACGGGCACCTGTACATCTCCGACCCAGAGCGCCACCAGATTCTGCGTCTGCTGCGCCTCGAGAAAGTCAAGGACCCGAGCATCAACAGCGACCCGGTGGTGGGCAGCGGCCAGCGGTGCATCCCCGGCGATGAGGGCAACTGCGGCGACAGCGGACCCGCCCTAATGGCGCGACTCTCCCACCCCAAGGGGCTGGCAATTGCCGCGGACCGCACGATGTATATCGCGGACGGCACTAACATCCGGGCCGTCGACTCCAAGGGCATCATCCACACCCTGATCGGCCACCATGGCCATCACAATCACTGGAGCCCGGCGCCTTGCACCGGCACCCTGATGGCCAACCAGGCGCAGCTCCAGTGGCCCACCGGCCTGGCCCTCAGCCCCCTGGACGGGTCGCTGCACTTCATCGACGACCGCCTCGTGCTGCGCCTCACCTCGGACATGAAGATCCGCGTGGTGGCCGGCACCCCGCTGCACTGCAGCAACAACGGACAGGACAGCCGCGTTAACAAAACAGCCACCGACAACGTCCTAGGCACCGTGCTGGCCATGGCCTTCTCGCCCTTCGGCGCTCTCTACATAGCGGACAGCGACTCGCGACGCATCAACTCCATTCGAGTGGTGGACACGGCTGGAAACATGAGATACTTTGCCGGCAAGCAGGAGGGCACTGGGTAAGTACACATCTGCCATTGAGTCACGAGGATCTTTACATAGGTTGGAGATAGATGTACAGCTTATCAGGGCTTGGAATATATACATCCTTAAACTTGTTTCACACCAAAACTGTGTAGTATTGAGGGCTCTAGCTAGATAAAGAGACTTTATTTTTCATTTTCCAGACCCTTTGGTGTTGATAACTTGTTAATAAAAACAAACTGAACATGTTTCCCAACCATAGAGCACCATTTCTGTTCCTTTATCGATCATTTTCCACCAATATACGTGGGAGGTCATGAGAAAAAGGCATAAATCTGAGTAGCGGGTGTCGGATACATTCCACTATCGCATTCATGTTTGTTTTCACACTCAAATATTGACTGGGCCCGGGTCAACATGACTGCCAATGTGGTCGAAGCACCGCCGCTGGACTAAACTCAATTCGATTGCATGGTGCATGGAGCATGGTGCATGAAGCATGGGGCAGTGGGAAGGGGGCTGGGGGAATGGGGAAAGGGGAAAGGGGCACGCGGCTGAATAGAACAGAAAACTGAAGCGGAGCTGGGTTTGACTCCACTCGGACTTGTTTATGCGCATACTTGACCCAATTAAGTGAACTCCGGGCTATTTGCATATTGCCGAGCGATATCACCCAATTTTTCAAAATGTCTACCACCAACGACAAACGGGACACATACACACACACACACACATGCACTCACAAACGCAGTGGTAGAGGGTTAGCCGAGAATATAGGGGATATAGCGAGGCACAGCAATGGACGACAGAGTGGGCATAAATAATAAAAAATTCAGCAAGAGCAGCACAAAATATCCAATGCACCAAAACGGCCATAAATGTCATGCCAACTAGGCAAATGCCCCAAAGAGTGTCTATCTACCTCTCTCTATCTCGCTCTCGCTCTCCCTCTCTCTGTCCCTGTCTCTCTCCTGCTATGCGTTACCTCTTTCGATGTGGAGCGGAGCTCTGTTAACTTTATTTGACTTTATTAACCCGTTTTGAAGGCATCGGAAACGGTGACCAGAAATTAATTGGAATTCTCACATTGGGGAATTTCATTGTCTGATTTTTCATGGGCTCCTCCTGTACTATACAACTAGTGTATGTATGTGTGTTTGTGTGTGTGTGGACCAGAAGCACTAAAGCCATTTGCATTGCTGCATTGATTAAATCGCGGTGGGGATACCGGGGACACATTCATGATGCAGCAGCAGCAGTCAATGAACTTCCCTTTCTGGGGCAATCGAGTCAAAAATTTAAGAGAAAAGAGAAAGAAAAGTATTTTCGGGTTCAGTGTTGGACAGCGTCGCGCAGGGTTGGTACCATATCAGAAGTGTTTTCAGGGCGGATGTGAAATAGATTTTTGAATATGAAATAAGGATAAAACGTGTAGGATTATAGCCAAAACGATCAGCTCGAGAAAAACAAGTGAAAAAATCGAATAGGGAATATACTCGCCTGAAATGGCATTCAGAAGTTGAGCACAAGAATCGATGTACTAAATCGGAAGTACGCATCACGGGTAGTGGCTATCCCTATCGGTATATCATGAAAGGCTTAGTCGGCTACCACCACACACACACACACAGAGGGGAAAAAAAGACGTGGAGTGAGGTCCAGCCCGGCAGCCCGTACTCTACTTTTATGAGCCCCTCCGATTTACATCGCAAATTTTACACTAAACCAATTAATTTGGTTCTTTGAGTGGCGTCCAAAAAAACGGAGTGGTTGCTGAAAATTGACGGGACCGGGACCCGAGAGGGGAATTATGAGGGGAGGAGGGAGCAGAAGTAGAAGATAGGTGGGGGTGGGGATAGCCAGCGAGTGAACCAACAATTTGTGCAACTTTATTCAGTTCCGGACGAGGGTCCACAGTTTATTTAAGCAAATAGAATTCCAGGGAGCACTTTTATATGGGCACCGAACCAGGGGTCATGGGAATGGCATCAGGTGCCGGAGGGGTCCAACCGGAGGTGGAGTTGGAGGTGGAGGTGGGATCCGGATGGATGGTGGGTCAGTGGGATGGGGGACAGTACGGAGGCGTGGCCACCAGACGTGGCAAAGTAATTAGCGGCCGTCGCGCCACAGACAGAAACTATAAATCAACTTTTTTTTACCCCCTTTTTCGTTTTATTGTTGTCTTGGGTCCTTTTTCTTCGTCTCCGGTTTTCTTGTGTGTGTGTCCGTATCCGTTTCCGTCTCTCTGTCGGTGTCTGCTGTGTGGGCGTGTCCAGCGATAAGCGAGCCACCGGGCTCCCCCTTACTTTAGACTTTGGAATGTTTATCGAACAAACAATGTCATCATAAATACGCGTTCCGGGTAGGAACAGCAGCAGCACCGGCACCGGCAGCGGCAGCGCCAGCGGCAGATAGGGGTGCGACCAGGGATAGTCAGGAGATGAGGAAGGGCCTAGCAAAACCCATTTCCTGTTGCACCACTAACTCTCAATCTATCCATCCATCTATCTTACCGTAACCCGAGCAGCTCCCAGACCTGCGAGTGCGCCATTGGCACCGGCAGCAACGGCAGCTCGGCCTCGGCCGGACTAGGCGGGGCCAGTGGTGGCGCCTACTCGACGACCGTGAACCCGACACGCAATAATGGCGGCACCACCCCGACGACCCCGGCGGGCGGAAACGGAAACAACGGCAGCGCTTCTGCCTCCACCTCGCTCCCCACGGGCAACGGCAGCTCCGCGGCCTGCATCTGTCCTGGTGGCATCGGCATCGGCACGCTCTCAGGCTCTGGCTCTAGTTCCGGCTCCGGCGCGGGCACAGGCAACGGCGGCGGTACCCTGGCCAGCATCGTCGGCGGCGGCAGTCTCATGTCTACAGGACCCACCACTACCACCACCGTGCTCTTGGGGGCGAAGACCACGGCCTCGGGCATCGGCAGCGGTGCGACCCTCAACGACGACGGAACCCTAAGCAACGCCGAGACCCTGCTCTCCTCGAACGCCCGCTTCCAGGCTATCTCGGCCATTGCCGTGGCCCAGGACGGCGTCATCAATGTGGCAGATCAAGGTGAGTGGATTTTAAATGATACTTATCAAATTTATAAATTATATATCTAAGTTTATGTTAGTCAATTGGACATATAGAAAATACCGAATCGATTTGGTGGGATTCGGTGGGAATCGGTATTCGTTTATGGGTTTTTCATCTCGCTCACTCTCCATTTGGTTTTCTGGTAGAGAGAATCAGCAAGTAATGCACTTCTTTTCTGTTTTTTAAAGAGCATTAAAGAGGCATGAGTAGAGCAGTCATTTTATGAACATTGAAGAAGTTTCATACAAGGCTATAATAACTAGCTTCTAAATATCTCCCTGATATCTAGCATATTTTCGGTTTTGGTATCAACCGAATCACATTCCACACTCAAATAGATACCCATTGGGTCGTACACTTTTACTGGTATACCCTGGTATTCCTTATTTAATAATATAGTATACACTTATACATATGTACTTATATTCCCCATATACGTATATACTGTCATCAGATATATAAAAATTAGTCATCCTCCCACGCTGTGTGGCACGGCAGAAGCAAATTGTACACAACCCCCGACACATTCGCATGGAAAATGGAACATTTCCTTTGGCAAATTTTCCACTTCTGCTTTTGCTCCTTATTCACCATTGTTCTTTTTGTGTGTGTGTATGCGAGTGTTAACAAGCGGTAAAGAGGGAGCGAAAATAGGACGTGGGGAAAAACAAAAAATGTTAACTGCTGGCACAAGAAATACCAAAAATATGTAATCGAAGTTCGGAATATTGCAAAACAAAAAAAAAAGCAAGAACATTGCAAAGAAAATTATATGTACAAAAAAAATAATGATGACAGCTACAACAATAAGACAATAACAACAACAACAATACCACAACATAACCTTAAGAAGAATTACAACAACAATCTGAAGAACACCAGAAATAACAGCCACAAATAAAATACAAGAAGGAAAATTACTGAAACAAAAAACCTGACTTGAGGGCAACCACAAAATGATATTTTTTAGTTCACAAACATTTAAGAACAAAAAAAGCTAACAATAAAGCTAACGAAATCAACTATAAACCATGTGAAAAACTCAACAACAGATTCTATAATTAACTTTTAAACTAAACCTTAGCAGCAACGTGTACAGTGAGCTCAACAACAACAACAAATGTACAACAGACTCAACAATACACTCAACGACAACCAGACCAGCAAATTCTTTAAAAATAAAAAAGCTCAATAGCGACATATTTAAAAAACTCAACAACTCCAACAACAAGGGAACAAACGGCGGCAGAAACATCGCTGAACAATGAAAAAGCATCGAAGGAACAAGCAATTGCTGTTGTAATTGGCCATTATGTCGCTCGAATGTCGAAGACTGGGGTGGGGTGTGTACCCCAGGGAGAAAAGGACCCAGTGGGGCCGGAATGGGGATGGGACTGTAATCGAAGGTACTCGAGGAGTTGGAGAGTCCTGAAAAGGAAAAAGCGAAACCAATTTCCGTTACAATTCGAACGAGGACAAATTAGGACCCACACACACACAAACACACACCCACACACCCACAGGTAGCACCCGCTCTTCAGCGGAAGAGGGAGAAGGCGAAACACAAAACAAAATGGCTGCCAATAAGTGAAAGAAAAAGCGGGAGAGAGAGAGCGAGAGAAGAAGCCAAATGTGAAAGCGTAAGCGAAAGCTCAAAAAACATCGAAGGTATAAATTTGAGTGCATTAGCAAAGCGTAATTTGATAAGACCAAAAACGTAATTAATAAATTTCCACAATGGGAGAGGGTGGATGGATACGGATGGATAGATGGGTGGTTGGATGGACTGGTGTGGACTGGAGTGGAGTACGGCTCTCGCACTCCGGCGCTAACGATGGGTCGCACAGACTGCCGGATGGACAAAGGGTGGTACGACCATTCAGTGGCGTCGAATGCCAGGCAACGCAAATTAATGACGAGCCAGACATGGGGGTCGGGGTTGTTGCTGGGCAGAGGCTTCTGCTGAGGCTCCCAGTGGCCATGGCCATGGCCATGGCAGGGGCAGGGGCAGGAGATGAAGCCGTGGAAAGCAAATCAATGGCCATAATTAATCAAGTTTTAGTCGTCGACATTGCTGTGCGGGGGTGGGGAGCCTGGGAACACGTGTGAGTGATTGCTGCCCAGTGTCTCTACCACTGCCCTCCCCCCCCCCCCGTTTCTTTCGCTCTCCCTCGCTTTCTGCAAAAGTGTGAAAAGCGAAAAAGTGAAAATCAATCTTATTACCTACGCGGAATCGAATTGGCCAACTTTACCTTCCACCCCGAATCTTCAGACCCAACTCAAGACCCACATCCCACATCCCATATACCAGCCCCAGCCGTAACCCACTCCGCCCCTGAAACACATTAATCAACAGTCTGCTGATGTCTTCTATGCGAGTGTGTGTGTGTGTATGGGTTTGTGTATACTCGTAGATATATGTGAATATACATAAATGCACCCCGTGTGTCCGCTCGGAGGCTTAGCTCAAAGTTTATGATGCTTCCCCATTGACGCTTTGCCGCTGGAGCCTCCACGCTTTGCTCCACGCAAATAAGCTTCATTAAAAGCTCACAGCTTAAGTGGAGTGCGTGCTCTTCTGCCCCACCTCCCCGCTAGGGGTACGTGTGAATGTGTGCCAATGTGTGTGTGTGTGGGTAGCATTAATTACGCTGCCAAGAATAGCCAGAGGGAGGGTCCAACAAATGGGAATGTATTGAATGCATTCGAAAATATTCACAAATGGACGGACGGATGGAAGGACAGAAAACACACCCATCAACATTTCGGAATCAATAAGTCAATACGAGTATCTATGGAATCACGCTTCTATTTATGAAATGATGAAATTTTTTAAGTGTAGTAATATTATGTCGAAATACTTTCCATCGATTGATGTACCATTGGTGCTACCTCTTGGGCTACAAGATCGTCTGTCTCCTCCAAGAAGCTCAGCTGTGAGACATATTCTCACTTCCAGTGCAATCCATCAACGCGGTTGAGTCTCTATCGCTTGGACATATGTCAGAATGTCCATGAAGACTTAAAGCATAGAGAGAGGAGAGTGATAGAGTCCGTAAAAACAAAACCCCCTCGAAAGCGGGGGCCCACAGCCAACACAGCAACACACAATCGGTGACACAATGGTGGGAACGGAACCCTTTGCACTGGGCACAAACAAGTTGTTCAGTTTATGGGGCCATTACATTACATTACAGCAGCCACCATACTCAGAGAGGTGGTGGTGGGGTCAGGACAAGTGGTTCTGGTGGTTCAACCTCCAGCGGAGTGTCACACATTTATTGCATTGAAATTCGCTCAATCGTTGCCCTGGCGCCCTGGCGCCCAGCCAAAGACCCCTAGACGCAGCCCAGCCACAGCCACAGCCCCCACCCACCCGGCACCACCCGAAGCGACTAAACCAGGCCACACCCAACAACAGTCCCAATTACAGTCCGGTTGAGTCCTCCCACGAATACCCGAAACCCAAACGCTCCTCTAAAATGAGACCGTAATGGCTTACGCTCCAACTGCGCCTGGAGCAGGAGCAGGAGCAGGAGGACGTCAGGGATGTGTCTCGGATGGAGATGGTGGCGGTGTGGTTCGGCGCGCGCTGCGTCCGGGTAAATGAACTGTAACGCAATCAAATCAACACTGCCAGACCGCAGTCCCAATCCCAATCCCAATCCCAATCCCCATCCGCATACCCGTGCCAAAATATAGCAACAACAGCAGCCCGAATAACCCCACAATGTATTTAATATTTTTATTGTGATATGTGTGCAAAGGAGCAAAAGCTCCATGACTGTTGGGGCCAAACCAAAAAGCATAATTCGTAATCAGTGGGGAATTGTTTCATACGATAATTGTACGAAATTTATGGCCTTCCTACGTAGTACAGGCCATTGGAAATGGCGATGTCGGATTGATTCTGTGTCGAGGTTGCAAAACCTCGGAACCTGGAAGAGTAATACTTAATCATGCCAATCTTTTTCTGGATATATTTCTGTTTTAATATTGTTCAAGATATTCAAATTATACCTTTTAAATTCATTGGAAAACTGTAATCACAGTCTTCAACGCTGGGCTAAGATCGAGCCATATCCGTGGCATACTCTTTCGATCCTGCATTGATCGGTGGTCCAGATGCTGCGGATTATAGAAAGATATACATAGATTTCTGTTGTTGTCGAAGCAGTGATGATGTTACGTTAATGTCCTCTAGCAGTGTCACTCCTCCCTCAGGACCCCCCAGTCTTATACAAAACGCTGTCATCGTCTTTGTTGTTGCCTGTTTGGAATGCAAATCCGAAACGGGCTGAAGGCGTGGCGCTGGGGTGTGTGGGGTGGTGGGGTGGTGGGGTGGTGCGTAGCTGCGGAGGGAATGAGTAAATTTATGCAAATCCAAAGCGATTTCCAACACTAACTAAAATGAAACGGGGCTTCAGAGTCAACAACAGTGGGCGGGAGTGTGGGTGGCACTAGTGCATTGGTCGATGTGCACTGGGTTGGTGATGAAGCTGAGGAAGCGGTGGGCGGAGGGCGGAGGATGAGGAACAAATTGCACAAAAATACTTAAGACAGAGGAAAGACTCATAGAGCATACCTACGCCATTTTGTATTTGTGCACTTGCAGTGAATCAAAACTTGGAGCGTTTTATGAGCAGAGAGAGGGGTGCTCTGGGAAATCGGGAAATGTGGGGTGTGGGCAGAACTGTGGCTGTAAAAACAAACAGCTGCCAGAATCTGGCGTTTAGCTTAAGCAAATGATCAACAATCCGAAGGAGACAGACAGAGAGAAAGAGAGAGAGAGAGACTGGCGAAGGGAAGTGCGAATAAATTTGATGACCAGTTAAAAGGAATTGTCTAAGACCATCACAAGACTCCCGGGAAGCAGAAACAGAAACAGAAGCGGCATAATAGTTTGGGAACAACAGGCCCCTCCCTCCCTGTCCGTTAACGGGGAGGGAACTCTTTTATGGGCCAGCGGAAGGCAATCAAAATATCCAGCAAATGTTGGTGGCGGATAATAGAGCTGTAGAAATAAAAATACTCCAACTGAAACGTGGCCAAATGAAGGTGAGTAGATAATCATTTCCAATGATTGTGAATTCCACCGAGAGAAGTGCTGTTCTGAGAGACATTTGTCATATGGAGTGTGGCATAATCGAATGGTAAAGATACTGATAATATCCCTTAAGATCTCATATTTATACGTATCTATGTTCTGTACTAAGTAATAGTTATACATATGTGTAGTAGTAGAGGCAATAGAAATTCCATCCATGACTGACATTCGTGTTTACCTTTTGCCAATTGCAGGATCCTTGCATGTCTTGGCCTTGGAGCATTATCTGCCGTCGCACGACGAAAACGGAGAGTTCCACATTCCGTTCCCGCCGTCGAGCGAGATCTACGTGTTCAATAGGTACGGCCAGCATGTGGCCACCAAGGACCTGACCTCGGGCAAGACGCGCTACAGCTTCCTGTACTCGAAGAACACCAGCTTTGGGCGCCTGTCGACGGTCACGGACGCGTCGGGCAACAAGATCCAGTTCCTGCGCGACTACAGCAATGTCGTGAGCTCCATTGAGAATACACAGGACCACAAGTCGGAGATCCAGATCAACGGAATCGGCATCATGACCAAGCTGAGCGAGAAGGGGCGCCAGGAGATCGAGCTGGACTACGACAGCAACACGGGCCTGCTCAACTCGCGCTCCTCCGGCGGCGAGACGTACATCTACCAGTACGACGAGTTCGGGCGCGTCACGGGCATGATCCTGCCCAGCGGCGAGATCGTGCGCATCACCTCCCAGCTGGCGGACAACAAAGGACTCACCATCTACGTGCACGCCTCCGTGGAGTCGCTCTTCTCCCGCGAGCGCGTCGTCGGCGTCGATGCGAACGAACTGCTCGTCCTCGGCGGCGTCCGATCCACCTTCCTGAAACGCGGCCTGGCCCACGCCGATGCAGAGCTGAAGGCCAACAACACCCTGGTCATCCACGGGGCCAACGGAGTGGTGGTCGAGGCCTCTGCGGTGGCCCGGCACCCTCTGCTTGAGGCCGCACTGCCCGTGGAGGCGGAGATGCTGGCCATGTGGTCGCACCAGAGCGTCACCATGGGCGACGGGCTGACCAACTCGATGTATTCGGTGTACAACCTGGTCGGCGATGTCCGTAATCCCCAGCAGACACTCAACCGCGAGATCTGGGTCAACCAGTCGCGCGTGATCGGAGTGGAGTTCGACCAGTTCACCAACCGTGAAACCTTCTACGACGGCCGACGCACCCCCATCCTGATCGTGGCCTACGACCAGTCGGGACTGCCCAAGTCCTACTACCCCACCAATGGCTATCCGGTGAACATCACCTATGACCGCTTCAACCGCGTCGAGGGCTGGGCCTGGGGCCCTGCGGAGCTCAAGTACAGCTACGACCGGCACGGCCTGCTCTCAGAGATCACCTCGCAGCAGGACGGCATCATCTCGTTCGTGTACAACGACTGGAACCTCGTCTCCGAGATCGGACTGGCCAGCCAGCGCAAGTTCGTGCTGCAGTACGACGACGCTGGAGGCCTCCGGCACGTGGTCCTGCCCTCTGGCACACGCCACAGCTTCAGCATGCAGACCTCGATCGGCTTCATCCGCTGCACGTACACGCCGCCGGGCAGCACCCGAGCCTACCTCCAGCACTACAGCCACGCCGGAGCCCTGCTTCAGACCATCCTTCCCGGGGACGGTGCCCGCATCGTTTACCGTTACAATGCGGCCGGCCAGCTCACGGAGGTGGTCCACGGGGACGGACGCAGCGAGTTTCAGTACAACGAGGCCAGCGGCATGCCCAGCACGGTGTCGCACGCGGAACGGGAGCTGGAGTATCGCTGGGACTTCGAGTACGCCGCCGGCCTCCTCACCGAGGAGCGCATCGACTACGTGGCCAAGACGGGGCTGAGCAACGCCAAGTTCAGCTACGAGTACGACAGCCAGCTGCGGGTGGTGGCCCTGCAGGGCCGCATCGGGGGCCAGAGTCTGCCGACGCAGGCCTTTGCCTACGACCCACGCACCGGCCAGCCTAGCCTCATCGGGCAGTTCAAGTTCACGCGGCCCGCCCTCAACCAGACGCAGCTGCACGACGGCACGGCCAGCTTCACGCGGACCGTGGACGGACGCTTCCAGACACAGCGCATGGCCCTGGCCATACATCGGCTGGAGGTGTTCCGCATGGAGTTCTCGTACGGCGTGCACGGCCGCATCTCGCAGACGCGAACCTACACCCGGAACATGGCCGTGAACAGCTACACGAACGTGAAGAACTACACCTGGGACTGTGACGGGCAGCTGGTGGGCGTGGAGGCGCAGGAGCCGTGGGGCTTCCGGTACGACGACAACGGCAATCTGCTCTCGCTCACCTACCGCGGCAACACGATCCCGATGGAGTACAACGCCCAGGACCGCATCGTGAAGTTCGGAGAGGGCCAGTACAAGTACGACGCCCGCGGCCTGGTGGCCCAGAACGCGCGGGAGGAACGCTTCCACTACAACACGCAGGGCCTGCTGGTGCGCGCCTCGAAGCGGGGTCGCTTCGACGTCCGCTACTACTACGACCACCTGAAGCGGCTGACCACGCGCAAGGACAACTTCGGGAACGTGACCCAGTTCTTCTACACGAACCAGCAGCGACCCTACGAGGTCTCGCAGATCTACTCGCCCCGCGACGGCAAGCTGATGTCGCTCACCTACGACGACGTGGGGCACCTGATCTACGCGCAGGTGTACCGCCACAAGTACTACGTGGCCACGGACCAGAGCGGCACGCCCCTGATGCTCTTCAACCAGTACGGCGAGGGCATCCGCGAGATCATGCGCTCGCCCTTCGGCCACATCGTCTACGACTCGAACCCATATCTGTATCTGCCGATCGACTTCTGCGGCGGCATCCTGGACCAGGTGACCACCCTGGTGCACATGGGCGACGGCCGGGTCTACGACCCGCTGATTGGACAGTGGATGTCGCCGGACTGGCAGCGCGTGGCCGAGCGCATCATCACGCCCACGCGACTCCACCTGTACCGGTTCAACGGCAACGACCCCATCAACGTGGGCCACGAGCGCCACTACCCGCAGGACTTTGCCAGTTGGATGCGAACCCTTGGGTACAATGTGGGCAACCTGGTGCCGCAGCTGGCACGCGACCTCTGGCAGCCGCCGGCCCTTTGGGGACGTCCGCCCGCCAACCCCATTGCCCTGAACATGCGCCGACCCTTCGACAATATCCCCACCATGGCCGTGGAGAGCGGCTTCCTCGCCCACCTCAATGTGCGCCGGATGTCCGACTTCGAGCAGCTCTCGGCCCCGCCGCGGTCCGCTCTCAAGTGCGACGTAATGGACCCCTCGCCGCGCATCATCGGCTCCGACACGGAACCGCCCTTCGGCAAGGGCATCGTCGTCTCCCGGACGGCGGACGGGCAGGCCATCGTGTCCAGCGTACCGGCGGCCAATGCGATCTATCGGGACGTGTACACGAGCGTGTTCAACCGCTCGAAGCTGCTGCCCTTCACCTTCGTGGTGCACAACGCCCAGCAGGACTCGTTCTTCTTCGTCAAGGAGGATGCGTGGCGTGCCAGCGAGGACCGGCAACAGCTCAAGCGGCTACAGGGGCAAGTGAACACCACCTTCCACGAGATCACGCGCGAGGCTGCACCGGCCGGGACGCCTGGCTCCAGTGGCTCCGGTGGCTCCTCATCGTCGGCGGTCTCCGCTGCCGGCACCTCGGGCGGCAACTATCTCGACGTGAAGATCCATGGAGCGCACGCAATCATCAATTTGCGGTACGGCACCACCGTCGCCAAGGAGCAGCAGCGCCTGATGCACCACGCCAAGCTCACGGCCGTCCGCAAAGCCTGGCATCGGGAGAAGGAGGCCCTGCGCAGCGGTCTGACCACCGCCCTAGAGTGGACCCAGCAGGAGAGCGACGAGATCCTCAAGCAGAGCTATGCCAACAACTACGAGGGTGAGTACATCCACGACGTGGCCCTCTACCCGGAGCTCGCCGAGGATCCGTACAACATCAAGTTCGTGAAGAAAAAGGGCGCTACCGGCGGCGCCGCCGGGGTGCCCAATGCCCGGCGCAGACGCCGGCGCTCCCCGGACCGCGATATCGACGAGGATGCGACGGCCGAGGAAGCCGTTGCCTGTTAGCTCTTGGACGATGCCCCGATCTCGGAGATGCGATTACCATCCACCCAGCAGCTCTACTAAGAAGAAAGAGAGTGCCGTAACGGCTTACGGCGCAGGAAGCATAATTATTTATATATATATATAGGACTAAATGTATGTTATCGAACAGTTTTTTGATGTCAAGGAACATATATATACGGATTTTTTTTATCGTTAGGAACTAGAGAGGTGCGACAAAAAATGCATATAAGTAGGGACTCGGATCCCATGTAGATGTCATGGATCTCATGGCAGATGCATACATAATCCGAAGTAGAGGTATACCCGTACTCGTCTATGTGTGTGTGTCATCGGCTATATCTAGACAGATACAGATACAGATAATGATACCGATACCGATACACTGATACACCGATATCGATATCGATATCGATACAGTTATAGATACTACCTAGAAGCATACATAGATATACATACATATATGCTATATAGCATAGTGCAGTAGTCATATAAACAGCCCAGAAAATCAACCTAAAACACATACATACATAACCATATACATATGTACATGCATACTCAGAAACAATAAGGCGTGGCAAGGGGCGTCAGATGATTGGGTAATAGTAAAAGAGTAGAACAGTAGAAGAGTAGATGGGATACAGGGGAATGCAGTAGGCAAGGAGGGAATCTTTTTTTCGTGGTACTCGAGCTTTTTGAGACTGGCATAGTTTTAAACGAATCACAAAGCGCGCGGATACGAACACACAGAAACAGACACTCGAACAGACAGACAGACGAATATCCGACGGAGTGGGCCAAGAAGGATATTCATAGCCAGCACCATCAGCCATCGTAAATGTATATAGAAAATATATGGCAATGGGAACGGATATGATATATGAGAAGCGGAATAGAATTAGCCACAGATGGAGCCCTGGCACGCCGTCTAGGCCACACCACAAGCCACACACATAAACGACTACATTTGGCGACACAATTGGGGGCCCGTGGGAGATTTTTGCTTAGCGAAAGCGTTCTCTCATTTGCTTGGCACAGTGTCTCAGCTTCGGAACAAACAGAAACGGAAATCTATTCGAAAAAATGCAGCAAAAAATATTTATTATTAAAAAAGAAACAACAAAATGTAGCTTATAGGCAAAGGAAAAGATTTTTTTTTTTAATTATACATAAAGATATACAAAAATATATATAGGTATATACACAAGTGTGCATATATATATATATATATATACATTTATATATATAGAAATGGATATGTATGAATAGAAACCTATAGATGTAAATTCCTGATAGATAAGCTTAAGTTTTTGTCCTAACTAATTTATTCACTATTATTGCTCGCAGCGGCGGCAAAGAAGGAACATCCACGATCCAAAAAACAACCACAACTCGTCTAAGATCGAAATAAGTCTAATGATACATATATAAATATATATATACTGCTATTATCGTATGGAATGTGAAATGTTATGTTATTATTTATAAGTTTGCTTTTCGAACCCAGCTGAATGCGGCCCAAAATAGAACCCACACATGAAAAAGAATCGATCTAAATAAAGCTTGAAACAGTATTAAAACAGAACAACAACAAACACAATAAACCAAAATTATGCAGGATTAAAGAGGCCGAATACATACGGAAAACTCCAATCGGAAAGATCATTTCAAAAGATCAGTTTCCGTCCAAAATCAGATACAGATACAGATTCAGATTGAGATACAGATACTGATACAGATTCGGACTATGATCGAGAATGAGATGCAAAGTTAGCCCCCAATTCAAGCAGACATATTGGCTAGATATAGCCTCTCTCTCTCTCTCACTTTCAGATATTAATTAATAAATTTATTAACAAAACAATTATTACTGATTTTCACTCGAATCGCTTGAAAGCCCTAACATTTTTCGTTCGTTTTTTTTCCATAAATTGGTGCTTATCGAATTTATTGCAAAAACTATATGAATATATACATATAGATGTAGCTATTAAAGTGCATGTGCATAAATAAGTTGGTCGATTCCTTGCCTCCTAGACATTAGCCGGAAGGGCACCTATGAGAATGAGAATGAGAGTGGACTCTTAGGAGAAATCCAATCCCCAAAGGAGAAACCAAACAGAAAGAATTGCTGAATTAAGTAGTTGCAAAGAAATGAAATCTTTAAGACAAAACACCGACTCAAAACCCAAAAACACACACAAAATGAGGCCAAAACGATCGATCAATTTAAGGAAGAGTATGCTGTACGCAGAGAATGCCCGCTTGTGGAGAGTCCGCATCTGTGGGATAGCGTTATATCAAAAACAAAAAAAAAGAAATTAAAAAAAAAACGGAAAAAAAAGTAGAAGAGAAGAGAAATGAAAAGAAACGAATTACAGTTGCTGGAGTATCTGTGTATATACATTAAGGCTAATCAAGGTAAACTAGTGTTATATCGTATATAGCACCATGCATCGTAATCTAAATACATATATAAAATATAAAGTATATGATATATATAGTATATGAACAGATATCTGTATGCATAAGTGTATACAACATATTTTTTTTGCTTCTTTTCTCCATCGTTGTTGCGCCTAACTAGATGTAAAGTAAACGATACAGAGCAAACGGATATAATATATGATGATACGGAGATGTAAGAGTATTGCGTAAGGTATACACAATACATACACATATATATACTTATGTATTTTAGATATGTATGTGCGTGTGTGGATATGTAGGTGCATGAATGTCATACGATATGGGGGTAGCACTCCACTCCGTGCGAGTGTGCGAGTACTCCTCTCCTCTCGTTTCAGATTTGTGTTTCGTTTCCGTTTCGTTGATTGGCAAACCAAAACCATTTGAAAAAAGAGCAGGAGTCAGTTACCTATTAGAATTTGGCAAGCATATAGGAAAAGGAAAAGAAACGAAAAGAAAACAAAACAAAACAAAAGAAAATAAAACAAAACTTAAATTGCTTCAAAAGCAAACAAAAAAAGAAAAACCAATGGCACACTAAAATTAATATTATGGATTGCCGAAAACTAAGGAGAAAATGGCTTGGAGAATGGGGAATAGATAATAGGAGAACCCACAGAGAAAATAAAAGTGCAGAAGCTGCGGACGGAACAACCAATATGTATGTGTAAATATCTCGAGAGAAAAAGCAAGTATTTTAGTGTACGAGTATTTATGTTAGAGCTACACGAAAACAAAACTAAACTTAAACAGAGGAAACAGAAATAAACCTAAACTTAAACTAAAACTAAACCGAGGGTCAGTCAGAGTCAGCCAGCTCAGCGGAGGAGGATAAGTGGGCGAATGGGAGCGGATGGGAGCGGATGGGGAGCGATGGTCAGAAGAAGAATACTTAGCAAATAAAGAAACAGGGAAACAATTGAGATAAATTAACATTTAAACGTTTTGCACACCACACATGAACGCAAGAAACTCACAGATACACAGACACCCACACAGAACACACAAAAAGACAGACAGGTGCACAGACAGACGCACAGAACATAGAAACACAAATACAGAGGCAGACAGAACTCGCCAGCAAAGCAAACAACAAAATTTAGCAACAACAAGAATTTATGAGATATAATAATTAAATAAACCCAATCCGAAGGCAGCGACAGTTGAGAATATATATAGCTATTATTAACGACAGCTGCAGAAAGAAGCAAAATAAAAATAAAAAAAAAAATACAAGAAGGAAGGAAAGAACGGGAAACCATTGAGAATGCAAAAACCAAAAGATGAACAAATTATATTTATTAGACAAAATAGCAAAGGAGCCAGAGAAGAAACTTAAGAATCTGTAGTATATCGAACTATATAACTCACAAATAGCAAATAAACCGAGGCAAGCCCAGCAAATACATACATACCTAGGGTACACTCAAAATCGTACCCGTACCCGTACACGTACACGTACACTCGTATTGTAGGGAGAATTCCGCTTAAAAGTACGATACCAAACACTGCCCCTAACGTTTTTTTTTGTCGTCTATGTAAGCTGCTTAGTGAAGGACGAGGAAGAGGATGAGTCGCAAACGATTTGGTACGAGTATGACAGAGTCCACACCCAAAAATCCACCCAATTCCCCTAGGCGTATGCATATATCTAACGATAAATGATAAATGAACAATTATATATGGCATTATAGTACCACAGCAGAAAATAAACTAACGTAAAATAATAATTACGATAATTATTGCAATAATGATAATGATATACCATATATATAATGATTTGAACGCAAAACGAGAATATTTTAAGCGTATTATATACATATATACATATATATATATATATATATATATAAACACATATATAAATATATATATATGTACATACATATATGTATATATGAAAAAAGAGGAGAAAATGCAAACGCGAAAAGCGATTTAAATAAACCAAAACCAACACACACCACACAACTTCTGAGGATATCAAGGGTCTAAGAATAAATAAAAACTAATGAATTAATTAAAAATAAATAAATAAATATGAAAACTAAATGTGAACCAATCGCCCGCCGTGTTTTATTTCTATAAAGAGATCACTTAACAGGGATCTTAACGAGGATAAAAGGAATCTTTCATTGCAGCCCAAAGATCCATAAAATAATTGTAATCTATTTGTATGAATTGACTTGCCAGTCAGGCTGCTTGTGTGATAATTGCGGATTGCAGAAATAGAGCAAAACTAAGTGCTAAAGAATCCATAGAGTAAGCTTTGTATAGACGTTTCTACTTAAAGACAATGGATCGTAGAAGATCCGCCGCACCCCCACACTTGCTATTGAAAACCCGGAAAACTGCTGAGGCTTCCAAGTTGGCTCCTACCCCCAAAGATGCTCCCACGGTAACTGCGCCGCTGTCTTGGCCAGAGCGACACACATGCATGCCAGAGTTCGGGTTTGGGTTCGCTTTCGCGTTCGGGTCTCGGTACGGGGCCACAGGCCGGATTTTGGCCAAAGATTTGCCCAGTCCACGACGAGGACAGGACAAACTGACAGGTGGACAGGTGGAGAGGGAGACAGGCGCACAGGCAGTAAGAGAGCCATGGAGCAGCTGCACTAGATTTTAGTGAAATGTTACTACTTCTGGAGCTGGGTCTGGGACTGCCACTGCTACTGTCAGAGCCAGATCCTGAGCCAGTGCCAGTGCCAGTGCCAGTGCCAGTGCCAGTGCCAGTGCCAGTGCCAGTGCAGCTGCAGTTAAATATTCAAATTTATACAAAGCATCTTCAGGTGCTCGTTGAGCAGTTGTGTGTTGCCTGTTTACCAACTACAAACTATGTGTCAACAGCGGCTCAGGCCCGAGACAGATGAAGAAAGCATCTACTTCCTTCTCCTCCGGGCTTCAGGCTGCTGCATTATTTATCTTTAAGGGAGAAGCGAGGCCCATCCACAACAGCAGGAGCAGGAGAAGGAGCACTAGCTCAATCCCCAGCCCCTGTTCTAGCACTCACCTTAGCCGGGTAGCAGGTCGAGGCTGCTTGGGATGCTCTCCATTTTCTGCATTTCAATTACAGACTACCATCATCATCATTCACATTCGCATTCACATCATCCTCATAGACAGCATCAGTATGCGCACTCGGTGCCACTGTTTGAGAGCTGGGCTCTAGCCTAGAACCTACCATTCAGTCAGAGCCAGAGCTAGAGAAGGAGCGAGTACGAGTACGAATACGGGTACGGGTACGCGTACGGGTACGGGTATATTTCGAATCGAAATGCGAGTGCGGGTGTGCTGGAAATTATAAGCGACCCTGGACATGGTTGGGTGTAGCCATATTCCAAATGGAATGCATGAATGTATAATTCCAAATGTATTTATACATTTCACTAATGAGGGATCTGGCGCCTTCTCACATCTCTATCTCTATTTCTACCTCTGGCACTCGACCCCTCCCTGTCCTTGTCCTGATACTAGCGGAGTTTTTAAGCCCCGGACACGGCTAATGGTCACTGGACTGAGAGTAGAAGCAGAAGCAGGATCAGCAGAAGTAGCAGGAGGAGCAGGAGCAGGAGCAGGAGAGAGTCACGTAATCAGCTTACGTAAATGTGCGTGGCTGCGGTCAAATGTAGTTGAAGGATTTGCGCCAGGAGGAAAGAAGGAGCAGCAGAAAGGATTTCCCAGCTGTAATCCAGCGGCCAAGCGGGGTGGCACTCTGAAGCGATGGACGATGAAGCGATGGACGATGAAGCGATGGGGCAATATATCGTAAGAGTAAGAGCCAATGCCCAAAAACAAGTCGAGAGGAGTCAATGGTTTCAGGAGTCAGTAGACTTATCCTTTCTTGAGCATGCTTTGTAGGAATTGCCATGGGTGCAACTTCAAAAGAGCAATATTACGAGCATCTAGACATCGTTTTCACTCATATGGGCTCTAATTAATGAAGTATGGTTCTATGAGAGTCGGATCGACCTCTGTTTGAAAACCATTTGACAGAAACCAGCAGGCCTTGAATTCGGTTCGACTTCTGCCTCTGTCCTAGACCCTGGAATTTATTCCGAACTTATTCAGTTAACAGTTGCTTGTAGCAGAGAAAACATCTGATTTTGTTCGGGAAAAAAAAATTCAAAATTTGTGAAAAATAAAGAAAAATCGTTTTTGGAAAAAAATTTCGGTAAAAGTGAATAAAATTCAAAGTTAAATATAAATTTTTCGTTGTTGGAAATACTCGTAAATTTCCTTTCATAGTGCGCATACAGTGAGAACAAGTTCTGATGTAAATTTGAATACAAATTGATTAATTAACTAAGTAATGTGTATTGAATACATTAAATAGTTACTATAAATTAGTTTGTATTCGAATTGAATTCAGAACCTATCGTTTGCTTCTAGTGTACTCTCGTACTTACATATATCAAGGATATTTCTTATTTTACTACATGAGTGCAAGACTTGTGTATGTGTAAGTGCCCTGACATATTTGTGATTCGGAGACGCAATTGAAATTAATTCCAGTTCCAGGCTGCTGCTGCATTTCGATTGACATTAGACACAACAGATTGACAAACGATAACGTGAAATAGTTCCAAATGGTAACGAAATTTTCTAAATTTGTCTGTCATTATGGATGAACAACAAGTCCCCAACGCAACATTAGTTTACATTTTTAATCATCTTTAATACTGGTAAGGGAAAGTACTCAGTTATAATAAATGTTTCCTATTAATGTCACTAATTTCTCCAGACACCAGGCGTACACACTTTGTATGAGTCTTTGCAGTGCAGCTTACATTCAACAAGACAACGACTACCTATACTTCAATACTTCAATACCAAATTGCGGCGGTCATTATTGATGCTTACACTTTAGATTTAATTGAATGTGAAGGTGAGTGAAAGTACCCGATCATCATAAATGTTTCCTATTAATTTTGTTCATTTCACCAGATTATTATTTACTGGCGTGCAGCCCCTGCCCTCTAACAAAAAACTAATGAACACAGTTCGGTGTGGTACCGGTGCCTCATACACAGGACGAGCAGATTGCACCCGCAACTTTTCTTTTAGGTGTGACAATACATCTAATTTCAAAACAGGGAATACCCCTAATACAAATATTCCACATACACCGCAAGTGCCATGAACAATAAATAATATATTTTATAATTCACACGTGTTATTCCTTCCACCGATATCATAATCCCCTATGTGTTGATGCGGAGTATTGAATTCAAATTCACCCGGGTATTCAATTCACAAATGGGTAGATTCCCGTGTACATGTGCGTTACGGCGTTACGCGTTCAGATTCAAGACCTCTTACTGATCGAAAGGGGTACCTAATGCCTCGAAGTATAAAGTAACGGCATTTCATCGCTCCAGTCCCTTGTTGACTCTTTACACCCTATGCGGTGGTTCTCTCGAGAAAATTATCCTGGTGGATGATCTTGGTGTTATACTAGATCCCAAGCTTAAGTTTTCTGAACATCCGGTTTTAGAATAGGGCGTATGGTGTATGGTGCCGTCAGTATAAAGTACAGGACCGTAAACAATAAGTCAAAAACAACTTTTTAGTTTTTGCTCTGCGGGATCTAGTTGTAATTTTAGCTCTAATTTCCCTCGAATGTTAGTCAAACCTCTATGTATCTTGCCTGCATGTTCGCGATCGATTCGGTTTACGCGTCGCGCGTCATACGGCAGCGCTCCTCGTTCGGTTGTGCGGGAGGAGGGCTGCATTCCTGCCTGGGATACAAATGGATAAAAACAAGAGTTCCTTTAGTGCATACTTTGTCTTAGAAATGCCTACAGGAAGACTCTTCTTGTTGAAATCTTTCGAAATCTGTATTTCGCATCATGCTCAAATACATCCTGAATCTCTTATATGTAGATGTTGACTTGATGAGCCGCTTAATACATATTTCATCCGTTCCAAAATGGCCACTAGGTATGGCTCCTTTGGTGCGGCATGGCACCGCTTCGAAACCGGGATCGGAGACATGTGGTGGCACCGGAGCAGATATAATGACCTCCAAGATGGCCAAGAGTAGAGTAGTGATGCCCCTTCACTTGATGTCAAATTAATTGCATTGTTTTAACCACAAATTACAAGGCTGCACCAGGCACCAAACACCACCAACGTCCACGTTGGCTTCTTCCACTTGGTCCGGCTCCTATTCCTGCCCAATCTCCAACTCTAGGTCCGATTTCCTGTCCTCCCCTAACACCAACCCAGCTCCAACTCCAACTGCAGCTGCATACAGCTCTCTTCAAGGGCCAACCTGTGTGTGTTTACGGCTGTCCGTGGGTGGCTGGGTGAGAGTGAGAGCACCTGTAAAAAGAATCAATTGTGTGTGACCAAATTAAGTTCCCCGACTCACCCGCTAGGTGCTGGCTGGGAGCAGGCTCCCATTGTCAAGTGGAAGCAAAATGGGGATACATTTGAATAGAGTGGCGAGGGCTCGAGCGCAGGACGCAGGGCGCAAAGGTGCAGGACGATTCGGGAGCTGACGGAGGTAGCCCGATCCAGGTGTTGCCCAGCCAGAGGAAACAGAGCACAGCAGTTGTATGAAGGGAGAGTTTGGCCAAATTAAAAACACTCTGTGTGAGAGGCAAGACATGTGTAACTCCGTTCGGTCTCCGGTTTTAACTTTTGCAAGAAATTTCCGATTTACTTTTGTAATCGCAAAAATTAGACGCTTCCATTTTCCGTTTTTAAAACGCAAGGAGTACAAAGTTAAGCAAATCTTATACCGTTTGAGGCATTAACAATTAGAGGAACTTAGCTAGTGTCTTTTTATAGTTAATTTTTTATGGTGCGCCACATCCCAGAGATGGATTTCGTAGTGCGCGATAAAAGTTACAAAGAAATGGCTGGAAACTTGGAGGGACTCGGACCTTGAATTGCCAAAATCAAAAATTAAACTGAGAATAATTAATTAGGAATACTATTTTGGTTAGTGTCTAAAATTTCGTTGCATTCCGTATTGGCATCAAAATATAATTATCTGTTTTTAAAGACTTTACTAAGTCAACATATAAGTAGGTGTATAGAACAGTTTTGTAACTTAAAAAGATTCCGGTTCATTCCTGGCACCAAGATATACTCGTAAGTAATCTACGGAATGACAAAAATATCCTGCCCTAGAAGCTGGTGGATGTGGGCTGTGTGTCTCGCGTTTGGACCCCAGGGCCAGGCGTGTGCATGTGACAAAAGCAGCTGCCTTTTGTTTGGCCAGGACAACCCTGACTCGTGTGTGTCTATGGCTTTCTGCTCTGTGCTCTGTGAGAGCTGAGGCATTCAAATAATTAAACTCATCAGGCAGCCATCTCCTGTTCCACCTCCTGCTCCGCTTGGTCTAATCTTCTTTGTCTTCCTTTTATTACAGCGCCGAGTCCTGGGTGGAGCCAGGGGCCCCCGCCCACACCGCATCCCAGGCACACACGAAGCACGCATAATCCTTGATCTTTTGTTAGTTGTTTGCTCAACTTCTGCTCTCTGTCTTGTTCCATAACCCCCACCCCCAGCCTCACCCCCAGCCTCACGCCCAGCCGCATCCCCACCCCCCCCGCCGCTAAATTATTAATTAAAGTATTTAACAAATATGCAAAAGTTTGCCATGAGTCACCGCACCTAATCCTGGTCACGCCCCAGCCTTGGAGGCATAGAGTGGCGAGGCGAGGCGAACCGAAGCGTGGCGAGTGGAGTCGAGTTTATTCTTCCGAGTTAATAATGTGGCCAGCACACAGACGGAGACAATGAATGTGTGTTGACAGTACATCTTTTTGATGTTCCGTTTCCGCATCAAAGGCCACTCGCAAAATTGTTCAGATTTTAATGCTGCAGACTCCTCCGGGACCCATCCTCAGACGCACCCCCCGCTTCCATTCACAGAAAGCCATTGGTATCGTAGATCAGCTGCTCACAATTGTACATGCATATACATATGTACATTTATGTCGTAAATTATTTCTTGCACTTGCACCTCAGACCAATTACTATATAGGGTTTATGCGCTTGTTCTGTAGGGATTGGTTTGTATTTTAGATAATCTTGATTTGGCAAACGTCCGTTTCTTATTCTCTTATTAACATTATGACTAAATACAATTTAATGTTATGTTCAAATGTAGCTGTGATTGTATGCATATCTTCACTGGATATAGTACATGTATAATTACATCAGATATCGTTCATATCTTCCTACTTTGAGTCAAGGTGAGTTCTACTCCTGTCCTATTCTCAATTTGTTTTTTTTTTTTCTTTTCTATCGATCTTAGCTTGATGTCAATCACTGATCGCTGCTGCTGACATCCACTCGCTGGCGAGAATTTCCTCTAGGCTCGGACGGTCAACGGGACTCCGTTGAAGGCACCAGATCACCAGCTGCTTAAAGGCTGAGCTGGCACTAAGCCAGCGCTCAGATTGCTGATTAAAGGACTCTAACTGGATGCGCATCTTCAGGAGTACATGGGCGTTGAAGCTGTGATCCACGTGATCCGCCTGGTCCCGGCGAAAGGGAGCGTGACCCACCAACATGGTGTACAGCATGGCACCCAGGCTGTAGACGTCGACAGCAGGCGAGTAAGTCACCAAATGCAGGTCCGAAAGTAGCTCCGGGGAAGCATAGTCGACCGTGTAGCGCGGTGAGTCCTTCCAGCTCTGGAAGGTGCTGTTGTAGCTGTAGATTATAAAGGATTATACTCGAAGAAATGGCTTAGAAATATGAAGGACCCTCACCAGGCATTGCCAAAGTCAACCAGATTGACAGACAGATCCTTGCTGCCCACAAACACTACATTCTCGGGTTTCAGGTCCCCATGGATGAACTTCTTAGAGTGGACATGGCGCAAGGCCTGAACAATCTGGCGGATGATCTCACGGCAGGCGTCCTCATCCAGCTGGTTGCGGAAAATGGGCCCGGTGAGCTCTTCGCCGCACAGGAACTTCGTAAGTATCCAGACGTCGCATTTGTCGCGGAACGTTTGATAGTAGGTAGCAATGTTTGTATGTTTTCGAAGGCCCGAGCTGTCCAGGGCGCAGGAGATCAGGGCATCCACCTCGGAGACCCGAAACTTGGACAGCGGGACAACCTTGGCCATGAAGATCATGTTGGTGGGGCCATCCACCGCAATGTGGCACCTGCCGTATGCCCCGCTCGTTACGTGGCTACCCAGCTCGAGGCCTCTCGGCTTTGGCGGTATATTGTGCACTCCTGAATTGCAGTACTCAACCTGGAACTGGGCTTCCCATTGCAGCGGAGCCACGTGCTCCGGTGCCACGTAGGTGTAGCCGCGGAAGAGTTGGCCGCTGCTGGTTGGGGCTTCGCACTCCGGATCCTCGGGCCGCTGATCCGTGAACTCGGTGCTAAAGTTCTGCACATCATCGTCGGCTGTGAGGGTGGGCTTAAAGGGCGCTGCATATAGCTTGGCCCTTACCGCACTCCAGTTGATGCCGTGGAAGAAGGCATGCTCCTTGACCTCGCGGGCACCGCGATCATTCCCGCCCAGGCGGTACATGGGGTCCTTCTCCAAAGTCCTTAGCAAAAAGTCCTTGGCAATGGGGCAGATGCTTTCAGGAATCAAGGGCTGACACTCTTGTATGCGTCGAACGATTTGCCGATTCCCGAGCTTGGATCCAAAGGGTGGCTCTCCGATGAGCAGCTCGAATGTTAGGACTCCCAAGGACCACCAGTCGACGGCGTAGTCGTAGCCCTTCGGCCGCGATTGAATCATCTCCGGGGCGATGTACTCCATGGTGCCACAGAAGCTGTTTGCTCGATACGCATTCGCCGGCGTGAGAAACTTCGACAGTCCGAAGTCAGTGAGAACCACATGGCCGTCTGCATCCAGCAAGATGTTTTCGAGCTTGATGTCGCGATACACGATGCCCAGGCGGTGCACCTCCTCCAGGGCCAGCACCAGCTCTGCAATGTAGAATCGAGCACGCGCCTCGTCGAAGGGCCCCTGCTGTATGAGGTGCGTGAATAGCTCCCCGCCTATGGCAAAGTCCATCACGAGGTACAACTTTGACGAGGACTGGAATGCATAGTGGAGGCTTGCGATGAAGGGGCTGCGGTTCACGACCTGCATGGCCACGCGCTCCGTGCGTGTGTGATCGGCTGTACACCATTCCCTCACCACATCCGTCTTGTTCAGGACCTTCATCGCATAGAGTGCACCCACGTCGGATCGCGTTAGTTTTCGCACCAGAAACACACGGCCAAAGGCTCCTGAGCCCAGAAGCTGCAGAATTTGGAAATCATTCGGACCCACTGCCTGGTCGTGAAAAGGGGTACCATAGAAACTCAGGTCGGTGATGATCTCCAGTTTCCGATGTTCGGAGACATTGCTCAGCCTCAGGGACATTTCATATGCTGGTGGTTCTTGTTCGGAGGCCATTGCGCCTTCTAAAGGCTCTGCGTCCACGTCCAAGTCACGATACAATTCAGAGTTCAGGGCGCGATAGTCTGCTTCCAAGTCCAAGTAGTCGTGTTCCTCGCTTTCGGAATCGGAGATGCAGATCACCTCTGTCGCATTTAGGCTTGGGGTCGAGGACGAGGACGCAGACAGGGGCTGCTTGTTCCTGCTGGGCCCGTACCTCCAATCAGTCTTGCATCTGACGCCCCTCCGCTGTCCATTGCTATTCGGGTGCAGGACTTCCATTCTTCCCGCTGCAGTCGAGGCAGATGGTGCCACCTGCTGTGGTGCCGCCGGAGTTAATCCGATGCCACTGACACTGCTCTTAATCATCCATTGGCACCTTTGCGCGGCACTCATCTCTCCCCATTTGATTTCATCCTAGACAATGATACAATTCTTGTATTAGATATTAGTTTCAAGCTTAAACGTGCGTAAAATGCCGAAGAAAAATGCATCAACGAAATTTGCAAGTCTCAAGAAATACTAAAGAGAAATCTCTTGTCCACGTATGTGTGTAAGGACATTTATAGTAAAGCACTATCGGACTTTGTGTATGCTTAGATGTGGTTATTTTTAGAAGAATTTCGAAAATAAAGAGACGTGAAAAAACATCCCAAAACTTGTTCCCCCGGCTTCCACAATATGTAAGTATCATACGAGTACCATGCTTATGAATTTGAGGGCCTGGCAATCGCCGAATCACAGTGGGGCCTTCGGCCGTTCCAGCTTAATGAATGAATAACTTCTGAAGGAATAACGATATCTTCATTATAAAACTTCGTTCGAAAGGAAAATGTAAAAGGTGTTCCAAAGTCTAGAATGTTACCAATAATTTGATTCCTGTGCATATTTGCATATATAAGATAATAAATTTGTATTTTTCTTGGATCCATTAGAAACGTTTAATTGTCAATTTCGCCGCACGGACAAATAAAACTTGGTCCAATTGTTTATTGTTGCAAAAAATAATCATCCAAATTGGAGCGAATTTTGTGATCTCCCATGTATAAGGGAGATATCTATACATAGATACATAGATCATATGAACATCATAGGGATGATATACATTCATATTCATATATGTATTCATTAGTATATGGATATTATATTCCTGAACAGCACTGGCTTTAAGAGCAATCTCGCCCAAAGCGGACAAAGTAGCGCTAACCTATGGCGTTTTATACCTGCGAGAGCTCATATCTCCTTAACTTAAACTATCTCCTATTTTCATAAATTTGTGAGTTCAAGTTCTTTGATGTTTTGTCATATCAATTCCGTGTACAAATCTATGCTATGTTATTAACATTGTATAGTATTTGGATTCCTTCTTTGTGAAAGCAGAATCTGATTGAATTTGTAAGTTAGTCAATAAAAAACCAGCGGTTGGCGGCGCAGCGGAAGAGAAACGATATTCCTTTTTTGAAATGTTAATGGTCGTATGATATAGATAAAGCATAACTAAGACCAAGACGTACATAAATTGCGGTCTCCGTCAAGTAAAGTATAACAATTGATCATTTTAGCCGCTGTTCTTTTCCCGTGAGAAAATCTCTTTCTTTCAGATAAGAGAGGTAGTGGTGTCAGACGACCATAATTTTGCTATTCCAATGAACTGTGCCAACCAGTGGAGGGAGTGTCAGTGATCCCCTTGCGGGGGGATCAAAAGCCTATACCACTGAGATCGCCTTTCTGTCTGACTTCAGTTTATTCTACGCATTTGTTTGCTTACTTTGTTTACGAATTCGATTCCTTTTTGAATGTACGTGCAATAATGGTGTTTTCTGTTCCTCGGATGTCGGCATGGGCGTCTTCTTACAATTTTGTTAGTATAAGCATTTTTACACCCGATACTCAAGGAGTATAGGGGTATATTAGAAATGCGCTGAAAGAGGATGTAACGTCCAAAACTAAGTGATGGCCGACCCCATGAAGTATATATATATATATATTATCTTGATCAGCATCAATAGCTGAGTCGATAGAGCCATGTCTGTCAGACTGTCTGCCCGTCCGTCCGTCTGTCCGTCCGTCCGTCTGTCCGTCTGTCCATCCGTCCGTCTGTCTGTCCGTCGCTATGAGCGCCTAGTTCTCAGAGACTATGAGAGCTAAAGCAACCAAATTTGGTATTTACACTCCTGTGATATCGCACCTGCACAGGTGTATTTCAAAATATCGCAACACCCCTTTCCGCCCCCACAAAGGACGAATATCTGTGCTATCCACAATCTTAAACATACGAGAAAACCAAAAACGCAGAATCGCAGAGAATGCCCATATCTTCTGGACTGCCGAATACGGCTTAGATCGGATTATTATAGCCAGAAAGAACAAATCAATTAGCAGCCACCCACACACTGTTCGTAGTACTGACTGAGTATCGGGTCTAAGTATATTAAGAGTTCCCCCTCGTTTATCCTCGATTTCGGCAGACAGAAAAATAAGACTAGACGTAGAGGCGCCTCCGTACGCACATTCTTCATTACCCTGAAGGCATCTTTTAATTAATTTATGCCACCTGACACTGTTTCACGGGACCATTAAGTCTCGAATTTCCTAAACAACCAATCGCAACTGCGGCAATCGCCTGGGGCTCACTTGTGCTTCCGGTCTTCCATCTACTACGTTGCAGATACAATGAACTATCAGCAATCAGAACATCCATTAATTCGAACCCCATTTCTTTTCCTTTATTCGACCATCAGATAAACCACACTGGGACCAAAGGTGACCTTGCCCCAGTGACTATTGTACAGGAACAGAGGGGAATGCCTTTTTGGCTTTTGCTTAAATAGTTGATTCTTCAGAATCCACATATTTTCCACAAATTTCAGACGCTCTTGGAAGCAGATGCGTACCATGGCTCGGGGATTCTGCCGAATTAGATATTCGATGTGCACTTCATTCGATTTTCTTGTCCGGCTAGGTTTCGATTGAGATTTTCGTTTATGAGATTCACCATTAAAGAAAAATAATGAAAACTGATTGACGCCGCTCTCCTGCTCTTGCTTATAAGGTGCCGGTGTTCCCGGCCAGAAGAAAGCTGGCAGCGGCCCAACATATAACTGTCCCTGTCGCCCGCGGAAAGGTATACGCCCAGCTGGAACCAACACAAGCAAGAGCCCCAGCGATCACGCACGCTGGAGAAGCACCTCGGCCCCTCAAGAGAATATCGCATTCTTCTCTTTATTAAGAGCTGATAGCCCCTTAGATCTTCCATCAGTGAGCTCTCATTTGGGATCTCTAATCGGTGTGTGCTCTATAAGAGAGCGCTTGAGCTGAAAGAGCAACTTCAAAAGAAAGCTCATGTGCGATAGAGAGACTCAGGTTGCGATCGATTGCATATCTGTGTTCGCCATGTTGCAGACTCATGGAATTGCAACATGTTGGCCAGATTAATTAAATGTTTTTAATGTAATTATGTATATGTAGATAAAAAAGCAATAAACGGTACTCTTTGGACTCCCTTAAAATGTGCAGCAGCTCTGTTTGGAAGTTGGTTTGGACTTGGCTGCTCGTAATTTGCTGGAGTACCTCTCGCTTTGTTTCCTGGTGCTCATTCTATAATATCTGCTGCTACTTCTGGACTTCAAGGATTTTCCGAACCACCTCCTCCAGATTTTCCAGTTTAATCTGCTTTGGTGCGTCGCCTTGGTTGCAGATATACTACTAGAGCCGTAATTGGATCTGTAGTTGAATCGATATTAACGGAATTATTTCGGGACCCCCGGAAATCCGCAGAGCTATCATGCCAAATGTTTATAGCGAGATTTTCAAGATGTGCAGTCCATTTCGACTTGCGTGTGTTGTACCAAACGACTATCTGAAAGTCGCAGCACTACCGTTTCGTCGTCTACCACCCGTTGCCGACCGACCTTATGAACGGGGCGCTGATCACCCTCGACGACACTGTCCTGCTCTTGACCCGAGGATACCTCTCGAGCTGCAGGACCACGCGCAAGTGCACATCACGTGTGCTGCCTTGCGCCCCGGCAGCTCCGGTACGCTGGCCGTGGGATGTGCTGCAGGGTTATGCATTTGGGAAAATAACAGCAAAATGAGTCTGCTGAGTGTCCTGGGACACAAATACGTGACGTCCTTGAGCTGGAACATGAATGAAACGCACCTGGTGAGTGCGGCAGTTCGCACCCACCACATAGTCCTCTGGGATATGGACTGGGCGGCCTTCTGACTTCCTACCATAAGGTGCTCTACAGCCCTGACCTTGAGTTGCTCCTCTGTGCAGACAACAATTCTCAGGCAAGCATCTGTTGCATGAATCAAGGCTTAAATAACTTGGATCCCGAGGCGGTGCAGCGGGACCTGTTCGTCCTGAAGGCCACTCTTCATTCTTCAGTCTGGGCGACCATCGCCAGTTGCCAGTATCTGCTGCACATCCATGAGGAGGACTCCAACCTGTACGCCATCACTGGCCGCCCTGACGATCTGGAAAGTCAACCCGATATGATTGTTGTCAGCCCACAAAACAACTTTCACTAAGTTCTTCCAACTGGTCCAATGTGAGAACTCGCCCCCGAACATCATTCCCTCTGGATCATTCCATCGTACCAATAGCAAAGGAGAAGAAGATGAGGAAATGATTCCCGATTGTATAGAGTTTGGCGAAGGCGCGTCCGCCGAGTCCAATCTACTATTGCTTGGTCTACCGGATGTGTTCCCGGAAGAATCCCTGCATCCATGTTTATGGGTGACGCTGCGGAAGAGAAAGATGCTCACGATGCATTACACTTTTCTAATTAATTATTAGCTTTTGTATCACTTTGTTTGGAAATGTACGATTCCTAGTCACAAATGTCACACATTTTTCTATATTCATCAAAAAAAGCTGCTCGAATCTGGCTATGCCAGAGTCTTCATCTAAGGATTTTAATATAGGTACGTACATATTTTTGATTATAATGGAGTCGATCAAGGCTATTTTTCTGGTCTTACTTTATGGCTCTGCTTCCCACTAACGAAAGATGCGAAATATCAGCACTCCTCCTTTATTTATCCTTAATTATTTATTTATCTTTTCATCTTTATTTTCTAGTTCAATTTCCGTAGGCTTTTCTGCAGATTTACTCTGGCTGTTGAAAATACTCGTGTTTGTCCGGACATACATCTGTTATAGTACATTACCCTGATAACTGTACCCCAGATTCCCAGATTCGATGATTCGCAGTATCGCAGATTCGCGGTGGCCTTTCCAGTCCCTGTGCCGCTGGGCCAACATCCAATTGCGCTGGCTGCCATTCAGAAAGAAAACTTTCGAGTGATGTGATTATCCTGTGCTGCATTCGAGCTGCGGCTCCGGGTGCCGTTCAGGTTGCAGGCCCCCGGAATGGGAGTGGGGATGGAAATGGAAATGGAAGTTCGAACGAGAGTTGGCCGAGACCTGGAAAATGAGGCAAAACAAATGCGATGAGCAGAACGCAACGGAACGGAGAGCATTCGCCCGGAGCAGCAGTCAAGTGGAGAATTACTGAAATTAATTTTGAAACATGTTAGCAACTTTAATGAGATTTGCGGTGGCCTCTCTCTTCTCTCTCCACTCGCCACTCACCCAGCACTCTCCAGTCTGCAGATGTATGTGAGAATATCCCTCGCTATCCGAGTGTGCGTGTATCCTGTGGCTTTAGTGGGTTAAGCGGCTTATGTTGTTGCTAAGTGGCAAAAGAGCAAACCACCGAATGGTAAAAAGCATAATTAGTTGCATGCAACATCATGGCTACTGACACATACACGCACACACACACACACATAGCCATTCATCGCCCAGCCCTCCGAAGGGACTTACCCGGAAACCCATTACGGTTGCCCCTGACAAAACTGAAATCAACTGAAAGCTGAAAATGGTTTTACGAGCTTCGCTTTTTTCCCTCAAATTTGGTTCGAGGATACCCTTCCTATAAGTATATATGTAAGCAAATATTTTATTGATCATAAAATCTGCGATACTTAGTTGTCATATTTGATCGAATCCATGTGGCCTTTATATCCAGTGCTCGACGGGTTCTACAAACATCTCACATAACCTTTTTTGAACTCTTGCGGATTTTTTTATGATCCTTCAAAAGATTGTTTTGTTGGTATGGCTACTATCTTGTATTGTAAATTGGATCTCTATACCAAACTTTTTCATATTTTAATCAGCTTCATTAATCATCTGAATATCTAATGACCTAAATTCGTTCATTGATACTACAAAAATATATTTCTCATAAGGGGCAAGACCATTAAGCCCTCGCTTCACTCGACAACCAGCCCCCGGCTGACTCGCTCCTTGATATTCTTGATATTCATATTCTTGATCAGCATAAAAGTCGAGTCGGTGTCTTCATATTGTCTCATTTTAAGAAATATCAAACTATTTTTTCGTAAGATTTCATGTCTTATATATAAATGATACATTTATAGGGATACGTATGTATGTATATCTGAAGACTTTATTTCCAGTTCGATTTTTAGCTTGTTTCTGACTTTAAGTCTAAATCTATTTCAAGAGGAGATCCATGGCACCTGTCGTCCCGTTCTCTAAGTACTCCTGGTG
This sequence comes from Drosophila persimilis, assembly GCF_003286085.1. Classification (NCBI taxonomy): domain Eukaryota; kingdom Metazoa; phylum Arthropoda; class Insecta; order Diptera; family Drosophilidae; genus Drosophila; species Drosophila persimilis. The sequence continues at coordinate 5,941,827 of NW_020825312.1, forward strand.
CTCCGATGTCCCATCTAAGTGATTAACTAAAAGGAATATATGTATGTACTCGTGTGTGCACATATCTATCCATCTATCGATACAAGCCCAGACCCAGACCCAGACCCAAGCCCAAGCGCCACATCAACCACTCGCTTCAAAGTTTTCCGAGGGGGAGGGAGCCCGAGACCGACCACTAGAGTGGAGCAAAGTAAAGTAAAAAGCAAACTGAACGAAGAAAATTGAATTTGTAAAAGGGTGAAGACAGGACGCCCCGGACCAGGGCAGACTGGCCACTGCGGCACAACCAATTGCAAACAGTGCAAGAGAGGGGGAGAGAGAGGGAGAGGGGCGCTGGGAGAGAGGAGAGAGGAGAGAGGGGAGAGAGAAAGAGCAAAGCGAAAGAGAAAGAGATGGGTAGCAAGTGAATTAGTGGGAAAAACTAAAACTGAAACTAAAAACTCAGCAAGATTAATAGGAACACGTAAAATGTAATTATTTTCCTGTACTTGTGCTATTTGTGCCCAGGCACTCGGGCACTCTATACTCCTACAGACACACACACACACACACACTCACACATGAGAGACTCTCGGATGAAGAGAGTCCTCTGTGTGTGTGTGTGGGAGGGAAAAGCTTCACGCGCCTGGCATGACAACTTTGAGCATTTTTAGCCTGAAACAAGGACTACACATGGGGATTCTTGCTCCTGGTGCTGCCTGTCCATGTGTGTGTCTGTGTGTGTGTCCCTCCCGTCTACTTTTCCCCCTATCTATGTGTGGGTGTAAACTGTTTTGCCCCAAGTAGTTTTCTTGTGTAATTATAATTGCATAATTTATTTATAATATGATTTTCATGCTGTTTTCCCTCGCACACAGAGATCCGTGATGGAGCTGGAAGCAGCAAGGAGCGCTGAGGCAAGAGGGTGCATTACAAAGGGTGGGGGGGGGTGTTGATGTGGGGCCTGAGGAATTTTGTGGACTGAGCTCTGCAGGGGGACGGAGATAGTCCAGAATGATGGGAGTCCTCACGGCACAGTTTATTTATGTTTCACCGAATGCATTGGCAAGTACTGTCCAAGGAGGGGACAGCTCCTGCTCTCCTGCTCTCTCCACTTAGGCCCCCCTCACCATTTACCCCCCTTCCCTCTAACCACACTTCCCTGTGGGGCAGCCATGAATTGCCTAAAGGACCAACACACAGAGACCCACACAGTCGAGGCCAAGTCAACCAGCCAAACTGCACTTTGGGCCAAAGTGAAATGTTACCAAACTTCCACAGAAACATAGGGAGAAAGGAGGAGTGAGGGAGACAGAAGAAGGCACATCGAAACAGACAGAGATAGCGACAGGATACCCCTAGTAGGGGTAGTGGCACTGGCAGTGTCCTGAGAGTACGGGCACGGGGTGTACGTGCCAGTGCTCCAAGTTCATTATGTCTGGGCATATAAATTTCACTTGGCCGCAGACCGAAATCGGAGTCAAACGGCTCCGGAGGCATTTAGGTGTATAATATGTCACGTGGACACAGAAACACACACTCGCACACACACACACACACACACACACACAAAGGACACTTGATGAAATGTGTGAGGCCATGGCTTTTCCCAAAAATATGAAAAATAAATAAATATTTTGGTTTCCCGTCATTTTTGGTTGAACGCGACTTTAATGAAGGTTGCACAGATTTCGATCCTAAAAAACTTGCAAAGTATTAGATTTCAGGGGAAAACCAACCACTGGAATAATAAGAGTGGCAAATAGATATAGAGAGAGAAAGGACAGAGAGGATTACCAGGGAACAGCCTCTATAACTTTCTGTACTATCGTATAAAGCTCATCTCCAAGGACAAACAAATGTAATGTCATCGCATATTCATCACTTTATATTGGACCTAAATTAAACAGTAATCGGTTGCTGATTAACGTTTACATATTTTGACATTTTATCTCTACCTGCCGCTCCCGAAATTGGCTAATCTGTCACACCTGGCGGGATACTGCACAATTGGCCCCGATGACGGATTCAGGGGAGTACACATTCCAGATTTCGAAACAGAAAAGTTACATAACTTGGAATAGTTGGAATATATGGTTTCTTTATGGGCGGTAGCCACCGCTGCCCTTCTTCTCGCTGGTCTGGGAATATCCTTCCACTTTGCGCAGCCCTAGGATGTCTGCCAATCGCCATTAATCGGATAGCTTACCATGGATCGCAGTCATTTGTCATGCTCACTTCATTCCAAAGAAAAATAGAAATGGCAAACGGGATACATCTCTGCCGAACTTTCGATATCCCAATCAAGAAGCAGCCATTTAGCATTCAAGATGCAGCTTTGTAATTAAACTTATTGTCGACAGGTTGTTGCGAGTCCTACCCACAAATAGAAGGGGCGTCCTGGCGATGTTATTTGATGTAGTATTGATCCGATTGAGTGATCCATTTGGGCAGTGAAATGATTAGAAAGTTTGGAGTGGTCTGCAAAGAGATACAATTATAATTCATAATCATTATATCGCACTATCGCCTTCATGGGGTTTCCCATCCCAAAGGTTACATACGAGTATTAATCAACTCTAACATTTCTCGCTCATTCCCAAAAACCTTGCCAAGAGCCAACAACAGTGCTTACCAACACTGGCCACGTATTAACAACACAGATAATCATTAAAATACATAGGCAAACTTATTTGTCGGGATCGTGGACTTTCGGGGGGTCACGAGCACAGGAGCCAAGGAGCCAAGGAGCCCAGGAGCCACGAAGCGTGACAATCCATGCAAATGCACTAAGGAGAGGAAAAGATATGGCCTTAAGGGTGGTAACAGGTGGGGAGAGGTTTGGCAGGAGGACGAGGACATGGCCTTAAGGGTGGTAACAGGTAATCGTAATTGAAACAAAAGTTGGAGCCAAAGAAACTGTGGCATACGTTGCGGCGCCTTAAAAACCCATTTCCAACAGTTGACACGTGCCGCATCGTGCCGCGGCCTCGCCCCTTGCCCCATGCCCCACAGTCTCAACTCCGGCCCAGCCGTCCCCATCCCACTATCCCCGCCCCGCATCCAGTGGCAGTGGCAGTGATCTGGAGATGCCCCCGTATGAAAATCACGCGACCGCATGCGAAGTAAACAACGTGAAATGAAAGTCATGCGTCGCATTTTAAAATACGCCGTTGTACCCGGGACATGTGCACCTTGTACATGTCCTCCCTGCCACCCAGCAAAACTCCACACCTCCACAGCTCCACAGCTCCATCCCCACAGTAACAGCACCACAGAACACACACCTCAGTATTCAGTCCTCAGCCCACGCACAACACCAGTGTTTTTGGCACAGAGATGCGCATAATATAAAAGACAAATTTTCGTTGATACGGACTGGATAAAGGTACTCGTTGAAAAAAGTACGAATAGGAATGGAATGGAATAGGAGGGGTATGGACGCCACTTCCAAGTCCTGCTCCAGAATGCTGCATTTGTGAATGCGTCTCATTAATTTTATTGTACTCTGCGCCGAGGTAGCCGTACCTCTACCGACCTCAATCCCCTCACAGCAGAGCGCCACTTGCCACTTGCCCCTTGCCTCACTGCATTAGCATTCGTCACGTCGCATGTTTGGCTGCTGTCGTGCAGCGAAACGGAAATGGCTCCAAAGTACAAAGCAATTTAATAAATGCCGGAATCACGTGAAGGTGTTAAACAAAACATTTCAAGCCCAAAACAAGAAGAAGAAGTTTAATTGAAATTTCCCCAGCCCCATACGCACCTTAGAAGAGCAACAGGTGTGAACGGGTGAAAGGGCTCTACGTATAAACAGCAACAGCAATGTTTCCCACAGAAGCCAATCGCATCTTAGTGGTAGCAGGATTACCGTTTTGGTTGCCGCTTTGGCTACCCTGAAACCCGAAGCCCTACAAAAGACGTAAAAAAGGAAGGATACCATCCACGATAGTTTTTTAAGCCACTCTTCAACAGAACTCCATAAATATTAAAAATAAATACCCTAAACTAAACACCCTACCCTAAGGCTTCAGCTATATAACAAAAAAATAATTAAAATCGAACATGTTTTAGAGAAGAAACTCCTCTGCAATCGCTTTAGCCAGAACCTAACCGGGCCTCGAATGGCCAAAATTCATGTCTACTCCGAGAAGTTCCATTTAGAGAGAGGGAGAGCTGTTCCGGAGGCGGGCCATTGGGACTTTTTCCTTGGTTTTGCTCCTCTTTTGCTCAAAAAATTCCCTACTGCGATAATCGCAGATTTTCCATTTAATCGATGGTCGGGGATGCTTTGTTTATTCTTTTCCGTGTTCTGCTGGCTTGTAAAAACCGTAATTGGCATTTCACGCTGTATCTCCGCCTCCATTCCCCTTACACCCGACCGCTCTGCTCTGGCTCTGGCTCTGGCTCTCACTGCCGCCCCTATGTTGCATATTTATTGCACTGACACAATCACACAGTCACACACACATGTGCATGTGCTTTTGTTCAAAGGCATTGCCAGCTTTCCAGCGCTAAGAGCTCCATTCGAATGCATTCGACCAGTCGACTGCTGCAAATTGTAGAGAGTCCTGTGAGCCCCGTGTTGCGGGAGGCTTTTGGCACCACTCTAAATTACGCTTTTGTTCTCTTAAATAACTGTCAATACTATACCCAGTCTCAGACTCAGTATCAGTCCCTCCCTCCCCTGTCTTTTTTTTCCACTCTCCTGGCGTCCGCATCACCTGTTAATAATGAACGAAGCGTGTCGGTATTAAATGCGAATCTGACCTCAGCTGAGCTCAGCAACAACAGACGGCAACGCGGTAACAGCTCCTCTCCCTGTTTCGTCTCTGTTTACAGCCTGGCAGGGGGTATTTTTGATATGGCCAAGTGCCTACCACACATCGAAGGATGTACTTGCTAGGCTATAGAATACAGTCCTAGTCAGCATCACCATCATTTAAAGATGGATGGAATGGTGTATTGATGACCTGAACTCAATCATTCGCGCCATCATTATGTGTGTAGTCTCTTTCAGCCCTAAAGATATATATGTATGCCCTCGGTATAGTTATCCCTATATCTGTATCCCTCATTGCGAGATTGTGCTCTTGGATGGTTTACCCTCGTTGATGGATTCTGTTGAGGTGGGGGCGAAAGGGAATGAGGAGAGAGAGGGAATGTTGAGGAGATTTTGAGGAGGACGCGGCTGGCATCAATTTGTAATTTCAATTAAAAATTTAAACTCCAAATGAGCATTCGCTGGCGTGGACCCGTCTGTTAGCCATTTAACGATAAAATGGATTTTCACTATCTTTCCTTCTCTCTCTCATTCTCTCCTTCTCTGGTGCATGCTCCTTCTCTTTCTCTCTGTGGGCCATAATTTGATATAGCGTATGCTCAAAATGGCGGCCCCGAGGCACTTAATTTGATTTCTTTCTTAAAATGGCTTTTCTATATACACTTCCCCCGGCTCAAGTGGGTGCAAAAGGGGGCAGAGTGTGGGAGTGCGACAGGGAGATACCACCTCCATTTTGCAGTTTGCTCGCATCGAATGCGTTCCTGTCCCTTCCATAGCTTCGTTAGAAGGCAAAGGTGAGGAGCAAATTGGATTATTGGTGTTCCCCTTACCCTCCCACCCTTCCTCCATATCAGCGTCCTTGGGATTGGATTTACAGGAGTGCAGGAGTTCGATCAAATGGAGGGATAAGCGTCTCAAATAAGCATGGAATATGGAGTAAAATCGAAGAAGAAACAAACTGAAATATTGGGAGTATTCCATCGACTATTCGCTAGCAGCGAATAATAACATACATCTAAGGAAAACGATCACTTCAACGATATAGTATATCTTTATGCATTTCCATTTTCCAGTTTGAAAAGTATTTTGGTAAAAAATTAACTATTTATCGAACTTGACTTTATTAACTCATACTAAAATATTAGTCGCTATCTTCATGTTATACTTCCTTAATATTTATTCTCCTTTTGTCTCTCTTTCTCAGCAGTGCCCTCCATTCCTTCATTTATGGAATAGATTTAGCCATTTAGCGTGGATCTTGAGCACTTTCTGGACATCATTCGGTTGGTTGAGCAAATGTTTTTTTTTTGCCAGATGCTCAGCTGAATAATCAGCGATTCAAAAGTACCAATAGCTGTATGACATTAGACTTTTAAGCTGGACTAGCTGCAAAGCAGCGAGAGCGAGCAGCGCTGCGGCAGAGATTATCAATTGTTGCAATTTTCAGAACCATTTTTACTGGCTTGGTGCCTATGTGGCTTGTATAATATTATAGTACAGTGTTTAAAATTTATACAAAAATTAAAGAAGAAGGAAAAGTAAACAACAAATGACAAGTATATTAGATTTAAACATATACGGTCTCAGGGAATGTCTCCTCCTGCAGCCGCTCGTATCATTCGTTCCCAGAAACCCTGGTTCAAGTGGCTGTTCCATGTAATTATGCCAAGAATCCCAAACGTGGGTGAGCTTCTTCAGAAGATTTATAAGCAAGTTAAAAATACAAAAATTTTCAATTTATCGATGTCTATCGTGCTATCTCTCTCTGTCCTCGCAGTAAATTTATCAAAGTCTAGTGTCATAACAGCTTAAAGCCCTGTTTGCTTATCCATAACTGATTCTTTACTATTTTATTTCTGTGTAGTTCTGTTTCCCGGGAGATCCCTTGAATGTTTCCCATTCAAGCCAAGAGCAATTGAGACTAACAAGAAATTCACCGGGAAGACGGGAGAGACGTTAGGGGAAGAGATGAAAAAAAGAAGTAGTAGATGTTGGGAAAGAATGCGAGGTAGTGGCTGGAGAGTCTCTTTTCCTGGGGGTCTGGCGCAAAAGGCGGTTGGATTGGGTTGGATGTCCTGACGACGGCTGTTTCTGTTTCCGCTGCCATCCTTCAGCCCCTCCGATAGACTCGAAAGTGTCAACTTCCGCCCCCCCCCCCCCCCCCCCCCCCCCCCCCCCACACACACACACACACACACCCACACGACATTGGTGTGTGTAGAGGGGAATGCGGTTGGGTATGGAGCATGACGGCTTACATGTATTGTTGTTGGCTAAAAGCATGTCAAATTTGTGCACATCGAGAAAGAGCAGAGAATCGATGGGGACACAGAGGCACATGCTGATGCTGAGGCTGAAGCTGAGGCTGAGGCTGGCGAATGCCTGCGAGAATGCATGATTGAATGATTGAGAAATTAAAACACACACACACACACCACAGACAACACACAAATAAAGACAGAGGAAGATATGTATGCGAAGAAGAGAGAGAGAGAGAGAGAAGCCATCAATGGCGGCAGCTTCGTGAAATTATTCCATTTCACTTTACAACTGAATGCAAATTACATGCTGTAATTTCCTGCAAGAAAGCGAGAAATGAAGCGAAATGAATGTGGCACACATGCACGCGCACACACGCAGCACATACAGATATACAAATGTACAGATATACTCATACGCAGACAGAGGACACACAGATACTGGCACAGATACAGTTGCAGGCAACAAATGTATTTTGCGCCAGGCGGAAATAAAAATAAATTCGAAAAGTTAATATTAAATGTGCCACATTGGAAACATATTGTGCCCGCTGTCTCCCTCGCTCTCGCTCTCTCTTCATCCCGCTTTCCCTACCACCCACTCTCCGTGCCCTCTACCTCGGCTACCCCCTTCTCTGTCTGTCTCCACAGTACGCTCCGTTTGGTCTGGCGCTGATTTTCCACATGCCTAGCAGACAACAAGGCCAGCCTTTGATTCTCGCAAGACCACCCACACAGCCACCCACCCAGTGAACGAACCCCAAGCCATTACCCGTCCAAAAACACCAAATACACATGCCCACTCCACCATTATCCCCCCTGGCCATCGTTTTGGCAATGCCCCTGCCTCTCTACCCCTCAAGTACACTCCAATACACGCCACGCACATTGAGCCAGAGGCGCCGTCGGGCAGTCAGCCCCAGCCCCTCACAAGCACCTACCATGCAACCACCCACTTTTCAGAGCCGTCCTACACGCCACTCTCCCTGCCATAAACAATTGCGCATTTTCAGCACCGTTTGCTTACAGTTTCTTTTCAATTGGTTCTACTGTACCTCCGCATTCGGCTTTTTATACTTATTTGTATTTTATATTATTTTTCCATGCGTTTTTCGTATATATATAAATTTCTTTTTTTACCACAGCTTCTTTTAATTTTTATTTTGATTTTTTCCTTTTTTCCCCGGCTTTTTTCTTTGCTTCTTCTGTGTTTTTGTGGAAGCGCTTGGCGCATTTTTACATTTTTATAGAGAGCAATTTTCATTGGATTTTTATTCTTTTTAATTTGCGCGCCATTTTTTGCACTTGCAGTTAATTTTTTTATTGTTATTATTTTCGCTGTCATTGTTGCGACCACCCTGCTTCTGACGCCCCCGCCCCGCTCCCACCGCTGCAGTTGGTCAATGGCCGTTCCGCGTTTGATTTTCCGTTTCATTTTTTGTTCCAGCCAACGCGTAAAATATGCTTAAATATTTTAAATTTAATCACACGCTCCGCTGACTTCGGCAAATACGTCAATGCATATGCAAACAAAATGATGTGGCGCCACTTGTAGGAGCGAAGCAGAAGGTAGGCTGCCACAGGGGAGCCACCACCCTATTGGGTTTGTTTTGGCTGGTTGAACCACCCCAAACATATGCAGACACGCACCTGAATGTTTTTTGTCAAAATTAATTGTTAGTGGAAAACCATTATGAAGACATCTTTCTGCTATTTCCATGTATGGCAAACGAATTAGAAGTAAACTCACGTAACTTGTATAGACTGATGCTCCAATAGCTGGACAAATAGACAATTCTGCCCAGATGGGGGGAACTTCATTGTATTTTTGTTTAGGTTGCTTTAAAGTCAAGTACCTTTGAAGGGGCCTTCCTTCGACATTCGTGTATCCGTGTGATTTGTTTGTTTCTCTGTCTCTTTCTCTGAAGTCAAGAGCTCAGAGAAGCGGAAAGAGTGGTCAACGGGGGGTGGTATGGTCTGGTATGGGGGTGGTATGGTACATTGGCCAGGCATGGAAGTGGTTTGGAGAGGGGAAGGACCAATTACCCGCCAATTAGGGACGCATTCAATCGCTGCAACATGGTCATTGTGGCCACAATCATAATGATGGCAGGGACACTGCAGGTGTTCCATTCAGAATATTCGGATGATACTTAGCGACATCTGCTTTAAAGCATATACTAAATTCAATTGGCCTCTTCGATTCGTTTCATCTTGTATTCATCTATCTATTCTACTCGAATGAACTATTGCACTTAGTCCCTTTGGATTTAAATACTATCAATTCCCTTTTAAAGGTTTAAACGAAAGATGTCCCTTGCAAAGACTTTGGGTGCTCAGCAATCATTCCAATTGAAAGCTTAAAAAATGGTTTGATTTTGATAAATTGCATTTCTTTAAGCTTATCGAAAGTGATCCACTTGCATATGTACATACATGTGTACTTTATGTGTGCAATCCATCTTACATGCATTTCAATCCCTTAATAAAATCATTTAATTGAAATCAGTCATTCCATTTCAATCTGAATAGTTCTCCAGCTGATAATCCATTGGAGGTAGGACCTGTCCAAGTGCATGCTGCATCCTTCAGTGGCTAAGAAGTTTGCTTTACATTCGAGGCACTTATGCAAACATACCTCAATTCTGAATTCATTTCATTTGATTTTATTTAGTCGATGAATAAGTTAGGTAGCATTAACAATGCTTCTCCACAAGGCTGCTGCACCTGCTCCTACCCCACACTGCTCGAATGCATATCCTTCTTAGCTCTGAGACTCGAAGTGGGTCAGCGGTAATCCTTTCGTCCATTCATATTACATGTGTGCTAATGCCGACCGATTAACGACACCCTGGCAATCCTAGTCCTAGTAGGACTAGTCCTCGTCCATATCTATGTCCAAGGCCGCAATTCGTGTCCATTTCATGCATTTTTAAGCTCTAAGCAAATCCGAAAACGACTCGAACGCAATTCTCGGTGCCATTCCCATGCTGAAACTGAAACTGAAGCCTGAAGAGGTTCTTGGGCGGATGAAGGGCTTACCTGTTGGCAGCGCCAGCGCCAGTGACAGTCCGGGTACGGCTACGGGTACGGGTACGGGTACGGGTATTTGTTTTCGATTCTCCGTGTGGAGTGGTCGGTGGCATAAATGCATCTGCAATTAATGTAAATGTAAATGAAAATCAAAACCCGAAACCAAATTCCATTTCCGTTTTAACAAGACACTTAATTACATAAGTGAGGAGTGGGCCGCCATATGGGGAGGAGGGGCCAATCGGGGTTAGGTTTATGCGGCATTATAGACACATTTAGTTTGGCATTCATGCATATTGCTCATACGCCACGTGACAGACAGAGAGAAAGAGGAGGCGGGAAGGCTGGAAGGTTAGGGAGAGGCACAATTGCAGCCCGGAGCACTTAGCCAGCATCTCCATTTCCATCTCCAACGGCTTCGGCTTTGGCTTTGGCTCTGTCAGGTATTCCGAAATTTGCATCTCCATCTGCATTTGCATTTGCATTTGCATTTGCATTTTGCTGCTTGCCAGTTGGCCACGAGTTCGTAATTAAGTTTCAAGTGCAATTCCAGTTTATCGGCTAACCGAATTCCCAGAGCTCACATAACTATCCATAGCTGTGCATGTGCATGTGCACGTTAGTATGTCGGGACATCGAGCTATTTAATAGGTAGGAGAGGCAGAGGCCCTATTCCGACTGTGGCATATCCCTCATAAGGATTACACGCGGCATTGGCTCCTGTCCAGCTGAAATTCGCATCACAGCAGGACACCAAAAGAAAAATCTCCGCTATTCCAATAGATGGTCGCTATATTTCTACTCATTTAAAGAATAGGTTGCTTCTCCCATCAGGAATACGAATACAACATGCCCCTGTGCTCTGTTTACACCAGGTGTAATAGTCTCAAGCTTCTTTTGTAATGGTGCAAAACTGAAAGACATTTGCCATACTTAAAATCGATTTGTAGCTGCTTTTGTGGGCCTGGGCCTGGGCCTAGAAATTAATTGGATGAAATCTATTGATGGCATCAACACCTTTTTTAATTAATAGTAATTAATCGAATGTCTCTGCATTGTCTTGGCTGTTGATTGTGTTCTTTGGGAGAGGGCTGGCTGGTTCTAGTTCTTTACATCATTTATTAATTAACATGCATGGCGATGACTGTTCGTGCTCTGTTCTCCCCATACATCCCCCATCCATGACCCAGCAATGCCGCCCCTAGAATTATTTTTATCGCTGCCATCTAGCCTGGGCACAAACCTCATGCTCATGAATTTATAGCAAAACCTGTGAAAATTATGGCTGCCTAGCTGAGAAATATTCAAAGAAGTGAAACCAGAGAAACAATCATTGGTTAAAAGGGAAAGAGAGAGAGAGAGATAGTGCGAGAGAAGAACGCTGAGAGTGTAATAGTAAGAGCATGCCGTTCTCGGACAGGCCCTTCCTTTTCCATTTTCTTTGTAGGCTAAAGGGATATACTCGTATGTGGGTGGTTGGGACCTCAGGAGCGGGTGCCGTACAATAATAAACAAAGTCATGCAAGCAGCATCGGAGGACGGGGAATGTGCAGGCAAGTGTCGGAGAACCAATCGATTTTCAATTAAAGAAGTTACCCCAACTATTCGAGATATCTGCTGTCTGAGATTTATGGCGTCAAGGGAGAGACATAAATATATAAACCAATCATATTCGTGGATTTAAAGGGACGTTCGTTTGTCAATCGATTGAAGGTAGTTATAATCGATTAAGTTCTGCAAATGGAAAGTGCCTATCGATAAGCTTAATAACTAATGTTGTGGGGATCTACTAGACAAACAAAGGAAAATAACGAAAATTTGTAGCTTTTTCTCCGGTTCGGCAACAGATTTAAAGAATATTTACGAGTATTTCAAGGCTTTTCTTTCAAAGATTTATTGTAGCCCCTCTCAACGAAATACTAAGATTAAATAAAGGCGAAAAACTGCTCAACGGTGGATGAAAACCCTAAATATAACGCTGGAAAATAAAGGAATACCAAAAAAGGAAAACTAATTTTGTCATCTTGGTTGGCGTTGCGACTGACAACTAGGAGTGACTAGGACCACACCACCCACCACCCACCACCCACCGCTCACCGCCCCTCCGTCTCCCTGTCCCAGATAACCCCCCGTTACCCTCTTTTTGGCATAAATAAAAATTTGTTTGGCAATATGCGCGCCGCGTATTTTGTTGCAAAAGTCTTGCATTAATCTAAATATTTGCATGCTTACGCTGCCCCCTCCATAGCCACCCCCCTGTCCCTGTCCCTGTCGCTGTCGCTGTCCTTGTCCCGCTCCAATCCACGGAGGTCCTCTGCATGGAGTTCTAAATAGTGGGTAGAGGGGGTATAACTTTGGTTGGGTCTTTCGGCCGGTCGCTGCCTATTTATTTATTTTCATCGTCGCAGTCACAGTCGCCGTCGCCGTCGCCGTCTCCGCCGAATTGTCAACGAGTTTCGGGGGTAAAAGCCGAGCGGTGGATAAGGACTGGGGGATCTGGGGGGACTTGGGCAGCGCTGCACTCCGGACTCCCGCCCCGTTTTGTTTTTCGGACGGAGTCGCATTTAAAATGCATTTCGCATGCGACGGATGGGCAGAATTTCCATTGCAAATGCAGCGCCAACGGCGACAGCGGCAAAAGCGGCGACAGAAGGAGGAAAAGCAGCGGCAGATGGAGGAAAAACGAAAAAAGAAAAAGCCGCCGACGATGGATGGAACAAAAGCAGAAGGAAACGACAAGGCAGATACAGATACAGCTGCAGTCAAAGTAAGAGCACCACCAATGACTCTCAACATGAAAGCTGAGATACAGCTGTATTCTCCAGCTCTATTTTTCCCGAGTCGGAGTCCCCGTTACCTGAATATACCTGACACAGAAAATGCCTGGTATAAAATATACCTGGTGAAATAAACTTGATCTAACCGAAGTCAAGTTTCTGTTTACTTTAGTTGGACTAGGGGGAAAAAGTGCTGATATGGAAGTGCAATCCTTTACCCGGACAGGAAAAATTCCATAGCTCTATCTCAAGTGATTCCCCATTTATCGAATTATCAGCGGAATGGCTTTGATGTATGGAAAGTAATGCAATAATGTGTTGTGGCTCTGATGACACCAAGCGGATGATTTATATTTATTTATTTATTCCAAAATTCGCCAGCGGACACCTCATATGGGGTGATGGATGGACACAGTTCACAATGGTTTTCCGTTCACAATGAAAAAATCCATTTCCTTCGCTTGCAAATTATTCCTTGTGGATGACCATGAATGACTTGCGGAACAAGCTGTTCCATATATTGGACAGAATTTCCCCAAGAACCATTGTCTTGCTGGCTTGGATCTCGGGGAGCATAGGGATATTTCCATCCGAGCACTCTCTGGGTCGAACGGGGAGAAAGCGGAATATGGAAGTTTGGCAAAAATACGAGTATCCGACATTTTCAGCCTTTTTTCGAGGCCATTCAACGCCGCCGCAGCGTCTATATGTATGTCAAATTAATTGATGACCAATTTGCGTTTTCAATTAAAAGCAACGGTGCACTTTTTTTCCAGATACAATTTCATGCGGCTCTCAGCAGACCCCTCTCTCCCTACTCGCCGCCACTGTCCTCCTCTGCCCCTCCGACACTCTGCCACTCCGGTATTCATTCCAGCGACAGTCGTTTCCATGTTTGTTGTTGTCGCCGTCAACACACACGGAAATTGCCCAGTACTCTTTCGTGCCCTTCCCTCACAGAGGGTATTGCGATTATGCAAAGGGGTATTCGCATGCAAGACAGAGACAAAAAAGACAACAAATATTCCTGTTGATCATTAAACTAGTCCCTGCCCGATGCGCCACCTTCAAGGGACCATCTTTTGACAGCACGTTGCAGGATGCAATGCAACGATGCAGATTATAAACAGACTCATATATATAATATTACTATATTATAAACATATGTATGGAGAAAATGGATTTGCAAGTGTATTAACAGCTTCGGCCCCCGAAAGAAGACTTTCTTTCTTGTTTTTTTGTTGCCTGGCGTTTGTTTCTGTTTTATTTCGAGAAGCTTATGAAGTACAGCCGTAGATAAAGATAGACGCTTGAAAAGCTCTCTTTCACTCTGTGTGTTTGTGTGTGTGTGTGTGTGTGTCTCTGTCCACCCATACTCGTATGCATGCTATTGGGCCTGGCGGGAGGTCTAGGTTGGAGGCCTGCCGCTACTGCTGCTGCATGCACTGGCCGCTCAATTACAAAGTAAGACAGCGTTTCTTTAATTAAGTTGGACAATTTGTAGCCAGTCGCTGGCAATCGATCGAAATGGCATCGCACGGTATGGTATGGCATAATAGAGTTTTTGGTCCATTTGCCAGTCGCCGTTTCATTGGATGTGACACAAAAACACATACGCACACAAACACACACACACACACACCTTGGCATGTACGAACGCAGATCTCGGATTAGATGGACGCGTATTTGATGCTTTGTGGCGTGGATGGTCGGGTCGAGGGGTGACGGAGAGGAGAGAAATCGTGTCATTGATTCCATGACCAAACACGGAACATCCTTGTCACTCGTTGAGGGATGTGGCATATGGAATGAAGGGACGCGTAATTCAGTGGTACAGCCGCCATATGTTAGTATTGGTAACGGCTGCGGAGGGCAGCGCCTAAAAGAAAAAAGCTGAAAACAATTCCGATGTTAAGTTCCAATCGAATTCGCAAGCAATTTCATATATGTTTGTATTATCCCTTAATCAATCAATTAATAAATCAAGCATCTATAGAAGAGGTTTCCGGTGCTGGATCTCTTAACCGCACAAGAAAAGGTGTGGCAAAAATACTCAAAGCAGCGATATGTGCAAGAACTAAACTAATTTTCAGAGGGAGCAACATCAGAAAACATTAGCATAGCATTAATTCGAATCATCATAGAAAATACAAAGGTCTTCAGTGCATATGGGCATTTGGAAATTCAGTCCATACATATGGACCTATGAACTCGTTGATGGTTGAAGACCAAGGATAGGTTACAGCACATTTATTTTCTCAGGGTAGATACGATTGGGTATGCTAATGATTAACGAGAAAGATCTTTCATTGTATTTGAGCCGTATCAAAACCAAATTTTAACCACAAATAGGATACAAATAGGATACAAATAGGAACTAAAAGGGTTTCTCATATCATATCATATTTCTCATATCTCATGTCTGCTGAGTCGATGTCCCCAGGCTGCGCTGTTAGTTCCCACTGTCCACTGCTACGTTTACCAGAACGAATGTAACAGCAACAGATGACGAGGCAATGGGATGAATGACCGCGGTACCGAGGATAGGTACCATGGGTCGACTTATGTATGTGCATATTGACTCGGTACATTCAATTAAAATTGGTCAAAGATTGTGCAAACGGAAATGTCTTTCTTCGGAATCATAGAGTGGGGAACTCCATCTTCAAGATCACCTGGCTCTGACACGAATGTCGCACTGTGTGGTTCAAAATATTCTCAGGTGTCACTAAATGGCTTACAGTAATCCTATATATAGCAAGGAACATACTGGGGATTAACTCGATGGATCGAGAATGGAGAAAACTATCCAATTTTGGTTTTTTTGCAGCCGCAATAGGACGATGAAATTGTGGGTGCAAAACTCTAGACCCAAACTCGCCTCGCCAGTGCCAGCGTCCGATTCCCAGTCTGAATTCAGTGAGGGACAGATTCAGCGCCACAAAGCTGGCCAGAATGTCTAAGTTGGTATTCTCCACGCCACGACGTAAATTCAGATCCTTTGGACCCCGACACGACCAGAGTCTAGAATCGAGACTTTTTTTTTGTTTTTTTACGTTTAGGCTTAAAATTATACAATTACCATACGTTTCAGGGTTAAGTGTCACTCTTCTGTTATGTTCCAAATAATATCCCCGGAGTCTCCAACCGGAGACTTTTTTTAATAAATCCAAGCAAGAGCAACCAGCTACTCGTCTTTAAATCAGTATCCAGCTCTACTTACGGCTGGCTCCTGCGGTGGCGGCTTTTCAAAACTTTAACGGTTGTACGATGGGCGCCCTGTGGTGGTAGGAGCCTTCCATCTTCCAGTTATAAATCCGTGTCTGTATTACAGCCAACAATGCCATTGTGCCATTTAACGAACGAATCCAGCAAGATAACGAAAATGGGCGTGTGAGCATGTTGCAAATGCGTGAATCATAATCAAAAGGGTCCCGAGGTGAATGAAATCAACAACGACAATTGCAACGAGACATGCGCGCCGGTACGTAATTGACCCTCTCTGAGAAAATGGAAGACAATGCCAGCAAGTACATCGAGGATCAACATCCGCTTCGTTCCATTCTCTCGCCTTGGAGTACGAGATAAGTATTAAAAATTCCGCTCATCCGATAGTGCTGACTGGTGCTATGGACACTGCTAATGTCCCCATTGTCATCCTCTCAAATTCAAGCATGAGGCAAATGGTTGCGCATCAGGAGAAACTTAACTACCTGAAATTGAGACACCACCAGATCCATTGATCGGCTTGCTCATCGTTCAGACAACAGAAATAGTTCCCAATACTGCGGTAAATTGTTTGCGGGTCATCTTGAAATAATATAGTATTTTCCTATTCATAGTTCTATCTTGGCTTTTAGTCAGTTCTGGAATTGGTTTTCACCCGCGTTTTCCATCGGACTGTCTAGTGGTGAGTAATGTCAGAAACCATTCGGGCCCTGTCTGCATTCAATTTAATAAAGTTTTTAATAAAGTTCTAGTATCTGTGCTTTAACTTGTCAAAATTAGTTTCAAAACGAATTAGTTGAGACGTTTTGGTACTTACAGCAACCTCATCAGCAACATCGAACGGGATTTGGGGCTGTCCTCAGGTTGAGGCTCGCACTTGGGCTTCTGTCCGCGACCCTGACCCTTGGGATAAGTGTTGAAACGTGGGCTTGAGCGGCACAAGTACTCGGCAGGGTCTTGGGATGTCGTCTGGGATTGGGTCGTGGCCTGCGATTGGGAGTGGGAGTGAGGCTGGGGACATCGCCAAATGAAGTGACAAGCAACTTAACGCATTTAAATTAATTAAAAATGTGCTTAAGATGTTTTCGACTTGCTTTGGCGACGATGCGGCGACAAAGAGCGAAGCTCCTGCCTCGGCTTCAGCAACTCCAGCTCCTGGTTCTGACAGCCGACGAGGGCATAGGGGAAAAAGAACACAGGGACAGGGCTGGGCTGCGCTTTGTTTTTTCATTTAGCTGGCAGCTGTAATTAGACAATTCACTGCGGCCCCACTCCGACTCCGACGCCGAAGCCGAAGCCGGGACCTGGACCTGGACACTTGCCCTGTTTTGGGTCTGTTCAGTTGGAGCATAAAACATTTTTTGTTGACGGCACAGATTCGAGGCCCGCGATGCGCCGCATTGGCGGTAAAGTTTGCGCCAACGAACTTTGTCGTCGTCGACGTCGACGTACTCGTTCTCGTAGTCGTAGTCGTAGTCGTCGTCTCCGGTGTCCTTTTGTCTCCGGCCAAGAGTTGCCCATCCCATCCGAGTCTCCTCATCCCGCTGCGAGTGTGTCGCGTCCTGCATTGTCACTTGAGTGACGGCAAAAGTGTTTTAGCCTTGCTGGCGCATCGACTTTTAAGTAGTTGTCGCCTCCCCCACAGAACAACAGACCCGCCGACCCGCAGACACCCGAGCACTTTGATTCTCTTCTGCTCCTGCACCCGCACCCGCACCAGACCCATCTAAATCCAAATGCATTGGCCATCTTCCCCGGGAGTGGCTTAGAGGGTGGTTCTGAAGGCGCTCACTCGTAGGCGTTAATGAAAATGCTTGTAATTAGTTTTGTTTGTTGGCAGCGAAGAGCGGAAGTGCTCCACGGAAAATAGACCCAGGGCTGAGCTCTGTTCATGCATTGAACTAATTGATTCGCCTACATTCGTGTCCCGGAGTCGGGGCTGTGTCGGGTAAGAGTCGGGGAAGAGTCGGGGATGAGTCGGGGATGAGTCGGTGCATCCGATTGCCTGCCAGGATGCCCTGCGAGGCACCCATGGAGTGCTGGAGCAGCTATTTTAATTAGAGTGGCCTTAAATCCGGTCTGATTGATACGAATCGTAGAGGAACTAAGCAGCCGCCCTTTAAACAGCCGCCAAGGGAAAGGGACAGCTTGTAATATGAGGCGATAGTTGAATTATACTGAAACTCTCGTCGTAGACCTTTCGGCCAGTTTTCAAGTGTTTAAATAAAGTTAAATCTGAAACAAACAACCTCTGGTAAAAAAACCTCTGAATAGCCTATAAAACACCTGTAGAGAACCGATCTAATAGAAGCTGTTGGAAAGATTATCTAACCTTTTTATGACACATCCTAAATGGGTAAAGTTTCATGTGGATTAACGAGCCCGAGCAAGGCTGAATCCCAATGCCGTGAAGCTCAGGCTCCGCTCTGGTAGAGCATGGCAAATGGCATCTTTTCACTTTCGACGCCACTGTCGGGGAACACCTTAATTGCCTCAAATTTAATTTCCGCTTTAAGTTTGTCAAACGTACACACACGGACACACACCAAGGACATTAATATGCAGCTAAAGTCAAAGCAGCAGCAGCAAAAACAAAAGGATGTTTTGTGGATGAGCTAAGGCCGGGAATGATGAGCTCAATAGATGCTTGGGTTGGATAGGAAAGGGGATGGGGATGGGGTTCGCTGTTTGGTTGGTCTGTTGGTCCAGGCTGGTCGCCTGGTCGGAACAGGAACAATTCATCATCCATAGGACAAGCAGTCGAAAGCAATCGTTTTGTCATCTTCTGTGTGTTGCTAAATTGAATATGCGCCCAGACTGACACCGGGCCCCCTCTCTGCCCCATCACTATCGGAGCTGAGCAGATCCACAGATCCAAATCCAGTCGTCTGGGGTGTGGGCGTGGGTGCCGTGCCAGGGATATGCCAGCCGAATGAAATGAATGAATGAATGAGCACACATGTGGATGGGAGTGTCGTGTGTCGTGTCGTTTGTGTCTCTCCCCCACATATGCATATCAGTCGACGCATTCCAGAACAACACTGAAAGAGGGATGCGAGGGGCCGGGGGAGACACGGAAGACACGGAGAAAGGGGTCAGGGTACGAAGCAGACACGCATTCCCGCACGTTCGCTGTAGGCAGAATCGGACTAGAGAGGTCGGGAAGAGAGGGATGAACGGAAGCCTTACAGACTGATAGATGCTAAAGATGTGCACACACACGCAAGGCACAAGTTGCGCATACAAAGTAGTCGTCACGAGCTCTGACTCCAAAAACCACCAGACCCCCGTACCCACCCCACCCCACTAACTTTACACGGACTTAGGCCTACCGCCTGCCGATACTCCACTCTAAAAAGGTGTCACACTGGAAGGAAATACGCAGCAAGTGTCAGTCATGCCACAGCTACAGCCTCTAAAAGCCTATTACCATCTTATTTGCAGGCTAATAAATTCCATATTATCTGACTTTAGTTAAATTCAAAGATTCCTTATCAAAAAGTTCGAAAACCACCAGGTTTGCATGAGCCCATTTTTTCGCTCAGTGCAGAATGTGTGCCCAGGTCGGGCACACTCCTTCCGGCTCCCTGTTTCATTCCATTACTGTCTGCCCTGACAATAGATCATCAAATTCATCACGTTACATTTCATAGATATGTATATCTGTGCGGCTGCGGTGTCCTCATTTGTGCGGCTGGCACCTTTCCAGGCGCTTCTTGGGCGGGCTCCCAGTGCGTGACCATTGCATCACTCCCTCGGAATAAGCCAAATTCAGAGAATCATCATTTGGCCCAGCGAGGAACAGTGGTGCCCCCTTGGACCCACAAGCCAATCACCACTTGCCACTCGACGGAGATTGAAGATGGGCAGGGGCTCGCGGGGTCAGTGGCACTGCCACACCCCCAACCACCTTGCAACCCTTGCAACCGCACTTGACCGTAGCCAGTTTTTGTGGCATGCAAAGCGAATGCTTCTGCTTCTGCTTCAGCTTCTGATTCAGCTCCTGTCTAGACCAAGTGCATGGGAGGGAGGATATGGGTGAGTGAACATGTGCTGGTTGCACTTGGCGTATGCGCAATTTATAAGCCACCAACAGAGAGGGGCATCAACATCATCAACCTATATGTACACCGTGTAACTATATCGAACTGAATATGCCATATGCTAATTAAGTGCGCTGTCCTGATTTGATTTGGATTTGATTTGATTTGAGCTGTCCTTCGCCTTTGATGATGTTTTTCACTTGATTAAATGTATTCATTCGCTCGCACGTACGCGTATCTCTGTGTGAATGGAACTCTGCCCTGTCAATTCAACGGCGTTTGAGTTTCGGTCTGGGCGTGTGTGGATACATTGCTATCCTACGTCCTATAATTATGATGGATAATCCCGAACACTTTGTAGAAAAACAAACACCTTAAATAGCGTAAATGCATCTCAGACTTCTGCATGTATATTCTGAGGATGTAAAAAAGTCCCTTAAAGTCCCTCTATTATTCGATTAGCCGTATCTAAGTAACATTGAAAAGCCATATCCAATTAGGGTTTTGTACTCTCCATTCAAGGGTACACAAACTTCGGCTTGTCATCCCTTCCATTTGGGGCTTCTGCCACCCTCTATCTTATTTCTTTTTGGCTGGGCGTGACAGTGCTAAGTGGGTTGACCTCCTCCCACTCCACTTACTGCTGCGTGCAACCCTCCACATCCTGAGTAAAGTCGCAAATTATGAAAATTGAAGGCCCAAGGACGGGGAGCTCGAATGCGGGAAACTGGAACTTGAACCCAGACCCCTCTTCGGAGCAAATTATGCGCGAAAAATGATGGCCAGGAGGGTGTATTGATGATGGGCGGTGGCCGAGTGTTGCACAAAGGGTGGACCCGGGCTAGACGTGGGCTTCTACCCCTCCTCGTAGCATGTGGTTCTGGCCGAGCGAATAAAAAAAAAAATGGAAGCGTATTTTTAGGGAGCCGAAGTACTTTATACCCTTGCTTGCCGGTTCAGCATTTCATTTAACGACAACATGATGTAGTCATTCGATTCGGATCGCCCTTATCTAAAAAACCGAAGGATTATTTGAAGAAGTTGTTGGAAAAAAAAAATACTGGAGGAGAGTCAGACAACTGTTGTTTCTGAATACATTCTTACGGCACCAAAAATTCTCCTTTCTTCTACGTTGCAAACATTGTATTGAAATCATAGAAGTCTCTGCAAAATAAAGAAGGGAAGAAAGGCAGTGGAGTAAAAAACTTTTACCAATACACAATTACGTCTCGACAGGAGCAAACAGGGAAAAATTATGCCGACGCACTCCAGTGCTTATTGTCCTGCCTTCGACGCGTTTACCGCCCCTGCCACAACGACACCCACGCCGAACTGGCCTTATCCTGCCCCCATTCTGGTGGCGCCCCTCTATCAATACGGGAATCGAAGCCGTTTTGTTTGCCATATTCAAAGTCATAAATCATAAAAAGTCGAGGAAAAACCCCGCTCGAGGATATTTTATCATAATCACATCAGGAATCGGAATGGTGGGGTGTTGGAGTGGTCATGGGGCACTTCTCCCGTTGGCATTCCGCTCAATAGAAAAATGACATTATCCATATTTTTGGCATTAAGTGTGGCAGGGGCTAAGGCTGAGGCTGAAGCTGCTGCCACTGCCGGTTCGCTTTTAATTTCTGCTCCGCCCTCGGATTGGCCTGGCTGCATCTGACAAGTGACTTTGTCAGGCCCATGTGATGATGAGGAGGCGACCTCTGGCAGGGGAATTTGTGGGGGTTGCATAATTCAGCGTTTGTCTGTCTGTTTGCATATGAAAGTCAATAAATAATCCTTGCCCCATCCACACATGGCTCTCGGCCCCTCCTCCAGTTCGATTCCGCTCATTAGGCATTCAAGGAGTCGCCCTAATAAATGAAGTGCCTGTTATAACCTTCCCATCCCTAATTCTAAGTGAATTTTGATTTTGCCATTCAGGCGGAAGAGTTTTCCTGAAGAGAGAATTGTCACAGACACCCACAGATTCTCGAGTACTTTTAAGAAGCTTGAGGCTGAGAGCCTTGAAATCTCCAAAGGGTGTTTTAATGATTAGTTTCCAGAGATATTTCTATAATTCAATCGACTGATTTTCAGCTACTGCGGCATCTTAAAACATCTTAATTCTCAAATTTTTGACTGTGGCATCCACGAATTTGAAGATACGAAAAGAATAGAAAACGGAGAATTATAAAAATTATTACCACATTGCAAAATCTGGATCAGATCGGATCTTTATTGTAGAAAGCCGATTTCCCGACTTTGAGTCCCCTGCCACGAGCTTGCTCTCTCTCGTTCGCTCTCCCACGTCCTTTTTCATCCAATGCGCGCCCTCTGGCGGAGTGAGCGAGATAAAGTGGCTAGATGTTAGTTCGTGGGTGTAAATAGAGATATGGTAAGAGACATACACACACATACGTGTACTAGTGCACATCTTTAGGAATTTTTTTGTATATCCTCATCTTTAATATCTGCTTGCAATCAATTTTTGAATTGAATTCACATACTTGCATATAAGCACATAATATTTTGCATAAGGGTATTCAGGCGGTATCCAGGCGATGGTGATGTCGATGTGCACAGGAGTGTCCGATGAGTGTGCCGGCAAGTATCCAATGACATATCCAGTATGCTTTGACTGTCTGGAAAATGTGCCGAATGGCCACGCCTTCCTCAAGGCCGTAGACAAAAGCCAATGTCGGCAAATATGCAGAAAAATATTGCACATGAATTGTGTCGTTCCCTTCTATCCCTAACCTGACCATTGCAAGAGAAGTTTTCTTATGAGAATATAGAACCAATCGCATCGAGTCTTTTCCATTGATTTGCGACCCATTTACCAGGGCTCCTGCCTGGTCCTTCAGCAATCTCAGTAGAACCACTTTCGTTGGCGAGTGAGGATGATGAGCCTGTGAGGGACTCTGCCTCTGTGTGGCCGGGCCCTAGATGACGGAAGCAATTGCGGCTAATGCTCGTTTGCCAACATATGTTTTGGCCAAATGCTGTCATAAATTTCGGGGCCACGACCGGGGCGACGACAGGGATAAGCAGGCCTTG
Organism: Drosophila persimilis; assembly: GCF_003286085.1. Taxonomy (NCBI): domain Eukaryota; kingdom Metazoa; phylum Arthropoda; class Insecta; order Diptera; family Drosophilidae; genus Drosophila; species Drosophila persimilis. Next base: position 5,964,976 of record NW_020825312.1, read on the forward strand.
GACTGGGGATTGAGGCTGATTCGGGCAAAGTGCAAAGAAACAATGTGCAGTGCCAAGCGGCAGGACAAAGGCGTAAGCAGGGAAATGAGTGCAGCTGTCTGGCAGGCAGTCGGGTTGTCGGGTAGGATGAGGCGACAAACAAGGACAAGGCAGTGCTAAGCAGAGCAGAGAAGAGCAGGAGGGCAAGAGGAGCAAGCAACGAGGACAAGGAGCAAGTTGCGGCAGCCGTCGCTAGTTGGCAAAGTTGGCAAATGATCTGCCAGAAATCAGGAACGTTAAAAAGTAGCCTTACCCGCTGAAAGTCCTTGGCGCGACTCCTTCAGCCGCACCCTCTCCCCGAGGACCAGGACGCGTATGCAAAGCGATTAGAGCTGAATGTTGGAGGACCGAAGATGGGATTGGACATGGAGCAGACGGGCGCAATCAGGCAAAGTGCCTCCTCCTTTGGCTGCTGTGTTGTGTTGTGTTGTGTCTCATATCCTATGCTATCCTTTCTAGTCCTGTCCAGTGTTGGTCAACCCAGCGTACAGTGCATCCGTACATGGGACTGGGAGTGGGTGGCCGCAAACGATAGTGCGAAGAAGATCGAGTCGAGTCGGGAGAGATAAGGGCACACAGACAGTGCTAAAATAATTGCATAATTTGCATATTATTTTCTGCTAAACATGCAAAAAGCCTCGCGCAACGTGTGCAACATGCACTCATGTATTCACATCCTGGTGTCCGTGCAGTTGAGAGTGTACGTCTGTATACGTCTCTGTGTACGTACATATGTATGTATATCCGTGCATCCGTGTATCCGTGCATCCATGTGTCCGCATCCGTGTGTGAGTATTAAGTGCAAAGTGTAAATAACCAACTCAGCATAAATCGTGATTACAACATTTTGTGTGCGGATATTTGCGGGCTTGGTTTTGTGGTTTTAATTTAATTAATATTTTTTCTCTTGTTTATTTCAACCGAGATTTCCCTCCCTCTCTCTTTCACACTCTATCTCCATCTCTATCGCTCCCTCGTTCTCTTGCTTCATCTCTTTGGTAGTTCGTTGAGAATTTCAGGATGAGCTAGATGCACTTGCAGAATCCAGGAATTAAAATGTGATGCTGGGCGCTCTAGGAATCTTGGATTATGAAATATTTCTTAAACAGTTTTTTAGTTGTGTCAGCCTGGTAGTACGACTCTTATGGCAACCACCTGTGGCCTCTTGTTGATATCTTTCAACTTAAACTTTCGAAGAGCTTCTTCTTTGTGTGCCCGGCTTAAAACATTTGTTCAGTGATCAACTAGAATCAAGTGCAAGTCTTATATCGAATAGCACAGCTCTCATAGGAATTATCGCCGTGAATATTACCTCTCTGATCTCTGTGACAACCATAAATAGTATATCAGACATAGAGATACTCAGACATAGATGTGACAGTAATCATCTTCTGACCTTTCCTCTTTAACGGGTTGGGTCGGGTCGCATCGGGCATCGGTCATCGCCTGTTGCCCGGCGGCTAACGTTATTTTGTGTAGTGTAGGGCGCCGCTTCAATGCGCTCATGCAACAATTTGTGTTTACTCGTATGTACCTTTTGCCCGGCAGTCTCCCACACTCGCCACTCACTCAAAGGGGATGTTTTTTGCCGGTTCTGGCTTTGGCCTGGCCTGGCTTTTCATTTCGAGCTTCATTGGCGGTTGGAACAATGCGGTTATGTAATATAGTGCAAATATTGCGTAAAACTTAGATAAATACATTTCAGCTATGCACTCGCTTGGCCGACAGTGGCAGCGGCTACAAATGGGTCCAGCGCCAGGCTTATGCGGGAGGAAGAATATGTTAACTCAACTTTAGGGTAGAAATAAATTCAGCTCTTTACAATAACAATTTTCATATCGATTGGATGGTTAATAGTACCTATCGTTGATCGATAGAACGAATAATTCCAAGTAGTATATATATTTTTTATTCCGTATGTGCTAAACATTTACCTTTCTAGAAAATTTGGTTTATTTTTGTAATATTTGCCGCCGCATAAACCTCATTTCCGCTTCCGCCTGTGTGTGCGTGTGCGTGTGTGTGTGATAGAAAATGCAAACGTGCGAAATCGCATTAAATGAGCATTAGCGCATTGTTGGTTTTTGTGCAGGGCGCCCCAGCTGCATTCTCCGAACCTCAACCCACCCACATACATACAGATGTATGTAAATGTAAGGATACCCACCGCCCAGCTAATATTCAGAATTAAAGTAAAAATACAAGTTCCATTATTACATACAGCACGGGGCCTAAGCTCCAATTCGGATTATTTTTTTGTGTAGTTTCCATATAATTTAAATTTTTCTTTAAATTTGTTACCTAATAACTAGACCTCGGATTTTGCATATTTGCATATTTTTAAGGGATTAAGATAGAAAAATTCTGATGACTCGTACTCGCAGCACCTCCGATCCTCCGATCCCCCAGCCAAGTGCTTTTCAAATATAGTCAAAGGAAATCAATTGAACAAAAATTAATAATGAGCCCACGACTATGCTGATGAATCAAATATGCAAAATCCGAGGTCTACTAATAACTTATATTTCTATACAATCAAAGATGCCATTCTAATAATACGAGTAATATCCATTAAAGTTTCAATTTCCTTTTCAATTTTTCGTTGAATTCTCATTACAATGTTTGACTTTTCGGAACTCCTCTTTTTGAACTCCTGCTGATTGACCGCGGGTCAATGTTTAAACACCCCGCACCCCCCATTAGTTCACCAGTCCCTTGCCCACTAAAAAGCACCTATTGTGTGTGCCCGCCAAGAGCACTTCAATAAATTAATTTAAAGTTTAATTAAAAAATTGGTCTTTATTTTCAATTAGTGCCCGGAAAAGTGACTCACCCCCACCCCCACCCCCACCACCACACCCACACCCACACCCACACTCTCCCACTAGTCAGTTTCTTTCTATCTCTCTCTTTCTTATTCAGTCGCTCCCTATCCCTCTCGCACTTGCAGGTTCTCTTAATTAATTAACAAAATTAAATTTATGCACAACAGCGGTAGAAGCAGCAACAGCAGCAGAAGTGAGGCAGCAGAAATGGGGCACAATAATTATCAATAAACCTGACCGTTCCACCTTTTTTCGGGTGAGCAGGGGAATGGGAGTTGAAAGGGCAGGGGCAGGGGTGGGGCTGGGTCTGGGTCAGGGGTAAAGAAGGCGCCCCAACAATGGCTATTAACTTACATTACCCAAGAAGTGCCACAGAGCCAGACTCCTGCAGCGACACAAAAGAAGAAGGCAAGAGGTCTTTTGGGTCTAAGAAGTAGCTGGACCTGTGACCTGGAGGAGGAGATGGAAATGGGAAAGGGAAAGGGAAGGTAGGTGGACTTGGAGGTGTACTCTCACTGCTGTGGGCACGTAAAAGAAACATTAACGCGCCCTTGCCCCGTGACCCGTCCGGGCAGGAGCGCCACACGCTCGCTTGCCCCCAAAGCTTGTTAGCCCAAAGAGCGTCAGCATTCTGCACGTGATCCGGACGAGGCAACGGACCCGGAGACCGGCACCCAGACCCAGACCAAGACCAGGACCCCTTTGCGGAGCCATGTGCTCCGGGGGTGGCTAGTGTCGTCTTGAGTGGCATGCAAAGTTGTCCCACTCGCACTCGTCCTCCATCGCAGCTTCTTCCTCTACAAAATGACTCTCCCTTTCCCTTACTCTCTTCTCTTCCCTCTAGCTGTACCCCCTTTCGCTGGAGTGCCAAAAGCCAAAGGTGGGGGCGCCTCTCGGTGTTGGCCTCTCTGTTGTTGCCCGAATGCCGGCAGTGTGGAGGCTTTACCTGCAGAACCAGCAGGCTTCGGGTAAAAAGGTTTGCGAATGGGAAACAGCTATGGCCGGTAGATTAGGAAGAAGGGCTTCAGCTGTAGCCAGAGACTTAGATCCAAGGGGAGCGGGAAATGGAGCAGGCTGCATCCAAGGGCTTAGGTGAACAGGTATTAAAAATGTAAAACTGGGACAAAGAGTCATCTCTTAATCCTCCATAGCTATCCGTCCCCACATGCACCCCTTTCGAACTGCAACCATGAAGTGTTTTGTCCAACCATCGCTTCGTCTCGCTGGCATCCCGGCTGTGGACTTTGGTCTTTCGTGTCCATTAAGATGTCTCAGGTAACTAGCAGAAGGAAACTGAGCCACAGTCAGAGCCAGAGTAGAGCTGAAGCTGAAGCTGAGGCTGGAGCCGGAGCCTGAGCCTGAGCCCGGGGCGTGGGTTAGGTCTGGCCGTGGGGTTCATGGAAGTTCAATTCAGTTTCCTGTGGCCCGGGGGCGGGCTCTTTCACTCTATTATGGCCACACGATCGAGCGGGACAACTTAATTTCCGTCTACATTTCAATAATAGCAACAACAGCAGCATCAAGATGCGAACGAGGCGGTGCATAGGGCGGAGAACCAATCCCAATCCCCGTCCCAGCGGCAACAGGAGCCACATCAGCAATGAATTTTAAAATATTCATAAATGAATGCAAAAAGAGTTTGTCGGGTGCTAATGGGATGGCATGGGATGGGGGCTGGGTGCCAGTTGAGGTTGAAAGTTTACATGGCTGCCGTTGCCGTTGCTGTTGCAAGTGAGGCAGCAATTAGTGCAACTCCAGCAGGAGAAACAGAAGCAGGAACAAAGCGGGTAAAATCAATGGCAACTGACAGTGGAAGTGGAAGTGGAAGCAGCAGCAGTGGCAACAATGCCATCGGATCCACATGCAAACCCTTTCCTGTCCTTTTCTTTCCTCCCTGATGCTCCTGTTTTCCCTGTCAGTTGTAATCAACGTCCAAGTCACACCCCACAGCTCAACATCCGTATCCACCTCCACCTGCACTCCGTAGTGACCCCCCCTCTCCGCTTCCCCATCCATCTGCGGCAATTAGAAAATGTTACCGACTTAGAAATGCGTGGCGCCTGACTAAATGGACGTTAATGGCCAGCTGCTGGCAACCAACTAATGGCAAAAACACCAGCAACAACAGCAGTAATAAAATTATCGCCAAAGGGTGGAGGGTGTAGGGTGTAGGGTGTAGGGGTGAGGGTGGAGCGATCCGCTGTGGCTCCGAGTGGTGTCCGGAGTGGGGCCCTTTATGAATTGCTCACACGCCCAGGTGGACACGGAAGCCGACAGAATGGCAGGAAGGACGGACGGGCGGACGGAAGGAAGGAAGGGCACTTCGGTAGGCACATTAAAATTAAATTGCAAATTAAACATCAAAGTAGTTCAACGGCAGAATAGTGAAATGAGTTCATAATCGGATTTGACGACTTGTGAAATGGTTTTAAATGGCTGCCAGAGCACCAGGAGAGTGGCAGACAAATGGCTGCGCATCGCATCGGATCGGACCGGACCGGACCGAGCCGGAGCGGAAATGGTGGAACCAATGGCAGTGGAAGGGGTCTAAAATCCAATGGAATTATAATCACAAAATGACAGCTGCACCAAAAAGTACCTGTTAATATGGATTGAAATGGAAAGAGTGAGCCATGGACTGATTGAAGACAGTTGAAGGTCAAGGGAAAATTGGATGTTGGATTCAACAATTCCATTGTGCTTTTGCGAAAAAAATATATTAAGATCATTACTAAAGCTTCACAGAAGAGCTCAAACAGTGGGATGCCCGAAAAGATTTCCACCCCTACCCATGGACACACCTGATGGTCGCTGGTCATCCGTCACGAAAAGTTTTATACATTCAAATTGGTGTGCCAAAGGCGCAAAAAGGCGCGCATGTGCAAAAACAGCAACATCTGATAGAAGGATGACACAGAGATGCCGAGGAGTTCGCCGGGCGAACTAGAGGCTAAATAGGACGACGTATGCCATTCCTCCTTGGTGTGTCCCGTCCAAAAACTATCCCAAGGCCGTGCCACTGCACTATAGAGATCCGCTGTTGCAAAAAGCCCTGACAGAAGTCTTTGGCAATCACAAGCTTCCGCTGCACACCGATAATGCAGTGACTGTCGACGACTTTGGGAGACCGATGGTGCTTGAGCATTTGGTCGAGTGTTTCTGGAAGCCATGCAGCGCATCGAAACTATATATGGTGCTAAGCCTAGCCAGAAGCGGAGAAACTCAAGGGCGGCTTGGACGAGCTCTTACTGGCCTTAGAGCAGCTCCATGGCAGTCACATAATGTACCGACACGTGAAAGCTGGAAAATGCTTGAATGCTTTTGAATGCTGAATGCGACAATTTCGATGACTTTAACTACATGGCAATAGAACACATTTACATATATGAAGAGTAGCTGTATCGAAATTTCATATGTAGGTATATCAAAAGGTTTCCCCTAATACATTTGAAATATATTAATGGAAACTATTAATCAACTTCAAAACCCTTTCCCTGATCTTCAAAAAAACAATGAGAATTCGCAGAGGCTCTCTTTCTGTATACGGACGAAAATAGACTGGGCCTGGGCCCTGGGTCCGGGAAGAGGCTGTGGTGGTCGGACTACGGCGACATCTCCGCATGGTTGCACACCCTCCCATATGCAGGACTTGATGCGCATTTTGTTGTTTGTGCCCCTCTGCTGTTCCTGTGGCTCTGCTCGTTGTTGCTGCCACCGCCAATAAACATTAAAAACAGGCGTCGAAAACCGGCAAACGGCTGCTGTGTATCTGTATCCAGCGTCTAACGAATTCTTCAAAAATCGATACACATATGGAAGAGTCGTGGAGCAGTGCCAGGGCTGATGTTGTCAGCTCTTCAGTGGCTACGGCGGTCACAGTGGCGGCTGCCTCCGACACCATCATGACCCCGCCCCATGCCCCACCCACCTCATCCTCCTACTCCTCCTCCTTCTCCTCCTCTTCCTTGCCCGGACTCTCTAATGTTTCCCGTGGATGGCGAAGCGACTCCTAAAACTGTTGGCTCTGCGGCTTGTACCAGCGGTTGACTGACGCGTATGCGTTATTAAATCTGCATGTGTGTGGCTCTGTCTGTCCGTGTGTGCTGTTGTGCGTTGTTGTGTATGCGGGTGTATCTATGTATGTATCTATGTGGCTCTGCCTCTACGTCTATGACTGTGCGTGTGCTGACAGCAATTTGCGTATCAATATGGGCACATAATGCTTCGAAAATGATTTCCAAAATTTGCATTTAAATTAAAAATTATATTTGCAACACAAATAGACGAACGTCGATGTAGTGCTTCGGGACGGGTGACGGGTCGGGTGGCGGTGGTAGGCACTGCCGTCGGACTACAACGAGCCGCAAAAACGTCAAAAAATGCAAATTTAGCAAATTTTAACAAAAATTTTAGCTTTTAGTTGTTTCAACGTTCGCTTCCGATAGAAATGCGTTGCGCATACGCAACGTATGCCGCCGCAAAATGGATGTGAACGCACACACATAAGCATACATGCCGGCCCGCACACGCATACGACACACACACACTCACGCATACGACACACACACACATTGCAGCATGACAGCATCCGTTGGCCGAATTTTGCGGCTTTTGTAGCTTCTGTTTTGGATTAGGCCAGCAACCAGCAGCCATGCCAAACGCACGGCTCTGAGTAGGAGCCGCCTTCGTGTAGGAGGCGTTGACTTTGGATACTACTTATACTCGACTCTAAGCCGAATGCTTTATGGAAGATCGAAGCTAGCTGAGGGAATTAACCACCGAAAAGCAGCTTTTGATCCCTTTTCCTTATCCGCACGTGTCCTTCTGTTCTTTGTACATATTCCAGTCTCTCTTGGCTGCTCTCCTGGGGTCTCCTCAGACTCATTCGAGCCTTTTGCTTCCTGGCAACCTATGGAAAGGCATCATCCTATCAGCCGTCCATCCTGGTTTTCAGTTGCTCCTGCTGCTGTACGCGGACAAACGACTTTTCTCTTGTATTTTTATTATAACAAAAAATCCTTATTGAACTTATTCTATGATGTGGATCTGAGAGCATTCACTAGAAGGGGGGTTGACTTCTGTACGACACAGACATGCGATTCGGCCGCGGCGGCCTACACATCGAACGATACCAGAAACTCAACTGGTCAATCAGTTTTCTTTCGTAATTTCTGGGAAAAGCGATATTGGAGAAGTCGAAGGAGCCGGATTGCATCCCAGCTCGAAAAGCAACCGCTTTGGCATCGTTGTGGCATTCCTGGGCCCCAGAGTGCACACGGAGGCGCACACAGTCGTCCCGAATGCAGCGGCGACGCGACCATTTGTATTGTGCGATGGGAAAACAATGAGAGCAGCAGCAAAAAGGAATCCACATCAATCCGGGCAAGCAGAAGCAGCCATTGTAGTGGCTCCAGTTCCAGTTTCGGGTCAGGAGCTGTAGCTGTAGCTGTAGCTGTGGCTGTGGCTATACTCGTAGCTGGAGTTGGTGTCGATGTGATGCTGGCTGCGGGTCTGGGTGCTGGTATTCGGTGCTAGTGCTGGTGTGCGTCAAAACAAATTTCATTTCACATTCAATTAAATTAATTTTAACACCATTTGCAGTCGGGCGAATGGAAGATGGAAAGGGCAGGGGAAAGCGGCAGGAACAAGGCCAGGCGATTGGGAGGAATAACAAGCTGGTGTGAAAGGACAGGACAGGACAGGAAAGCACCCAACGGGGTGACGGTGACCCCCGCATAGCAGGCGAAGATGCCGATGCCAGTGACAATGACGACACAGCAGGATATGCAGGACAGGGGATGGTGTTCGAGTAGAGGGGCGTACATGCCACATGCCTTTGCCACGTTTTCCACATTTCTCCACTTTACCGTTAATGGTTTTATCTTTTCCTTATTGCCCTGCCCTATCCTATCCCTGTGCTCTCCTGGTCCCATGCCCACTCCTAGTCTATCCCCCATAGATCGATCGATCCGAGGCCGAAGTGGGGGCTGAGACTGATGCTGAGACCGAGACCGAGACTGAGACTGAGACCGATGCCCGAACAGAGCAAACCAATTCGAACAGCGAGTTAATATAATTACAGAAATAAAGTCTGGAATTTTAATTAAAACACAACTTCATTTACAGCCGCAGACGCCTGGCGGCCCGGCTCCGTCGAGTTCCTTCGAGCAGCACGCCGATGCCGATGGCAAGGCTGGGACAGTAGTACCACTCGGGGAAAATGGCCAGAAGGATGCGCATAGTGGGTCCGAGTGCGGTGTCCAGAGGGACACTAGGGTGCTAAGGTATCATCGGGAACAGGGGTGGAGTGGTACTCGCAGAGTGTCAAGCAGAGAGTAGGGTCTCAGAGTGCTGTTGGAGGGAGGTGTTGACTTCTCACCGAACCTGCCAGGATTTACCTTCACATCCATACCAGCAGTACACCCACTGAACTCTCCCCAGTCTCACATATATTTACCCTAACATCACGCTATGATCTTGTCTCTCACTGTGGTTCGATTACCACGATTACCAGAACTCTCTGCTACCTTGCGCACTCCCTCAACGCGGCTCCTTAAATCCTGAAACTGAAACATGTGTAGTATTGTGTATACCCTGGGTAGCAAGAACCGCTCAGTCATTCCATTCCATTTGAGCTCTTTCCTCTCAGATACCGGCAGTACTTTTAGTATTAATCTTCCCTTGGGAGCACTTTTCGCTGTTTTATTGTTGGATGGCAGGCAATGTTGGGGAATGGGAATGCGGCCGCATTTCAATTATGTTTTTACGGCTTAGAGTTAATTGAAAAGCAATTCGTAGGCAAACAGAAGCCGGCGGACAGTGGATGGAAAATAAGAGACCCCGCGGGATCTTGCCCCAGTGGAAAAATCATATATAGTACCTACACATACATACATACATATGTACATATATTCATATGTATTACGGTTTATATATTTATACATTCACATTTTTGTTGTATTGGTTTGGCGAGTTTCGCTATTGACTTTGGCGATTTCAATTAAAGCACGTAATTGATTAACATTGAGGCATGCATAAAAATCGAAATAATATTTATATTTACTTTTTATTATTTTCCAGCTCAACCTCCGTTCGGGACCTACGCTCTGCTAATTTTCGGGGCGTGTCGTGGTCAAAGGGCACCTGAAAGCCAGAAGGTGATTCATTTGTATGGAGAAGCCAAAGAGTGGCTCTGGTCTCCAGTCGATAGCAGTAATTAATAAAAAACGAAAATGAAATATCGAATAAATATCTATGCAGACTCGTAATCATAATTAATTTCTAAGATATTCTGTTGGCGAATGGAATGTATTTTATTTTTTATATGATTTCAAAGCTGCCGAGTATTTGTTGCGATACTTAGGGATCCAGTTTCAGGTCCAAAAGGGTATTCCAGTCGTCTATCCTTGGCCAGTTCGTGTAAATTGTCGTATACATTTTTTGATTGCATTGATTTGTAATATTTGAGTCGTTTCATTAATATGCGATAAGCGATATTGTTTTCGTGTCAATATTGCAACACGACTTCTCGATACATCGCATAGCGAAGATCAGGATGGGGAGTATGTTGATGCTGATGCTGTCAAGGCAACGTCATATCGTATTTTTGGGCTGTGCTGAACTCTCTGGCCGCGTGCGAAGGGGCAATTCGCAACCTGACACAATCAGCCAGATACTCCTGGCCCGGATTTGCATAATAAATGAGAGACAAAAGCCAAGCGGCTACTGTCACATGGCCACTGGGCAGCCATTGAGAAAGGTACGTAGACGAGCATGATGGCGGGGATGGGAAACCGCCCATGTGCCATCTATAATGACGATAATAATGACGAAACAACAGACACATGCACCTGCACCAGCGTCAGCATCAGCACCTGCTCATAGAGGCAGACAGGTGTAACAGGGATGCAGCCATCGAATTGACTTGAAACACACTCACACAGACACACACAGACACACATGTATGCCAAGGGTGTTCCATATGGCCCATGGGTGGGGGTTGGGGTTCTGACAGAGAGAGAGGCAGAAGGCAGACAAATTGCAGACATTGTGGGGCGGTACAGGGGGAAAACAATATGCAAATTTTGTTGCATACTTTTCGGATGCAGCGTGAAAATCATTGCAGCTAAACAGACAGGCCCGTGTCTTCCCCCCTATCCACTATCCATTATCCCCCTCCTCATCCACAGACACCGCCCAGACCCAGACAGACTACTCCTTCAGTCAGCACAATCAAACAAATAGACAACAGCCATAAAGAGAGACAGTAACACACAGAAATAGAGGCAGAGACAGAGACAGAGGCAGAGAGAGAGAGGGAGACAACAGAGAGAGATAGAGAGAGAGAAACAGCAGGAGCAACATAATGCCTTTCCGGTATCCAATAAACCGACTGCACTTGGACAGTCCGGATTTCCGCCTGAATCATTGATGAGCTATTAAAGTCATTTATATTTTGCTGTTTGTTGTTCGTCCAACTTCAGCGCCATCAAAGCACTGCCAGAGAATTGTCCTCTTCCCCTGTCCCCCTGTTTCTGTTGCAGTTGCAGGCTTTGCTTGGGGATAATTGTTGTATACTCGTATCATTTTTTCGCCAGTCATCAGGGGCACGTTAGGCCCAAAAAAAGCAACACTAGTAAAAATACTATAGGGCATACACCGCTCAAATTTATTGTTGGTAAACTACAAATTGGTAACTCAGCGAAATGACAAAAATTAAATATATTGCAACCGGTCGATGGGACCAGCATGAGCTTTGACTTTGATAAAATCTTAGTCGGAGCAAAGTACCAACGAGACATTCAGAGTCTTGTAAGTTATCTGCAATTTTCTACTACAGAGTATAAGATATCTCGTTAAGATTAAATTCCTTATGGAGGGAGGCCTCTCGTCTGTGCCTGCAACTGGTTTCATTTGATGGAACAATTAACGGAAGCGAGCTCAATTTTAGAGTCAGTCGCTTCGCCTATTCAATGGAAACGGGTGCGGACAGACGGTCTTAGTGAAAATCAACTCAAGTCACGACGGGGCCATTGGCAATGGGTAGGCGTGGTCACCTGGCCGCCCACGATGCGTTGGCTCGCATAGGCGGAAAAAAGATGGAGAAGCCAAACAATCGAACGGCGCCGGAGACCGATTCAATCCCCGGATGCTGTTATGCCATGTTGCAGCCGCCCGCCTGGCCCTCACTGGAATGGAGGCAATGGTGGGCCAATGCCAATGCAGATGTGGACGTGAACGTGAACGTTACGACATGGAAGTGGCAATTGCCACGACGACAACGCGCACGACAAACGATGAGCCGGCAGACAGACAGACAGACAGAGAAGGACGATGTCGAGGATGAGCCCATACACGGGGATGAGGACGACGACGAGGACGTTGATGGAAATGAAAAGATAATTTACCCGCATGTTTCAACATCAGCGTGTGCCACGCCCACCAAGCCACACGCGCAGACTGATGGACAGGAGAGGCCCTGGCTCCGGAGTCAGGGCTGAGCCTCGTTTCATCTCATCCTTGGAGCCGCCGTGGCTGTTGTTGTCAGCGTCAGCATCAGCATCAGCATCATCATCCTCATCATCGTGGCCACTAATGCTAATGCTGGTTATCTGTCTATCCATCAGACGGCCATGTTATGATGTAAATGCTCCAGCTACCGTTGGCACTGCTACAGTTCCTCCTCCTCCTCCTCCTCCTCCTCCTCCTCCAGCTCCTACTCCTGCTCCTACTGATGGGGATAATAGCCACCGCTATCCGGCCCCATTCCAGCTTCATTCCAGTTCAAATATGTCGCTTCCTTCTTGTCATTGGGTCTACAGCAGGCACAAGACTGCCAAACATTTCCTCTCTCTGCAGAGGAGAAGGGAAGGGTACACGCAGCCGGTGTTCCCGAAAACAACAGCCCTCCACAGGCAGCCCAAAACGTATTCCACAGATCTTGTCTTTGCTCTTGCCGAAATCCTAAGATGCTTCCACATGGGATGGAAAGCAAAGGCTTTGCTGAATTTGCGGAGGAGATTCTCCTGATTCTCCTGGCCTCATCCGGATGTGTATGCCTTCAATCTTTGGAAGCGTATCAGAAGATCTGCCAAGTTTTTGCAGTCTTCCACTGAGTCTCGGGCTTATCCACCTTTTGCTTTTCTTCGTCGTCTCAACAGTTTTTAAGGTGAAACCAGAAATGTCCAAATTTCCAAAACTGCCAATTCTCTTATCATTGGGGATTTCTGGAACATCTTCTACAAGGAGAGGGAGGTGCTGAGACCCAGAGAGACACATGCACAGGCGAAGCCAATGCCCACAAATTTATTGTTCTTAAACATCTGAGCATGAATGGCCCTTGTGGTCCTGGTGCTGGGCCTAGTCTTGGGACTGGGATTGGGACTGGACTGAGTTCTGGGTCTGGTTCTGGTTCTGGGCCTGGGCCTGGGCTCGGGCCTGGGGAATGCTCTCTGGCTATATTTGAATGCCAAGTTGCCAGTTGTCGCAATGTGAGTGATATATAGCCAAAATGTCAAATGTCAGCGAAAGACATTATTACTGGCTAGTTGATCCGTCCCCCGTCCCCATCTCTGAGCTCCCTACCGGCATCCCATCCACGTCTGCGTCTACGGATGTCGCCGTCTGCCATGATAATCGATACGCACAAATACACACAAACAGGCAGCCATTCGCACGGACACAACGACAGAATAACAGACAGACAGAAAGGAGCAGGCGGGACAGGAAGGGAAACCTTTGAGATGGAAGTGGCACATGGGGTTACTTAACCCCAACTTTAAAGGGATACTCGTACTCGCTCTCGTATACGAGTGTTCATTTGGAAAATTGGAAATTTACTAATTTTGAAACTATTTGCGTGGGACAAGAATCAAAGGCTTCAGACCCCCTTGCGGAACATCCATTCTGCTGTATACCGCAGCAACAGATATGTAGGTTTGAAATCTTTCAGACTATTCACACAGAACATACCGTATGGAGAGAGAGAGACCCAGTTTATGCATTATATACGTAATTACATCTGTAAATGAGGTTTCGTAAAGGATCAAGACTCCTGCCAAGATAATGTGTATTCAAAGTATTCTATGTATTCTTTATTGAAAGGCTTGGGACAGCCAAAAGAACAGCATTTCATGGAAGGATATTTTAATCTTTACACAAACCAAATGTTTACTGTATTTGCCTCTTGAATGATGAACTGCAAAATACAAAAAGAGTGTTGCCCTTATTTAAGTTGAACTCATTGCAATTAACTAGTACTCGTACGAGAAGTCTCAAAAAGATTAGAAGATTTGCGTGCAGGATGGAACTCACTCCGACTTAAACATAAATGTAATGTGTGGGTTTTTGAGTGTTTTTGAGTAATATAAAAGTAACAATAGTTTTACAATTCGAAAATTAAACAGTTTGATTACGCCTTTGGCAACTGCTGACGACATAATACGACACTTCGCTCGCTGGATCGCTCTCTTGATCTCTGCTAATTGTACTCGCGAGGAAAGGACCCCGCTCCGCTGGTACTTAAAGTATTTAATGACATTTGAGAATATAAATGTTTGATGCTCTCGGGATGAAATTCCGCAGTCCAATGTTTCTTCCCCCTCCCTTCCTTGAGCCATATTAAGCGATAATTCCGAGTGAGTGAGCCGATGAGCAAAACTGCATTTGAGAACGTCACCTAGTACGGTTGGCCGCTACGGGTCGCCTTCCGTGCACCCCTGGATCTGGGGCTACCGTTACCCACATAAATGTATTAAAACATAATCTAAACGCGAGTAAATACGAGTAATCTAAAGTTAAGTGTGCATAAAATAAATACAATATAATCGATTTAAAACTAAATTTATTGCTTTAAATTACAAATGTGTTTATTCTAAATATGAAATATATTTCATTTAGATGTGAAATACATTTAAATAGCATATTTTCAAATTAATGTCAAACTGTGTTTCTCTTCACAATTTCCACTTTGGGGCCAAATATCTTGCTATTCATTTGTAGGTCTAAGTGTTAATATTCAAATTTCAGGGCTTCTTTCTATGGGTGTCTCAATTTAATTCCCTCCAATCAAAGATATCAATTGTCCTCAATCATTGTAAGAGCTCCTTCCCCCGGCTACCCATACGATGACCCATTAGACTTTGGATTTCCCCCACTGTTCAAATTAAAAATTCATAAAAGCAGAAATGCGAAATTATGATGATAAAATAAACAAAAAAGAGAAGCCGCAGCCGGCGACAGGCCATAAGAAGCGGACAAACTAAAGGGCACATACATACACACACTCATATATATACGAGTACATATGTACATTTATATATCTCTATATATATATATTTATCGTATATATAGAGAGAGAGAGAGAGAGAAGGAGGCTGAACGTGACATTGGCCGGCTACTGGGAGAGCAAGGCAGCCGCAGAACCAGACCTTGGCCCCCGACCCGGCTGTGGGTGCCAGAGTTCGAGTTCTGGCGACTTGAGCGCTGATGATGTGGATAAAATAAACATGGGACATTGGTTTGGCCACGAAGCAGGCTAGCAGGCGAGCAGGCGAGCGGAGAAGCTGAGAGGGCTAACAAGAGGGAGCTGGGGAGGGAGTTGTGGGCGAGACGAAAGCGTGTTTAAACATTAAAAGGACCATTAGATACGCCTTAAAGTATGCTTCAAGTAGATTATCTTCCATCAGTTTTGTTTGCTTACTTGGAATTGTTTCGCTTCATTTTTCTCGTTTGCAAACACCCTCAAACACATAGAACCGTAGGGCTCTATCTGTGTGGGGGGGAGCTGTATACTTTCTTTTCTTTTTCGCCTCTTGCTTTCCCCGTGCAGTAGAAAAGCATCTGTTGGTGGCCAAAGCCAAAGCCAAGCCAAAGCCGAGCAAGAGACCAAGACCAAGACTGAGATGGAGCTCCGGCCAGTCGACGTTATTATAAATTGTGCGCGTGTCCTTGTAAAATAACATCAAGTGAACCTAAAAGGCCACACCACTCCACACCACACCGAAGACCACCCACCCAACCACTCATCTGCACCACCACCACCCCCTCTTCGTTGGCAACAGCAGCACCACATTCTGGTCAAGTCGTGGCCCCGGCAATGCTCCTTAAATTACCGAGAAGTGCGCTCTGGGTGGCGCTTATTGCCTTTGCCTCATGGCCGGGGTATGACTGATGGAAGCGACTGACTGTCTTCAAAGAGGAGGGCGGGAGCAGCTCCAAAGACCCGACCAGCGTTGACTCAATTTAGAGCCTTACAATTGGTCGTAAATTTCCATTTCCTCTTGGGCCGTCGAGTGGATTGAGCAGCGGCTGATCTAGTACATACTCGGAAGTATTTTCCGACCAGGCAGCTTTCCTAAGCACGAGATATAATCCTATAAAGTAATATATAGAAATTTGATCCATTTAGAGAATCCGGTGTTTCAAGCTCCTGCAATTGTCTGAAATACTATCCCAAAGTTCTTACCAGACACTAATTATGGCTGAGCAACCGAGCTATTGATGTCTGTATGTAACTATCTACTTTGGGAGGTTTTTGATAACTTTACGTTTAGCACTGGGTTGTAGGCATGGATGAGTAGATTACAAATCCAAAAGCTCCACTTCACTCGTCATTTTCAGTGCCGACATCCGAAACAATTGATGGGTTATTCGCGAGATTATTGATTCGTATCGATATGGCTTTACTTATAATAATTTTGGTGCATATATCATTATGTACTGCATTTTCTAAGTGCATATGAAGATATGGTCTAATTAAGGTGCAAGGTACATTTACAAGTTTTCATTTGTATCTGTATCTCCAATTGATCTGGATCTATTTGTATGAAATACATGTCATCGTCATGGACCACCACTAAAAGTGGAGTTTGGGATTTGGCGAATCGATATCCGGATATGCATTGGGGCACCTTGTATACGTCCACCTGCAATTAATTAACACCTCGAGAGCCCTTTCCGATTAATGAGTCAGTTAGCCAAAGTCCCCGGCTCGTATCGGTCCGGTGCTATCAACAATTACATTAGCACGCGGCCATGTGCGGATGGATGGATGGAAAAATGAATTGATAGATGTGGATGTGGATGTCCTCCACATGATTTCTGCAGCAGCAAAGTCCGTCCTGCCATTCAGTCATGCGCCTCGCTACCCTTTGGATGGTCTACGGCTGGTGGCTGTGGGGGCTATACGGGCACCGACACGGACAGGCCGCGATGCGGATACCCGTGGTCGGTGATGGCGATGGCCCGGAGGACTTGGACACACGCCGACTGGCGAATGCCACTGTCTACTTGGTACAGATGTACATCGCGAAGCGCATCAATACGCTGGTCATCCGGCAGGGGTGCGTAGGATGTGCGGAGGGGTTGCGACACCGCCAGAGGCAGGTCATCGATCATGTGCTGCGGCACAGCTCCCCCGATCTAAGTGTGCTCCTGTATAGGGGCACTCCCGACGAGACTCCCTGGGAGTACACTCTGTTCGTGGTCAACGACGAGAAGGCCTTCAGGTGAGTGAGGCGTTCTCGCCAGAGGCCAGGTGGTGGTGGTGAGCCCTACTAAAGCGGGAATGCCTCCACAGACAGCAGCGCTTCACCTTTCCCGACACACTGACCGACCGAGAGTTCTTTTTCCTGGTGGTTGTCACCTCGGTACAGCACGCCGAGACCGTCAAGCGCGTGGCAGCCGAAATAATTCTGGCCGCCCTTCGGATATTCGTCATCAACGTGGCGGTGCTCGTCCAGCTCGCCGATGCCCAGGTGGTCACCTACGGCTACACCCTGTTCAAGGCCAACTGCACGGCCGGCATCACCGTACAAGAGATCGGCCGCTTCGACCCCACCACCGCACAACCGCTGACCGCCATGCCGGATATGTATCCGGTGCGGAAGCTTCACTTGCACGGATGTCCCCTCAAGGTCGGCGCCAACCATCTACCGCCGCACTTTATGTACAGGCGTCGTAGCCCGCAGCCGACATACGGCAAGGGGGAGGTATCTGGCGAGGATCTGAAGGGAATGGACTGGGAGCTGCTCCAGCTCCTGGCCAATGCCCTCCACTTCCGCATCCGCCTCTACATGCCCACCGAGACTACCCTTTTCCGTGACGGAGGGAACGTCTCCGGCTGCTTGGAGCAGGTAAGTTGAGAACCTTGGAGAAGAACACATTCATCCAAACCATTTTCAGTTGGCTGCGCACAAGGTGGACATTGCGATCGGGGGGCTGAGTGGCTCGGACAAACGGCGCTGGCTGTTCTCCGCCTCGACGGTATACCACCAGAGCTACTTCGTCCTAGTGGTTCGCGAGGACCGCTTCCAGGCCAAATTCGGTCACTTGGCTCTGCCCTTCCGTGGTAAGGTGTGGGCAGTGATCATCTGCATGCTGCTGGTAGCCGTGCTGGCCACCTGGTGCCTCAGCGCCCGTGTCCGGTTGAACCATGCGCTCGAGAACCTTCTGCTGATGAGCCTGGGCAATCCGGTGCCCGTGCCGCGAGTCCCCGGCAGCAGCTTCCTGCGGTATCTCTTTGCCAGCTGGCTGCTGCTCACCCTGGTGCTGCGGTGCGCCTACCAGGCGAAGCTCTTCGACGTGCTACGTCTGCCCAACCAACGACCCCTGCCGAAAGACCTGCTCAGCCTGATCGAGCAGAACTTCACTATGATATCGCATAGCCACCACGACTTCTATCCAGCCCACATGACACGGCTCTTGCAGGAGTCATTCTCATACCGCTTCAAGTACATTCAGAGTGCCCGGCCAGACGAGCGCCTGGTCACCATCTCGCTGCTGAACAACCTCGCTTACTGGAACCAGAAGCACCTCAATAGCAGTCAGCTGACCTTCATCCGAGAGCCGATATACCTCGACCAGTTGGTTGTCTACTTCCGCAAACGGTCCTTCTTAAAGTACGCCTTCGACCGCAAGATCAAACAGCTGCTCAGCTCCGGCGTAGTGTCGCATATCGAGCGCCGGTACTTGCGACTGTGCTACGCCGACATGGCAGCCAAAGACAGGGACCGGAACCGGAACTTGCTGCCCCGCATCACCAACAACATCATGGTTGGAGCCTATCGCATCTACTGCCTCCTTCTCTTCTTGGCGCTCGTGATGTTTGGCCTCGAGCGTCTAGCCCAACGTTGGCGGGCACTGCGTAGATGGTTCGACTGGTTCCATCAGCCCTAGTTGGTGACCCCGACCTCCACGTAGCTCTGGTCTATCATTCTACCATCTTTGACTGAAGTACGACTTTTTATATATATGTGTACGTCTAGTCGAACGAGTATCCAATTGATTAAGCAAAGTCGGCTCAATGATCTTTTAATAAGTTCAGTCGCTTAACTAGTTATGATTGTCGTTAAGTCGATAAATATATGTATAGATTTCGCTCTCACTACTCCTTGGTGATGCCATAAATAACCGATGATAACTCACTAGTCGGTTGCACTTGTCAGTGTTTCCGACTCCTTTCGATGCCCCAGTCATAGCAGCACTCGGCGGAGGTGACGATGACCCAGACCCAGACCCTAACCCAGAGCATCTTGCAGCAGCACACATGACTCGTACCACATGACGCATATCGATGTAATACCTATGTATGTATGTAAGTGGTCACCGCCTAAGCCAGACATGGTGCACTTAGATGGATTTTTGTGCGGTGCCGCAAGATGGCCTTAAAAATTGATTTAAGACTTGTAATGCATGGACAGCAGGCACCGGCACCTCCCCCTCCCCGGCCAATCGTATACGAGCACCCGATCCACCGGTCAGGGCTCCGCTCCACTCGCCGGTAACCAGAGCCATGTGTGAGCACCACCAACTGGCCAACTGGCCGAGCGGCACGGAGCGGCACTTGAGTTAAGCTGTGCAAACGTTTGCATAATCACGTTCCAATTTAAATTGCTCTATTTGCAGGGACCGGGACTGGGACTGGGACTGGGTCTGGGTCCGGGTCCGGGTATGGTTCTAGTTTTGGTTGCGCTCTGCTCTGGGTCCTGCTGCTGCTATTCCTGGTGGTGGTGGTCTCCGGCTCGCCCCCTTTCCACTCTGGTTCGCCTTATCTGTTGAGTGGGCGGGTGTGGCATGGGGTGAAGTGGCTTTGGGGTGGCCATAGCCATCGTTGTCGACTCTCAAATTGGAAAAACTGGACAAGTTTTATTAGCTGCCACTGGAGCGTTGCCATGGCCGCCATGTCCCCACTCCTTCTGTTTGCCCAGTGTGTACAACTATGGAAAAATGTGATTGTGATTTTGATTTTGCATCTTTACAATCTGAATCTTTCTTCTCTATCGCATCCGTATCCGCATCCCATCTCTGTGTTTCTCTCGTCTCGGCCATCGGAATCAACAGTTGCCAAGAGCAACCGGATCGTATGGGGGAAATCCCTATCCGAGTCCATATACTTCACTTCGATATTTTATCGAATCCAGCAGTGTTCACCCCACATGGAGCTGATTATGAAGGCTATTAAGTGCTTGGCATTTCATTGTAGTACAAAAATGTATGACAGGTCTTTCAAATATATTAACAGCTGGCATTCGTTCGTTCATTCTTACTTACTGCTATAGTGGTGGATTAATGGTGGGAGTGAAATAGGTGTAACAATTTATTGATTATGTATATTCTGGACGCTTTTCAGAGATTCAAGAAATTTATAGCAGGTAACAAACATGAATGGGGCCTTGGCAAGGGCAGCGATCCCATGGGACTAATTGGGACTTGATTGGGAGACCAACAGATTAATTATATATATATATATATATATATTGAACTTAAACGAATTTAGAGTGACATCAAGTGCATATTGTGTATGTTATAGTGGATCCCAGCGATTGCACTTCTCATCCCTAACGATGGGCAGCCCGCTCATGCCGTCGTCGGGCTCGTTGGGTATCGGAAAGTCGCGCTTGCCGATACCGGGGTTGCGCTGGCGGTTATAGTTTCTCATGGTAAGCATGTCCCAGTCGAAGATGCGGCTGTCGGCGTAGTTGAGGCCCAGCCGCAGCATGCGGAACGTGCGGATGAGCATGGCATAGTCGGGCTTGTCGTAGAAGCCCAGCCCGCGGCAGTAGTTCAGGTACATGGGGAACTCGCAGGGAAAGCCCTCGCAGAGGACGCCGTCGCTTATGGTGAGCTTCATCTCGTGGATGCGCTCGAACTTCTGGCGTTTGGTGGAGGCCTTGATGTTCTGCCAGGGCAGGGTGCCACGGTTGAAGTACATCAGGACGTAGCCGACAGACACGAGGTCGTCGCGTCGCGACTGCTCCACTCCTGCGTGGGCTCGGATGGAGGCGTAGCGCGCGGTGCCGGTGAGGGAGCGCTCCTCGCGGTAGGGCATGTGCACCCCGGTGGTAGTGTCCAAGTACTTCTTGGCCAGCCCGAAGTCAATGAGGTACACTATCTTTGCCTCCCTGCTCAGGCCCATTAGGAAGTTGTCCGGCTTGATGTCGCGGTGCACGAACCCCTGCTTGTGCACGTACTCCACGCGACTGATCATCTGCTCGGCCAGCATCAGCACCGTCTTCATGGTGAATGCCCGCTCGCAGAACTGGAACAGCCGCTCCAGCGATGGCCCCTGGAGATCCATCACCATGGCGTTGTATTTCGGCTTCTTGCAGTAGAAACGAATGCGGGGCAGGCCCACGGCGGGGCGCAGAGCCCGGTACACGCGGCGCTCGTAGTTCAGCTGCGGATGGACCACCGAGGTGCTCTCCACCTTTATGGCTACGTTCTCGCCGCTCCACAGGTACTGGCCGAGGTACACATCCCCAAAGGATCCGCTGCCGATCTGGCGGATCACCTTATAGCCTCCCACGCGGATTTCGCTGGTTCGCTTCTTGATATTCTCCATGGCTTTCCGCTACAGCTACAGCTACAGCTACTGGGGATCGACCTGAAAGTGTTCTCTCCCAAAAATATAGTTCGAAGCCTTCTAAGAAAATTGAATTAATACACAAATTTCGATTCTTTTAACTTTGCCTACGAGACATATTCGCTCTGAGTACTCGTCTATCAAATGGGTTGTCTGTCTGTGTACTTGTGGCCTGAGTTTTTGAATGAATTTTGTATGCATACAGTATATATGTATGTATGTAGAGTACATATGCGTATGTATGCGAGTATGTACCTCCAGTGACCCCATTGATCCGCATATCTCTGAATGTTTAATGCATTTCCACCCTCAGCTTAACCGCAAATTTCTTTTGTGGCCGACGTTCCATGTTCTTGCCCTGGTTCTTGGGGGGTCCGCTCCTGTCCTGTCCGGGTGGCATTTTTTGCTTCGAAGACCACGGTACGACGGTGCCACGGGTTCTGCCACTCCTCGAGTGTCCTTCGGGTGGGCTAGTGCTTTGGCGCCGCTTTGCGAAAAACGATTACGCACTAAGCCTATAACTTATGTTGATGTTTTCTTTCCGTCTTAACATTTGCAAATTTGTCATTTTTTTCCATTGTCCCGCCTGTGCCTGGGTCTGTGCCTGGGTCTGTGCCTCGGGTTTCCTTGGCTTTGGCTTGGCTTTATCTCACCAATATTTTGCCAGAGTCCTGCTTCCGCTCCTGCTCCTGCTCCTGCTTCGTCTCCTGTCGCTGTTGCTGTCGCTGCCGCTGTCCGCTTTTCGCTCTCCTTGTGGACGGCTCAAGGATGGTTACTTTTCGCCTCCTTTGCCTGCTAATATTATTGTGCTTCTGTTATGTTTGGGGCTTCTTTCCCTATCTCTATAAGTAGTGGACATTCTGTTCTTGCCCTGCCACTTTTAAGCACTGTTTGCTTATTCCAGTAGCGTTGTCTCCCCAGCCTCCCACTCTCCACTTTCATCCCGATCCCGTTCCCAGTCTCAGTCCCATTCCATGCCATCCCATCTCAAGCCCTGTCCGTGGTCTGTGTATCATATTAAACTAATCCTAAATGGTTTCTTCACGGTACATTTGCCGGCACTTGTTAGCCAATGGAAAAGGCAGTGGGAGCGACATATCCACCTGCATATTGTTGGCTTTCTGCCGGCTAAACATATTTATAAGTACAAAATTAACAAACAACAAACAAAATAAATGCTGCAAAGGTACGGGAAGCCAGCTCTAAGGTAAGGTAAGGTGAAGGAACTGCCAAATCCGAAGCTCATGTGTTTGCCAGTCAGCTATAAGAAATGCGATTAGGAGACTTCTTAGAAGCGGATATGAGTGTTCCAACAAAAGATCTACTGCCGTCCGAGTACTCTATCAGTATTTTGGAGCATACTCCATTTGCCTCTTGATCCGAGGCTCTCAAATATATTCATAGAGAGACAGTTACATTCAGCGAGTACCAAATTAATGAGACTATCTCTATTAATACTTCGTTAGCTTGTTAGTCAAATCGAAGAGAAATCGTCTACGTCAAGGACTACTCTGACCGGCAACAGCTGATATCGAAGTTAATGCATCAAGCCCATCAGTTCAATCAAAGAATGCTTACCTTCCGGTGGCGGAGCTCATTGAAATGCAAGGGGAATCTATCAATTAGTTAATAAATCAATCAATAAATTTTCAGTCATTGCCAAAGTATCGCCGTATAATGTCACGCTAGTCGAATGCAAATTGAATGCCGCTAATTGAGCAGCAAATTAGAAATCTATGAAAATCATCATTAGCGCAACATTCCCGACTCCTCCGTCCACCGCCGACCATCCCACACACGGGCTAATGATGCGACCCCCGAACCCCCGCCCGGAGTCCCCATTGAATGGAGTGGACCCTGCCATTAAACTTAACTTGGCCGAAATTATATTTGTGAAACCAATTGAAAGGCTCCCGACACATTTGCATGCTCATACATATGTGTCCATCCGTAAACAGTGCCGGGTAGAATAATAGTGCTCTTCGAATGGTCAATTGTCGTCTCAATATTGTTCTTAGTACAAGAGAATTAAGAGCTCCCATCTACTGCATTTGCAGTGGAGTGCACTCTTATGCTTGTTTGTCCACATGAATAGGGGGGATATGGAGCTTATCGAAACTGAAATCAGTGCAATCGATTTATAAATAGCATTATTATTCATTAACTTTGCTGCCAATTTAAGTTCTCTTTGGCATTGCTGCCAATGCTTTATCTCTGCTCTTGAAGGACAGTCTTCCACGTATCTTACACTCGAACAAACATTATTCAGCTACTGTCCGGAGCTGCCTTCCGCAAGAGACATCCTCTGAACGGTACTGCTATTATTCTGACCGCAGCTGTATGTGAGAGTATGTACATACCTATACCTATACCTATACCTATACCTATACCTATACCTATACCTATACCTATACCTATACCTATACCTATACCTATACCTATACCTATACCTATACCTATACCTATACCTATACCTATACCTATACCTATACCTATACCTATCCCTATACCTGTTCCTATCTCTATCTGTGTCTGTGTCTGTATATGTATGTGTATGTGTATCCGACACATCGACTCCCAATTTGGAAATTCGTGTCCGCTGTTGCTGCTCATTTATAAAGTTATGCGCTAATAAATAGTTCACAATCGACGATAAATTGGCAGTTTCGACCGATAGGAGGGGCTGTGGGGAGTGCGGCTGTGGGACTGTGGGGCTGTGTGTAGGTAAGTCTGCATATAGAAGCTGCCGCAAAATGATAATAATTACGTGCATTATGTTTAATGCAGGCGATGAACGATGGCTGCGGGTGGGGGAGTGGGGAGTGGAGTCCATGGCCGTGTGTACAGTTGCCATTGATTTCAGCTTTTAATTTGAGGCCATTGTTCTAAGGCACACGCCCGAACACACATCCTTGTGGCATGGGGCACGGGGTATGGGGCACGGGGAACGGGGCAGGATGGAGTGGCATGTATGTATGTAAATGTAGCTGCCATGGACAAACAATGGCCGCTAGTTAGTTTGATGGCCGCTCGTTTTCGCAACTATTTTTGCCCCAGTCTTTTGTGGGGCTTTCCCGCCTCCTCCCCTTGTCCTCGCTGAAGAGCAGCATCTCCTCCTCTCTGGCTGTTTATTTTTGAGCGTGGCATTAATTAAAACACAATCATCGCGAAAATTATGCATGCCGCCGCCCCGTCGATGGGCACCATTATTTATTGAACGTTAAAGGCATTCAAATAAATAACACTGCCACCGCATCCACCGCATCTTCGGGGACGTGACATTTGGCAGTGGCCGCCAGTTGATTAGCCCCGCACGGGAATGCAATTCCCACGAATATCACTCATGCTGTGCAATTAGAGAGGCATGCAGCAGGCACCCAGCAGCAGGCACACACCAGCAGGAACCCCACCAGCAGCACCCAGCAGTGGGTGGGACTCGGACACCCTTTCCCGATTAATGTTGGCATCCAATAAGCGTTATAAATAACAAATCATCAAATACGATTAATGGCAAAGTTATGTATGATTAAAGTAGAATAGAACGGCAACAAATATCTAGAGATAGCAATAACAGTCTGTAGATACATAGCTGTTAATACTGCAACAGTATAGATCTCCCAAGATGCAGATCCTCAAATATGAAAAATTTCGAAATCAATAGCATTGAACTTAAAGCTCTGACCAGCGCCATCTGGCGCGGCATGGGCGCCCCCTACTGTCTGCTTTTGGCGGTGTTTCGCAGGAAAAGCCGACAGCACTTCGCGGCGGACAAACTGTGAACCGAAAAAGGACATTTTTACCAAAAAGATGGGTTCAAGGATTCTGTGAATAATATAAACCTTCAGCAGAATAACAAAAAGATGCATAAGAGATGGGTAAGGATAATTCAATGGAAAATAAAATGCATGGCCTAGCAGCCATGCATCCCTCTGAGCACATTACCCTGATCCGAGCAGAAGCATCACGTGATTCAGAATACCTTTTTGGATCGGCTGAGCAATACGAAACGGAGAGCACTTTCTACTTTATTTTTGCACCGCGATTGCCGGACACTTGAATGATTCTACTCTCTTGATCATACCGACAAAGGAGACTCCTCTTCAATAGGAGGATATCTATGTGCGACTACGCTGAGAAAAAAATGTTTGTTGCTCTAGGGAGCAATCATGTGAGCAGTGTCTGTAATACCTGATGAAACGGCAATTCAGCCACTGCAACTGTAATGACAGTAGCTACATATATCCAAGGTGGAAACAGCAGCAGCAGCAGCAGCACCAATTAAGCAATGCAGCAGAAGCAGGGCCAAAGAGTAGGCGCCACACAGAGTCATTAAGAGACTGCAGGGCTCACATTAATTACAGTTATTGAAAATCAAAATATAAATGCTAGTTAAGCACAATGCAACATTTCAGTGCGCACATTATGTACACGTGTAAACACGTGCCACACAAGAAAACAAGGCCCCAAAAAGCAGACAGCAGATAGAGCGCAGGGCGCAGGACAATGAGCCTGGAGGATGGAGTGCTAGTCCAGGCAGTGAAATGAAACCGAATTGCAAATCGTATTAAAATAATTACATTTAATGGCAGCTGATCTCGGCGCGAAAATCATTTGTTTTTATTAACGCCACATGTAATTGCAGCCACAGCCGCAGCACGTGCCCAGCCAAATGAAAGGCCCCAAATGAGTGCACTGGCGGCTGAGTAGTCCGGGTGGTCCTGCCGATGCCGATGCCGATGGCGATGGCGAAGGCGCCGCACAGGGA
This sequence comes from Drosophila persimilis, assembly GCF_003286085.1. NCBI lineage: Eukaryota > Metazoa > Arthropoda > Insecta > Diptera > Drosophilidae > Drosophila > Drosophila persimilis. Next base: position 5,991,467 of record NW_020825312.1, read on the forward strand.
CTGTACGGAGACTGGTGTTTGGGGGGGTGCTCGGCCAAATAGTTAACGATTATTTAACCAGAACGAATTAACCTCATTTTCATGGTTCCATAATTAATCCAATTTGTTTAACATACGAGTATAAATTCGAACTCGGCCAATACGGCGCCAATACTTGTTTTTTCTCCTTCATTTTTTGGTAAATGTGGGACTGGACTGTGGCTGTTGCTGTGGCCACCGATGACCGATCATAATTGGAAATTTATTATCCACAGTAGAGACGTCCACAAGGGAGTTGAGCTGTAATCAATATACGATTGTGTCTGTCGCGGGTCACGTTGCGTATACGCTCTGCGGGATACCTGGGGAGGAAGAGAATATACGAAAATACGCAAACAGCAGGAAATGTAGGAACTTAATCCCACATAGAGGAAAACAATGGGGAAAAATAAGGCAGGGAATATCCGGCGATGAAAGAAGAGCTTTTTGACCCACCGACTGACTCGCCCGAGATATATGTATTTGCAGGCTGTGTCCCAAAAGCTTTCGAGCTCGCCATGCGATGTCTTTCGAATTCATGAATATTTTTGAGCAAGGCTGTCACCTGACCAACTGTTGGCTAACAGACAATCGTACCTCCTGTGAGCCTTCCATGACTGTTTGGTAGCTTTCAAGGCAAATACAAGAGCCTTGTCCGTTGGTCTTCATCCAAACAAAACCGTCTACATTATTCATACAGCTGGAACTCTTGAATTAGGCACAACCTCTCCCTGAACTTAGTAGCTGCAATAGAAAAAATTCGTCTGGTGGCCTGCCAACCAAAAATCATTCGGCTTGCAAGATTTTCAGAGCAGACAACGAGATATGGAATTCCATTGCCGTCCTCCCAAAAATGGGAACGCGGGCTGAGCGGAGATTGTTTTTTCTGAGAATAAAATGGTTTTATTTAAATATAGGTTGTCCAAAATAAAATCCTAAAAGTGTTTTTGATCTGCACTGGGACTATTGATTTACACCATCAATTCCAAGAATATTGAACCCGTTTTCGAAAGACTGTCCCGATTAGAGCTTAAAACACTTTTGCGACGGAAGAGCCAATACAACTAAAAGAACGACTACAATTTTATTCAAATATTATGGTATTTGATTTGGACTACCTGTATTCAATTTATGTTTGGTTCAAATAATCTAATCTATAACGAGCGGGAACATTGTGAGACGCAGCTGGGGCCGCGACTCTACATTTATACCCGATACTCAGTCAGTATAACGCCCCTCTGTCAGAGGGCACACACTGCACAATGAAAAGTGTGTGATGAAGAGATTGAGTTGGCTCGTGGAAAATGTTGCGTAGCCACTGCAATTTCATTTGTTCCTTCTACTATATACTATACTACTATAACCTTTGTTGGGGCGAAAGGGGGCGCCGAAACACACTTGTGTGACACTACATGAGTCCGGATACTACATTTGCTTACTCTAGCTCTTATTGTAGGCGTCAAGCAAGACGGACGGGCAGACAGTCTTATCTGTATCGACTCGACTATTGATGCTGATCAAAAACATATATACTTTATGGCGTCGGAAACGCTTCCTTCTGGGCGGTGCACACATCCTCTTTCACCTCAAATCTAATATATCATTATACTCTTTTTTTGAGTATCGGGTATACAAATGTCGTGTTGTGGGGTTTGTGATTGTACTCCTTCCTTATATTTAGTAGGTATTCAATTAGGTCGTAAGATATTTTTTACCTTCCTGCCACTACCCACCACTTTTTAATCGTGATTTTAGTATTTTTGTATGAACAATATTTCAATGTCCCATGAAAATTTTGCATAATCACATATGCTTGATATATTTGTGTGTATGTGTTCCGTGTTTAGTCAGCAAGTTAGTCGAGAATTTAAAACCGCTTCCTTTCTTCGTCTTCCATTTCAGGACGTGCCAAATATTGAATATTCCGCTCATCCGAAAGTGCTGATTGCCGCATTGTCGTACGCTCAAGCATGCGTCAGATGGTTTGAATTGCGCACCAGAAAAAATGGAACAACCAGAAATTGAGACACCATTGAATGGCTTGCTCAGATGCAGGTGTAGAATCAAACCTGTTTCTAAAGTTCATTCGCACATTGAATTGTGTAGACCACGAACGCGCACTCGCCAACTGCGTGGATGCTGGACGGCCTATTGAATAATCACAATTCTTCAAATCAAATTAGCTTAGATAATTTGTAACATCTGGCTTGTCGACAAGTGGGCTGAAAGCAGCAGTGGAGATCGCAGGATTCATAATGGAGGACCACGAGCTCTTGGATTTACAATTTTCTATTATATTATTCTTCGGAGTTATTAATTCGAAAGGCCAAAAGTTGTCAGCTTCAACTTAGATTGGTTTTTCACGCGGACAATTATACGAAGCATGCTCTCTTGTGGGCAAACCTTCGAGCTTATTTACTATGCAGTCTACAGGCGGATTGACAAACAATATTGTGCACTTAATTGCTTCTGGTCAGCTATCAAAAACATACCACTTTGTCGCCAAAAAAAATAATTTTTATTTTATCTGGCTCTGCTAGAACAATGAAATCGAACGGGTATGGTTTGTAGTGATGTGTCCCTCCCAATTTTTTCCATTTTAAGACAAACTTGCATCAAATAAGAATTCAAGTTCAATTCAACAGTCAAATCCTGATTAAATGGTGGGCTTTTATCTTCACTTTGTCTCTTCTTTTTATCAGGTGAATTAAGCCTCTAATTAAATAGTTCATTTCGGTAATTGCTAGTATATCCGGGTGGCAGATAATTTCAAACAATTGTTTGGGTCCGGTTTTTTTTTTGAATGAGAAATCTTTACCCCGCTAATGTATTAGCCAGCATTAAAATAAAAGGCATTCGTATATATTTTTAGATATATATTTCGTTGACTTCGGCGCATCTTATATATATATATATATTAAAACAAAAAACAGATTGGTTAATATAATATCTCCGCATTTAGCTCCGATTTTTTGGCATTGGCAACAAGTCGGTAAGTACTCCGAAAACAGAGCGCCATAAAGTCAGACCGAGCCGGAACTCCGTCAAGAAGCTGTTATACGAAGCGAAAGGATTCGAAGAGAAGAACTTTAAGAGAGTGAAGGGCTAAAGCTGCGCATGGCCGGGTTTAACATAGCTCCACTCACCCACTCCAAGGCCACAGCTCTCTTGATATTTCAGTTTCTATATACACAGTTCTGTATGGGCGTAGCCGAGTCGCAAACCCAACCATAAAATTTATAGCAAAGAGTGGCATCCTCTCTCTTGATGTCTGCGCAGACGTAGGGAGCAGGCGACATTGAGCTGAGAGGATAACATTCCGTCTGTTACTGTTACTATTACGGTTACTGGAGACATGCCGGCATGGCGTCGAATGGGCGGAAGAAGGCATCAGCATCCCTTCAAAGAACCGCCAAATATTTCCCACAATCGAATGAAATGCGAGCACTGGCAAATGGGTTTAACGTAGTCTCCCGGTCAACACTTCCTCTGTCCTGCCCCCGTCCCATGTCCCCCGTCCATGTCCTCATGGCATTCCTATAAATCTCAATTAGTTGTAACACATTTTAACCGGCAGCAACAAATCACAGCCCCCAGGAAATCCAAATGAAAAGTGTCGGTTGGAGTGGAGCTGGTGGATGGTGAACGGTGAATGGTGAATGGTGAATGCTGAACGGTGTCCTCTTTTTTGTGTCACAAACATTTCCGGCCCGACCTTCCCTTTGCCCCGGAGTCTTCATGGGAGGAAATGGCAACAACTGCCACAAGAAGCAGAAGGACAATCGTCGCATTTTCCAGTGGTGCCCCAACACTGCCCACTGCCTCAATCTTCCACGACTCTGTACCATCCACTCTCTCCCCCCCACCTCTGGCACATTTTCGCCTTTTAATTTCGCACTTGGGTCATTTTGTTGTTTGGTGTGGATTATAAGACCACTTCATATTCATGCAACTAACAACCGACCCGACCGTCGCAGAAAAACACCACCGTTCCATTCGGCGCGACCAGTCCTGGCCCGGCCCGGCCCCAGACAAACCAGACATTTGCTACTTGGGATGCTTGCCACAGAAGGGGGCAGGAAAGGGCGGCAAAAGGCAGGAGTAGGCATAAAAACCAGCTGCCTTTTGTATTTAGCCACAAAAAAAGAATGGAAAGGAAAGGAAAGGAAAGGCAAAGAACGGAATGGAAAGCGATGGGAAAAGAACAACAGCAGCAACAATACACGTTTTCTCACTGGCTCGCCAAGTGCAAGTTGACCAAAATGAAAGGCCAAAAGGGCAAAAACAGAGTGCCTCCGCTCGAACATACCATACCCCGGACCCGGACCCGGACCCCGGAATACACCATGCTAGCTATTCTGGGGGCACCGGCCACACCACTCGTACTCTCATTCCTTTGGGGAAACGACGGGACGCAGGCACTTCAATGTCTGCCATTCGTCGTCGTCAGAGTCGGTGGATCCATGGCTTGGACAATGACGAAAAACACAGAGAACAGGACACAAAAGTACGAGTAACAACTTAATTTTTGGCCTGCTGCTCTTCAAACATCAGGGAGGCTTGGATACTCTTTAGAGCAGCATTTCATTGAAATACATGAAAATGTGGGACTATTCCGACTCCATCATTCAGAGAGTAGGATTGACACGTCTGGAGGGGTAAAAAAAATAGTCTTACATACACAAATTCAAAATTTAGGGAGATTCCATTCCATAAAGCGTTTGGAGGTGAAGAAAAATGGTAGGGAACTAAAGAAATTCCCGAATAGCTCCTAATAAATAAATATATTATAAAACGATTATATTTAAGGCGGAGAACTGAAAGAACTATGCAGATCACTGGCCTGTAGCACGTTGAACATGTGATAATTAGCTGGAATTGACAGAGAGGGCGTATCCCCTTTGAAGCGCCGCTCAAGCTATCATCAGGTGTCCCTTTGTTGGCCATGGCCAGCCCATGCCAATCCCGTCTCTATTCCGTCCCCACTTAAGCCGCATAATGCCAATTTATAAACCCCTTTTTACGTCCTCGTGGCCCCGGAAAGCAGCGGAGCTGGCCAAAGGGAAAGAGCATTAAATAACAGAAAGTTCGTGGCCCCGATTCAGCGCCCTTTCTGTAGGCCACTTTTATTTATGTATGGTATTTTTCTTTTTCGTTATTTTTTCCCCTTTCCTAAACGTCCGACGCCTGGCAGGAGGGTCGGTAGTTACGGTGGGGTCATAGTTCACAGCTGTTCATTCGTAGCGCCTTTTTCTACCACTTGATTCGCGTTCCGTCTATTCCGTTCGGTTCCTTTCCTGTAGCTGTGCCGGTCCGTCTCCGCTTCCGTTGCCGCTTTTGTCTCCCTTTTTGGGTGTTATTTTGTTTCTTTCGTTTCTCCCGCTTTGCCATGGGTACTACGATATTGACCAGATTCTTACTACGCAGAATAAGAAGACAAACTCTGAAAATGTTCGAAAAGTGAACAAAAAAATATATATCCGTTCCTATACTTGTAGCTCCCATAAGGATTACTTCTTTGCAGTTTTATGGAAATGCAGCTGGAAAATTGGATGGTTTTGCTTTGTTTTGTTTTAATTAAAAGTGGTGACCGCCAAGCGCTCCTCGTGGTATCCACACTACCGATCCAGTCCGCCTATGGCAATATGAGAGTTTTCAGCGAAAACCTTTTCTCCACTCCTGCTGGCAGCCGTGCCCCTCCTTGGGGCAATCAAGATTCGCAGCAAGAGAAAGCAGGCCAGAGCCGAGTCAAGTGGAATGAAACAAAAAGTTGTTCGTCCTCCCGGCTGGCGGCTGTCTTCTTTTTCGGCCACATCAAAGGCAACGCCAGACACCCACCCCCACGGCCCACTATTAGTGGTCGCATTTTGTTGTTTATGCTGCATTCCATTCCACCCTCCCTCCAGATCCCTCCCCGGAAACTCCATCATCCGCTTAGCCGTCCCTTTGCGGTTTGTCATCTCTTCAAATCAGCGGCAAGGTGGGCAAGGAGGGGGAGTGCGACTCAGTGCTGATATTTATCCCCACGTCGGAAGTATCACAAACCACCGCGAAAACATTTGACTCTAAATAAAGTACTTATGAAGGAAACCGCACAACAGAGCCGCCAGACTTGGATCACTACATCATAGAGCAGACTCTCGAATTCCTTGCCTTTCGCATCTTTCGTTAGTGGGAAGCAGAGCCATAAAGTAAGACCAGAAAAATAGCCTTGATCGACTTCATTATAATCAAAAATATGTACGTACCTATATTAGAATCCTCAGATCAAGACTCCAGCATAGCCAGATTCGAGCAGCTTTTTTTGATGAATATAGAAAAATGTGTGAAATTTGTGACTAGGAATCGCACATTTCCAAACAAAGGGAGTTTTACAAAAGCTAATAATTAATTAGAAAAGTGTAATGCATCGTGAGCATCTTTCTCTTCCGCAGCGTCACCCATAAACATGGATGCAGGGATTCTTCCGGGAACACATCCGGTAGACCAAGCAATAGTAGATTGGACTCGGCGGACGCGCCTTCGCCAAACTACACACAATCGGGAATCATTTCCTCATCTTCTTCTCCTTTGCTATTAGTACGATGGAATGATCCAGAGGGAATGATGTTCGGGGGCGAGTTCTCACATTGGACCAGTTGGAAGAACTTAGTGAAGTGTTTCTTCTACAACTTAATCGCCAGAAAGTTGTTTTGTAGCCCGACAACAATCATATCGGGCCAGTGATGGCGTACAGTCCTGCCGTGGAGTCCTCCTCATGGACGAGCAGCAGATACTGGCAACTGGCGATGGTCGCCCAGACTGAAGAATGAAGTGTGGCCTTCAGGACGAACAGGTCCCGCTGCACCGCCTCGGGATCCAAGTTATTTAAGCCTTGATTCATGAAACAGATGCTTGCCCGAGAATTGTTGTCTGCACAGAGGAGCAACTCAAAGTCAGGGCTGTGGAGCACCCTATGGTAGGAAGTCAGAAGGCCGCCCAGTCCATATCCCAGAGGACTATGTGGTGGGTGCCAACTGCCGCACTCACCAGGTGCGTTTCATTCTTGTTCCAGCTCAAGGACGTCACGCATTTGTGTCCCAGGACACTCAGCAGACTCATTTTGCTGTTATTTTCCCAAATGCATAACCCTGCAGCACATCCCACGGCAAGCGTACCGGAGCTGCCGGGGCGCAAGGCAGCACACGTGATGTGCACTTGCGCGTTGTCCTGCAGCTCGAGAGGCATCCTCGGGTCAAGAGCAGGACAGTGGCGTCGAGGGTGATAGGGTGATCAGCGCCCCGTTCATAAGGCCGGTCGGCAACGGGTGGTAGACGACGAAACGGTAGTGCTGCGACTTTCAGATAGTCGTTTGGTACAACACACGCAAGTCGAAATGGAATGCATATCTTGAAAATCTCGCTATAAACATTTGGCATGATAGCTCTGCGGATTTCCGGGGGTCCCGAAATAATTCCGTTAATATCGATTCAACTACAGATCCAATTACGGCTCTAGTAGTATATCTGCAACCAAGGCGACGCACCAAAGCAGATTAAACTGGAAAATCTGGAGGAGGTGGTTCGGAAAATCCTTGAAGTCCAGAAGTAACAGCAGATATTAAAGAATGAGCACCAGGAAACAAAGCGAGAGGTACTCCAGCAAATTACGAACAGCCAAGGCCAAACCAACTTCCAAACAGAGCTGCTGCACATTTTAAGGGAGTCCAAAGAGTACCGTTTATGGCTTTTTTATCTACATATACATAATTACATTAAAAACATTTAATTAATCTGGCCAACATGTTGCAATTCCATGAGTCTGCAACATGGCGAACACAGATATGCAATCGATCGCAACCTGAGTCTCTCTATCGCACATGAGCTTTCTTTTGAAGTTGCTCTTTCAGCTCAAGCGCTCTCTTATAGAGCACACACCGATTAGAGATCCCAAATGAGAGCTCACTGATGGAAGATCTAAGGGGCTATCAGCTCTTAATAAAGAGAAGAATGCGATATTCTCTTGAGGGACCGAGGTGCTTCTCCAGCGTGCGTGATCGCTGGGGCTCTTGCTTGTGTTGGTTCCAGCTGGGCGTATACCTTTCCGCGGGCGACAGGGACAGTTAGATGTTGGGCCGCTGCCAGCTTTCTTCGGGCCGGGTAAGCTCAGGAAAGAATTTGAAGAAAAATCGCATTGGGGCACATTGAATATCTGAAGGGCAGAGTCCCCGAACCAAGCGTCTCCCCGTACGCATATGCGCTTCAACGAGAAAAAGAGTCTGAAATGAAGGAAAGTCCGCAAGAGTCAGCATATTTGCAGGGTCGCTTAACCGATAAGAGTAAGAGTATGAGTAAGAAAATTGTGAACTAAAAGTGTGGGTTTTAGTATTTGAGTAGTGCTGATAATTTATTGTTTCTGCAACCCCTTATTGAGTTTCGTTGAGTTTCGGTTCATTGGAAGACCAATTCAGGGGAGAGTTTGGGGGGCCGTGTACGTAAACAGAGATGCAGCAGACATGTAATCTCAACAGCGACTCG